>NC_139686.1:64436658-65036658 GCF_964106915.1 Podarcis gaigeae | reverse complement strand
TTGCCCCAGCTAAAAACCTTGCAGTCTTTGCTGCTATCTGCTCCTCTTTATCTGCCAGGAGAGAAGACACTATGGCGGTGGTTGGGCAGCCCAGAATAGACAATAAAAGAGGGGTGATAATATCATTCCTCAGGTCTTTGCAAAGAGTGCAAGCCAGGAGGGCATGTGCCACTCATTCGGTGCTGTGATCTCCACAGGGATGTAAGCTTTTCACGTATGGAATCTGTTGGAATCGTCCCTCAAGTACAGCTGAGGGCAATGCATTCAATCTTGTGAGGGTAAAAGCACGTCTGTGTTTTGGAATTGCTAGGTTATGCAGATAGGGTGCCAGAGAATTAAAGTGGGAAGGTAGAAAGTGGTCGTACCATGGGCAAAAATACCTTGTGGTGTCCAAGTTGTTCTGAAGCTTGATATCATTTAGACAAATTAGACTGTTTGCTTTACTATAACCCACGGTGAGTAGCTGTTGTGATAAACCACAAGAGTGAAGTTTTTGATAGACAATTTTAGACCAGGCACTCTTGTGACAGTCTTGTAGCCCTAGGGATATTAGACCGGGGGGATTTGAGTTTAGACAAAGCCAATAGTTAAGTGTCCTGCTCCAGATCCGTAATTCTACCAAAGGGAGATTGGCCTCTAGGCACAATGATGCATTCGGGACAAAGGGTGGTACCAAAAAGATTTGCCTTAGAAACTTTGATTGGACAGCTTCCGTAGATACAAGGCAGAAAAATGCCTTGCAGCAGCCTTGGCAGACTGGACCAATAGTTTGACTTTGTATAAGCTGTGACCTGGCAAAGAGAGCGACCTTGAAAACTCTCTTTGTGGTTTCACTGCTGTTCTAATAGGAAATCAAAGGGCAGGGATGTGTATGGAATGGGTTCATGTTTACCAAGAAAGAAATTAACTCCAAACATAAATGTCATTGTGACACCATGTATTACATTTGCAAAGACTGGTCTATGATTTTGTAAGGCGACATACAGCAGAGAAATTTGCCTTGCAGTAAGATTAATATTTGCCTGTTGAAGCACAAAATTTTCTTGGCAAAAGTGTTTTATGATGAAGTTTGGCTATTAGCAGGTTGATAGGACATCACTGATAATTATGTTTCATTTCTACTTCATAAAATTCTGCCTGCAATATAAAACACTTCACTCTCATGTCCAGAAGGGTTTGAAAGGTCAGTGTTCTTCTTTTCAACAAGTCTTACCTCATTTTGTATGGATCACAATCAGAGGTGGCATTATCGGTTATTCTTGCATAAAGTTATACTGTAGAACAATAAATCAAGTGGAAGAAGTATAATTAGTGCATCTTCGCTGTGTTTCTTGGTGCCCTTCTTCATCTGCTTCTAAAGTACTAAAAATGGATCTAGGAATGTCCCCAAGCTATTCACCCAATCCTTCAGGAGGAGTGCAATCCTATGCAGAGCTGGTACACACCCTAATTCCAGGACCTGGGAAATATCAGTGTGATAGAGTCTTTTGTCAAGATTAAGATCATCCAGTCCATTGTAATGAATTTAAAAAGTTTTGGGAAATGATATATAATGAGCTGAAGAAAATGTTCCAGCTAACATTTGTTAAAAACCCTGAAGCATTTTTGTTAGGGATTGTAGGAAAAGACCTGCCAAGGAAACTGAAAAATATTTGTATGTATGCGACAACGGTGGCAAGAGTCTTACTAGCACAAGGATGGAAGAACGAGGAAATCCTGACTAAAGAACTATGGCAAGAGAAATTGATGGACTACTCAGAATTGGCAAAATTGACACACAAACTACACGACAAGGATAACTGTGACTTTAAACATGAATGGGAACCCTTTACAAAGTATTTAAAGAAACAACAAAATGAACTGGGCTCCTTGGCAGGTTTTGAATAAACATTCACAAACTTTTAATTGATAACATTCAGATGGATAAATTAAGGATCTGTACTGTTTTGTAACATGCAGAAAATAACATGTTGATAAACCAGAGAGTCGGGGGGGAGGGGGGTCATGTTTTTGGGGAGGGGGAGGGAAAAATAGGGGGATTTAAGGATAATATGTTTTTTGATAAAATGTGATGTTGAAATTACTAACAAAAAATATTATAAAAAAGATCACCCAGTCCATGAATGCACCAAGGCACCACCTGAGTGTATGCTAGCCTCTCCTGCTTCATATGAAATAGAGCTGGACATCATCAATATACAGTGGTGCCCGCAAGACGAATGCCTCGCAAAACAAAAAAACCCGCAAGATGAAAGGGTTTTTCGGTTTTTGCGTTGCTTCGGAAGACGAATTTCCCTATGGGCTTGCTTTGCAAGACAAAAACGTCTTGTGAGTTTGTTCGCTTTTTCCCTAAAGCCGCTTGAAGAGGCGCAGTTGCGACGGACCGTGCTTCGCAAGACGAAAAGACTCACGGAACGAATTATTTTCGTCTTGCGAGGCACCACTGTACTGACATCTTGACCCAGATTTTATTGTGACTACCCCCAGCCAGATGGGCGGGGTGTTATTATTATTATTATTATTATTATTATTATTATTATTATTAAATTAATAATAATAATATATTATATATTATTATTAATAATAATAATAAATTGATTATTATTATATTATATATTATTATTGTTATTGTTATTGTTATTATTAATTAATTTATTATTATTATATTATAATTAATTATTATTAATAACTACTACTACTACTACTACTACTTCTACTACGGACAAATTCATACCCTGTGGCACCTCACAGATCAGCCACCAAGGACTTGAGGCACAGTCACCCAATACTGTTCTCCAAAATTGGCCCTCAGAGAGTTACAATTTCCAGAGTGGTTTAACAATAAGTCATTCTTAGGGGACTCCTGGAATTGTAGCTCTGTGGGGGCAATAGGAGTCATCTAAGAACTCTCAGTACAAATCCTTGGCTTCTTTGAGGGAAATCGTGTTTATGACATGATATGGCTTTATATACAATACATACTGGTCCTAGTTTAGTTAATTCAGAGTCATTTCTTTAATGCCACAAGCCAACTATAAAAACGAGGAATATATTGTGTATTATTTTCTAAGATAAGTGGATGAAAGGGGTTAAGCCTGTGTCACGTATTATCCTTGAAAAATCTATTTGCTGGGAACTAAATAGCCCCTTGTGCCCTTCTTCAAAAAAGTTGACTGACATATTTTTATTGAGCCTGGTCTTAATATAGCTCTGGCTAGAGCCCTCTAAACTCCTTGGTGAGGAGTACGTCTTCCTTAGGCAGTAACCCAATGAAGGAAACATTTAATTTGTTGCACAGCGGGTAATTACATTTTTTAGGAAAGAAAGAAATATACTTTTGTGGATAGCTTTGAAATTCTGGGTTCCTAATAAAATTTACTTACCAGTAAGCTCAGTCCAATTAGATTTGTACTTTTGGTGCCAGCAAAAATTAAAGAGTCATGGGTATATTCATCTCATGGAGTCTTTTAATATTTTCCATTAGTAGTTTCTGACATGTTTATGGCAAGGTAACTACAAAAGGGGTGATATTTACAATGGATTTAAGTATCTTTGGACACAAAAGCAACCGTGATTGCATCTTAAAGCAGAATGAGGGAAGGGAAGGAGAGAGGTGCGAGTGGATGGAATTAGCAGGTTCAGTTTGAAGAAGCACTATTGATTTCATGGGTGCTTGTATTTATAGCTCTCCTTTCTACCCAAAAGAGGGCCAGTGGGAAACAAAAGTTAGTTGCAGCAGCTAAAAAAGCCAATGCAATTCTGGGCTGCATCAATAGGAGTATAGCATCTAGATCAAGGGAAGTAATAGTGCCACTGTATTCTGCTCTGGTCAGACCTCACCTGGAGTACTGTGTCCAGTTCTGGGCACCACAGTTCAAGCAGGACACTGACAAACTGGAACGTGTCCAGAGGAGGGCAACCAAAATGGTCAAAGGCCTGAAAACGATGCCTTATGAGGAATGGCTAAGGGAGCTGGGCATGTTTAGCCTGGAGAAGAGGAGGTTAAGGGGTGATATGATAGCCATGTTCAAATATATAAAAGGATGTCACATAGAGGAGGGAGAAAGGTTGTTTTCTGCTGCTCCAGAGAAGCGGACACGGAGCAATGGTTCCAAACTACAAGAAAGAAGATTCCACCTAAACATTAGGAAGAACTTCCTGACAGTAAGAGCTGTTTTGACAGTGGGATTTGCTGCCAAGGAGTGTGGTGGAGTCTCCTTCTTTGGAGGTCTTTAAGCAGAGGCTTGACAACCATATGTCAGGAGTGCTCTGATGGTGTTTCCTGCTTGGCAGGGGGTTGGACTCGATGGCCCTTGTGGTCTCTTCCAACTCTATGATTCTATGATTTGTATTGTTTCGGCAGAAGTCCACTTCTGGCACACTGTTTTGATGACAGAGGGTGATCATTGGTGATGCCCTTATTCTTGACATGTGTCCTTGGGTGAAGACTGAAGTGCATTCCAAGACCAGATTCCCAGGGAGCATTTCCTTCCAATTCTTTCTTCCAACACTCCAGGCGAAGCATGTCAACCTGCCTATGACTCATGAGGGAATTTAACCCTCAATTAGGCAGCTTCCCTGCCTGTACTATATTCTGATTTGGAGAATTAGGCTATTGGTTTGCAGAGCCGCAGATTTTGTTATATTTCAATAAGCATAACATCTCTCCAAATTGCTAGTATGAGAGTCTCTTTCCAGGTGTGCCAGCAATTGGGGCATCTCTATGCGGGTGGCGCTGTGGTGTAAACCACTGAGCCTTGGGCTTTCTGATCAAAAGGTCGACAGTTCAAATCCTTACGATGGGGTGAGTTCCCATTGCTCAGTCCCAGCTCCTGCCAACCTAGCAGTTTGAAAGCACGTCGAAGTGCAAGTAGATAAATAGGTACCACTCCAGCGGGAAGGTAAATGACATTTCTATGTGCTGCTCTGGTTCTGCCAGAAGTGGATTAGTCTTGCTGGCCACATGAACTGGAAAAACTGTCTCCCTCGGCCAGTAAAGCGAGATGAGCGCTGCAACCCCAGAGTCGTCCACGATTGGACTTAACTGTCAGGGGTCCTTTACCTTTTTTTTACTCTACATATCAGATGTATACCAAATAAATGTTCATGTCTTCCCCCAAAGAAACCTGGGAATTGTGGTTTTGTGACACTACTGATATTTTTTTTATCATCAGAATATGCTTCCCCTCTTCCAACACAGCACAGTCCCCGTGGCTTTCAGGGGAGAAAGAATATTTCTTCAAACCAGTTTAACTCTATACTGTAATTAAGCCCTTGGATCACATGTTATAGCTTCCATAGGCATACCACCTAAAATGACTTCTGATGTAAAAAAAAAAACATATATCTTCAAGACATGGAGTCTCTCGCCATTCAGACATTGGGGTGGGCACCACCGTGTTATGTATTCTATATGGAAGAGCTATAAAATAGCATCAGGATTAAAAGGGGCTGCTCTAGATAGCAGCAGTGATTCTGATGGGGCAAAAACAAAGGGAGGAGAGAAATAATTTCACAGTTGAAATGTATTAATTCAGTGCCACTCACTAAAACTTTCTATAATGGGGTTTTTTCCTGCATAGATCCACAGGAACAGAATTTAAATATCCCTCACCCAAATCACAATGATTGGAACACTCTGAGAAAATAGCAGGTTGTGATTAAAACCTAGATTTGTCAGTCAAAATGAATCAACCCCCATCTCTCCCCACCCTCCCCACATAAGTTCAGGACATTTCCCATGTCACCTAGATTTCTCTTTGACAAAATGAAGTGGTTGCTTTAAACACTCAAGTCCACAGATCTATTCAGGACCTTGGAGAGTTCCCGCTATGCCTTGAGATGCTTTGTTAACAATCCACTCCAATTGGAGGACGTGAAAACCTCACCTGCATCAACCCTGTTCACCTTGTAATTCAGAGCTGTGGCACACCCCAAGTGAATTCAAGATTCAGGAGACAAATGAGAGAGGGTGATCATTGCTTTCACATTTCCCAGAGTAATCTGATTAGTGCTTGTTGAAACTAGATACTGGATTAAATGGACCTTTGATCTGAACTAGGGAGGCCCTTAATTTACTTTGCAGCAAGGTCATGAGTTAAGCTTTGAGACTAAACCTGTGTGCATTGCTCTCTCTCAAAAGTACAGTGCAAACATTTCTTCCTTATGATTTTCTTCTAGAGAAGATTTACCCTCCCTTTTCGGGAGTGGCATAAAATCTAGTCAGCAATCACTTAAATCTGCAGAAAAGAATGCAATGCCCCCATTTTATTCAAATAACCCCTAGATACTTTGTCAGCAAAATTTCTCTTCCTGCAGTCAACTTTGAAACCGTGACTTATTCTCACCAGAATTGAAAATATGTCAGAGACAGATATATGTACACCTGATTTACTAGCTCTGCGGGACACACACATGACTTTTGGAATAAGAGTGCATAAAATATTCCTTTCCCATCACAGGGAAATTTACAAACACTCCGCTTTTCCTCCTGTTAATGAATCAGATTTCTATTTGAAAGTTGCTTTCCTTGGTGCAAGTACAGAGATGTTGGGTGCTTGTTGTAAAGCAGGAACACCTCATCCTGCCAAGGCAGAAGTACTGTTTTGGGGGGACGGGGTGGGCGGGTGTG
Source organism: Podarcis gaigeae (assembly GCF_964106915.1). NCBI lineage: Eukaryota > Metazoa > Chordata > Lepidosauria > Squamata > Lacertidae > Podarcis > Podarcis gaigeae. The sequence goes on along the minus strand of NC_139686.1, from coordinate 65,030,027 downwards.
GGGGATTCCCTGGTCCTGAATGGGGTAACTGTGCCCCTGAAGGACCAGGGGCACAGCCTGGCAGTCATTTTGGATTCACAGCTGTCCATGGAGACACAGGTTAATCCTGTGTCCAGGGCAGCTGTCTACCAGCTCCATCTGGTACACAGGCTGAGAACCTACCTGCCCTGAAAATAAGGTTTTGAAGGATATTAACTTGAGAGAGAGCTCTTTTTTTCTATGTTAAATTTTCTTTTTTATGTTTTCTTTTTGTTTTTTCCTGTTTTGTATTTTGATGTTTGTTGTTTGTTGTTTATTGTGATTATTTTTGATTTTTGTCGCTATGTTAAACTTTTTTGTAAAATTTATTAAAATATTAATAATAAAAAAAGAGAACCTACCTGCCCACGGACTGTCTCTCCAGAGTGGTGCATGCTCTGGTTATGTCCCGCTTGGACTACTGCAATGCGCTGTACGTGGGGCTACCTTTGAAGGTGACCCAGAAACTGCAATTAATCCAGAATGCGGCAGCTAGACTGGTGACTGGGAGTGGCCGCCGGGACCACATAACACCAGTTCTGAGAGATCTGCATTGGCTCCCAGTACGTTTCCGAGCACAATTCAAAGTGTTGGTGTTGACCTTAAAGCCCTAAACGGCCTTGGTCCTGTATACCTGAAGAAGCGTCTCCACCCCCATCGTTCAGCCCGGACACTGAGATCCAGTGCCGAGGGCCTTCTGGAGGTTCCCTCATTGTGAGAAGTGAGGTTACAGGGAACCAGGCAGAGGGCCTTCTCGGTAGTGGCGCCCACCCTGTGGAACACCCTCCCTTCAGATGTGAAGGAAATAAGTAGCTATCCTATTTTTAAAAGACATCTGAAGGCAGCCCTGTTCAGGGCAGTTTTAAATATTTAATGTTGTATTGTTTTTAATACTTGATTGATTTGCCTCTGAGTTGTTAATGATATATTAGAAGTGGGGAACAAAGCAAAGTCATCCAGAACTCCTCTAGAAGAACTGTTTATTGAGCATTGACCATGATCTGCTTGCACAAAGCTTATGTGGTAGCTAGATCCAGACTTTACTGAGCCTTTGTTCTGGTTTGTTTCCTAGGAGATTATATGACAATGAGCGTTCACCCAGATTTGCTTGTGTAGTGCTTATTTGCATTCCCATTTATCAAACATTTTTTAGCGAGCTTCCCCTTCACTTTCCAGTGTGCAACTGAACAGCTTGTAGACAACCCCAACTGCCATAGTATTGGAAAACATAGTCAGAATGGTGTGACAATTGTTGTCCAATGCCAGGGTCCTGACCTCTAAATGAACCATACTGTCAGGCTTCGGGGAATCAGATCCCTCCCACAGTAGCAGCCAAGAATCAGAGATACGATCAAAGTTCTTACCAAACAATTTATTCAATAATTCACAGAGAGCGACGAAGGGATGCAGCCTTTGTTGGAATTTCAAGCCTTTCTCACAAGAAGCTGGCGGCAGTCCAGGCACCCGGCTTGAATTCCTGTTGACCTCCCTGGCTGCATTCCCCAGCAGACGCAGGCAAGGTCTCGATCGGCGATTCTTCTCAAACGTGAGAAGAACACACCCCTCTTTCCTGCCTCCCCCCCTCAGGCAGGGGAAAGAGATAGACAGAAACATATTTACATGCTTTTATTTCTGTCTTTGCAGCGTTACAGAAAACGTGACTGCTCTCTCCATACTCCAGCAGTGTTGTGACAAACACTCCCTGTACATCCTGTACAGCTCATATTACACTGTGAGGTAATTCCGGTGCTACACACTGTGAAATGACTGTCCCTCTGTTCCCACAGCAGTCCCAACATTCCACTCATGCTTACACTTCAAGCTAGGGCTTTGCAGCTGCATTGCTTCATTATCGCAACATCCTTCCCTAATAATCGCGTTGCTCCAAGTAAAGTCCCCCCCCCTTTCATCTCCCCTATTCTACATTACTCCTGCACCAGCTAATCTGAGCTTTCTGCCTCTAGGCTCTTCGTTCTACTATTCACAATGCCCGCCTGATCCTGGGGGGGGGGAGGGGAGGAATGCTTTCCAAGGACACTGAGTCGGTAAGCTGTCTCTCCCCGGTGCTTCTTCTTCCTGCTGTTCCTCTTCCAAGATTTCCCAGCTTCTGCCCTCTGCAGCCTCTGAACTATGCCCTTCTGCAAACCACTGTTCTAAATCTATACTGTTCTCCTGTTCTTGGGAAGGAACAGGAGAAGGGCGGTGGCCCCATAATTCCTCCTCAGTCTAGCCCTGACACATACTAATAGACAAATGCTGGTCATGGCCCAAAACCATTCTCTCTGTGTGAATGTGTCCTCTCCAAAATGTTGGCCTCCTGTAATTAATTGGGATATAAGGGAACTTAAAGGTAAAGGTAAAGGGACCCCTTACCATTAGGTCCAGTCGTGACCGACTCTGCGGTTGCGGCGCTCATCTTGCTTTATTGGCCAAGGGAGCCAGCGTACAGCTTCCGGGTCATGTGGCCAGCATGTGGCGAACCAGAACAGCGCACGGAAACACTGTTTACCTTCATGCCGGAGCGGTACCTATTTATCTACTTGCACTTTGATGTGCTTTTGAACTGCTAGGTTGGCAGGAGCAGGGACTGAGCAACGGGAGCTCACCCCGTCGTGGGGATTCGAACTGCCGACCTTCTGATCATCAAGTCCTAGGCTCTGTGGTTTAACCCACAGCACCATCCACGTCCCTTATAAGGGAACTTACCAGGAACCTAATAGTGAGAGGCTTACACAAGCCTGAAACCAGCTACCCGCTGTGCATTTAAAATGGGAATATGAAACTCTGCTAAGTAAAGGAACTTGCTAGCGCAAGTTAGGAAGGATATTAATAAACAATATATCCTCTCCTGCCTCCCTGGACATTCCCACACGATGTACCTACCCAGACTCTAAAATGATTAATAGAGTCTCTTCACCATGTCCCCCCTTCAGTGGAAGTGTAGAAAGTGGCAATGAGAGAATGGGACCTTCTAATGGTGGAGCTTTCATTATGGAATGTTTTCCCCAAGGAGCCAAACAAAGACATTTCCCAGGCTTTGGTTCTTAACTTGATGTGATTATCACCTACAAAGCAATTAAGCTGGTAATACTTTTTTTAAAAAATGAAACCATGCCATTGATAGTGTGCGGTCTTACAGTTATGATCTTGCTGAATGAAATTAGTCCCACAAAAGTCTGTGAGACCAATAAATTAGCACAGAATACCTATTTGTTTCTATTTATTCAAGTATTCATAATCCGTGCCGTCACATACATCCTACAAAATTATATAACACAATCAGTAAAAACACAAAATACCTATTTTGAAGGAGTGGCGCTTTTGTGAGTATTTTGTTCATCCTGCTATGCTGGTTTTCAAATTCATCATAATATATTGCTCTAAATCAGGGGTCATCAAACCTTTTCAGCAGGGGACCAGTCCACTGTCCCTCAGACCTGGTGGGGGGCTGGACTATATTTTTTTGGGGGGAAGAACAAATTCCTATGCCCCACAGATAACCCAGAGAAGCATTTTAAATAAAAGCGCACATTCTACTCATGTAAAAACACCAGGCAGGCCCCACAAATAAGCCAGAGATGCATTTTAAATAAAAGGACACATTCTACTCATGTAAAAACACGCTGATTCCTGGACCGTCCATGGATCGGATTTAGAAGGCGATTCGGCCGGATCCGGCCCCTGGGCCTTAGTTTGCCTACCAATGCACTGAATTCACCAGTGGATAGATGCAACCAGAGTATCAATGTTCGTTGTAAACAACCATATCCTTTCCATTGTATAGGGAAGTTGTTAGTGTTTAAATTTATTTATTTATTTATTTATTTATTTATTTATTTATTTATTTAGTAAATGCCAGAAGCCGCCCAGAGTGGCTGGGGCAATCCAGTCAGATGGGCAGGGTGCAAATAATAAAATTATTGTCGTTATCATTCTTATTGCAGAAGGACAGCAGTTACCCCCTCTTCCTAGTACAGTGGTACCTCGGGTTAAATACTTAATTCGTTCTGGAGGTCTGTTCTTAACCTGAAACTGTTCTTAACCTGAAGCACCACTTTAGCTAATGGGGCCTCCTGCTGCCACCGTGCCGCTGGAGCACGATTTCTGTTCTCATCCTGAAGCAAAGTTCTTAACCTGAAGCAGTATTTCTGGGTTAGTGGAGTCTGTAACCTGAAGCGTATGTAGCCTGAAGCGTATGTAACCTGAGGTACCACTGTATGAGCTATTTGGGGCACATTATACGATAGCAAAAAGCTTGTATGTATGTGTGTATTTGCAGATAGTTTCATTAGAAAGCTAAGGATATTCATGATTTGCTGTTTCGAAGATGCAGGGGTTTAAAAGAAACCCATAACACACCTATTTAACAAGCATTAGGTAGGCTGTGCTGCATTACAAAAGAACAGAAAAATAACCTATCCTTGCATTCCCTCCCATAGTTATATATATTTTTTAATCTACCTAGCAAATTCTAAACTAAGCCTTTAGACTTTTGTCACTGTTTAATGCAAGTCAGAAAGTGGGACAAGTGAAATCAAAATGCTTTGTGGAGATAAAATGAAATGCAGAAATCAAAACATTCTCAGGTTTTGAACATGAAAGCAGCAATAATAGTTGAGCGAAACGACTTATGAATAGCAATTCATAAATGGTTGAAGCTGTTGTCTTTTTATGGATATTAGCATTTAACGTTATGAAGACTTCACAGCATGCGAGTCTGGGCCTTACGGTTCTCAATATTTAAATGCCATCCAACAGTTTATGAAACTGTCAGAAAATCGACTTCTCCTGCTGATTTTGGAGATACATTTCTTGTCTCTCTGTTTTTATTTACTGGAGCTGAGAACAAGCATTGCTCTTCTCAACATTTTACTGGGCCTTGAGAAAAGCATAAGTGCTTGAACTAACAGATTTCCCTTTTTTCCTACTTCTGAACAAAAATGAGTTTTCCTAAGATTGACATAAAATTTTCTTTATTAATGATAGAACTCCGGGCCCTCCAATGGAGGTAAATTTATCTCTTACAAAGCCACTCCTGAACTAAGGGGGGGTTGCGGGCTCACGCCCCCATCCACATTCTCCCGGGGCTGGTGCCAGCCCCGCGGGACTCAAGGATTCCCATTCTTATTCATCTTCTGCAGCGCCAGCCAATGGCGCTGGGGGCGGGCCCACCCAAGGGCACTTAAGGTCAGGGCAGCCCTGGCTCGCCCCTTTTCCTCCTTTGCAGCAGCCGTGGTTTCCCACCCACCCGCCCTTTAGATGTGCATTCGGACTTTGCTATGGGCTTCGACTGGTCGCCGCAAGGGGCCTGGTAGGAGCTTTTCCATTTGGCTAATTGGCTGAATTTTGAAGCAACTTGGTTTTTTCGCCTACCTCGTAGCAAAATGTCACAACTCCGTGGTTTTGGCGGTTAGGCATTGGCCGGGGTATTGGTATGCAAATGAGGTCGGAGGGGAGGATCGCCATCACCTCCCCCAATTCTTGAAGGGTAGTTCGTTAAAGGACTCCAGGGGGCGTCGCCTCGTCCGAAACCTATGGAGGCTAGGGCCTAAAGCACGCTCCCAAGCGGTAGCCCCTTGGGGAACACCTAGGGATGTGCATCTCGGGGGCTCGCTTAACCCTTCCCGGTTAGACCGGATAGTCTGTTAGGGCCAATGCCTAAGGCCAATACCGCTCTTACCTCTAATCAATAAAGTTGTGGCCATTTTTTGCCCATTAATCTAAATTCTGGTGTCTGGTGTCTTTATTTATTCCATCTGTGGGAGGGGTCGGGAAACGCCACGCAAATTGAAGAAAAATGCTAGCAAACTATCATGGGCATAAAAGTGTACATTTAAAATTGTTTTTCCTGTGAAACTCATGGAAAGCATGTTCTCCTTGAAATGAGAGCACGTGTTGCGGTGGGGTCTGCCAAGCCATCCCTCTGTTGCCAGGCAGGTAAAAGTGAGCTGGCCTGGGGCAACGATTAGATGGCCGGGTTGCTGGGGCAAATTGCATGTTGCAATGTGGTGGGTGGGACCAGAGGCTTTAAATATTGGGGCACTCAGCTTTTGCTTTCTCTTTCGCTGAGTGCATCGGATCGCCCGCCCGCCTGCCCTGAGTTGACCTTGCTATGCCTGTCATGGGGTCGTCTGCCATTGGGGCAGGGGCCTAGTAATAATTTTGTCCATTTGGCTGATTGGCTGGTGCCATTTGGTTTTTGCAATTTGTCACAACTTGTAAGGTTGCGGTTAGGCATTCGTTATAAAAATTGGTTGGAGGAGGGGTAAGGATAGGCTGGGCTTGCCCCTCCAATGGTGGTGCGGAAGGGAATTCCATTAAAGGAATCCAGGGGCTTGCCACGATTTCGTCCAATCCCTGAATAGGACCAGGGCCGGCAAGCCCTGGGGAGCACGTGGGTGAGCAGTGAGGGCCTGTGACTCAGCTCCATTGCTCCCCAATATTGTTTTCCCTTCACTGGCTTCCGAGGGAGTTCAGAAGTCAGTTCTGTCCCAGCTCGGGGGACAGATAGTCTTAACCAATGCCTAAGCAACCACTCACAGATTATGTATTTTAATAAAGTTGTGGCCAAAATTATGCCAAAAACCATAAACAAAAATTATGTGTGAATTGTGAATTATTTTGAGGGGTGGCTTGGGGACCCCGACACGCAAATGTTTTTAAATCTGCAGAGAGTTAGCTTGGCTGAGGAGAGAATCTATAGATCCAGTTCCTCACGAGGCGAAAGATGCTCTATCTTATCTCCTTCAGTGTTTTTGGTCCTGGTTTTTCAGATCCTGGATGTTGACAGAAGAAGTTAAGCCCATGATTTCACAGAATTACACATCCTCGCAGAACACACAAGGACAGAAAATTGTTCCAAATGACAGCTAATGCCTCCACTTTCTCCCATCTGAGGTTTGAAGGAAAGAAAATATCATATTAACCTATCCTGTTCTTTCCATCAAGAAAAGCACATGCCACACAGAAGTGTCATATTTAACAGCTGAAGGTGAGTGAGCTGTATTCTCTAGAGAAATATTTAATAGAGATCCATTCATTGTATATATGTATTAATGGATCTCTATTAAATATTAGGGAATATAATATAAGGGTTAGGGAAATGACACAGGCAATATTTAATCTCTGTAGGTCAAGAATGAAACACCGGGGTTATTATCTTTTCTCTCTCCTTTTGTTTCATTTAATTGATGGGACGCGTTTTGCGTGAAGAAAATGCAGATAAAAGAGTATTCTGAAACACAGTAATTGCATAATTAATATGTTACTTTGCTGTGATAATGACATACGGGATCTATGCTAAGCAAAATCTAATTTAAGAGGGGGGAGGGGGAATTCACTCAAGTCCAACATTATTATTTGAATCCATTTATCTTCTTAAAGTATGTTTCTCCCTTTAAAAGTTAAGGGGGGCTTTTTCTGCTGGTAGAAACCAGGGACACCCTAACTTCAAGACAGGATCACTTCGATAGACTCTTTGTGGGGCTTCCCTTGTGACTGATCCAGATACTTCTGAGAGACAATATACAGGCAAGTATGAGAGACTCCCTGGTCCTGAATGGGGTAAAGGATCAGGTACGCATCCTATGGGTTATTTTGGACTCACAGCTGTCCATAGAGGCACAGGTTAATTCTGTGTCCAGGGTGGCTGTCTACCAGCTCCATCTGGTTCACTGGCTGAAACCCTGCCTGCCTGCACACAGTCTCGCCAGAGTGGTGCATGCTCGAGTTATCTCCCACTTGGACTACTGCAATGCACTTTATGTAGGGTTACCTCTGAAGGAGTCTTGGAAATGAGAACTAATCCAGAGTGTAGCAGCTAGACAGGTGATTGGGAGCAGCCGCTGGAACCATATAACATCAGTTCTAAAGTATCTACACTGGCTCCCAGTACATTTCTTAGCACAATTCCAAGTGTTGGTGTTGACCTTTAAAGCTCTAAATGGCCTTGGTCTTGTATACCTGAAGGAGAGTCTCTGTTGAATAGTGGGTAGACATGGCAGACGACACAGCGATTTCTCCAAAGCAGCTCTTTATTTTGTAAGCTGGAACAGAAAACTGAACAGCAAACAGCTCAGCCAGCCTGCTTTTATAGGCAGCCAGCTATCAACATTGTAGCAACAAAAACCCAGGGTTTCCCACCTAAAATAACTGACGTGGACCTGAGTGAAAACTATCTACAGTATCCCCCAGCTGGCCCAGGGTGAGAACTTCAGTACATAACAGTCTCCACCCCCATTGTTCAGCCCAGACATTGAGATCCAGCACCAAGAGCCATCTGGTGGTTCCCTCAGTGTGAGAAGTGAAGTTACGGAGAACCAGGCAGAGGGCCTTCTTGGTGGTGGCACCCACCCTACAGAACGTCCTCCCTTCAGAGGTCAAACAGATAACAACTATTTGACTTTTAGAAGACACCTGAAGGCAGCCTGTTCAGGGAAGTTTTTAATGGTTGATGTTTTATTGTGTTTTTAATATTTTGTTGGGAGCCACCCAGAGTTGCCAGGGCAACCTAGTCAGATGGGATACATATCATCATCATGCAGCACGATTCCTGACATGAGTGTGAGTCCATCGGCATGTTACCCCCGTACTCCACGATCTGCACTCACTGGAAATTTGTTACCGAGCCAAGGTCAAGATATGACTATTGATATATAAATCCCTAAACAGCCTGGGACCAGGTTACTTAATGGATCACCTTAACCCCTTACATGCCTATTCGATCACTTCATTCTGTGGAACTTGCGCTTTTATAAGTGCAGCACAATGCTTAGACTCTGCCAGAAGCGTTCATAAATGCCATGTACACAGCCTCTACTATCACCAGACATTTGGACTGATCTTCATATTTTGAGTATTTTCCTCCAGCAGAGTTCTTTTGTCAAACTTGCTTTTGAAATGGCAAACGGTTAAGCTGCGTAAAGAGCTTTTCTGTGAAATAGTTTGTTTTTTAAGCAGAACACAAGCTGCCTGACAGTTATATTATACAACATGCTTATCCGCTCCCCGTTGTAATTGTTTTGGTATTTCGTTATATGTTGAGGAAACAAATGGTCCGTACAAAGGCAGCATTATCACTATTGACTAGATTTTGTTAAGGACTGTGTCTCTTCTGATAAATTCTGAAAGTCGCTCTGGAATTAGTTAGATCGATAATATGCATTCACAGCAGAACAACCCCTTGATGACATATTTCAAAGATGGTATTGTAATGTAATTGAAACTTGTAAACTATAATATAATTTTGATTTATTTTTTACAATGCTGAAAGAAGCTCACCACAACATCCTTAGTTTTCAGATACTGCAACTTTGGCATGCTTATCTTATTGATAGAAGGCAGATTAGCTTGTTTGTGTGCCTCTGTTTTATTTCTGCTTGGACACAATTCGGCCAGAAATAACAATTTATATCGCATGGAGAACTATTTTACTGAAAACATCACATTGTTTCATTGCTGCTGGATCCCACTAATTCCCTGGACTACCACCTTTGTGGGACCAGCACCTCAATTTTATTTTGCTTTACAATGTTCTTGTGCTACTGTGGAGATTGTTTCATGGGTTCAAGAAAGTCTAGTTCCCATTCCTTGTTATCCTTGTACCTTTTTTTTATCATTGCATCTTTCCTTCTTTTTTGCATATCAACTGCCAATAACATCATAGCCTACATTTTTATTTTTGATTTTTTTAAAAAAATACAATACACATATTACTTAAAATATATACTGCTTAGTATAATACACCAGGGCAGAGGTAAGAAATTGCCCAATATAATCAACCATTTCAGATGGTTTCAGATCTATTAAATCTTAAATACCTGCTTGCTTATCAAATCTGCCCATGATAATCTGCTTTTCCTGTAGGTAAATTAAACTCTGGAATATATATTATTAGCATTTCAACGACTACTTCTGTTCACTGGCAGACCTGCAAAATAAAATGAGGGTATCCTGTGGAGAAATGGGGGTGGCAGGATGATTAAAAAATAATAATCCCAGTAGACTCCAGACAAAGCAACAGGGATTGAAAGGCTCATTGTGAAGTGTTTGTCTTATTTCTGGGAGTACGGTTCAATCCACAAAAAAAATCTAAGTGAAATAGCTTGATTTCCTCAGCAATCAATCAAACGAGTGCAACACTACATATAATTTATAACAATTTGTCTCTTTTCAAAAGAGAGCGCCAAGATGAAAATAGCATACAGATCAAATTATTCCTCACTTGAAAGGGCTTAGGATCTTTAAATTAGAATAGAACTATTGGCAAGAAACAGCAATTTATTGTAATGCATTAGGTCTTATCACAACGAGACTCCCCCCCACCCGAACTTTCATTAGAGCATTCTCCCTGATCATTACTTTCAGTGACCAGTTCTGTTTGTTCCCACAATAACATTCCTGGGTTGTTCCCTTGTTACCATTCAACAAACTGTTTATTCATTAAATGTAAAAAAAACAACAACACACAACCAGCAACCCTCAAAAGAATCTTCAAATAAATGTGTAATCAGACAAAACTCGAAAGGTGGTTTGAGAGAGATAAGATGAGAAACCTTGGTGGGGGAACAGAAATCCCACAGTCATTGGACTCTTACACAGCTCAAATTCTCTCTTGTTAAAAAAAATATATATGAGTTAGCTTCATTGACATTCAGTTGAGCTACATTCGACCATTTGTTTACTCATAACGAACTGTGGGGAATACCAAAAAGGCATCCATTTAAATCCAAGTTAAAACAAAGCTGAGATTTTTCAAGTCTGGAGTGAAGTTTATATCTGAGTGTAAACATTTCAGAGGTAAAACAAGCATTTTCAACCTCCTTCAACCAGATGCCCTCCAATTGTTTTGGACTACAATGTCCATTGGACATCCCTGACCACTGGCCATGCTTGGTGGTCTCCGCACCCCAATCTACACCAACTTGGTATGTTTCAAAGTCTTGCAGAATTCATATTACAAAGTAAAACTGGACATTGTCTTGATTTCTCAATGGTTAAAGGACAGAACCTGGAGATACCTCCTTACCTCGATGATGGAACTGGGGAGAAAAGCAATGCAACACATGAAAACAACATATATCTCTTTATTGGCTGTGCAGTGTAAGTTCAAGAATACAGCATGTTTCATTGATCTCTCCTGACACAATTAGCATCACCTAACTACTGTGGGGGGAAATGCAAATTGAAATGACTGCATATGGGCACAAGATATAGGACATAATATACAATTTGAGGACTGGGAAAAACTGTGGAAAATAGATTTTAAAATTATAGACTGTTCTATAATATAAAGAAAATTACATTAAAATGATGTATAGACGGCATATAACACCAGTACAGATAGCAAAAATGTATACAACTTGGTCAAACACATGTTGGAAATGTAAAGAAAAAGAAGGGAATTTTTATCATATGTGGTGGGAATGTAGAAAAGTTAAAAAAAACTTGGGAAATGATATATAATGAATTGAAAAAAATGTTTAAATTGACATTTGTAAAAAAACCAGAAGCATTTTTGTTAGGGATTGTAGGACAAGACTTGCCAAGAAAAGTAAATAACTTATTTATGTATGCTACAACAGAGGCAAGAGTCTTGTTAGCACAACGATGGAAGAATGAGGAAGTCCCAGCGAAAGACCGGGGCAAGAAAAATTGCTGAGCTATGCGGAACTGGCCGAATTGACACATAAACTGCGTGAAAAGGACAACTGTGACTTCAAGGAAGAATGGGAACTTTTTACAAACTAAAAAGACAACAAAATGAATTGGACTCTTTGGCAGGATTTGAATAAACATTTGCAAACTTATTAGCTGAACATGTGCTAGATAAAGTAAGGATATGTACAATTTTACAACATGCAGAAAACAATATATGTAAAGAAATCAGGGATGGGAGCTGAGGAAAGTCTTTGGTGTGTGGGGAGGGAAGGTTGGGAGGAAGGGGGGAAATAATGTAACTGATTAAGAGGATTGATAAATTGTTATGTGAAAATTGGTTAATATTTTTTTTAAAAAAGAAACTACTGCATATGAAATAATAGCAAAGAGATATTGGGAAATGCAAGATAGGAATTCTAATGGATCGGCGTGGGTGGGTGGAATCAGATACAGAAAAATCAAGGTCCTCAAAATAAAAATATGAACAAAATTTGTTCTTTCCTATTTATGCAGGTATTAAACAACACAAACAATCTGTGTCTACTTAACATGCTAAGTGGACAAAACAAAGTAAGGGCTTATATTTATTTTGCTAATGTGTGGTCGAGTACGTTAAATGATCTTACCCTTGTGAGTATTTGAATGGAGACTGAGACTGGGGTTATACAGTAATGAATGCTGCTATTATTATTTTCATTCTTTTATTCTTGCCAGAATGCTCCTTTTCAGTTTTTAAGCATGTGGTGCCGAAAATATCAATACAATTTTAATTTCAGAAATGGCAGCGGTTCTTAAGGCATTGCTTTTAATATTAATAGTACCTCTGAAGTACAATATTTCCATCCAAGCATCCCATCCATAGAAGATAGTAGGCAAACAGGCGCCCAGGTCTCTGCTGCAAATAACTTACAAGAGCAAATGAGTGATTTCAGCAACAAGGAACATAAGGAACACTCGGGTTAACAGAAATGGGAACATATGGTTTTCTTGGCAGGCGTTGCTTGATGAAATGCTAAGATAAAGAAATATGCAGGCAAATGTAAGGGGGGGGGGGTGATACCTAAAGGCAGTGTGAGCATAATGCCCAAATTTAAGGAAAGCGTCATAAATATGTGTGGATATACCGTATTTTTCGCCCCATAGGACACACTTTTCCCCCTCCAAAAATGAAGGGGAAATGTGTGTGTGTCCTATGGGCCAAATGCAGGCTTTTGCTGAAGCCTGGAGAGTGAGAGGGGTCGGTGCGCACACCAAAAAGTGCAAGTAGATAAATAGGTACCACTCCGGCGGGAAGGTAAATGGTGTTTCTGTGCACTGCTCTGATCTCAGTGTTCCGTTGTGCTGGAAGAGGTTTAGTCATGCTGGCCACATGACCCGGAAAAACTATCTGCGGAGCGGACAAACGCCGGCTACCTTGGCCTGTAAAGCGAGATGAGCGCCGTAACCCCAGAATCGTTCACGACTGGACTTAACTGTCATGGGTTCCTTTACCTAGAAATCTAGGAAAAATATAAAGAGAGGATACTTACTCATCACGTGGCAGGATGTTAATGACAACCAACTTACCAAATGCAAGTATTGATACCATGGAAAGCTACCAGTTAACTGTGTTCCCTTATTACCTGCTACAGGGTTGAGGAACCTGCAGCCTTTTAGGTGCTGCTGGTGTTCATCTTTGATGTTTTCATATGTGCTGTAAGCCGTCCAGAGTAGCTGGGGAAACCCAGCCATGTGGGCAGGGTATAATCACCACCATCATCATCCATCCATCCTTTCACAGCCAGCATGACCAACAGTCAAGGATGATAATCCAGAAATATATGAAGGATCATGGGTTCCTCACCCTTGACTTGCTACCCATGGTCAAAGATAGCCTCTCCTATATTTGCAATTTTTAAAAAAATCAAAAGTGTTTTTTTAAAAAATGGACCCTAACTTAAACATAACAATGTGCATATCTAGGTATAAATGGAAAATATGCCTGAATGACACAACAGAACTCCTTGAAAGTTAGTTTTCTGGAACTGTAGGAAGTGTAGCACTGAAAGCCAGCCTTCTTAGCGAAGGTTAGAGGAAGGTTCATATGTAACTTTGACATTTGGAGAGTGAGAAATCTTAGTATGCAGAGCACATCCATGACATTGCTGTGTCTTCTGGGGCAATGAGACATACGGGGAGGAAACCTAGAAAAACAAAAACGTCATTGCATTAGTCATTGAACTGATGTTGCAGTTGCTTGCCTGCGGCTATTAATGTTATAACTCATACAAAGGGTAGCATTGGATTCCTTCTGTTTATTGGTATTAGTCAAACAAGTTGCATGCTTGTGCTTTAAGTTCATCACTTTTAAGTTCATCAAGCAGCAAGGATGTTTAATTTAGACATTCACATTCATCCACTCCTATGAAATAGGACATCAAATGGCCACTCAAATAGGGAATGGATACAAAAGCTTTACATAGTTAGCATGGCAGTGCTTAAATGACGATTGCAACATGAGCCAAGCAGTTAGGTTTGCTATGGGCACATAGGAAAACTCAAAGAAAAATGGGTTGTAAATGTAATCATAAAATGTAAGAGAGTGGTTGGCTTGCTGGCCACAGGGAATGCCAGATGCAAAACAGCCTTGTCGTTTCTCTCTATAAAGAGCAAATGGATGTGGCTCTTACCTTTGTACAATAGATTGCATTCAAGTCAGGGACATACGCCTTCCGGGCTGTTAAGAGTCATAATCACAGTTCATGTGCACATTCCAGCCAAGAAAAAGCATTCAACGAGGAATGCCTATGAGAGGAGCATTGTCTCAAGGGCCAAACTGAAGGCTGCATTTGCACCCCAATTTATAGATCGGGGTGGGGGAGGGAGAATGAGTTGTGCTACCTTACGGTACTACCAATGTAACATGGCTTTCATCTCAGGCAGTAATTTAAAAGGTGTAATTTTATACATTTCAGCATTTGTTTTCTTTTGTTAATTAGCAGCATAACATGTTTTGTAATTAGATAGCAATTGCTCAAATTGTGTTTCTGTTTTAAACACCTTGCGCACTTGGTATAACTTTTGCATCCTATTAGACACATTGGAAAATGTGAAGTTACAGTTTGCATTGTTCTGGCTTCGGGCACCGAGAAAAGATCCCATTGGTGTGTGTAAGAAAGATAATTCAGCTCTTCATTTCAGTTCTGCTTAGGGCTGATTCGCATACCCATGTACATGACTTGATTGCTCACAGCCAGCCGAATTGTGTTGAGCTGCATCCATTCAAAAGTTCTATGCTTTTTGGAGAAGGTCAAAGTATTTGAAGGACAAGCAACAGCTGACAGTCACAGGAATTATATCCCACCCCCCCCGACTGGAAATGACAGGTGCATATGGACAGGAAAGGACAAGGACAAGACAGGGTTCAGCTTTCCTCATCCATCCCTTTTGAATTCTAACCCCATACCCTGTTATGTACATGAATAAGGTAGTTATTACATGAATAAAGCAGACATGCAGTGAAACAGACATAGCTGCTGCCATCACACTTAATCACAGACTCCAAACGCTCTGATCTCAGACCCTCCAAGAGCCAGTACCATGGTGTAGTGGTTAAGAGCGGTAGACTCGTAATCTGGTGAACCGGGTTCGCTTCCCCGCTCCTCCACATGCAGCTGCTGGGTGACCTTGGGCTAGTCACACTTCTCTGAAGTCTTTCAGCCTCACTCACCTCACAGAGTGTTTGTTGTGGGGGAGGAAGGGAAAGGAGATTGTTAGCCACTTTGAGACTCCTTAGGGTGTTGATAAAGTGGGATATCAAATCCAAACTCTTCTTCTTCTTCATGCATGGTCACTATGCCAGGTCCTGAGTTATCTTCCAGTGCTGCTGGTTCAATGGATTATGCTGAGTCTCAGAGCTGAGGCTCAGCCTGGTGCTCTGGACAGGACAATCCCAATATCTGCCACTAGTGGTGGTCAGCCCTCCTCATTTTCATCTCACCCTGGCATTCAACCCTTGCTCAGTTCAGTATATGGCCTCTGGGTTGGGGTTGGCATCTTTACACACAGCTGACTCCCAGGTTGACTCACAGCTGTCCATGGAGGCACAAGTCAAATCTGTGTCCAGGGCAGCTGTTTACCAGCTCCATCTGGTACGCAGGCTGAGACCTTACCTGCCTGCAGACTGTCTCACCAGAGTGGTGCATGCTCTAGTTATCTCCCGCTTGGACTACTGCAATGTGCTCTATGTGGGGCTACCTTTGAAGGTGACCCGGAAACTGCAATTAATCCAGAATGCGGAAGCTAGACTGGTGACTGGGAGTGGCTGCTGGGAGAGATCTGCATTGGCTCCCAGTACATTTCCAAGCACAATTCAAAGTGTTGGTGCTGACCTTTAAAGCCCTAAACGGCCTTGGTCCTGTATACCTGAAGGAGCATCTCCACCCCCATCGTTCAGTCCAGACACTGAGATCCAGCACTGAGGGCCTTCTGGCGGTTTCCTCATTGTGAGAAGTGAGGTTACAGGGAACCAGACAGAGGGCCTTCTCGGTAGTGGCGCCCACCCTATGGAATACCCTCCCTTCAGATGTGAAGAAAATAAGCAGCTATCCTATCTTTAAAAGACATCTGCAGGCAGCCCTGTTCAGGGAAGTTTTTAATATTTAATTCTGTACTGTTTTTAACACTTGATTGGGAGCTGCCCAGCCTTTGGGGGTCAATGGGCACATTTGGAATTTTGAGGAAGTTTCATGGGCACAAGTCACAAAATGGCTGCTGTAGGGGTTTGCCATAACAGAAAATGGCTGCCATGGGAGCATGCACTTGGGACCAAAGCAATACAAACAAAAATTGGGTAGGAAGAACAAGCAGCTTCTTGTGCAATGTAAAATTTTTGAGGGGATATTTATTGAGGTGACCTTTCATGGATGCCAAAGGAGGTACTGGTGGGCACACTGGCACCCATGGGTGCCATGTTAATGACCCATGCTTTAGTTTCTTCACGTTAGATGAAACAGATGTATTTTTACAACTTTCACTCAGATTTCCTTACCTTTTGGGATAATATAAAAACAAAGCTTTCACATGCCCTTTTCCATCTAATAGCATCAGAACAAAATATGCTTTCTCAATGCAATCGGCCTTATCTTTTTCATTTCTGATTGCTGAAACACCTGTATGCTTTTGATCAGCATGAAAAATAATCACACGTAGGGACAGCCTTTTGAGAATTTCACTGACCTGCAAAGAAAATATGAGGCCAGTCTGCTGCACAGAAGTCCTGGCAGCTATTGATCGGGTAAGAATGAGCTTCATGCCTTGATCTTGCAGCTGCATCACTGCGCTTGAACACTACTGCCAGCCGTGTGCTGTTGCAACAGGTCAGGCTAAATTCAGGGAGCTGAAATGCTGAACAAGCAGCATATTTTAAAACAGAAAATCTGAATCCACCCTTGAGCTGTTAAGCTGATTAAAGAATATAGTGCTAATAACCTCCTACTCTTTGGAAGGCTCTCTTCCCAAGCCACTGTTGCAACAGTCTCTTAACACTAGGAAGGAAAATGAGATTTCTGCAGCTGCATATTGACTGAGGATCAGAGCTCTCTAATAGAGTCAAACACTGTGCCGTGAACTCGAGGCCATGCTTTGGACTCAACTGTCAGCTGAGCAGATTAACTTCTGCTCTTCTGTTTCCTTAACTGTGAAACAACTGCAATATTGTACAGTGAAGATGAGTGCATATTTGAAAGCTCTCGGAAAGGAATCTTGCGATGAGACATGCGAGAGAGATCAGAGCCAAAGAGAGATAAACCGAGTCGCAAATGAACACTTATCATACAGTCACTTGATAACTCAACTTGGCTTTCAACGATAATAGGGGTGAGGCACAATGACAAAAAGAAATCTTTATGCATAGGCTGAAAAATTCATCTGTTCTTTGGAACTGTGCTTCAATCGTGTTTTTTTCCATTGGAATATTTCTGTGGCTCGTTCAAGTTGCTTTCCAGTGCCAACTCTCTAGTATGCCCTTTCTCAACCTTGGGTCTCTAGATGTTGCTGGACTACAACTCCCATCATCCTTGATTACTGGTCCTGTTAGCTATGGATGATGGGGGTTGTAGTCCAACAGCATATGGTGCCCCCAGGTTCGCAAAGGCGACCCAGTCTATGCTATCAATCAGCACAGTAGCATAGACAGAGTCTCCATC
Organism: Podarcis gaigeae; assembly: GCF_964106915.1. Classification (NCBI taxonomy): domain Eukaryota; kingdom Metazoa; phylum Chordata; class Lepidosauria; order Squamata; family Lacertidae; genus Podarcis; species Podarcis gaigeae. The sequence continues at coordinate 65,012,166 of NC_139686.1, read as the reverse complement.
CCAGCAGTAGTCAATCATTTCATGTGATATGATGTGTCTATGGATATGAACCCAACCAGCACTTATTTAGTAGATGTTCTGAGCAGAGAATTTGAGTATACAGCTCTGTGTTCTTTTGTACACCTGGAAATCCAACGAGAGGCAGGGTCCCTGTCTGTGCATTCAAAGCCTAGGTGTGTACACTTGTGATTTCATTTTTTAAAAAAATCCAGATCTTCTGCTGTACAGATTAAGATGGGACCAGTGTGGTGTAGTGGTTAAGAGTGGTGGACTCGTAATCTGGTGAACTGGGTTCGCGTCCCCGCTGCTCCACATGCAGCTGCTGGGTGACCTTGGGCTCGTCACACTTCTCTGAAGTCTCTCAGCCTCACTCACCTCACAGAGTGTTTGTTGTGGGGGAGGAAGGGAAAGGAGATTGTTAGCCACTTTGAGATTCTTTAGGGTGTTGATAAAGTGGGATATCAAATCCAAACTACTACTACTACTACTACTACTCTTCTTCTTCTTCTTCTTCTTCTTCTTCTTCTTCTTCTTCTTCTTCTTCTTCTCCTCCTCCTCCTCCTCCTTCTTCTTCTCCAGGTATGCATATCAATGTCTGTGCCAAGCAATTTATGGGAGCTAACAGCAATGGTCATCTGATATAGAGATGATGGTATGTCTTTTATATTATTCAACCATAGCTAGCATTTCTGGCTGGCCATTTCCTTCAGAGTTAACTCTTTTCCAGAAATTAATATAAAGGGACAAAGTTACAAAAACAAAGTTTCCACGGAATGTGTTTTCCAAAGCCGCAAATGTTTTAAACATGCTAACTGATTCATTAAGACCGTCTGTCACATTTTTTCTCAACCATTCAACCAAACTAGGAAGCAAGCTGTTCTTCGGATATTTTGCCAATAATATTATTTGGTCGAAAGTTTTACAAAGAGTTCTATTTCTTCATTGAGACATTTTAAAGAGTGAGAGCGTTATAATGGTTTTCAGGATGTGGCAACTTGCAAGCTTATTGCATGAAGGTATCCCCCCCCCCCCATACCAATCTGTCACATAAAAACTGAAGGGCAAGAACTAATCATGTTGATTTCTTTTAACCTTTAAAAATGGTTCAGTGAACATAATATTGACCTCAGGTGGACAAAAGTCACTTCGCGAAACCTGAGCAGCTACAGAAAAACAGAGGCCTTGACAAGAGCTCAGTTTAATTAAGGTTACTAAGCCGGTTAACATTAGCACTAACAAAAAGAAGAAGAAACGGCAACAAATACTTCCGATGTACTGTTCAGTTTTAAAACATGGTAAACCTGGACAACCTGTGCTTCCAGATGTTGTAGGACTTCAACATTCCCAACCTTTGGCCATATTGGCTGAGGCTGATGGGGGAACTGGAATCCAACAACATCTAGTGAGGTAAACATCTCCACACTGTGAAGCATAGCTTGCACAACGTTCAACTTGGCAGCAGACCCAACATCAACATGTGGATTCTTGGACTGGGTGGGCACCTTTAAGAAATTCTTATATTCTTGCTGCTTAGCATTGAAGGACGTACTGGTCTGATGCAGAAATGTGTGAGTATAAGAGTATATATTTAAAGTCGATGAATAAATGAGTAAATTAAGTTAATTTGGATATGCAGAAAATATTAAAAATCAATTTAAGGAACTGCAGAAAGAGGAAGAAGGAAGTCAAGTTTTGAAATGTTGAAATGATTAAAAAATTATTGACATGTATAAAATTGAAAATCATTATCATCATCATCATCAGAAGAAGAAGAACTGTGTGAGTCATCAGTTTAACCTCCTACCACTGCCTCTGATGTAGTATCACTCAGAAGTGATGGTTTGCTGCTGGCAAAAGGAGCTAGGCATAGTGTACCTCTGAGCATGAAAGGAACATGGAGAGTCAAGGATTTAAAAGTCTTAAAGAGGCTGTGAGGAGGAAGCCTCAATGCTGCTGTGTCTGTGTAAGGCTTTGCACCACCAGCAATAAATCAAATCAAGTGGGAGGGCACCCCTCTCCTTTCTGTAAAGCAGAAACACTAAGGGGACACTGAGGAATCAGAAAGAGGAAAGCCAAGGGAGGTGGGAGATGGCAGGCGAGGGTGGGGGGAGTGTTGGGTTGAAATAAACGACAGACGAATGACAAGTGGGAGGCATCTCTCAAGCATGTCTCAGGGAGTCCCTTTTATTGAATATCACAGCATTGCCACCCACATATGTGCTTGTTGCTGATTGGTTAACACAAATACAATGCAAAGGTTGCATATAGACATTAATCATCAATAGATGAAAGGTTGGGAAAGGGAACACAGGATTGGACAGGTATGAAAACCTCCTTATTAAACTATTACTAGTGATTGATATAGCAAAACTTAAAAGAACATAACTATCGCATTCCGTAGACGTGGTCAACCATGCATTAAGAACAGGTCAGGGTACAATGTTTCATAAACTCAATGTGAACTAAACATTCTAGGGTGGGTGAGGAAGGAATGCTTCAGCTTAGAGCGGTTTGCCAGAGTCATGTGCAGAAGCAAAACTTCCCATTAGGGGAGGAGGGAATTTGTTGGAAAACATTTCCTCCCATTCATAAAGTCAGCCTGGGGGGGGGGGGGGAGAGAGAGAAAAGAGGGTGGAGTTCTTCAGAAGAAAACACACACCCACAAAATGGTAAAAGGAGAAAATAAATTTGGAGTGGGGAGCTCTCCCACTTTGAGAATAAGAATGCAACAAGAAACAAATATCGGAGACAGGGTCTAGGACAAAAAGAAAAAGTGGCAAGACTATAACAGAAGACTGATGGAACACAAAGGCAGTACAAAGAGGCATCAGTTAAAGAACAAACCTTGGGGAGGAGTCTGGTGATGAACGGGGAGTCTGAGCTCTTATACCAACAGTTCCACCCTGCAGAAGGTAAAGGACCCCTGGACGGTTAAGTCCAGTCAAAGGCGACTATGGGGTTGCAGCGTTCATCTCGCTTTCAGGCCAAGGGAGCCGGCGTTTGTCCACAGACAGCTTTCCGAGTCATGTGGCCAGCATGACTAAACTGCTTCTGGCGCAGTGGGACACCGTGACGGAAAGCAGAGCATACGGAAACACCGTTTACCTTCCCGCCACAGTGATGCCTATTTATCTACTTGCACTGGCATGCTTTTGAACTGCTAGGTTGGCAGGAGTTGGGACAGAGCAACAGGAGCTCACCCTGTTGCAGGGATTCAAACCGCTGACCTTCTGAGGCTCAGTGGTTTAGACCACAGCGCCACCCATGTCCCTGCTCTCCACCTTGCATACCCTGTAAGAGTGTAGCAGGCCCACCTAGCATACTTTTTGCACTGGGCCCCATGGGCTGTGGAATTTTTTTTATCCCTACCAGCTGGTGGTGAGAGAGAAGCCATGCAGTCAAGGAACCGCATTACATTTAGCATACATTCCATGACACGTTCTGATTAATAATGATTTTGGACCTTCTTATGAATGTTAAAATGGTACGAACATAGTGAAGGCCTTTGTGCTGTGGCAAAAAAAAAGAAAAAAACCAGTGAAAGAGTACGATTCTGAATTTATCATAGAATCTATTTATTATGAATTATTCACTCGGTTCTTTTAATAATGTGCTGCCCTAAGCAACAGAGAATAGCTTTGGACTATTCCTTACAACTGTATCCTAAGATTCAAATGATGTATGTCTAGAAAAGGTTGGAGCAATATTTTCTTATATGATCACGGACAGGTTTTTTGACATGGCTTTTTAAATATTATGCACTGTTGTTGGGGTTATTTTGAGGGTAGGATGTCATTGTACTTGCATAAAACATGTTCTATTAATGATGTTGAAACCCCTCAAAAACTGCCACATTTAAATGGCAACAAGGAAGAATAATGTACATGGTGTGTACTAAGTTAAGGAAGTGTTAAATATCATGGCAAATTAATTTCAGCTAATGAAGATGTATAGTTGGAAAACACCAGCTGTTGACCTGTAAAAATAATTGGATCTGCAATATAAAGTTCCCCTCTCCTACCCAACTGTCTGACCTTTGATCTTTGTTATGGGAATGCCATTTCCCCAGAAATAGTTAGTGGCAGTAACGATTCAGCATTTTCAGTGCTAAAATGTCAAATGAAGTGCTGAAAGCATTTTGTGAGAACATTTGTAAGAACGGAAGTAATGAAAATGAGCACATTGAAGCAGTAGCCATGCTAATTTTCTCATGGAGCAGATGAAAGTTTTCCACCAGATTTGCTGTGCTTCAAAAAGCCCTTTGCTCAGTGAACGTCTACAGTTGTTGTTCTTGTCATTGAATTTGGGCAACATTCTAATAAATGGGTGCATCCAATTTCTACAATCCATAAAGCGATTCAACTGATCCTTTGCAGTTCAAACAGCATAAGGGGAGGCTTGTGGGCATTGTGCATGGCTCAGCCCACATTGAATTATGTTACAAAGGAGCTGCCTTATGCAAAGTTCACCTAGATGGGTACAATCTACATTAAGGTTACCAGACGTCCCCATTTCCCAGGGACAGACCCTGGATTTACAAACCAGTCCCCATACAAAATCCACTGAAGTTGAAAAGTGTCCCCGGATTCATTGAAAAAAATCTGGTAACCTTAATCTACATTGAATGACAGCAGCTGTCCAAGATTTCAGGCAGCCTTCCCTTCCAAACCTACACCCTTGTGCAAATTAATTGAAACAAACAATGAATTCAATATAGGAGTTTATTGTACAAAACTCACATATACATGTACAAAACTCACATATATGTACATTAGTAACGGATATGACCTCTGCTATTTTTAAGCAGCATTTGAACACTGTTTGGCATGGAGTCTACTAGTTTCGAACAGCCACTGTCGATTTTCGGATCTCTGTACCACATTTGAATCAGTGCCTAAATGAGCTTCTCTACAGTCATACAGTCTACAGCATGGAGACGACTTTTGCATATAGCTCACAAATTCTCAGTGGGACCAAGTACCTGCATTTGCTGCTCTGTCATGAATTTCTTCACCACTTTCGATGTGTGACACGGGGCTAGGTCCTGCTGCAATATCCCAGTACCGTCAGAATACCTCTTTTCCAGCTCTGGAATAACTCTTTTGTAGAACCTCAATATATTGTGGTGAGCACATCATTCCTTCTATTGGCTGCAGGCTTCCGACACCATAATAACTGAAGCATTCCCCAAAACATCTGTTTTTGTGGGTGTTGACAGACTGATCGATGTGGCATAGAAAACATGCTTTGTTTCAATTAATTTGCACAAGAGTGTACCTGGAAAAGTTGGGGATTGAACCTGGAAACTTCTGTATGCAAAGGGGATGTTCTAGCACTGGGCTATGGACCTTTCCTACAAAACTTTGTGGTGTCTCCTTCAAGAAGATCTCACTTACTGCCTTTCTAGTGTACAGTCGTACCTTGGAAGTTGAACGGAATCTGTTCCAGAACTCCATGCGACTTCCAAAATGCTCAGAAGCTCCTGCAGCCAATCGGAAGTTGTGGAACCCACGTCGGATGTTCGGGGTCCAAAAGAACGTTTGAAAACCGTAACACTCACCTCCGGGTTCCAATTGTTTGGGAGCTGATTTGTTTGGGAGCCAAGGCATTTGAGATCCAAGGTACGACTGTATTGCATTGGAATTATGGAATTATATCCTCTTTGGAGATAAGCAAAAGGTATAGAATCTGAGGGACAATAAGACAAGTACAAATGAGTGGGGGCACTACCTTCTAAAAGATTATGGGTTTAAGGAAATTCATGGAAGGAAAATTTTCTATGCTTCCTCCCCCTGCATTCACCTGAGCCTCTTGGAAATCTGGGTGTCGTCCTGATCAATGTGCAGTGATGTGAAAGGGACTGTGAGGAAGAGGAGGCGGAGGAAGAGGAGGGACCTGATCAATGTGTTTATTTCATGAGCTTCCTTAATTTAGCTCCTCTTAGGATCCAAACTCAATTTTGGGGGGTTCTCCTACTTCAGCAACCCTACACATTATTCAGGAGTGCCTTCCCAACCTCAAGAGATGCATTTAAGGGGAAAGGTAGCTGCAGAGAGAAGGCAGGAAAACTTACTTCCATGTACGTCCATCAGTTATGCTCCAATCCTGCGTATCTTTCTTGGCTGCATGTCAGAAACGCGACTTGGAAAGCTTCAAGAGATTTTGAGACCCATCACCTTACCTTGCTTGCTTGCTTGCTTGATTTCAGCTTCCCCCCTGCCCCCGCTGGAGCCGAAATCCGACTGGGCAAGAAAACTTGTAGTTGGCTAAAGTGAAAGATATGCAGCACGCAGCATCACTGTCCGTACACTGAACAGCTTTGTGATTAATGATCCAGGTACAACGATAATAGCTCCAATCATTAGCACTCGGCAAAACTTGCGGAAATGCTCCATGTTGTCCTACTAATATAACTGCTGTTGTTTCCAGCTGGCTGGTCTAGACAGCTGGGAATTCATAAAGAGGAATATATATATATATATATATATATATATATATATATATATATATGGGAGATTCCATTCATTAGCGGGATCTCATGTAGGCCATTATTGTTCTCTCATTAAAGGTGATTACATCTTCGTCTCCACCAGCAATGAAGAGTAAGAGCCACAACTGTTTTTTAACTAAGCAGACAAGATCAGGCAAGGTGCAAGGACCTTCTAGAACCCAGCGGACTGTTGGCCAAAACAGGACTGAGAAAGCGCGAGCAAATAAACAGTGGCATGCGGTGGAAATTTTCATAGCAGAACAGTTAGGGCTAGTTGCTCTAACCAGCAAGCAGTAAGCCATTTTGCAGTGTTGTATTATTCCATCTTAAAGAGCTGAGCACATTTTTTCCCTTTTGTAGGTATCCAGCATGAGCCTACCTTTTGCTATAAGGTCTTGTTTCTCTTGAAAAGGCAAGGCTCCAAATGATTTGTTGCAGAGGAGGTCCAAAACACAATCATGTAAGCAGGCACATTCTCTAAGGAGGGAAGCATTTCTTCAACTGAGTCGCTCTTCATACTTTCTAACTAAAGTACAAAGGCACAACGTGGTGTTTCTTGTCACCTCGTACTTCACTTGAAGACTTGAAACTCTTAATTGCCACAGAAAAAAACCTGTGTGGTGTTGTCTTCAGAACACAAGGAGACACATTAATCGTAAAGTACCAAACACCAGCAACCCACTTGTTTTTACTTCACCCAATGGACTAGTTATTGTTTTTCTGTTCCCCAGCTCCAACTGTAAGCCGAAACCGATGCAGGGCTGCACAAAACACATTTGCATGCAATGATGGGGTGAACAGGAGATAAACCAAGGGAAAAGCTCTCGGACAGAGTATTTGTCACTTAAGAGTGATAAATATCATGAGATAAAAATGAATGCATATAAACAAGTTGGAGTAAAAGGTACACACTTTAATACTCTCATTTACTGGGAACATTTAGGAGACTAGCCAAGTCCTCCCCAGTCCATTGACATCAGGCCACTGTACGTAAATAAGAGTCTGCCTAACACAAATGGATATATGGACCAGGACATCCTTGGTTCAGACTTTACCCCCAAAGTCCAAAGATGCCTTTAACCAAGCTCTCATCTCTTTGCATCCACTCCTCATCTGAAATAAAGGGATAAAAATGACCTATCTTATAGTTGTGGGATGTGATCCATGAGAGGCAGTCAAGTACAACATTCCTTGAAATGCTAGAGAAGACATGCGAGTCCAGCCAGTCGAAACTTCCTGTTCCTCTTGGCTGGAACATCCTTCCTTTTCCATGTGATAGAAGGTGGGCGTGACCTAACCTGTCCAGGTAACAAAGGGGCGAATCACGCAGCACACTTCCCTCTTTTTGACTTCCTTCTTTGTTTGACCAGCTTTCAGCTAGGACTGCTCTGCTAGCTCTCAGCTAGCAGAAGCACTGGGATTATTCCCCCATATGGGGTAGATCCACATGCACATATTTGCAACTAAGTCTGCCTTCAGGAATCCAACTGTGAACTGATGTGAGTAAACTCTTTTATTCTTCGAATAAGATTGTGGTGTCTTTGTTCTTTTAAGAGGGAATTCAAGGAAACGTACCAGGAACATACAATTCAATCTGAGACAGACTGAAGTGTATAACAGCGAGAGGCGCACATGAGCCTGAAACCAGCTGCTTGTTGTGCATGTAGAAGGGGAATGTAACTCTGCTAAGTAAAGGAACTTGCTAGTGCAAGTTAGGAAGCATATTAATAAAGAATATATCCTCTCCTGCCACCCTGAACATTCCCATAATAGCGTGGCAGCTTCGAATTACAGATATAAATTGGTTGACAGTAGTTTGAATGTTTATATATTACAGTAGTACCTCAGGTTAAGAACTTTACCTCAGGATGAGAACAGAAATTGCGCGGCCGCACGGCGGCAGCAGGAGACCCCATTAGCTAAAGTGGTACCTCAGGTTAAGTACGGTTTCAGGTTAAGAACTGACCTCCAGAACGAATTAAGTTCGTAACCAGAGGTACCACTGTATAAAGTACAATCCCATTGTAAAGGACCTCATATTTCCAGACTATTTGCTTCATACATGCAAAGCAATTACTGGGGCCATTGCCTGCACCACTTTATAACAATGCTCTTACTTTGGAGTCTAGAAAAGAAATTTTAATTCCATTTAATACAAGGTCCAGTTTCTTAATGAAGACGTATGGGCTTCAGTTCTCTTTTCTTGGCTAGAGAACGTTCTAAATCCCTCCCCTCAAACGTATTTGTGCTTTCCAGTTGTCAGTTGCTTAAATGCTTTCTTTACCACTTAGACCGCAACACCAACTAAATTAGAACTGCAGTTTGCACTCACTAAAACAGAAGGTGGCTTTCAGTTCCAAAATGCACTCTTTAATACGCTTCCTTGACAAGCGTCCAAAGGGAAGGACTTGACAGAAGTAATATAAAACATAGAAATTGGAACTCAAGTTGTAGGGACTAGCTCAACGCCCCCCCCCCCAAAAAAGTGAGAAATAGCTGGTTGAAGCATTGCCCATGCTTACAGTGGTTTAATTTGTTTAGATACTGCTTCATGCCAATATGGCTTCCGAGCAGTTTACAAGTATAGAAATGCATTAAAATGTAAACACCCCTAATTAAAATAAGCAGAAACAATCCCATAAAAACAATACAACAATTAAAACAGGAGACTCAGAGAAAAAGATTGTGCTGACCACGTTCCCACAGTTAGCTGTCTACTTGAGAACAGCTCTCGGTCCATTTCAATGAGATTTGTTGCATACATTTCAACACTTCTCCATTGAAAATAGGTACGTCCAGTGCTATTTTTCTAGAAAAAGAGGTTCTGGAGCTCACTGTGAATGCCTCTCTTGTTCTTTTATAATGGCAATAGTGCCCACCTGAGAGGTGCCAGAACTTAGTTCCAGCAAGTTCTGGCTGGAAAAAAGCCCTGGAGATGTCCTATTCTATACCCTCCTGTATTTCTTCGATGAAAACAGGGACATCCCCTCCAACATTTCTCTGATGAAAATAGGGACATCCTAAGGAAAAAAGGTAAGTGGTAAGGCACAGCTTCTGATTGGAAACAATAGTCAAAAGCTACATCAAATGTTCGGCTTCCGAAAAACATTTGAAAACCGGAACACTTACTTCCAGGTCTTCAGAGTTTGAGAACCAAGGCGTTTGAGAACCTAGGTACCACTGAGAGCACATGGGAGGCCGTGCTCTGAATGTGTCTTTTCTTGTAGATAAACTTGCATAAAACTGACAAAGTCATTACTGCTTATCAGGCTAATTGCTTGCCAGAGATCGTTAGAATGATGATGGAACAGGACATCCCTATTTTCGTTGGAGAAATGTTGGAGGATATGGCATGGTATCTCCTGCACCTTCCAGCTCAGACTCCATTTTGCAGCATGTTTTGCTTCTTCACTGCCGCGACCTAGAGCTGAGACAACCAACTAGCCCATGTACCTATGGACTTTTCTCCATAGGTTTATTAACAAAATAATAGATTTTTTAACTGAAGTTAACTATTGAGTCTGTGACTCTTTTAAACATATTATACTTTTTAAATACTTTATTGTAAAACTGACTGCATAATCTTATACACATCTATTCAGATGAAAGCCCTCGCTGAGGTCAATGGAACTCACTCCCAGTAAGTGTGTGTAGGTAGGGTTGCAGCCGAAAACTCCTCTTTTTACAATTTGGCACAAAAAAAAAGTACAGACAGTACAGTTCACAGCAGGCAGGCCCATCTCAGCAAGGAAAGTGCCTTGGTGAAAAATAACTCTTAAGGATTTTTAATACAGAAGGAATAGATGCAAAGCAATTGGGTCAGTGCTAGAGTCAAGTTAGATACAAAATTATTCTTGCCTTTAAGGGTGAACATTGCAGGTGTAGACGAAGGTGTAGACAAAGAACTACAGTAAACATTACAGAAGGCAAACTTTGACAAAGGAAACATAAAGAGAAAAATTATAGACTTCCTTCTTTCTCAACACGGGTCTGATTTTAAACTTGATAAACTGTTTCTTTCTTATTTTGTCTTTTCTACCCTTCTCCATATGTTGTATTTGTAAACCGAAGGAAGTCTATTAGAATAGAATAAGAACTAACGATTGGATAACTGAAGTCCGTGTGCAGATACATGCAGATTTATGGATATATGTTTATCATTTGTTTTGTGTTTTCTTTTGTAGTTTGTTTTCTAAGTGTCATGTGTGTTTGTGCTGTAATGATAAGTTAATGAATAGCATTTACAAAAGAAGAGACAAAAAATATATTTCTGGGATATGTGAGAAAATTTCATTAGCCTAATTAAGAACCTGTATTATTATTTTTTTTAAAAAAAGTTATCTAAAAGAGGAATGTTTACGTTGCTTGAACTACAGTGGTACCTTGGGTAACATACGCTTCAGGTTACAGACTTCGCTAACCCAGAAATATTACCTCAGGTTAAGAACTTGGCTTCAGGATGAGAACAGAAATTGTGCTCTGGTAGTGCGGCGGCAGCAGGAGGGCCCATTAGCTAAAGTGGTGCTTCAGGTTAAGAACAGTTTCAGGTTAAGAACGGACCTCCGGAAGGAATTAAGTACTTAACCCGAGGTTCCACTGCACTCGAAAATAAAGAAAACCTGCTTGATCTGTAGAAACTGGCATCAACTCCAGGGGGTGCCTGGGCACCCACAAAGATACAGCCCACGCCTGAACGCATCCATTTACATGTTGACGTGTGCATATGAACATGTGCTTATGAACTGTGTATGCAAACATGTGCTGCACCTGCAGCTTCTCGCTCCGGTCAAACTGCAAGAGTTGCATCTAAAGACCTTGTTGGAGAAAAGAGTTCTCCAGGAAGCAGAGGGAGGCGGTTGTTTCCTCCTTCCCACCCTGGGGTCAGTGCAGCTCATCTCTTTCACAAGTGTCCTGCTGTTGCAGCTCCTGCTCCCATCTACCTTCTCCTGCCTCCTCTGCCTGCTTTGCTGCAGCCCCATGGACCTACTGCAGGCAGAGAAGTACTACTGCCATTGTTGCCAATTTTGGGCCAAGAGCATGACAATGTGGGGTGAGATCTTGCCCAAAATTGGCACCGATGGCAGCGGCCCTTCTCTGCCAATGGAAGGCAGGGCACCCACGGGCATGCTGTTTGATGGGGTGGGAGTGCTTCTGTCGCCTGAAGCAGTGTCCTCACCTACCTCATGGCTGGGACAGCTCTGGCTGGGGTTTGACTTGTCCCTAGGTAAAGGTAAAGGTAAAGGTACCCCTGACAGTTAAGTCCAGTTGCAGACGACTCTAGGGTTGCACGCTCATCTCGTTCCAAAGGCCAAGGGAGCCAGCGTTTGTCTGCAGACAGCTTCTGGGTCATGTGGCCAGCATGACTAAGTGGCTTCTGGTGAACCAGAGCAGTGCACGGAAACACTGTTTACCTTCCCACTGGAGCGGTACCTATGTATCTACTTGCACTTTTGACATGTTTTCAAACTGCTAGGTTGGCAGGAGCTGGGACCGAGCAACGGGAGCTCACCCGTCGCGGGGATTCGAACCGCCGACCTTCCGATCGGCAAGCCCTAGGCTCTGTGGTTTAGACCACAGCGCCACCTGCCTCCCTTAACCTCTCCCTAAGGCATCCTTTATGTAGTCTTGGGCGTTCTGTGCTCACTTTTTTAGATGAGGATGCTCATTTAGAAGCCTGCACAAACATTTCAGATTATTGTTGCAAGTCAGCTCTTACACATCACACATGACCAATTAGAGAAGATGCAACATCTGCCAGTTTTAAGGTACAATGTAATCCTTTGTTGCAAAGAGCAATTATATATATATATTCCTGCAGTAGCATTAATATGCAGAAACAACTGTTGTTCCTCTTATTGTTGTTTTGCCTTGGTAGCCATGCAAAGCTAAATGGGGGATGACAACCAAGATCACACTTCCTCCTGTGAAAGGTGGGTCCAGATGGCAGCACCCCAGTGCACTGAAGGAATGCCAAATGAGAAACACGAGAACCTGGCAAGGAGAATAGCTTCCCAGTGCACTAATCTCAGCAAATGGACTGAGCTGGTCCTGCAGAAATTGGACTGTGCTTTAGAGTAGGTTCTTACAAATGACTTTAAGGGTGAATTAAATTAAAGCATGGGGGATCAATCTCTCAGTGGCTACTAGTCATGATGGCTAGATGCTTTCTCCAGAAGCAGAGGCATGGTGGACATGATGTGGCAGAACCAGGGCCAGTTTTAGGTTTGATGAGGCCCTAAGCTACTGAAGGTAATGGGGCCCTTTATATGTCCAGCTGTCCTTTGTCAACGACAAACTGTCACTGTTTTTTGTGTTGAATATGTGCTATATGGTATTTAATGGACCTAATAGGTATCCAAAGCCATTTGTACACAACAAAATATGTGTTTTATCAAAGTAATTGTTGAACTCAAATACAAGTGAATTTTTTTTTGGGGGGGGGGCTGGCAAGTGAGTGGGGCCCTAAGCTATAGTTTGTTTAGCTTATACAGTGGTACCTCAGGTTACATACGTTTCAGGTTACATACGCTTCAGGTTACAGACTCCGCTAATCCAGAAATAGTGTTTCAGGTTAAGAACTTTGCTTCAGGATGAGAACAGAAATTGTGCTCCGGTGGCATGGCAGCAGTGGGAGGCCCCATTAGCTAAAGTGGTGCTTCAGGTTAAGAACAGTTTCAGGTTAAAAACGGACCTCCGGAACGAATTAAGTACTTAACCCAAGGCACCACTGTACGTAATTCTGACACTGGACAGAACTCTTGACCTCATGACCCACTTGCAGGCTGACCATATTCAGTCAAACCTCGGTTCCCAAACACCTCCATTTTGGAATGTTTTGGCTCCCGAACACCAAAAACCCGGAAGTAACTGCTCCAGTTTTTTTAATGATTTTTGGAAGCTGAATGGCTTCCGAGCCACGTTTTTAATTTTTTTTCCCCCATTGACTTTGCAGCCCACCCATTGATCCTTGGTTTTGGAACTTTTCGGAAGCTGAATGGTCTTCTGGAATGGATTAAGTTAGAAAACCGAGGTTCCACTGGGCTATTGCTAGGCTATTGTGGACTAGGTAGACCTTTGGGCAGATCCAGCAGGGCTTAATATAGCTTTGTGTTTCCTGTTCTGAATTTACACAAATCTATCTGCCCCAGACCTTAATAGTTGGTTCCCAAAGAAAGTTCTGCGAAACTCTCTTTGAAAGTTGTCTGTAAGTTTCAGATAATATTTTCAAAGCAGTGTCCAAAAAAAAATGAGATCTGGTGGCTAGTCTGATTAATGCCACTGTTTAAAGAGCCAAAGGTACCCTGATATACGACTTGGAGGTAATTAATTTTAAATTGGATTAAGACATTCCTGGAATTACAAGGAAACACTTCAAGGCTGATTCTTCTTTTCAAGCTCTTTTCTGAAGGTTCTTATAAATGGTGATTTGGTATTCGGCCCAAAGCTCTGTAACTAAACTCTGACTAAATGTGAATAGCAAATCATTCCTGATGACATTTTCTATTCTATTCCTCTTTGGCAATTGGCACTCCGGTTACAGCGGAAAACTCAGGAAATGGTTCGACATAAACCCCGCTGTATGGTCATTCTGCTGCCTGAAGCATCAATCTGGTTTAAATAAAATCTAATGAAATTAAAATGCAATAATTTTGAAACACAATTATAAATACTGTATGACTCCAGGCATAAAAAGGCATTATTCACAGGCGATGTCTTCTGCGACTGATTTAATAGAGAACGGGATGGTGTGAGTGACCCTTTAAAATCCAATTCTGATCTGCAAAGAAGTGACTTGCAAAAAAAAGGGGGGAAAGCACGTTTCTTAAAAGGGAGATCTTTTCCCACTGTACAGTGACTCATGCTCAGAAATATGAATGGAGAGAAAAATGAAGCCTTAATACTTTTCACTTCATAGGTTTGTACAACCAACACAGTTGTTGGAAACTGAATTAGGAAGATTGCACTCTCTCATCCTCCTTTTCCGCATCATCCTTTAACATGATGGCTAACTTAATTCTGTTGCCATGGTTTCCTGGCCACCAAACACCCCATTCACTGAATCAGCTCCATGTATAGGTTAAAGGAATAATGTGACTTTTATATGCAAATTCCATATCCAGAGATGGTATAATCTTAGCCCTTCTGCTTTGTGTGACTTCCTTCCTTCCAAGGCAAAGCGACATTAGGGTGAAATCTGAACATGTGGGCTGGCCAAGCCTCACTGAAATCAATGAGATATGTAGCCTGATCTTGAAGACATTTGGAAATAAGGGTGCTTTCGGGCTGTTGCTATTTAGGGTGATGTCACACACATGTGACGGGACCCCCCAAAGTTGGACAGAACCTGGCTCCTGTTATCCTCACATAGATCTTTGAGGAAATAGGCACTGAATCGTTCAAGTAACTGTTCCACTTGTTCCAGTTACAGATAGGTAGCCGTGTTGGTCTGCCATAGTCAAAACAAAAAAATTCCTTCCAGTAGCACCTTAAAGACCAACTAAGTCAGTTCTTGGTATGAGCTTTCGTGTGCATGCACACTTCTTCAGATGTGTATCTGAAGAAGTGTGCATGCACACGAAAGCTCATACCAAGAACTGACTTAGTTGGTCTTTAAGGTGCTACTGGAAGGAATTTTTTTTGTTCCACTTGTTGCATAATGTCTCTTTTGACATACTGTATTTTTCGCTCTATAAGACGCACCACACCACAAGATGCACCTAGTTTTTGGAGGAGGAAAACAAGGAAAAAAATATTCTGAATCTCAGAAGCCAGAACAGCAAGAGGGATCACTGTGCAATGAAAGCAGCAATCCCTCTTGCTGTTCTGGCTTCTGGGATAGCTGTGCAGCCTGCATTCGCTGCATAACACACACACACATTTCCCCTTACTTTTTAGGAGGGAAAAAGTGTGTCTTATAGAGCAAAAATTCCAGTAAGCAAAATTTGCCGTTTGAACTTCCTCAAGAAATTGTGCAACCTATAAAATTTTCAGATAAGCATCTCAACTTGAGTTTCAGCATTTATTTTTTTTACCTAGTTAAAAAAAGGGGGGGGGGAGACTTCTTATCTGCACTGAAGTATTTAATTCATTTGAGCAACTGAAAAAAGTCTGCAAGGTATGCCAACCATAACAGCCACTCTTTATTTCTCAAGAACCCCAGAACTTTGTGTAGATGTTCTAACCAGCTTGGCAGCACTTTTTCTTTGTGACGCCCATGTCATTTCTGTGTGCAACGCTTGCTTTTTGTTCAGAACCCATTTCTGTGCAGAGAACTTCAAAACATCTTGAATTAAGAGCATTGGCTTTGATGAAATTAACAAATTTCACACTTTTTCAACAGCACGGTGCAGGACTTTATTTATATGTTTGGAAGCTAGCACTTCTCTGTGGAGAAAGCAACAGATCCAAGTTGCATTTGGAGCAACCTTGTGAGTGGGATCAGTCTGTTTTACCTTCCTGCCATAGAAACTACACCATCCACTAATAGACCAACATAGCTGCTCCATTTTAGATCATTTTCTACCATGGAGCTGTCCAAAGTTTTGAAATTATTTGCTGTAGTATTTGTTGGCAGTTCTTTGCTGAATAACATTTCTTCCTTACTTTCTCCCTCTTATCATGCTTCACATGTACAAGAAGAAAAGCATACTTGGACACATCTCTTAACTCATCTTACTGTAGTGCAAAATAATAATTATTTTATTCTTATTTTTATTGAATTTATATACCCTATACCCGGGTGTCTCAATGCTTGTTTTGTGATATATGCTGAACTTTTTGTGTTCTTAAATTGTCAGAAAGGTGATCAATTTTTCATCTTCCTCAACTACTGCTTTTCCAACTTTATCTCTAATATGCATTCTTATTAATATTAGCATTAGATCATGATCTTAAATAAACAATTTGTGAATTGCATTTAGTAATAAATGATAATTTAAGCCTACAAAACTTCTTGTAACCCTATTAGCGATGTCAGTTGTTCACAGTTGTCTTTTGAGTCCGATGTAAATTTGTTCCAGTCTTTCAAGAAATTCTGGTCCTGCTAGTTCCGAATTTCCCCAGTCAATTCCGCCAATTTGGCATAATCCATTAATTTCATCTGCCACTCTTCTTTCGATGGTATCTTTTCCTGCTTCCATCGTTGGGCTAGTAATATTCTTGCTGCAGTTGTAGCTTATAAAAACCATGTTTTATCCTGCCTGTGTATTCCTCTACCTATAATTCCTAATAGGAAGGCTTCCAGGTGTGTGTTTTTTCCAAATGTATATTTCAACTTTTTAAAAGTTCATTATATATCATTTCCCACCTTCTGGCACTTTTCTAATCCTTTCTCTAATCCACTTTCTCTCTCACCTCACCTTCTTAACTATTGTTTCTACTGCCAACTACCTGCCTGTTGTCTTATCTACTCCTGTCTTGTCGTGCTCCCTGAGTCCTTTCCCCTCTCCACTTTCTACTTCCTCTTGCCTGCTTATATTGCTTTCCTGTCTGCCTCTCACAATATTCTCACCTGCCTTTTCCTTCTCTTCACCACCTTCCGCTCTGCGTGACCTCCTCTATCACCTTAAATTCACCTCTCGACCTTTCCGAATGTCGCCTTTCTCAAATCAAAAGTTCAGAAAATGAACCCTTAGAATCTCATACAAATGGAAGATTTTCTTTGTTGGGTTCTGTAGGTGGTTTGTGTGTGGCGGCGTGGAGCTTCTCTGAATGAAAAGTTCTTTCCTTCTTTTTCTATGCAATGTCTTGCCATTTTTCAATTCTTTTTAAGGGCAACCAAATAATTTATTTATGTTTACTCCAGATCAACACTGAAACATTAAGGTTGTAGCCCTATGTAAACTTGCTTAAGAGTAAATCCCATTATTATTTTTAACATATTTTTATTGAACAAATTTAACAAATCAAATTATAAATCAATATAGCCAATTACATTTTTCCCCCTTTCCCCCTCCCTCCCTGCCTCTCCCACCCTCCAGAGACTTCCCTCAGCTCCCCTCTCTGAGTGTTTATACATGTTATTCTCTGCATATTATAAAATTGTACATATCATGACCTTATCTATCCTATATTCTACTAATAAATTTGTGGAGATTTATTCAAAACCTGCCAAGGAGTCCAAATCCTTTTGTTGTCTTTTTAAATAGTTTGTAAAAAGTTCCCATTCTTCCCTGACATCACGGTTGTCCTTCTCATGTAATTTGTATGTTAACTTTGCCAACTGCGCATAGCTCATCAGTTTTTCTTGCCATTGTTCTTTGGTTGGGATTTCCTCGTTCTTCCATAAGAGTAAATCCCATTTAACAGGGATCCAAAAAGAAAAAGAAAAACTCAGCCAAGGCTGAACCCAGCAAGTCTTGTTTAGTCGTTTAGTCGTGACCGACTCTTCGTGACCTCCTGGACCAGAGCACGCCAGGCACCCCTGTATTCCCCTGCCTCCCGCAGTTTGGTCAAACTCATGCTGGTAGCTTTGAGAACACTGTCCAACCATCTTGTCCTCTGTCGTCCCCTTCTCCTTGTGCCCTCCATCTTTCCCAACATCAAGGTCTTTTCCAGGGAGTCTTCTCTTCTCATGAGGTGGCCAAAGTATTGGAGCCTCAGCTTCACGATATGTCCTTCCAGTGAGCACTCAGGGCTGATTTCCTTAAGAATGGATAGCTTTGATCTTCTTGCAGTCCATGGGACTCTCAAGAGTCTCCTCCAGCACTTGTGGATTAAGCCTAACTCAGCAATGCAACCTCTGTCCAGGTACCTAATCTGTGTTTGAGTAAACTCACTGCAGACTTCACATACCCACCACTCATATTTTTGGTGTATTAATCCAGTCAGGTTAATGCAGATTTCCTGCCACAACTGTCCTGCCCCTTTCTTTTCGAAGACCAAAGTCTGGTACTTTTCAAGAGGTCTTAACTTCAAACCCTTCTCCTGTGCCAACCTGGACTGGCACAGCAAAGAAAAAGAAAGGGGGTAAAACACTCCTAAATTCTTCTTCTTCACCAGCAGAAATAAGCAGTAATACTGTAATATTCTTTTTCCCGCTCCATAAGACGCACTTTTTTCTTCCCCAAAAGTAAGGGAAAATGTCTGTGAGTCTTATGGAGCGAATGCATGGTCCCTGGAGCTGAATTGCCCAGGGGCGAAAAGCAGATCATGCTTCTTCTTTTTTTGAAAGAGGGAAGTGGGTGTTGAAACAAAGTCGCAGATCGGCAAGCAATCGGAGGGAGATAAGGAATGCTAGCAATAAAGGAGGCTGCCTGGGAGTGGGGAGGTAAAGAGCAAACTTGCAAGGACAGGAGACAGGAAGACTAAAGCAATGAGGAGAGAAATTAGAATAAAAGGAGGAGTAAAAAAACTGCTCCAGCTAAGGAAAAGACACTAAGGCAAACAACAGGGGAGTGTTGAAAGGAAGCAGCAGATTGGCAAGCAATCGGGGAGGGAGATAAGGGATGCTAGCAATAAAGATGGCTGCCTGGGAGGGGGAAGGTAAAAGCCCATGGATCCTCAGGATTTTGACATTGGGTGACTCCAAATTCACCATCAGATATCATGTCCATAGCACCTGCACCATCAGATCACATAGCACAGCCTGCACCAAAAAACACACGCACCCACTGTTACAAAGCACAGATCCACACGGATCCTCGGGATTTTTGCATTGGGCTACCCCAAACTCACCATCAAATCACATGTCTGCGGCCACAGCATGAACCACAAAAATCATACATCCACTGTTTCATTCAGAATTTTTGTTTTGTTTTGTTTTCCTCCTCTAAAAACTAGGTGCATCTTATGGAGCGAAAAATACTGTGTACCTTAGATGCATCAAAAGATCTACACCTTTCCCATCTCTGTTAGGAATGCTCTATTGCTTCCTCATTTAGAGATTTCTGGGCTGCCTTTTAGAACCATACCCCCTCAAGGCAACTTTTAATATAGAAAAGGGAACAGAGGTGGGACAACATTTTTCCCTTTTGGGGGGGGAATGGGGGGAAATTATTGAAGTTTTCACAATACAATAAGAGAAGCAAACTAAACTACAGGAAACAAAGAGAAGAAACAAACAAACAAAAAAGAAGGAACAGAAAAACAAGCTACAAGATTCTTTCTCATCACTATAGCTAAACTTTTATCCCCTACAGAGGAAGGTGAGGCACAACATTTTTCTAATGAAACTTTTTAAAAACAACAACACCTGAAATTAGTGTGGCACCTTAAAGAGCAACACATTTATCACTGCACTGCAGTCCACCAAAGCTTCTGACATAATAAATTTGTCAGCATTTCAGGTGCAACAAGACTCTCTGTGGTTTTGCTGAAAGAGACTAACATAACTGGTACTCTGGCAAAAGCATTCAGCTCCCTGCTCTCCCTCCTAGCTGCTCATGTTTAGTCTGTAGAGCTTGCTCTGAAAAAGATTAGGCAGGTGAAATGTTCAGAATTCATCACAAATGCCTGTCTAGCCTTAACCATTCCATAGTTCTTGCTGCTGAATTATGCCTGTAAGAATTTATGAGGTGTAGATTTAATAATCTTCTCCAGAGAAATTTCATTTAAATGAAAGCTTTAGTTCCTCCCTGTCGGTCTGAAATACCTAATATACTTCAGGGACAACACACATACACACACAATTTGAGTTAACCCTATACTGAACAGTGATTATGATTTGAAATTGTGGGAAGGAGACCTTTTTGGGGTTTTAAATACCTGAGCAGACATTGGGGCTGGGGTTAAATTAGTTCAATGTGCCTCTCGTAAGCTGCCTTATCTTGAAATCATTCCTGAATTTGTGGTTATTATTTCACATTATAGCCATGAGAGAGAGCATAAATTGTATGTCAAATTAGATTATTGTTCCTTCTCCTCTGTGTACCCAGTGTTTATTAGGCAACAGCTACTACAGCATACTTCAATATTTCCTTTCCAATCTTCTGCTTTTAGCTCACCAAGCTGTTTATGTTTTTACTTTTGCTTTGTGAGCAGACAATCGTGCTCCTTCTACTTTATCCTGCTGCTTCCCTTCCCTCACCCCTCCATGTCTTGGAAAGTTTAACCTTCCTCTGAGAGGGAAGTCTCTTAGAGCAACCCAGTCACCCATCTGATCTTTAGTAAAGGTAAAGGGATCCCTGACCATTAGGTCCAGTTGTGGCCGACTCTGGGATTGCGGCGCTCATCTCACTTTATTGGCCTAGGCCTAGGGAGCCAGTGTACAACTTCTGGGTCATGTGGCCAACATGACTAAGCCGCTTCTGGCGAACCAGAGCAGTGCATGGAAATGCTGTTTACCTTCCCGCCAGAGCGGTACCTATTTATCTACTTGCACTTTGATGTGCTTTCAAGCTGCTAGGTTGGCAGGAGCTGGGACTGAGCAATGGGAGCTCACCCCGTCGCGGGGATTCAAACCACCAGCCTTCTGATCGGCAATCTTTACCAGACCAGTATTAACAACATACTGGATAAATGAGAGTTAGCGATTCTGTACAGCTTTTCTCTCTGGTCACACTTCCTTCCTCAAGGTCCTTCTCTTGCAACACGTCTAAACTCAACCTCTATTCGTTGATAGTTAACCTCCACTTGACAGTGAACTCCCAACTGACCAGAAACGCCATGCAATCAAACCACCTGTCAATCATGTGACACAATGTGATTGACAGGTGAAAGACCTATCAAATTTGGACTGCAGTACCAATCCTAATAAGGATGCGGCCTATGGAGCCAAAAAAAATTTTTTTTTCACTCCTGACTACCCATCACACCCATCCATCCTTTCATAAAAGTTAGTGATTCTTCACTCCTGTTATAAACTCCATAGGTCTCCTGTTATAAACTCCATAGGTCCACCATGTAGCTGAATTAATTTTTATTTGGAGGGAATGATACAGGAAAGGTGCAGAGCAGGAGTGTGGATATACTGGCTTTTAAAGGGTTGGACTCCAACTGCCATCTACCTCAGCCTGCATTACCAATGATTAGGGATGATGAGAGCCATGATCCAATTGAATCTGAAAGCTCATGATTTCTGAACTCCTGGTGGAGAGGAAAAGCTCACCTGACTTGCTGGAAACTCAGTGATCTAAGAAAGGAGAAAAGACTGAGCGGAAAAGCGAATGAAAAGTTGAGGCAGCAGAAGGCAAAAGAAAAGTAGAAGAGCCAACTAAGATCAAGGAGAGAAAATTGTGGCCACGGGGGGACCGCCCCACGATTGAATGAGCTATTATCTTGCCAAGGAAATGAATACGAAAAAATTGAAAACATCTACAGTGCTATGTGCTAGATCAGCCCACTGCGTTCTCTTTTCTGCAAACACCTGCCCACAGTGGGCAGCCAAGACACAGCTCAAAAAAATTGCCAGCTTTCCTTTGTTTTAGCATCATCTTTCCAATTTTCGTACTTTATCAAATGCTAAAATGGCTAAATCTGTTGAAAAGATTGTGATCCGAGTGGGATGGGAACAGAATGCCATGGTTATTAACAATGTAGGGGAGCAATATCCGATACCAGAGTGTAACAGCGCCTGATCCAATTTAGTTATCCAATTACTCAGCTTGCAATCCTGTTGCTAGTTACTCATGAATAAGTCCCATTGAAATCAGAGGGAACTTTTCAAGCATAACTGACGATAGGATGTGTATTCCTCAGAGCCTAAAATAGATTAAGATGGATAGTTAGTTCGCAGGCTCCCTCTGTGCCCAGACACCAGCACATCAACCTGAAGAAATCCAAGTCGACTTCAAAGTTGTTGGTCTCATTCTGCATTATGGAGATCCTTGTGATTTAGGGTTGAGGGCACCAAACAACTGTTATAGACATTTCAGCAACCTGTCCTGCGTCATATCAAACATCTTTTGTACCACTAGGGTATATGCATCATCAAAATTCTCTGCTGGCAGTTTTGAAGAAAATTGTTGAGAGACCGCTTTCGTTTCCGCTCTAGCTGTACAGCGCTTGATAACAGCTGCATAATAAAAATGCTATCCGTTTCCACCAGTTTCTTCACTGGCGTCTTCTAATACAAGAGGGTGCTCCCAGCATGCCTTTCTCTGATTACCTCACCTCAGCAACTGGTGCAGTTAATTCCTTTAACCACTAGATGACACTACATCCAATAGCAACATCTATGCATGTGTGTGTGCGTGTGTGAACAAATGTATATATCTCATATAAAATATTCAGTTTGATGTTAAATACATGTGTGTGTGATGCAGAATTCTTGCTCAGTAGCTTCGAGGGACAAGGTGTAGGAGTTTCTTGCTGTAGATGCTTTGGGGCAATTATTAATAACACTCGGGGTGAGAGTCTGGATAGGCTGGAGAGGGGGATAAAATGTGTTAAGCTGCTCAAAAGTTGCAAGGTGAGAGTCTGTTGGCACAGAGTGGGGGTCCTCTGTTTGTGTGTGACAAAGTGGGGTGGGTTGGGGAATAGGCTACAATAAGTGGAAAAAAGGATGGGAACTGTTGAAAAGACCATTGGTTGCTTAATCTGTTTAAATATCTTGTGTTTGGTTCAATTGGGAATTTTAATTTTTTACATTGTGGTTTTGCTTGTGTACCTTATGAAAAAAACTTAATTGGTTGTTTACTGAACCCTATTTTTCATAATTTTTTTGGTATACTTTTGCTCTGTTTATTTTTATTTCTTTGGGATGGAAAACGTTCAATGAAGAGCTGGTTATAAATACCCCAATCTTTTTTAAAACAACAACAACAACAACAACAACAACAACAGGAAAGTGGAGCATCTACTTGTTTTTATTTTCAAAAAAATAAATAATTGTCCCAGTCACAATTTAATTCACAAAGAAGCCAATACAACTTGGCAAGCATAGATTTTCTACTTGAGTTTTCCTAAAATGTTCCTTCATTTCAGTAATTTATTTCACAGTACCAGTCAGAAATTACACAGTGGCGATGGAAGCAACCTGAACTAACATGCTCTGTGTACTTTATGGAGACCAATATCAGGTCTTAAAATAGTTCATCTTCCTTCTTACTATTCTAAGCAGGAAAATGTGCAGAGAAGGGTGACCAAGATGATCAAAGCTTTGGAAACCAAGCCTTATGAGGAATGGTGAAGGGATTTGGGTATGTTTAACCTGGTAAAAATGAGACTGAGAAGAGATATGAGAGCCATCTTCAAATATCTCAAGGGATTTCACATGGAAGATGGAGCAAGCTTCTTTTCTCCTGCTCTGGAAGGTACAACTTGAACTAATGGCTTTAAGTTACAAAAAGGTGATTCTGACTAAACATTTGGAAAAATTAAATGAGAGTAAGAGCTGTTCGGCAATGGAACAGACTCCCACAAAAGGTGGTGGACTCTCCTTCCTTAGAGGTTTTTAAGCAGAGGTTGGGTGGTCATCTGCCATGAATGCTTTATCTGAGATTCCTGCATTGAAGGGGGTTGGACAAGATGACCACTGGGGTACCTTCAAACTCTACAATTCTATGATTCTATGAACTAACCTCTCTGGGGTTGGCTATATGGCCCCTCGCTGGGTTTCTTTCCCCCTCCGAATTAAGACAATCTTTTTAAAACTTCTGTTGCTCTTCTCATCTGCTGACCCATTTAATTTTATTGGATCTGATGGTTTTAATGTTTACATTATGTCTATAAGTCATTTCAGTTCACTTTTGTGAGCAAAGCAACTAATAAATAGCAATAATACCAACCACAACCACCTCAACAATTAAAGAAAAAACACTGTCCAAATTTGATAAGACTTCAAAATGAATTTAGCAGACAGCATAATGGATGGCAAAATGTTTAAAAGAGAGCTTCCCCTTCAACAACATCAACAGCCATAAGTACAGTGCCATTTTTCTTGGGGGACGCATACCCCTAAATATTTTGTGAATCTTTGTCCTTTTGTCCATTTACTGAATTTTTCCCCCCAATTTGAACTATAAAATGGGGTTTGCTTGAGTCAAAATGAGAGTACCCCTAAACACTTTTAAGGGAAAAAAACACTGCATAAACATAAATAATATCATAACAATTGTAAATGCCTGAGAGAATAAACAGTGCAGGTATTTGAGAAACTTTCCTATGGAGAGAGTTCCATAACAGGACACAGGGGTGCCAACCTGAATAAAATATAGGGGGGTCAGGAATGCCCTGCCCCATATAATCGATCACATGACACAGTGCACACACACCACTTGAATGTCAATGCCCATCAACTTGGGAGAGGCCTGGCTCCCTCAAATATTTTATTGGGGAGGCCAAAGGGACCTCAGCCCCTAGAAGTTGGCTCCTATGACTGGGTACCACCAATGAAAATGTCAGAAGCTCATCCTACACTTGAGTAGGACCCTGGCAGAGACACATGTCCAACTGGCATGTTCTCTCCCTCCTGGTCGATCGTTGGGGAGCTTCATTAGCTTTCTTCAGCCTGAACATCACTGCGACCGATGGCAACAGAAATCGGCACACTTAGGGATCCGCAGAGTTTGCGCCTCATGCGTGACAGACCTCAGCAACTCAGCATTTTGGCTAATCTACTTTATATACATATAAACACACAGAGAGCACTGCAACATGGCTCCCTCTCTCTCTCTAGCATCAGACAGCAAATAGAAAAAGAACAAAGGACAATAGTCCCACTTCACGGAACACAGTAGCACAAACATCCTGTCTCCTTCACCTTCCACTCTGTGGAGTCAAAACATATACTGTTATGTGAAAGACAAAAATCCCATGACTGCAATCACGGAGCAGGAATTCTAACAGAAAAAGCCTTCTCCCTTGTGACTGCTCTTCTTCTTAGATGAGAAATGATGAACAGTCAATACATAAACATTGTGTGTTTCAGCTTGCTGGACTTCCCCAGTAATGACTGCATAGAAACGTATGTGTAGAAGATGTGACCTTTCATCTCCCCAGAGCAGGTTCCGCCTTTGGATTTGACAGCACAAGCACAATAAAAACAAAAGCAGGAGCCTCTCGCTCATTTGCTTGTCAATATCCCTCATCCTGTCTGAAGATTGCTGAGTTCCACATCAATAGAAATTTGGCTCTGCCAACAGCGTGCTGGTTTAGGAATTATGATGCATTCCCCTGTGTTGCTACCTTGACTTCTGGAAGCCGGTTCATGCCCACAGGGCTCCAATAACCAAGTGGTTTAGTCTGACACATCATTCATAACCGTGCTGCTATAGGGGGCTCTGCACTTTCTTTTCAAGACAGAATGCTGAATGAAAGAGCCAGGGAAAAGCCCACTGCCATCTTCCTCCCCCACAAGCAATCCTAAATCCCATATATCTTTCCAACTGTTTAGAGAAGGGTCATAGCTCAATGGTCGAACATCTGCCATGCATGCAGAAGGTCTCCAGCATCTTTCAAGCAGCATCTCCTCATCCTGAAACCCTCAAAAGCACTCCTGACTATCAGAAGGGACAATAGGGAACTACAGAGGTAGATAGACCAATGGTTTGACTCAGGATAAAGCAGCTTCCTATGTTTTTTAACATTGGTTCCCTTCACTGTAGCCTAGTTGATGCTTTTCCCCAACTTTCTCCAGATCTTCATCCAGCTTCTCCTCTAATGAAGTGTATCCAGCCCTCACCTAAAGGACTGATTTCCCTTGCCTTACGTTCTGCCTTTCCTCCTGTCCCACCTAAAGCCACATATGACACTACCTGCATGTGCCTCCTGAATTTGTAAAGCTAATTTTTTAAAACATTTAAAAAATTGAAGTTAGCATTGGCTTTGAAAAGTCAACCAAAAACTCAATTACAGTGGTACCTTGGTTTAAGAACAGCTTAGTTTATGAACAACTTGGATTAAGAACGCTGCAAACCCGGAAGTAGTTGTTTTGGTTTGTGAACTTTGCCTTGGAATAAGAACAAGTTTCACTTCCTGTTGAGTGTGTTCTAGTTGTAAATTGTCCCCCGCTGCTATGGGAAAGCATGTCTTGGTTTAAGAACGCTTTGGTTTAAGAATGAACTTCTGGAACGGTTCGTAAACCAAGGTACCACTGTACTGCAAAACCATGTTTCTGTTGCATTCTACACCAAACTTCATGCATTTTTTTCTCCTGCCCATGCAACAGATGTAAAGTATGTAAAGATATATTATAACTCATAATTACTTTTGTGCAGTAAGAACTCAAGCAGGGCAAATATTTTCACCAAATCTGAACCAGTAAAAGAAGTTAGCAGCATTCCTGAAACTCCCTAATGTGCAATCTGGATAAATCTACTGGGGTAATGTTCTATCCTTGCAATGGGCCATCTGGTGTGGAGATGCACTGCCAATTAATATAGATGAAATGGCTGTTAACATCACAGACTGTAAATATTTCAGGCTAATCCTTTATTGTCATTTATCAGCTGTATTTCATACCTCAAGGCTTGCAAGCAAGCTCTCTGTGAACTAGCTTAAAATAAAGAAAGAATTAAAGAACCTTTTATTGAGGGTGAAAGAGAAGAGCGCAAAATATGGTCTGAAGCTCAACATAAAAAAAACGAAGATCATGGCCACTGGTCCCATCGGCTCCTGGCAAATAGAAGGGGAAGAAATGGAGGCAGAGAGAGATTTTACTTTCTTGGCCTCCATGATCACTGCAGATGGTGACAGTAGTCATGAAATTAAAAGTCGCCTGCTTCTTGGGAGAAAAGCAATGACAAATCTAGACAGCATCTTAAAAAGTAGAGACATCACCTTGCCAACAAAGGTCCGTATAGTAAAAGCTATGGTTTTCCCAGCAGTGATGTATGGAAGTGAGAGCTGGACCATAAAGAAGGCTAATCGCCGAAGAATTGATGCTTTTGAATTATGGTGCTGGAGGAGACTCCTGAGAGTCCCATGGACTGCAAGAAGATCAAACCTATCCATTCTGAAGGAAATCAGCCCTGAGTGCTCACTGGAAGGACAGATCGTGAAGCTGAGGCTCCAATACTTTGGCCACCTCATGAGAAGAGAAGATTCCCTGGAAAAGACCCTGATGTTGGGAAAGATGGAGGGCACAAGGAGAACGGGATGACAAAGGACGAGATGGTTGGATAGTGTTCTCGAAGCTACCAGCATGAGTTTGACCAAACTGCGGGAGG
Organism: Podarcis gaigeae; assembly: GCF_964106915.1. NCBI lineage: Eukaryota > Metazoa > Chordata > Lepidosauria > Squamata > Lacertidae > Podarcis > Podarcis gaigeae. The sequence continues at coordinate 64,984,629 of NC_139686.1, read as the reverse complement.
CAGTGGAAGACAGGAGTGCCTGGCATGCTCTGGTCCATGGGGTCACGAAGAGTTGGACACGACTAAATGACTAAACAACGACAACAACAAAGAAAGAGGCTCATGAGAGAACCAAAGTCCAGGAAGGGACCAAAAGGTTTTGTTGTGGGGATTCAGACTCTACAGTCCAGAGCAGAGTGTACATTTATAGAACAGCTACTTTTAGGTTTTGTTTTCTTTAATTATTTAATCTTAAAAAAATATAAACATTCAACAAACAGCAATTCAAAATCCAAATATCAAGATTACTCTGAATCTCCTGACTTCCCCCCATCCCTTCCATGGGTCCTAATGATAATATTTGCAACTGCTTATCAGTATTTATATTTAAAAAAAAATATTCATTCTAAATTATCCATACTTTCCATTATTTTACAAGTGTGGTTAAAATCCTGCCAATGTTTTGACCTGCTTGCAATGGTCTCGTAAATAAATTATAAACTTTCCCCATTCCTTTTTAAAGTTCTTGGCTTCTTGGTTTCCGAGGTTCCCAGTTAATTTTGCCATTTCGGCATAGTCCATCATCTTGATTTGCCATTCTGACTCTTCCTTCCATCTCTGAGTTGGTGGGCCCACAAGGAGCTGGGTCAGAAAGGCCTCCCTAACCATCCTAAGGTGGCAGCCTTTCTCAACCTTGGGTCCTCAGATGTTTCGCCTACATCTCCCATTATCCCTGACCACTGGTCCTGTGAGCTAGGGATCATGGGAGTTGTAGGCCCAAAACATCTGGAGACCCAAGGTTGAGAACCACTGGAATCACTGGAGGAAGACGTGGGTGAGATTTGAACTCTTACATTTGTTCAGGGAAGTTTTTAATGTGTAAGATTTTAATGTATTTTTAATCTTTGTTGGAAGCCGTCCAGAGTGGCTGGGGAAACCCAGCCAGATAGGCGGGGTACAAATAATAAATTATTATTATTATTATTATTATTATTATTATTATTATTATTACATGGCAGGATGAGTCTCATCTGATTGGTTAACACCTAGATTCCTATACAGTCGCACTGCAGTTAACTTGCATAAAATTGCATACATTTAAATAAAAGGCATCTAATGTTTTACCCAAACATCGCTGTGCCATGTTTCTTTATTTCATGGCTACAGCTGCAATTAAAGCAGATCAAAGTGTTCTGCCACCTTGTGGTGGACATGCAAAAAGGCATAGGCATTCTGGGAAATGATATATAATGAATTGAAAAAAATGTTTAAGATAACTTTTGCTAAAACAACAACAACCAGAAGCCTGTTTAATAGGTATAATAGGAGAAGAATTACCAAAGGATATGAAAAGAGTGTATATGTATAGGATGACAGCTGGAAGAATGCTTTATGCCCAGGGATGGAAGGAAAACACCAACTGAAGAAGAGTGGATTATGAAGACGATGGATGGCAAGGATGACTAGAAGAATCAGACACCAAGAGGACAACAAATTTAATACAGAATGGGGAAAATACATAGACTATATTAAAGAACATTGTAAACAATTAGCAGGATTTTTATAACACTTGTAATTTGCAAAAACCGAAAGACTTTTAAAAAAAGGGTTAAAGTTAGATAAATGTAATCAAATAAGGTAAGATTAAAAAATGTACATTTTGAAAACAGGGAGGGGGAGTTTGGGGGTTCAGAAATCCCCAAGTTTGTATTAGTGTTATTTTGTTTGAATGGATCTTTGTAATGTTTAAAAATATGAAAAAAAATATTCTGTCACCAAGTGCAAAAAGTCCATTTCTTAAAAAAACCCAACAACAACTCCAGACTTTTTGCAGGTATGAAAGTGGTGCACAAACTGTGGGATGAACAAATTATTAACAAGAAAGCATGTAAACACCGTTCAAACTAATTAGGACGAATGCTCATTGCCACGTAAGCAACAGATTACAACTGGAACAATGATTACTGTGTATTCTTGGTCTCCCCTCTTGCTTAAGTTAGATTTTGTCTCCTGCACCCCATGCTGCAAAGAGAATTCTTGCCCACTGCATGAAAAGAAATGCTAAAGACCGGCAGCTCTTTGAAACACGCAATTATTTTGTTTACTCATGTGTAAAATGGGGATAATAACAGTTACCACACAGAGGTGTTGCAAGAGAGACCTAATTAATTAAAGCTCATAATGTGCTTTAATATCCTTGGGTATATAGAGGTGTTATTATGATTATAAATTATTCGATAATTTGAAATGACTCAACACACATTCATCCCCCAGTACCTTATTGACTCACAAGATTAAAAAGTTCAGTGTTGAAAATGCTTTCTTTTTCCCCCTCCCTCAAAGACATGCTGTGATAACATTTCTCTGTAATCTCTGCTTAAAAATAAATTGCTTATTTGGTTCTCTTATTGGTTACCATGGCTCTATTACACCAGCTGCATTATATTTGCTCCTGCCCTATTAATAGTGCAGGCAGTCTAGCTACCTTCTGCTTTTCTTTCAGAGGGCACAGATCCTGCTTCTCGTATGTAGGGAAATGCTCCTGTTGAAGGGGAATCGCTTTCCAGAAATCCGTCAGCCCTGCGGTGCTCACACAATCATACAAAACAGCTAAGCCCTTCGTTTGCAGAACATGCCACATATTAGACCTAATCTAATGGACCCCTCCCACTGACTTGATACCCACCCAGGTTACAATTAAACAACTGTTAACGGAGAAATCCGAGGGCTCCCTTGGATAAAAACAAAGACACCAACCAGGATAACTTGGAGGAAAACAGCCAACTGTAGGCTTGGCCTTTATTGGATACTGTCACGACAGGACTCCCACCCACAACAAGATGAAGCAAAATGGAAGCCCAGAACAAAAGAAGACCCCAACTTTTATTCGTTACTAATCCCCCAAACTACACCCCTAGAACTACATCACAACTACATCATGACTACATCATTGACACATCACAAAAAGGAGGGGTTGAGGGAGGAGTTGTGGAGGTAACCTGAGTATCTTGTCACCTGGCTGGCTCCTCCTCTCCCCCTCCCCATGAGTCATTTCCAGAGGACAAAAGGGAGTTGGCAGTTTCCTGCCCCCAGAGGGAAGATCTGATCATTGTCCTTTGTTCCAGTTCGTGTTGAATACACTCCCATATGTAAGTCCTTTGTGACCTTGATGGTCTTCTGTCTAGGACCATCAGGGTTGGCATAGCAACTGGGCAGGGCTCCTGTGTATGTGCTGGTATGCTCAAGGGATTGTGGCTGGCCTGTATCAAACCTTCCCCATTTTGTAGTCCTTCCTTCGTGGAGTAAAATAAAAGTGGAACGGTGCAGATCCGATGTATGGTTGATTTTCTATGAATTTATAACAGAAGCGTATGTTGTGTGTGAGTGTGTGTGTGTCAAGTTTGTACAAACTGAATGATTGGGGGGGGGGTTTCCTGCCACACATGTAAGCAGTTTAAGGCTAATAGGAGATGTTGCAGCTCCATGAGCAACGGCATGTCAAAATATTCCCTGAATTCATGGTCCCTCCATCTGAGTTGACTTTCCTCCAAAAGGAAACTCAAGCAGCATTTTACTGAACCAGTATATGTTTTAGCTAAGGTAAGGTTGTCACCTTTGGTGGGGCCAAAAAAGGGACAGGTTGGGGGGAATTTAGGAGACTAAAATTACTTCTGCCCGATGCAGAAATGACTTCAAAGCAATCCATTATGATGATCAAATGGAAGCTCTCAATAACTGCAAACATCCCAACTAGAAAACTGAAAGGAAATGCTCCCCACCTGCTGAATTTCTGCCTGCCAGAAGGATGGCAAATTAACAATAACAATAACAATTTTTATTTATATCCCGCCCTCCCCAGCCAAGGCTGGGCTCAGGGCGGCTAACAAGCAATAATAAAAACAAGTTGAATGAATACAACTTAAAAACAAGATTAAAATACAACATTAAAACATTAAAAAGCAGCCTCATCACAGGAGGAGAAAGGAAAAAGAAAGAGGGGGAAGGAGTCAAATTGACTCCAAGCCAAAGGCCAGGCAGAACAACTCTGTCTTACAGGCCCTGTGGAAAGAAATTTGATCCTGCAGGGCCCTGGTCTCATGAGACAGAGCATTCCCCAGGCTGGAGCCAGTGTTGAAAAAGCTCTGGCTCTGGTTGAGGCTAATCTAACTTCCTTAGGGCCCTGGACCTCTAGTGTGTTGCTATTTATGGACCTTAAGGTCCTACCGGGAGAGGCAGTCCCTTAGGTACAAGGGTCCTAGGCTGTGAAGGGCTTTAAAGGTCAAAACCAGCACCTTAAATCTGACCCTGTACTCTACCGGGAGCCAGTGCAGCTGGAAAAGCACTGGGTGAATATGCTCCCATGGCAGAGACCCTGTGAGGAGCCCAGAAACCCAGCCCAAAAAAGAAAGGGGGAGAGAGAGTGCAAAACAGTTTGCTTCTCTTACTCACAGAGCTTTGCCTCCAACATCTCAAGAGGGTTCACATAACCCCTCATCCCCATGAAATCTCCAATATATGAAGGTTATGATGCTTTGATGCCCAGGGATGGACAGATTATTATTATTATTTATTAAATTTGTATGATGCCCTTCATCTGGGCAATTTCAACGACAGAACCCTCAACGTAAGAAATCCTCCTTTGCAGCCTCCGCCCGATCCATTCTAGAGGTGGAAATAAGCAAAGAGAATCCTTAAACACCCATGAGAGAGAGAGAGAGAGTGAGACTTAGATTTGAAATATTTGAAGATTTGAGGTTACAGGGCCTTTTTGGTAGTGGCGCCCGCCCTGTGGAATGCCCTCCCAGCAGATGTCAAGGCAATAAACAACTATTTGAAAGACAACTGAAGGCAGCCCTGTTTAGGGAAGTTTTTAATGTCTGATGCTGTATTGTTTTTAATATTCGGTTGGAAGCCGCCCAGAGTGGCTGGGGAAACCCAGCCAGATGGGAGGGAATAAATTATTATTCATTTCACTTGTTCTCTTAGATCGGGCATGGCCAAACTTGGCCCTCCAGATGTTTTGGGACTACAGTTCCCATCATCCCTGACCACTGGTCCTGTTAGCTAGGGATGGTGGGAGTTGTAGTCCCAAAACAGCTGGAAGGCCAAGTTTGTTTGTTTTTTTTTAAATAATTTTTTATTAATTTTCAACACAAATAAAAACAAAACAATCAACACACACAAACAAACACAAACATATAAACATGTATAATTTCAAATCTTTTTTTCATAACCTTACTTCTCGGACTTCCCCCTCCCTCCCCTTCTCTGCTTCCCTGTTTTAAAAGTTTCTTCAACAACCCTTCAGGCCAGTTAAATTAATCACTTATTGTCTTTTTAAATTTCTTCTAGTAATTAATCTATCAATCAATTACAGCTGTAATTCTATATTTTCCTTTACCTTGACATTTTAACATTCATCAATATTACAACAGTTCTTAAGATATACTTTAAACTTCTTCCAATCTTCTTCCACCGTCTCTTTCTCTTGGTCACGAATTCTGCCAGTCATCTCTGCCAGTCCCATATAGTCAATCACCTTCGCCTGCCATTCTTCCAGCGTGGGTAGTTCTTGTGTCTTCCAATACTTTGCTAGGAGAATCCTTGCTGCTGTGGTGGCATACATAAAAAACGTCCTATCCTTCCTTGGCACCAATTGGCCGACCATGCCCAGGAGAAATGCCTCTGGTTTCTTATGGAAAGTACATTTAAGTACCTTTTTAATTTCATTATAAATCATTTCCCAGAAGGCCTTAATCCTCGGGCAAGTCCACCAAAGGTGATAGAAGGTACCTTCAGTCTCATTACATTTCCAACATTTATTATTGGGCAAATGATAGATTTTTGCAAGCTTGACTGGGGTCATGTACCACCTATAAATCATTTTCATAATATTTTCTCTTAAGGCATTACATGCCGTAAATTTTATCCCGGTGGTCCATAACTGTTCCCAGTCAGCAAACATAATGTCATGACCAATGTCTTGTGCCCACTTTATCATAGTTGATTTGACTGTCTCATCTAGTGTATTCCATTTCAACAGCAGGTTATACATTCTTGATAGGTTCTTAGTATTGGGTTCTAACAGTTCTGTTTCTAGTTTTGATCTCTCCACCTGGAAGCCAATTTTCCTGTCATGGAAGGCCAAGTTTGGCCATGCCTGTCTTAGAGCCATTGGCAAGAGCTCCACCCAACCCAGAAGAGCCTGCTGGCTGGCGAGCTCCATTGGCTAGCCTGGAACATCAATCAGCCAGCTTTGGAAGGTGGGCTCAACTTCCGAAGTGCTAGCAAGTTAGGCTGCGCAAGATAAGCAAGCTTTTAATTAATTAATTTTTTTATAAGTGATTTAAATGGGACAAAAAGCATCCCAAATGGAACAGGGGGCTCTGTGCCCACAAAACAGAACAAATCCGTATTTTAAAGGACGGGTGGCTGAAATATACTTGGAGTCGAGTGTGGATTTCATGCTCTTTATTCAGTTCATAGTAGTGAGGAAGTTCCTCCAAAATATCTGCTTTATATACATTATTTATACAATAGGCCTCACTTGATTGGCTAATTCTGGGATTCTCCCGTGGGCCAATCAGGTTGTGGATTCACTTCTACCTGGAGCTGGATCAGGTGGCTCCTGTGGACCAATCATACTGCTGCATTGTTCTAGGACCAATCAGACTGTTGCATTCTGAATCCTATTGTTCTAGGACCAATCAGACTGCTGCATTTTGGATCCTATTCAACTCAGTACATAACACCGGCAACCCTAGTTTTAGCCATTCCTGGGATGTCCATAGTTGTCATCTGCATTTCCAAGTGAATGAAAGCTATGATTCTGGTATGGCAATTCAGCAGCCATCCTGTAATCCCAGCATATGCTAGGCTTTGATAATTTATTCCGATTGGACATGAAACGAGACTAACAATATTCATGAGCGAAAAACAAATACAGAGTGCTCTGTGAATAGGCCTTTATATATAACATTCGTTTTGTGCTGTAAATTGCATTATCAGTGTGCATTAAATCTGTAACTCATAGTAGCTAGGAAATGAATATCAAAATACGAATTTAAAGGGGGGAGGGAGCTATTAAGCCCCAATGGTAAGTTTAAAAATAAGGAAATTTAATCATCTCTCCCTTTTCTGCTTATTGGATTACAGTAGAGACTGAGCTGAGCAGAAGACAATCAAGATAGATGGAAGGAACCGGCATACAGTAACTTAAAAGATTTTCGATGAATAAAACAGCTCATTAAAAGCCATTAAAGTCAAAGAGAGTCCTCCATCAAGTTTATATTCTAAGAGCACTGAATGGGTGGAGAAGCAGTAACTCTAGCAATTGAACTTTGTACACTGACCAGCCTTGCCCTTATTCCAATTCCTTTTGCATACGACTCACATTATCAGAGCTCTTTGCATTTAATTCAAAGATTCTTCAAAATGCACATCACCAAAGCGAGCACGGTGATGGGTGAGCTCAGATTGAATCATCTTTGGGGCGTAAATTGTAGGGTTTCCTCTGATGCTTCAGAAGTGACGAATCTCCAGCCCTGCTCTGAAATTTTGGTGGCAATGTAAGTGCTGATGTTTTGCACATGGGACACATGTTCCAGGTGACAGGAAGGAGTCTGCAATCCCACTGCCCACTTCCCTGGCAGTAAGTGTTGGTTTCTGTTTCCCTCACTGAGCAGCTGCTGGTAGTCACAGGACTATGTTTTCATTCCACAGTCCAGATACTGTTGGATTCCCACGGGAAAGGGAGACGGGATGTGACATTTACTGGTTTCCTGTTTCCTTCGTACTTTCATATCTTTGTAGGAGTTGCTCTCTGCTTCTCACAGAGACAAGATGTATATTTGTGTGCTCTCTGCATAGCTTAGCAATAAAGCTTAGCAATGTAGCCATACCTGCCTCATCCTTCCGTTGCGGACTCTGGGTATATACCCTGCTGGGCTCAAGCCAAGATGAGCTGTATCAGCTTGGAGGACCGGAGCTGAATTTACTAACATTTTTTGGTTATGGGCCCAGATGGACGGAATCAAGATGATGGACGGCAGAGGAACGGATCGCAGCTATCAATTGAAACCATCCTCTGCTACACCCAGAGTCCGCAAATGGAAGGATGTTTACTACTCTGCTTGGCTCAAGCGAAGAAGAGCCGTATCAGCTCAGATGACCGGAGCTGGATTTATCTAACAATAAGCCCCCCAGTGGGCCTTACATCTGAGCAGACACGCAGAAGTTTGCACTACAAACTTGCGCTCCCGGTTCCCAGCTATAGGATTGGGCTACTATTGTAGCAGCTGGAAGACTACATCTCAAGGAAATGGAAGCACATGCATAGATTTTAATAGAAGATTTACAGAGCTTTGCACAAAATCATTACTACCGCTCCCCCCTTCCCACCCACCCCTGTTATTTATGGTATAGCTCAGTGGCGTTTATGTATTTTGCAATACCTCCTTTCCCTCTTCTCGGTGGACCTGCGTAAATCTGCTTTCTCCCCAATGTGTTTTTGCCAAATGAATATTTTATGAGTATACATGTGTTGGTAACTAGAGCTGAAAGAGCTTATGAAATCTAACAAAGCGGTTTGCATGAGACACGGAGGAAACCCTAAACTGGGCGATCTATTATTCCCTTTCAGCTAAATATAAAAGGGGGGATATTATCAGGATCAGCAACTTATTTGAGTGTGCAGATAGAGCGTTTTGAGAGAGCATCTGCTTTCAAAGGGCCTCTTTGCGGATGGAGATATTCCCGGGCTTGTTTATCTCTCCCACCACCTCCTCCTGCTGCTGAAAATAGGCGCCAGGAAATTCACACAAAACTGAAAGTGACAAAAACAACAACAGCAGAAGAGCTGGGTTGTTGTTTTTTAAAGGATTTTGCAAAGAGAGTAAGATAGCAGAAACTGATATTTATCCTGTCTGGCGAAGATTATGGAGAAGCAGAGGTGGTGTTTGTCTCTCCACCCAGCCAACCCACACACCCTGTTGCCTCCTTTCAAGGAAGAGACATTAAAGATCCTGAGTCTGCCAGAGCAACAGGAGGAGAGGAAAGACCCAAGGAGCGAATGAGACAAAGAGGTGCTCACCTTGTGCAGGTATTCCCAGTCAATAAAGACAGACACGGGTTCTTTCCGAGGAAGGTCGGCATTTATCCACCTGCACAGGGGCTTTTGTTGTTGTTGTTTAGTCGTTTAGTCATGTCCGACTCTTCGTGATCCCATGGACCAGAGCACGCCAGGCACTCCTGTCTTCCACTGCCTCCCGCAGTTTGGTCAAACTCATGTTGGTAGCTTCGAGAACACTGTCCACCCATCTCGTCCTCTGTCGTCCCCTTCGCCTTGCGCCCTCAATCTTTCCCAACATCAGGGTCTTTTCCAGGGAGTCTTTTCTTCTCATGAGGTGGCCAAAGTATTGGAGCCTCAGTTTCAGGATCTCTCCTTCCAGTGAGCACTCAGGGCTGATTTCCTTCAAAATGGATAGGTTTGATCTTTTTTGCAGTCCATGGGACTCTCAGGAGTCTCCTCCAGCACCATAATTCAAAAGCATCAATTCTTCAGCGATCAGCCTTCTTTATGGTCCAGCTCTCACTTCCATACATCACTACTAGGAAAACCATAGCTTTAACACAGGGGCTACAGTGAGAATATTTCTCAAAGGCTAAGCGCCCCTTGTCTCTGAGGCTGCTTTTTATAGTATGCAGCAAACAGCTTCTTACCGGCTTACTCAAGCAGGCAAAAAGCGGAACTTTACTTCAGCAGGCAAAGAAAAACAGAACTTTATTTCTCCTCCACCCTCCTCCTGTCCTATCTGCCCCAAACTGCAAGCATGTGCAGATTTCTTGCCCAAAACTGCAGACATGCAAGTTTAAAAACAGACACCAGTTTGCTCATCCCTTGTGGCTGACTTTCTGGAATAGATTGTTTTACACACCACTTTCAGCTCATCTCCACAGTGGGGGTTTGTTGGGGGAGATAATCTCCATTCAGACCCTTCCTCAATCTGTTCAGGCCTTCATCAGTTTCACAGACACATCAGAATCAGAAATGGGGGAAGCCCAGGCCCTTGACACTCTTCCACCTGCAGCCACAGCCCTTGTTGACTCTGCTTCATCTTGGGTAGTTTTGCCTGGCTTATGTGTGTCCTTAAACTCTTACCCAGTTCATTTCTGAACCTAAAGCCCTAAACAGTCTTGGCCCTGTAAACCTGAAGGAGGGTCTCCACCCCCATCGTTCAGCCCAAACACTGAGGTCCAGCACTGAGGGCCTTCTGGCAGTTCTCTAACTGTGAGAGGTGAAGTTACAGAGAACCAGGCAGAGGGCCTTCTTGGTAGTAGTGCCTTCCCTGTGAAACGCCCTTCCTTCAAATGCCAAACAGATAAACAACTATGCAACTTTTAGAAGACATCTGAAGGCAACCCTGTATGGGGAAGTTTTTAATGTTTGACATTTTACTAAATTTATATGTGCTGGAAGCTACTCAGAGTGGCTGGGATATATTACTACTACTACTACTACTACTACTACTACTATTGTTGAATAGGACATCCATATTTTCATTGGAGAAATGTTAAAGGTTATTTGGCAACTTAAAGCTAATTGCAGAGCTTGACCTATGGGTATTTTAGACCACACACTGCTCTGTCTGTGTCATCAGGTTTTCAGAGATGACTGTGGCTTAAGTAGAACTCAGCCATTTAACACAGCTGACTTTTCAATCAAGCAACGTTCTCTTCAAAAACTCTGCTCCCAATATGGGAGGGGAAATGTTTAATTACATACTTCATTGCTCTTCAGAATAGCAACAGGCCTTTGTTAATCACTATTGCAAGCCCTCAAATATACCACTGAGATGCATGATTGTCATCTTAAGATGAATTAAATTCAGGAGGAAAGGATTTCAATTCACACAGGGCCTCTTGCATTGCGGGAAGAGTATCTAAAGAGGGAAAAGGCAAAGTTAAAAACAACAGAGATTCTCGCGACTCCTTTAAAAACACATCAGATTTATTGTGGCATAAACATTTGGATTTATACCCCTCTGTCAGTTGCGTGAAGTGTTACCATCAATTGACAGGTGTCTTTCGATCTGCGCACATGTACACAGTGTAAACAACGGGACCAAAATTTTATACTGCAAGGGACATTTTTATGCAGAGCCCAGCAGTATACAAGATAAGAGGAGAGACACTCACGATGGTGCAGTCTTTCTCGCCATGCTAGGTTAATTTAACACCAGTAGCGGGACAGAAACCCACGGTTATGATTAACCCTAAATTGAATAGAATCGAATTTGCTGATAACTTCTAGTTCAGCAATTTCACGCTGGAGCCTTCTTCTGAAGTCTCATTGTTGAAGCACAGTGATTCAGAAACCAGTGGGATAACTCCCTCTCCCGCCGTAGGGCACTCTGCTTCGAAACTCAACGTTACCAAGTGCCAGTGTGAAATAGCTGTACTGGAAGTAATCAAGAAGTTTGGGTTCTATTTGTTTGGGTTTGAATAGAGAAAATGGTTTCCTGGCACACTACTGGTGTTAATTAACATAGTGAAACTGTGATGATTTGTGCTGCCACCAACTACTGCTGTGGATAGTCATTCGGGTTATTTTGAGCTTTACAAAACTGTCACAGACTGTACTTCTTGTTGTTCGTCGGCATTGTGTTCCATTCCCACCCCCTCATTGGCGCAAATATACATGAAAACTGAGGATTACAGACATCGGATGAAGTGGACTTGGGTCCATGAAAGCTGATGCTACAACACATTTTCAGCAGCAAACCATGTTCTCACACTGAAGTGCTGCCATCTTAAATTCAGATTTGTCTCCTTTTTGTCTCTCTTGTGGGGAGCGACACAGCTCTCCTTACTTTTCATTGTTGGCAGGTGATGGCGCAATGGAAAATGAGGAAATCTGAGGCAAAGTAGTTGCCTTAAATTTGCCTTTCAGAGTAATAAACGCATAATACTTCACTAGGCATAAAAATTGGCCATCAATTCCAATGCAGGTCCTTCAGGAATTACCAGCACTATTTTTCTTTTTACAAAAGAGGTGCCAGAACTTGCCTTGTTCCCTTACAATTGCAATGGTGTCCACCTGGAACGTGCCAGAACTGAGTTCCAGTGAGTTCCTGCTTTAAAAAGACCTGGCTAATAATAATAATAATAATAATAATAATAATAATAATAATAATAATAATTTATTATTCATTCCCCGCTCATCTGGCTGGGTTTCCCCAGCCACTCTGGGCGGCTCCCAACAGAATATTAAAAACATAATAAAACATCAAACATTAAAAGCTTCCCTAAACAGGGCTGCCTTCAGATGTCTTCTAAAAGTCAGATAGTTGTTTATTTCCTTGACATCTGATGGAAAGGTGTTCCACAGGGCGGGCGCCACTACCGAGAAGGCCCTCCACCCACTTCTTAGGGTTATTTAAGAACTGGTGTGTTGTTTTATTGTCTTACTTAATCCTATAAATTCTCTCTTTGTCACCTTTAAGGGACTGAGTTCTTCAGCTAGTCTCTGCGGAAAAAATAAAAATCAGCTCAGGAGTTATCTGTCCAACATCTTCTGCTGGAAAGACAGATGCAAATAACTCACTCAGCTTCTCTTTTCTATTCTTCTCTCTTTCCTTTTTCTCACTTGTTCCCCACTCCCTTCCCTTCCCTTTGTATTTATAATTATCTTTGGCACCCTCAACAACAAAAAAACATTAAAAAGCAGGGAAGGAAATACTTGTAAGAAATTAAAATAATTCGTTCATATACTTGATGTGGAGGTTATGAAAAAATGTATCACTGGTTATTTTTATTTTCTGAATTTATATGACTATTATTTATACCGCATTGTTGTTTTTGTTGTTTTTGTTGTTGTTGTTGTTGTTGTTGTTTTATTAAAAATAAAGAAGAAAAGAATTCATTTTGTTTCTTCTCATTCTCTCCCCATTCTCCTTTAGCCATTCTTTGATTCCTTTGTGGACTAATGCTCCTGCAACCTCTCTGACCGCTTTCCTGTTTCTGACATATTGAAAGATTTTTGGTGTATTCCTCAAACTCGTTTTTCACTTGTCTTATCATCACTTACATTTGTTTGTTCTCTGGGAATAATGATCCAGCAGAGGTGCTTCCCGGGGGATACCAAGAAACCTCATTATATAACTACGCTTCTATTTTTGCTTTGTTTCTTTTAAAAAAGGGGAAAAAAGAAAAATAGGCAGGATCTTATTAAAGATTTAGCTGATAAATTTGTATCAGTGGGCCTGTATAAAGTATTGGAGATGTGGGGAGTTGTCAATCAGCAGGGAGGGCAACGGGGAGCGAGGACGACAACAACAGACCCTTTCTGAAAGATTAAACAGTTTAATAGCCTAAAGTCAGATTCCGACTGCACTCATCTCAGTGGTTGTTTTGCCTCTGACTTTGATGAAGCCAGGATGTTACCCCTGGCAAAATCTTTAGCAGGCTCTGCAAGCTTTCTTTGATTCTGACTTTGCTAAATATACATACTGGGAGCTGCTTGGATGTAAAATAAATACATTGCAGTGAACAAACCATAGGGAAAATATCCTATTAGGAATATATCCGGATCACTATTTTCTGTCCTGGAACTCATGGCCCTTGAATGGGAACAAAAGGATTGTGCCACTGATTGCAAACAAAAAACCAACATAATTTGGGGAAGTGGAAATCCAAGCCGGGGGGGGGGGGGGAATGCATATATAGTGATGATACCTGTAAAATATGACAGCCACTAAGATAAAAATTCTAACCAAGTTTAAATATCAATAGAGCAGGTATGTCTGGTGGCTAGACCCTTGCTCCAGTTGCCATAAAGCAGTTCCATACCATGAGTTCCATACCAGAGCTGGACCATAAAGAAGGCTGATCACCGAAGAATTGATGCTTTTGAATTATGGTGCTGGAGGAGACTCTTGAGAGTCCCATGGACTGCAAGAAGATCAAACGCATCCATTCTTAAGGAAATTAGCCCTGAGTGCTCACTGGAAGGACAGATCCTGAAGCTGAGGCTCCAATACTTTGGCCACCTCATGAGAAGAGAAGACTCCCTGGAAAAGACCCTGATGTTGGGAAAGATGGAGGGCACAAGGAGAAGGGGACGACAGAGGACGAGATGGTTGGACAGTGTTCTCGAAGCTACAAACATGAGTCTGACCAAACTGCGGGAGACAGTGGAAGACAGGTGTGCCTGGCGTGCTCCGGTCCATGGGGTCACGAAGAGTCGGACACGACTAAACGACTAAACAACAACAGTTCCATACCCAAGGCACAGTTACTGCATTAACCCAGAATGAATATTGTGTAGCTGTAGTTCACCTAATGTGGACTGGATCCAGTGGCATAGCACAGGTTGCCAGTGTTCAGGGCAAGGCAGGTAACCCGTAATTTTAAAAATCATGCAACCCAGCTATCAGTGTCACACACATCATAGAGATGAGGCAGGTAGGGAAGGAGGACAAGGCTATCTAGGCGCTCATTGCAACCCGTTTATTTGCCCTTTCATGTTGTAGAAACTGTGTATAATCCTCAAACAGTGGGAGATTTTCTGTGTGATGGGGGAGAGCACATTATTTTTTATTACTACTTTCTTTTCTTTTCCTTTTGAAATTTTATGCCTCTAAGAATTTTGTACCCATGGCCTCTCACATGGTACACCACTGACTGGATGCTTACATCAAGGCCTTTTCCCAGCATTCAGTTCAATTTATAGGAAGTACTTTTCCCTCTTAAACTCTAGCTACTTCCTTGCAGAAGGAAAGGCTCATTCAGCCCCTTTTGGCATTGGATCACCTTCCCGGTGGTGCAGCTAGGGGCTGGACCAAATGACTACCCAGGCAGTGACAAATGATGGGGTCCATTTCACACAAGCCCCGTGTCAGTACTTAGACTGGCATGAGAATGTCATGTCCGCCTCTGCTGGAAAGGACCACCCAACCAACCTCTCTGGGGCAGTGTGTAGAGAGGTCCCAGGCTGCCCAGACAACTGTTAGGAGTTTCATTCTCTCTCGTGCTGCAGAATATGTGACTACTAGATCACATGCTCTGTGAGTCGACATTCCATTCTTTGGAAGCGTAGGAACGGAAGGAACTGTACGCCACTTCCGTCTTTTTTGAACTTTGTTATATGTTCTGTTGTCCTCTCTCAGAGGAGAAGAAACACACCATGATTGTTCTGTTCTTTATTTTGATGCTGTAAATAAACTTACCAACAAAGGTCCGTATAATAAAAGCTATGGTTTTCCCAGTAGTGATGTATGGAAGTGAGAGCTGGACCATAAAGAAGGCTGATCGCTGAAGAATTGATTCTTTTGAATTATGGTGCTGGATGAGACTCTTGAGAGTCCCATGGACTGCAAGAAGATCAAACGCATCCATTCTTAAGGAAATTAGCCCTGAGTGCTCACTGGAAGGAGAGATCCTGAAGCTGAGGCTCTAATACTTTGGCCACCTCATGAGAAGAGAAGACTCCCTGGAAAAGACCCTGATGTTGGGAAAGACTGAGGGCACAAGGAGAAGGGGACGACAGAGGACAAGATGGTTGGATAGTGTTCTTGAAGCTACCAGCATGAGTTTGACCAAGCTGAGAGGGGCAGTGGAAGACAGAAATGCCTGGCGTGCTCTGGTCCATGGGGTCACGAAGAGTCGGACACGACTAAACGACTAAACAACAACAAACAAATCACTAAACCCAGATGCTACATATCCTCAGTCTCAGCTTCTGCTAAGCTCTGCTGCTTGCTTGAACGTCCGGAGGAGTGAATGCTGTGCTATGCGTTCCAGACCGGTGCCGGGAGAAGGCCGTTTCCTACCCAGAAGCACCACCACCAACAACAAGAGCCCCCTCTCGGCCTTGTTGATATGGCCCAAAGCTACTCATCAATGAATACTGAGCTAGGTAGCCAATGACTTATTTCTTTCAGGCCATTTCTGTGCCACTTAATATATAAAATATCTCTAAGCATAGAGCAACAGATTACAAAAAAAAATTACCATCAATATGAGCTACTGGGAAAATCTGTTAAAAAACTGAAAATGCAGCAGTATACATATTATAATAGTATAAGACAGCTGTGTTCCTAAACGCTACCACCCATCTGCTTCCTAAATCTCAGAGTCTAAGCCCTACGGAGGTTTGGGGAGCTAGGCTTATGGAGCCATCCTGATAACAGGCTGATATAGACAGCAGAGTATGATTAACAAATTGCCCGGCCCTCTGCATTTGAAAGAGAATGTGTGAACAAACCGCATACCCCTCGAGCAGCAAATAGTTTGTCATACCTGAACGATCCAACTGAATATACAATGAAGCTGAGAGAGATGAGATAAGGAAGCCTGCAAGAGCCACAAACAAGCGTATGTCATTCGGGGAGAAACTTCCCATAACAAAAGCCTAGCAACTTGGCACTCTGAGGGATTGGGGAAGTGTTTTTCTTTCTAATCCTCAGCACTGAACTCAGCTGCTCCTTCTTTTTGAGTGGGGAGGAGGTGAGAATTGCAGAATAAGTCTGGAAAATAGACTATGGATTTCCAGCATGAGTAATGGGTGCCAACTGAAAAGAGGTTCCTCTAGTTATTGGTAAGGTGAAACAACAGGTGTTAACTGATGGTGGGAAGAGGCAGCCGGCGAATGTGTTAGCTGTAGACTTGACAGCCCTAATCCACGAACCGATGAAGCAAAAATGTGCTGATTTAAGACAGTTTTGCCCCATTGATTTTCAAGGGCTGATCCACAGTGTAGCCTGCAGACTGTCTCACCAGAGTGGTACATGCTCTGGTTATCTCCCGCTTGGACTACTGCAATGCGCTCTACGTGGGGCTACCTTTGAAGGTGACCCGGAAACTACAACTAATCCAGAATGTGGCAGCTAGACTGGTGACTGGGAGCGGCCACCGAGACCATATAACACCGGTCTTGAGAGACCTACATTGGCTCCCGGTACGTTTCCGAGCACAATTCAAAGTGTTGGTGCTGACCTTTAAAGCCCTAAACAGCCTCGGTCCAGTATATCTGAAGGAGTGTCTCCTTCCCCATCGTTCTGCCCGGACACTGAGGTCCAGCTCTGAGGGCCTTCTGGCGGTTCCCTCACTGCGAGAGGCCAAGTTACAGGGAACCAGGCAGAGGACCTTCTCGGTAGTGGCGCCCGCCCTGTGGAACGCGCTCCCATCAGATGTCAAAGCGATAAACATCTACCTGACATTCAGAAGACATCTGAAGGCAACCCTGTTCAGGGAAGTTTTTAATATGTGACATTTTAGTGTATCTTTCATCTTTGTTGGAAGCCGCCCAGAGTGGCTGGGGAGACCCAGCCAGATGGGCGGGGTACAAATAAATTATTATTATTATTATTATTATTATTATTATTATTAAAGCCAAAGAAGTTAAGCTGCTATGATAACAGGCCTTTGTGGGAGTGGGTTAATGCACCACGCTAAATCGAACCCTTGGGGACGCAGGTGGCGCTGTGGGTTAAAGCCTCAGCGCCTAGGACTTGCCGATCGAAAGGTCGGCGGTTCGAATCCCTGCGGCGGGGTGCGTTCCCGCTGCTCGGTCCCAGCGCCTGCCAACCTAGCAGTTCGAAAGCACCTCCGGGTGCAAGTAGATAAATAGGGACCGCTTACCAGCGGGAAGGTAAACGGCGTTTCCGTGTGCAGCTCTGGCTCGCCAGAGCAGCGATGTCACGCTGGCCACATGACCCGGAAGTGTCTCCGGACAGCGCTGGCCCCTGGCCTCTTAAGTGAGATGGGCGCACAACCCCAGAGTCTGTCAAGACTGGCCCGTACGGGCAGGGCTACCTTTACCTTTACCTTTACCTTAAATCGAACCTTGGCTTAGTGAGACCATGAGGACATGTGGGCTTCTGGAGAAAGAGCTCACAGATGCTTTGCTCCTCTTTGCTGGTCCCTTTTGCTAACACACCATGCTAATCTAAACCAGCGTTTGCCTTAGTGGGTCAAACAACAACAATAAGAAGAGTTTGAATATGATATCCCACTTTATCACTACCGTAAGGAGTCTCCAAGCGGCTAACATTCTCCTTTCCCTTCCTCCCCCACAACAAACACTCTGTGAGGTGAGTGAGGCTGAGAGACTTCAGAGAAGTGTGACTAGCCCAAGTTCACCCAGCAGCTGCATGTGAAGGAGCGGGGAAGCGAACCCGGTTCACCAGATTACGAGTCTACCGCTTGTAGTAAAGTTAGTACTGTTTAGAAATCATTCCTTGGTCAAGTCAAAAGAGTGAAGCCTTATGGGAACTCCATCAGCCATAAGGACCCTGGGAAAGAAGTTGTGTCTCTTTAAACTCTAGACTAGCTGGCTCCTTGGCGTGAAAGGTTTATTGGAATCAAGGAAGCCTGATTTAATGAAAGACCTAACACCTGGGTTGAGAGTGTAAACCCCCCCCCCCCCCCAATGATGCTATCTGTCCTTGAATTGCTTGGGAATGTGTATCTGGCTAATTTCCACGGAAGGGAGGAAACCCTTTGATTTAAAGTTTGAATTCCAAATTGGCCCAGCTGTCAAGGGGTAAATTGATTGACCAGCAAGCCGGTCATTGGTGAATTTAAAAATAATTTGAGTCTTATGATTGGCTTGAAAGTTACGACGCCAAGTGCGAATTGTGAATAAAAGATCAGGGAATTGTTTGAGAATTTGCTCTCTGCCATTGCTCTGCAATCCGCATAGATGCCCGGCTCTGATGTTCCATACTAATAGCCGTCGTTTGTCTTTTGAAATGGAGATCTTCAAAAGCCTTCAACTTGCAGATTCGTAAAGGACTTCAACTACCCTGTTTTGTGTTAGACTTTGTGAGTATGTAGAGTTAGCTATACTATGCAATGTCTTTATTTCCTTATCTGTAACGTTCAAAAGATGTGCCTGCTATTTTAGCATGTTCCTTATGTTATTTTAAAATAAACTTTTAAGAATGAAGCTGATTTAGTTTGTGTGCCTTTCCGGGGGAATAGCTAAGTCCTAGCCTTACGCTTGGTTACGCTATACCATAGAACTTCTGTCTGCAAGTCTGTGGAAACAGCTTGTGGAGTGGGGGACAGCCAGGATAACGGGTCGCAGCCTTCTCCCTGGGTTGTGATTCTGGGTCCCCTGGGAAAGAGGGAGTGGTGGCAGCCCTACCGGGTCGTGTTTGTTCTGTTTTGCAAAAGTAATGTGTCTGCCAACCCTGCCCTGGGCGTCCTAGTCTGGCCGGAGAGCAGAGACAGGAGAAGGGAGGGGCAAGCGGTTGGGGGCGACATTACTACACCGCTCTTAACCACTACACCACATACTCTCAAGCTCTCTCCTTTGGTTTGTTCTTGCCTACAGATCATCCTTAGTGAGCAGATTGTTTAACCAGGAATCCCGGTTTGACTTACACAAAAAGCCAAAGCTTGGCTTAGTTTAGCATGGCAACAAAAGGACTAGGAAGGAGCAAAGTGAATGTCAGCTCCTCTATGGAAGCACACACTTTTGTAAGCCACAGTTTGGCTTAGCATGTTGCAGAGGCACCGGGTTGCCCCCCAGAGTTTTTTGGGAGGGGCAACTGTGTGTTGTGTGCACCGCACAGAATGTCAAATGCTCTGGGGGAGCCGGCCACTGGACTTGGGGTGCATGGCGTATGCATGATGTCATGTGCACACAACTGCCTTAAGATTGAGGTAGACTTGAGGAAGATTGAGGACACCCGGTGCGTCAACTGGAGGAACCTCTTACACCCCCCAGCCCAAATCGAGCCGGGTGCGAGACGGCCCAGCCACACAGCCAACTGCCCAGTGGCGCTCTGGGGCCAGGAAAACCCTGAAGCAGATGCAGGGAGAAAGGGGAGAGGAGAAGGAAGAGAGAGAAAGAGGAAGGAGAAAAAAGAGGGGAGCCCCGACCTTGCTGCGCCGCTGCTGCCACCACCGCTAAGGAGGAGAGGTTGGAGAGCACCGGGAGGGCAAGGACATGTGGCCAAGCCCAGGCCCGACCTGAGCCTACTCCACGATGGCTAGTGCTCCAAGAGAGCAGGCTGAGGCCGAGAGGAAGGCTGCACGACAGAGGAGACCACAGAAGAGAAGATATTACTCTTACTTATTATTTTTAAATAACTTTTTTAAAATAACTTTTTTTCTCTTTTTTTTTTTAAAAAAAGGTGTCCCCAGATTCTTTGGAAAAAAAATTGGTAACCTTAGTCTACCATTGTCACTTTAGGCTGACTTATGGAGAATATTGAAATGATTGCTGTTTTTAAATGATATTTTATTGTATTGCTTTTTGTTGCTGTATTGGATGCGTTATGCAAACTGCCTTGGGATGGATTTCATTTCTGCCAAGTGAGGGCAGTGAAGGTCCTGTGTGAGTGTCTGGAGGCGGTTGGAGGATGGATGGCGGCTAACAGATTGAGGTTGAATCCTGACAAAACAGAAGTACTGTTTCTGGGGGACAGGAGGCGGGCAGGTGTGGAGGATTCCCTGGTCCTGAATGGGGTAACTGTGCCCCTGAAGGACCAGGTGCGCAGCCTGGGAGTCATTTTGGACTCACAGCTGTCCATGGAGGCACAGGTCAAATCTGTGTCCAGGGTGGCTGTTTACCAGCTCCATCTGGTAGGTAGGGTGAGACCCTATCTGCCTGCGGACTGTCTCGCCAGAGTGGTGCATGCTCTGGTTATCTCCCGCTTGGACTACTGCAATGCACTCTACGTGGGGCTACCTTTGAAGGTGACTCGGAAACTACAACTAATCCAGAATGCGGCAGCTAGACTGGTGACTGGGAGCGGCCGCCGAGACCATATAACACCGGTCTTGAAAGACTTACATTGGCTCCCAGTACGTTTCCGAGCACAATTCAAAGTGTTGGTGCTGACCTTTAAAGCCCTAAATGGCCTCGGTCCAGTATACCTGAAGGAGCGTCTCCACCCCCATCATTCTGCCCGGACGCTGAGGTTCAGCGCCGAGGGCCTTCTGGCGGTTCCCTCATTGCGAGAAGCAAAGCTACAGGGAACCAGGCAGAGGGCCTTCTCGGTAGTGCCACCCGCCCTGTGGAACGCCCTTCCAGCAGATGTCAAAGCGATAAACAACTACCTTACATTCAGAAGACATCTTAAGGCAGCCCTGTTCAGGGAAGTTTTTAACGTGTGATATTTTACTGTATTTTTGGTTTTTATGGAAGCCGCCCAGAGTGGCTGGGGAGGCCCAGCCAGATGGGTGTGGTATAAATAATAAATAATAAATTATTATTATTATTATTATTATTATTATTTCTGAAATGCGCTGCAGACATTTATTAAACAAACAAATAAATATTGGCTAGTAGAAATATGCTTTTTAAATGTTATTCTAATTGAGAGATTGCAAGCTAGAGGAAATAATAATTAATCCTTTTAAAATACAGGCTTGGGAGAATTCTTCCAGAAAATAATAGCCTTATATTCTGTTTAATGCTTTCTCAATATGAATGAATTCCAAGCATCACGGTGCATCTCGAGGTGTTATAGCATATTCTACGCCATCCACGCAATTAGCCTCTAGAATCAAGCACCAAAGAACATCAAATATTGGTTTCTTGCAGTTCCACTTAATAGATTTGAGCATGT
The DNA here is from genome assembly GCF_964106915.1 of Podarcis gaigeae. Taxonomy (NCBI): domain Eukaryota; kingdom Metazoa; phylum Chordata; class Lepidosauria; order Squamata; family Lacertidae; genus Podarcis; species Podarcis gaigeae. The sequence continues at coordinate 64,963,066 of NC_139686.1, read as the reverse complement.
GTGTTTAAAAGGACAATCATGACACTTTGTCAGGGAACTGCCATCGGAGCTAGAGGCGGAGGCAAGGCTCCAGAGCGATGCTGGAGAGGGGCCCAGCACGGAGAGAGGCAGCCCATTCTGCTGGGGAAGGAAATCAGTGTAACACCGGTGGAGAAGGGGGGCAGATGGGGGAATCGGCGAGGGGGCTCTAGGACTCCTCGCCAGAGACCAGCGGGGAGAGCACGGGTCCTCTGCTGCCCACACCCACCCTGCGCAGAAGACTTCCGCGCAGGGAGAGTAGGCGGAGATTTGGCGTCAACGAACTTCTTTGCTGGAAGAAGTTCAAGAAACGCCCACTGACGGATTCTGCCAGCGACTGAAACAGCCACGAAGTGAAGGGCTGTACAGACAGAAAGGGTTTAACCAGGAGGTAACCTAGCCAGGAGTGGCGGCAACTTACGCACGAGCAACCCCTATAACCATTACACATTTATATGAAGATCAGGTTCACCTTCCCCCACTATTATTAGCGATATAAGGCTTGTTCTCATAAGCCGCCTTGCTCACAAAATGAAAGTTTGAAAAATTCCACAGTGGTGTACCCATTAGAATTTCTTCAGAAATCTGCTGAGTGCAAGGTTTATTTAGTTTACTGAGTTTAACCCCTCTTTATTGGGGGGGGGGAATGTAATTCTGGTGCAGAACCACAGCATGATTAATTGATTAATTAATTAATAATACAAAAATCACGCAAACCACTGCCAGGAACAGAGTAGGCAGGCTTCCTACCTTCCTGTGCTTATAGTTAAGCCCAGCTAAGGATGTCATGGGTTTTTCTACAAAGACTGACACTTGGAAAGATTGCAGAGTGCAGACCATTTGTAGGATGAAGTAAGAAAGCTCAAACCCCCCTCTGCCTGTTAGAATTCCTACTCCATGATTGCAGTCATGGGATTGTTGTCTTTCACATGACGGTGTATGTTTTGACTCCACAAAGTGGGAAGTGACGGAGACAGGATGTTTGTGTTACTGTGTTCCATGAAGTGGGACTATTGTCCTTTGTTCTTTTTCTCTTTGCTGTCTGATGCTAGAGAGAGAGAGGGAGCCATGTTGCAGTGCTCTGTGTGTGTTTATATGTAAATACAGTAGATTAGCCAAAATGATGAGTTGCTGAGGTCTGTCATGCGAACTGCGAAGACTCTGCGGATCCCTAAGTGTGCCGCTGTCTGTTGGTATCGGTCGCTGTGATGTCCGGGCTGAAGAAAGCTTTTGAAACTCCCTAACAATCGACCAGGAGGGAGAGAACATGCCAGTTGGGCATGAGTCTCTGCCAGGGTCCTACTCGAGTGTAGGACGAGCTCCTGACATTGCCACCTCAGAAATAAGGTAAGCACAACAAAACTCTGTGTGATGGCCTGGGAATCTGATTCAGAAGCTGAACCTGAGAAGTCCCAGCCTGCACAGGAGTCCCCGCCACCAGGGCTGGCTGAGCTGGGGCAGGGGTTTGAATCTGAAGGTCCTGCACCTGTGCCGGATCCTCAGGAGCAGACATCAGATGTATTCACTCTGGCTCCAGAGGTGATTGAGGACCCATTGCCTGCAGGTGCACATCTCCCAGCCCAGTCAGGGGAAGGTGAGCCTCCCCCTGGGTCCAGTAACCCTCCAGCCTCTCCTGAACTGCAGAGGCTCAGGGCAGAGAGGCGGAGGGAACTAAGTTCTCTCAGGAGGAGTGCTCACCTTAAGGCCAGGAGAGGCGGGTCACCTGTGGGCCGGGACTGTCCCTGGCCTCAGAGAAGATAAAGGCCAGTCAGGCCAGTCCCAGGTTGTGGGAGGAACGTCGTTAGAAACCTGTTCCTGCCAGCACCCTGACCTGTTCTTCCAGAGTTCCCAACTACGCCCGGCTTCTTGCTTTGGACCCCACTTCGATCTTGGTGGACAGTCTCCAGACCCTCGACCCAGGACCAGACTCTGACCACACCTCATGGTAACCCCCCCCCCCCAGGACCAGGACACTCTGCCATCCAATCATGGGAACTTTACCCAATCTTTCTCTTTGCTTTGATAATTTTTTGAATGCAGTTTCCTTTCTCATTCATTGATGGAGAAGGGCCTGGGAAAATGTGGCAGGGTTATTGGCACGGCATCAGTGGGGTTGAAGCTGTAACATCCACTCACGAAAGGCAAGGCATGGCAATAGGCTGTCCGGCTGTTGCACAGCGTGGATCTGAACGCAGACCCGCTGTGACAGGGACGGGTTGACAATGACTCATCTGACATCTGCGCAACTTCGTAAAGTTATTTCAGCCACTGTGAAGGCAGCGGCATTGGCACAACCCTATGTACCTGGGGTATGGCAGATGTTTCAGTTCCCTACATTATATGTCATTGAGACTGACACATATTAGAGAACGGATCCATCTGCTAAGCATAGGCTGCCAGTGGAGATACATCAATACAATCTAATCTGGGTTCTTCACAGGTTTATATAGCGATAGAAGCTAGTAGAAGCTTGCTTACTTGTGTGTGTGTTTGTGTGTGTGTGTGTGTGAGAGAGAGAGAGAGAGAGAGAGAGAGAGAGAGAAGACTGCAATGTCTTGTTCCACAGCTACAGCCATGACAAGGATGGAAAAACAGAAAGAACACCTGAAGGGTCTGCAAAAAGAAATGTTATTTTCCATCTTACTGTAGGCTTCATTTTATTTTGAAAAACAAAATTTAGTTTTACTGTTTATTGTTGTTTATATTTTGAATGTGGCGGCACTGAATGCCACGGCGAGACTCCTTGTCACGAGATCCAGTGCTTTACCAGCTGCACTGGCTCCTGGTGGAGTACAGGGTCAGGTTTAAGGTGCTGGTTTTGACCTTTAAAGCCCTATGCGGCCTAGGACCCTTGTACCTACGGGACCGCCTCTCCTGGTATGCCCCGTGGAGGACCTTAAGGTCCATAAATAACAACACTTTGGAAGTCCTGAGCCCCAAGGAGGTTAGATTGGCCTCAACCAGGGCCAGGGCGTTTCAGGTCTGGCCCCGACCTGGTAGAACACTCTGTCACAAGAGACTAGGGCCCTGCGGGATTTGACATCTTTCGGCAGGGCCTGCAAGACGGAGCTGTTCTGCCTGGCTTTTGGGCTGGAGTCAGTCTAACCCTCCCCCCCCCCCATTCATTCATTCATTCATTTGATGGAACGCCTTATATGGGATTTTGTATATAAATTTTACCTCAGCTCTTTTTGCTGGCCCATGTAGGACCAGCAGGGATAGTTGGCCCTGGTGAATATTTAACATTCCCCCCCCCCCTTTATGGCTTTGATTTATAGGCTACCACTAAAACGAGGCTGCATTTTAAGCTGCATTCTAATTTATATTTTAATCAACTGTTCGTTTGGGTTTTTTGCTTGTTTTGTTTTGAATGTTTTTACTGTATTTATATTTGGTGTTAGCCGCCCTGAGCCCATTCTTGGCCGGGGAGGGTGGGGTATAAATCAAAATGTATTATTATTTAAGTGTTTAGGATCTCAAGGTTTTGATCCAGCTCTGAGCCCTCAGGATGACTGAAACATCTAAGCAGCCACAGAGTATATAAAAATCTGACAGTATTGATCTTTGAGACCTTTGTGAACTACTCAAGCTCCTAGAAATCCCCTTTTCCATATAAGGCATCATAATCTGTTTGTCTGCTATTTGCCAGGATGGGCCAAATTTTGTCATGCTTGCCAGCCAAGCTCTTTGGTCACCTTAAGCCTGTCCTCTTTTATTTTGCATCTATGATTTCAAGGCTGTCAGTTTTAGCACTCCTGCTCCTGTCTCTTAAGACTGTCTAGTTCTATATCAGTGGAGTTTAGTTAGTTAGTTAGTTTTGTTTTATAAGCAGTGGGGACTCTTGAATCTTGGCACAATTGTTGTTGTTGTTTAGTCTTTTAGTCATGTCCGACTCTTCATGACCCCATGGACCAGAGCACACCAGGACCTCCTGTCTTCCACTGCCTCCCACAGTTTGGTCAAACTCATGCTGGTAGCTTCAACAACACTATCCAACCATCTCGTCCTCTGTCGTCCCCTTCTCCTTGTGCCCTCCATCTTTCCCAACATCAGGGTCTTTTCCAGGGAGTCTTCTCTTCTCATGAGGTGGCCAAAGTATTGGACCCTCTGTCCTTCCAGTGAGCACTCAGGGCTGATTTCCATCAGAATGGAGAGGTTTGATCTTCTTGAATTTGCTTGGCACAACATAAACCTTCAAATAATCCCACCTAACCTATGAGATTAAGTGAAATCACTTCTTTCCCCTCATTCCAGCTCTATTCCACCCCACTTCTCACCTGATAAAATATTATCTTGGGGAGAATATTCAGACAGTTCTCCCTCTGACAGCAGCCCCTAGCTCTTAAGGCAGCAGCTCTTTCATGCAGCTGTATTTGGTCTGTTGGCCTTCATGGCATCTGTCCCATCACAGCATTTCCATCTCCCAGACTCACATATTCTGTTTACTTCACATTTCCATTTGAAGTTTCCGCCCCTGATTTCATCTTCTGCCCAATGACTTATGTAGGTAGCCATTTGTTGGTGTCCATCTGTCTCAGGAGACAATAAGAGAGTGCACCTTCAGGGGCAAAGTCAAACCATTGGAGAGTTACAGCACCTGCTGTGGCTGTGGAGACTGATATGGGAGAGAAATGTTTTATTGCAGGTGGAGCCCCCTCCAATACATTGGCTTCTGTGGGGTGACATCCCCTCCTGTCCTATCTCATATAGTGCCAGACCGTGTCCTCATTCCTTATGTGATTATGTGTTTTGTTAATAAAACCCATCCAAAAGAAAGGAAACGTAAGTGTGAATTCCTTAGAGCAGAGTTTTCCATACTGTGTCATGACACGTTAGTGTGTTGGCTGCAGTGAACTTAAAAATGGAAAGTGTAATGCTGGTGATCAACAAAAGAGGTTTAAAGACTCTTTCAAGGCAAATCTTTTAAGATGTAGTTTAAACACCGACAACTGGGAAACACTGGCCTGTGAGCACTCCAATTGAAGAACAGCCTTTACCAAAGGTGTCATGGGTTTTGAAGACGCTCGAACTCTGGACAAAAGGGAGAAACGTGCTAAGAGGAAGGCACATTTGGCAAACCCTCACCGTGATCAACTCCCACCCGGAAACCTATGTCCCCACTGTGGAAGGACGTGTGGATCCAGAATTGGTCTCCACAGCCACTTACGGACTCACTGTTAAGACCATGTTCATGGAAGACAATCTTACTTGGCTACAAGTGATCGCCAAAGAAGAAAGGAGAAGAAGTAGGTGTGTCATGTGAAAGTTCCCCACGCTCTTCTGGAGCTGGAAAGGTAAAACTGGTAAAACTGAATTACTGTGTCACGAAACAATGCATGTCTAGAAAGTGTGTCACCAACATGGAAAGTTTGGAAAGCTCTGCCTTATAGCTTCAGTTGACAGTTGTTTACCAATTGGTTTTTCTGCAGCCTTGTTTCAACAGGGGATTTCCTCAAAGCATTCACTTGGCCCTTCAGCATTTGTCTGTGAAATTACCTAGATTTGTTTATGATAATTCTTAACATTTGATGTTCAATTATACTCTCCCAAAGCTGCCTGAACTCAGCTTTAGAAATCTATTTATCCTGGAGACTACACATCAGACATCATTAGCTGTGTCAAAAAAAAAATTAACACACACATACACACTTTCTTAATAGCTTTTGTTGCTCCTATCATAGAACGACCCAATTAGCATGACTTTCTCTTGTGCTTTGTACTGGTGTTTGCTTTGGAGTTTTTCTTTGTTGAGAGGCTTATTTTCTTCATAGCTCTCCATACAAATAACATGAATAATCCTGAGATGCATCAAAGATAATTTAGGTGGTCGATATCAACAGATTCGCTGCTCAGCTTGCAGGAGCAGCGAGTAATGGGTGACTCTTTCTCTCCTCTGATGGATACAGCACCCTTTAATCACATTTAGCAGGAACAACATTACAAAGGCCCCTTTCTTATGGAAAATTTTTCCTTTTATGTAACCTTGCATAATGCAGTGCAACACCACATACTTTTAATGATTATCCGGGAGATTAATGGCTGGATATATAAAGCAATAATAATTAAAGCATGTTAGGCTTTGGAATGATGGGCTTTTAGTCATTTGGCAGTCTTTTGAGCCAAATTACCTGCTGGCATTGGGAGGGGGGGGAGAGGCAGCAGTTTCCTCCAGGTTCTGTCAATGCAAACGTTTCATCTTAGACTGAATTCTGGCTGCCAATTCCTTATTGCTTATGAATGAGGACATTTCTAAGGAATGCCTAAAATTTATGGAGCCCTTTTTATAGGCATACCTGCAACTAATTTTAAATAGACATTTGGGGAAAAAAATATTTTGAATGATGCATGAGGAAGGAATAACACATGGGGCCATGTAATTACCTAGGGCACAACCGCAGAGAACCATTTTCCCATGAACCTGGTTCTGTGCCGCGATCAAAATCGAGCCTCTGAGTCACATAGATCAAATATCATCGGATGCAAAATAGGAATAGCAAATATTTGATGCTGATACTGAAATTCATTTCCTCTTTAAAGAGACAAAGGGGAGAAATTACATAATTATGGGATAACTCGAGACAACAGCAGTATTTTGGCCTTTGCTATGTCTGGTTGTGGCACATTTGCGATTGAATCAATGATGCAGACAGCCTCCTCACCATGTCAGGATATCCCATAGTAGGATGGGGATCGATAGGGAGTCTGTACAACTTGCTACACAGACTTCCTAAGTGGGAAGGGAGCAGCCAATAAGTAGACAGGCTCCTCTGTTCTGTAAAGACCAGGGATGAGGGGGAGCAAAGAAGAGGAGAAAACCAACAGGATACAGTAATCCTTTATCACCTGAGGTCATAAACAAGGCAAGCAGAGGGGAAATGGCTGAGGCTTTCCTTATTTTTCCCAGTACTACTAGGAACATAGGCAGCTGGATAGCATCCAAATATGGCTGCCACTCTGGAGGGCAGTGTTTACAATTTACTATATTCAGTCAATCAGTAGCTTGGTTTGCACGCCGTGCTTATCCAAACCATGGTTTAGCAGGTTCTCAGAGAGGAGCTCACAGTCTCTTTGCCCTTCCTCAGTCCTCTTTGGTTTCCATGCCGCATTAGGCTAAGACAAGGTTTGGCCTAACATGTCATCCAAACCTAAGCTCACAGTTAAGCTTTCTCCAGGCTAATCATGAGCTGCAACCAAGAACAAACCTTGGCTGGTTTGACATGGTGTGAAGTTTGAACCAGGCCAATGTATTGATCCAGTCAACAGACTTCACAAGAAAAATATACGTGTAACATACCAAAATAAATATCAAAATAACATCAAAATAAAATACAAAATCATCCAAATAAATTGTTAACAGGTAGCTACATAAGTATGGTTACATTTGTTTACATAAAGTTTAGATGCTGAGAGTAATGGAGATATCTAAACCTTAGATAAATATCAGTTTCTATACTGCCCTTAATATGATCTTCAAGAAACTGGATTAATTTACTTTTTCCAAATAGCTCAATAAAAGTTACAAAATGGTAAGGTGGCTTAATGGTTTAATTTCCTCCAAACCTCCCCTACATTTGAGATCTGAAGGTATTGCATTGAAACCTGCTGGAGAGAATTCTTCTGCATTTCCGATTCCTCCTGTTCCACAAATATTTGGCTTCAGTGTAAACAGAAGTTGAGTAAATGCCAAATGAGAAAGATGAGTAGGTCTTCCTGGCTACTAGAAGGACATTTGAAAAGTCCGCATGTTGAATAAATAAAGATCTACCCTTGTCACGACCAAAGAAAGAAAGAAAGAAAGAAAGAAAGGGGATAGCAAGAAATGTTGTAATTTAGTTTCCTAATCCATGAGTTTACATATGATCCTATGATTACATACAATTACATGGTTTTAATGAACCAATGACAAAGAAACATGAGAGAGCATGAGGAACATTTTAAAAAATTCAGTGCTAAAGACCTGACTTCTATAGAATTGAAATCACCTCCTAGTATCAGAGGTATGGCTATCACACTGTTGTGGACACCAAATATAGTCCTTAAGAAACTTGTCTGAAATTCAAGATCCAGCTTTGAATATTGTATAAATGCTGAGGAAGTGATTTATCAGTAAAAAAGTATCTTGCATTACCGAGAGGACATAGTGCAGAGAAGATGTGGAATTACAACCACATTTTTATGCATGTTTCTGGTAACAGAATTCCCAAGAGATGCCCATAAGGAAGAATAAAACATAATTCCCAGATACAGTAATATTTCTTATTACTCTTTGAGAATTCTAATGCAATTCCTGACACACTTAATTCTTCATTCTTACAATAGGTGTAAGAACTGAGGTCCACCTCCAAGGATTTTCTGGCGGTTCACTCACTGTAAGAAGTGAAGTTACAGGGAACCAGGCAGAGGGCCTTCTTGGTAGTGGCACCTGCCCTGTGGAATGTTCTCCCTTCAGATGTCAAGGAGATAAAGAACTACACATCTTTGAGAAGACCCTGTATTGGGGAGTTTTTAATGTTTGATGTTTTATTATGTTTGTATATGTGTTGGAAGCCACCCAGAGGGGCTGGGGCTACCCAGTCAGATGATCAGGGTAAAAATAATAAAATTATTATTATTATTATTATTATTATTATTATTATTATTATTACCATATGCTCACACAGGCAGTAAGATATTGGTGATGGGTGAGACCAAATCAACTTAAATGCAGGTAGGTAGCTGTGTTGGTCTGACACAGCTGAGATATATATATATATATATATATAATCTCCATTATCACCTTAGAGACCAACTAAGTTTGTTCTTGGTACAGTGGTACCTTGGGTACTTAAGTACTTAATTCATTCCGGAGGTCCATTCTTAACCTGAAACTGTTCTTAACCTGAAGCACCACTTTAGCTAATGGGGCCTCCTGCTGCTGCCGCGCCGCTGGAGCCCAATTTCTGTTCTTATCCTGAAGCGAAGTTCTTAACCTGAAGCACTGTTTCTGGGTTAGCGGAGTCTGTAACCTGAAGCATATGTAACCTGAAGCGTATGTAACCCGAGGTATCACTGTATAAGCTTTCATGTGCATGCACACTTCTTCAGATGCCAATTCAACCTGTTTGTGATTAACCATTACACTGCCTGTGCAAAGAGAAGGTAGTATGAGCAGTTATTGGCACAAGTAAGCTCATTGATAGATGATCTGAAAACTAAATTAATCTTGTAAAAATTATTCACACTAAGGGCTGACATGTAGTCTACCGACTATACCACCTTGCTCTGCATTTATTTTTTACTTATGTTTTCCTCAGGTACTAAAAGATGAAAACTGGTGAACAAGAACAAAATAAGAATTCAGAAACGCTGTTTGTCATTTGCACATTTATTGTTTTATCGCCCGGGCTTCCATTGATTTCAGTGTTTTAGGGTTATGAGCATTTTGGTCAGCTTGATTTCAGCTCATTCATTCATGCCTAGGTATATATGGAATGTAGTTTTTACATTCTAAGTCTTTTCTCCCCCTTATGCATTGCAAATATTTTAAAAAACACTTTTGACATTTCTTCGTGTAAATATTGATTTCTTCCTCTATGATAAATAGCTTTGTGCTGTAAAATACCATGCTAAAAGGCCAGCTTGCATTTGAATCCACCCAACTCTGCCCTTAACGTTCAGAGTGGTGCTTAAATTTTTTTGAGGGGGTGGGGGATTTGATCTTACCTAGACCAAAGTGATCATAGTCAGAGTATGATTATTTGAGAATACAATGTCTTCCCCTTTCCAATGATATATATTAAAGGAACAGGCTATGGGTATGGAAATACAAAGGTCATTGAAAGCATTAGAGTGGTCACTTGAGCCACACTTACAGATTTGCTTCCGCAATAATTGATTCAAAACTACGGTACCTATACAATGAGGAAGCAAAACCATGAATGTGGAGGCCAAATGAGAAGATTGCTCACCCCCTTGCCTTAATATCTGATGGAGGTTGGATTTGGAACAGGGCCTTGGCACTCTGTGAGGGTTTTTCTTTAAACCCTATCCTCCTGTTCCATGTCTCCAATTTAAATCAGCTCTCCAAAGCTGCTCTTAGTGATGGAGACAGAAAAAGATCTCAATTACTGGAAATAGCATGGGCAAAGGATTAACACCATTTCTCAGCTTCATCTGGCAAAGAAAAAGACATCAGGACATCCAATCGCACTTCTTGTGTGTCACATTTATTTTGGCCCTGGGAACTTTGGAACCCCCAGATGTTGCAAACTACCACTTCCATCATCCATGGCCATTGGCCATGTTTGCTGGAGCTTATGGGAGTTGTAGTTCAGTAACATCTGTAGGGGCAAATGTTTCCTTATGACTGCCCCAAACAGTGCAGCTATGTACAGGTTACAGGTTAAAGCTTTGAAAATAAGTAGGGGTTTTTTTTGGGGGGTTAAGTATTAACAACCCCTAAAAGCTAATTTGGACTATGGCTTGCTTTGTTGCATCCAGTCTGAAACAGCTCACATAATACACACTTCAGCAGCGGAAACTAATGGGATACTGCAGAATGTATCTTTTTGCAGGTGGATTATCTGAAGAGACTATTTCAGATAATGATTCTGTGTTTGCTTCTGTGGAATGTGAAATATCTGCCCAAGAGGAGAGAAAAGATTAATAGAATACACCACATCTGCTACTTGTTAGGCAACATTAAAATGGTAAGGGAAAGGGAGAAAGCAGAATCTCTAACAAATAATGTGTATGTGTGCAAACTCTTAATCAGATTTGGGAGGTGATAGACAGACAGATAATCCATCTCTTTGTTTATTGTGCTTAAGCATAACCACCAGACAAGGCAAATAAGTGTTCATCCTTGGGTCCCCTGATGTTGCTGAACTGCAACTCCCATAAGCCCTGACCATTAGCTAAACAAGACTAAGATGGATGGTGGGAGATTGTAGTCCAAAAACATCTAGGGATCAAAGGTGGAAGAACACTGAGTAGGCAATATGTTCTCCTTATTAGGCTCCCTGGCTCACTTCTGACCTTGTTTCCTTAGCTGAGTTCAGCAAGTGAATAGTAAGGAGCAAAATGGCTCCCTGTTGTTGTTTTTTATAGCATTTATTGCATGTTATACGGCTTAGAAATCATATCGAAATACAAATCGTGGTGATTTAATTTTCAATATAGCCAAGAGCTGCTTTTTCTTTCCCCCACCCCTTTATGAAATCTGAAATAGGGTTGTGTACAAAAATAGCAACATGGGCCGCAATTATCTAGGAAATTCACCAGGCTGTAGAAGGGAATATATTACGCTGAAACTTTCAACTTCATGTAGTTTAAAATAGCTGAAAGAAATGCAAATGTGCAATCTTACCAGGAAAGAATTTGCCACTAATTTATTTAAAACAATTCTTCTTTTACTTATCCTCTGACCAGGTGAAAGATAATGTCTTGTCCATGGACACCCAGACTTCTCCATGGCTGAGGAGGTGAGTTGAGGGAGCCTTGGCTTTTCCTGCCCAGTGGATTCTGAACAGAAAATCTATGGAGGAAAGAGAGAACCTTCCTCATAAGAAATCCACAGATGTCCTCTCTGGATAGCTATCCCTAGAAGGGAAAAGAAAGAGTCCAATTTACACACAACAGCTCATCAATCTTCCCCAAATGAGTCAGAGGACTGGCAAGATGCTCACGACCCCAATTTTTATTGTATTAAAAATTTCTCATCAGTATTGAAACTGTATATCCGGGACGTATTTTTGTCCCCAGAGAATGACTGAGCCATCCGTTCGCCTGCAGAAAGGCAGGTGGGATAAATGCATCACTTTCAAATCATCTCTCCCATAGAATAAAATTGGCGAACATTTACTTGGCTAGATGAAACAGGTACATTATTTTGATAGAAGAGCAGTTAGTTAATGTCACCGATGATGTATGGCACACGAACACTTAGGAGGGAAATAATGGCGATAATTTGTCAAAGAAGCTAAGAAGCAGAAGAGTAGGGAAGGTGAGGAAGAGGGATATCATGTGCAGGAAGAAAAATGTGATAGTGGGATGGTGAGGAAGAGGGGGAAACGCAACAGGGCAATATTAAAGTGTAGTGGAATGGCATAAAACACAAGAGTCCTCTTCAGAACATTTGTTGTGTGAACCAGAAGTGGGGCTCCACTGACTAGCTTTGCTCCCCTAGCATCTGAATATTCAGTGGGAATGCATTTTTTAAGGGAGACTTTGCTCATCCATGTTAAGACTTTGCTGAAATATATATTTAAAATAGTGATATGAAATTGCGTGCAGGATTTGACATATGAGTGACGGGGTGTGTGTGTGAAATGATATTGAGACGGAATTAGGGAATTTAGTAACAAGTAAGGTAAAGGGACCCCTGACCATTAGGTCCAGTCGTGGCCGACTCTGGGGTTGCGGTGCTCATCTCGCTTTATTGGCCGAGGGGGCCAGCCTACAGCTTCTGGGTTATGTGGCCAGCATGACTAAGCCGCTTCTGGCGAACCAGAGCAGCGCATGGAAACGCCGTGTACCTTCCCGCTAGAGCGGTACCTATTTATCTACTTGCACTTTGACATGCTTTCAAACTGCTAGGTTGGCAGGAGCAGGGACCGAGCAACAGGAGCTCACCCCGTCACGGGGATTCGAACCACCGACCTTCTGATTGGCAAGTCCTAGGCTCTGTGGTTTAACCCACAGCACCACCCACGTCCCCTTAGTAACAAGTACAGTGCAGCAATTAAGGAAAAGAAGAAAAGCATCATTGCGGGAGGTGTGGGAAGTAAAAATATATAAATGAATGATATATTCGAAACAAAATAAACAAATTACCAATAACTAACTTAGTTGGTCTCTAAGGTGTTACTGGAATGATTTTTTTTTATTTTGTTTCAACTACGGCAGACCAACACGGCTACCTACCTGTAACTTGAATGATATATTGTATGTGAAGTAAATTTGTTTTTAAAAATTGAGAAACCTAATAGATAATAATAATAATAACTTCACACAGATATCACGTGTGGGGGCAATCAGTATATCCCAGCTGACGTGTCATTTGAATGTGCAACCATAATTTCTGAAGAGGGATGCAAGCATCCACTACAGAGTTAAGGAAATAAACACAAGAGAAGTAAAGTTTGGAAGATAAAGGCCAGTTATGCTGTAAATCAGAAGGCCCATGAATTATTAGGCTGATGAATGCACCAATAGTCAGTGAACATTTGTAAAAGGATCCCTCCAAAATGGATAAAAGGGAAATATAAAGGCAAATGAGGATTAATGTAAATAAGGAGAAAGTCATGCAACTGGCAGCAGAGGCGGCGGGGAGCTAACTTTTACACAGATGCAGTCTGAACTTAATATGACTGAAAAAAGGAGGAGATCTTAAGGATATGGTGGCCCTCAGTTAAAATGTCAACTCAGTGGATGGGGGCAGTGAAAGAGATTACTTCCGTGCTAAGGAGTATGAGAAAAGGGAATGAGAAGGATATGGCCAGTATCTTAATGTCTTGATATAAATATATGGTGCAGCATATTTTTAATCCTACATACAGTTCAAAGATAGATGATAGATATAGAGAGATAGAGAGATAATAGATAGATGATAGATGATACATAGATGATACATATATAGATGATAGATAGATAGATGATAGATAGAGATAGATAGATGATAGATAGATAGATAGATAGATAGATAGATAGATAGATAGATAGATGATAGATAGATAGATAGATGATAGATAGATAGATAGATAGATAGATAGATAGATAGATAGATAGATAGATGATAGATAGATATAGATGATAGATAGATAGATAGATGATAGATAGATAGATGATAGATAGATAGATAGATAGATAGATAGATGATAGATAGATGATAGATGATATAGATAGATAGATGATAGATGATGATGATAGATAGATAGATAGATAGATAGATAGATAGATAGATGATAGATAGATGATAGATAGATAGATGATAGATAGATAGATAGATGATATAGATAGATAGATGATAGATAGATGTAGATAGATAGATAGATTAGATAGATGATAGATAGATAGATAGATAGATAGATAGATAGATAGATAGATAGATAGATATAGAGGATAGATAGATAGATAGATAGATAGATAGATAGATAGATAGATGATAGATAGATAGATAGATAGATAGATAGATAGATAGATAGATAGATAGATGATAGATAGATTATAGATAGATAGATGATAGATAGATGATAGATATATACAGTGGTACTTTGCAAGACAAAAAACGCGCAAGACGAAAGAGTTTTCCATTTTTTTAGTCGTTCCACAAGACGAATTTCCCTATGGGCTTGCTTCGCAAGACGAAACGTGTTGCGTGTTCTTGCAAGTTTGTTTCCTTTTTCTTAAAGCCATTAAGCCGCTAATAGCCGTGCTTCGCAAGACGAAAAAACCACAAGACGAAGAGACTTGTGGAACGGATTAATTTCGTCTTGCGAGGCACCACTGTAGATGATAGATGATAGATAGATGAGAGAGAGAATGGAACTGTGCAATATGAAGAAAGGGTCAGCCAAATACTGAACTTGGAAAGGAGAAGTACACAGTTGCTAATCTTTGAGCGGTTGGGGGCTGGAAAATTAGGCGACCATTCCATTCATATTCTGATTCCCATGTGGGGATCCTGGAAACATTTGGATCAACTACTCCAGGAAACAGAATACTACGCCAAATCGATCTTGGGTCTGATTGTTCAGGCTCTCCTTGTGTTTTTATGTTTGGCATGCTGTATTAATCCCCTGCTCCATGGGCGACCCAACTCTCAAAGAAAGAAAACAATAGATTAAAATGGTAGGCATACTTATTTGCATCACAGCTAAACTGGTGATTTGTGAAACCCGATTGTTTGCAAAACCTAGAGATGAGCAAAACCTGGGAATGAGCAATGTGTGAATGTGCACATACAGAAATATGTCTGAGAGATGTGCCTTTAAGAACATCTTGGCTAGATTGGATTGATCCTTGATACTTAGAAAAGCACATATAGAATACCACCCATATAATTATATAAAGGCTGTCTGGGGAACTTTTTGACTGAATACTTGGGGAGAAAAATATGCAAAATAAATTAATAACCATATTAGAAAAAGATGGAGATAATTGGAGGCTGCAGAATTTGAGAAACTAAAAGATAAAGTGCGAGATTGGTTACATTATGCTCAGATTAAAGAGGTTTTTAAGTCGGATAAAAAGATAGGATTCCAGGTGGAAAAATCAAAGTTGGAAACGGAATTGCTAGAACCTAAGACTAAGGTGGTGCTGTGGGTTAAAGCCTCAGCGCCTAGGACTTGCCGATCGAAAGGTCGGCGGTTCGAATCCCTGCGGCGGGGTGCGCTCCCGCTGCTCGGTCCCAGCGCTTGCCAACCTAGCAGTTCGAAAGCACCTCCGGGTGCAAGTAGATAAATAGGGACCGCTTACCAGCGGGAAGGTAAACGGCGTTTCCGTGTGCGGCTCTGGCTCGCCAGAGCAGCGATGTCACGCTGGCCACGTGACCCAGAAGTGTCTCCGGACAGCGCTGGCCCCTGGCCTCTTAAGTGAGATGGGCCACAACCCCAGAGTCTGTCAAGACTGGCCCGTACGGGCAGGGGTACCTTTACCTTTTTACCTAAGACTAAGGTACTTTCAAGAATGTATAACTTGCTGTTAAAATGGAATACACAAGATGAAACGGTCAAATCGGCTATGATAAAATGGGCACAGGACATTGGGTACAATATCATGTTTGCTGACTGGGAAAGGTTATGGACCACCGGCCTGAAATTCACGGCATGTAATGCCTTGAAAGAAAATATTATGAAAATGATATATAGGTGGTACATGACAACAAATGTTGGAAATGTAAAGAAACTGAAGGAACGTTCTTTCACCTCTGGTGGACCTGCCCTAGAGTTAAGGCTTTCTGGGAAATGATATATAATGAGTTGAAAAAGGTATTTAAGTATACCTTCCCTAAGAAACCTGAGGCCTTTCTTTTAGGCATCGTTGGCCAGAGGGTGTTAAAGAAGGACCGAACATTTTTTATGTATGCAACAACAGCAGCAAGGATACTTGTCGCCAAGCACTGGAAAACCCAAGATTTGCCCACACTGGAAGAATGGCAGATGCAACTGATAGACTATATGGAACTAGCAGAAATGACCAGCAGAATCCGAGACCTGGGAGAAGAGGCAGTGGAGGAGGACTGGAAGAAATTTAAGAACTATTTACAAAAATATTGTAAATTGTATGAGTGTTAAGAAAGATGTAAGATTATAAATAATATGACACCATTAAGTTAGTTGAAAGGAATATGAAGATAAGTGAAAATCTAAGAAAAGATAAATTTTGGATAAATACTATGTTAAAATTAAGCTTTTAAGGTTTGGGTAAAAATATCTAAAATTAGGGACACAATATTGGAAAATTATAAAACAAGAATTGAAACAAGGTGATAAATTACTGGTTAAAGTTTGATAAACTTGGAACGCAGGAACGAGAGATGCGAGGAAGTCCAAAGAAGCGAAGAAAATATGGTTATTATAATGTTATATGTTACTTTGTTTTTTTATTGTATTAAGAAAATCTTTAATAAATATCTTATAAAAAACAACAACAAAATAAATTAATAACCAAAATACTATGTCTGGCAGAAAGCCCCATTGATTAGGAAAGGTTCATTAGTGCATAAGCATCTAATCTGATTGACCTACAACCTGCCCCATCCCCAAACCCGGCTAATCAGTTTACCAAGCGATCCATTGATCATATGGCTTATTCACAAAAATGCTTTCACCATGTTCATAAAGTATTCTGTTTAAAGCAGGTGTAAGTAATTCAGAGTTTAAATTTTCATATGTGGCATGTGCAGCAACCCTAGCAATTAAGCCTCCCTGAGACTCTCGGCTGCAACAAATAATTATCATGCGTAGAAGCTGATCCTGTGAGGAGGGGAAGGTACACAGCATGTGCCGATGCAATAATAATCACAATATGCGGTTTCCCCAGCCCTGAAGAGATAGCCACTGCATATGCTAACGTCACTGGTTGATGCTATCATCAGATTAGAGATGGAGAACGTCGGTCTTTGTGAAATCCATCATGGGCCAACCTAATTCACACAACCATTACTAATGTATGGGGGGGGGGATTATTGACATATTTATTACATTAATATTCCGCCATTCTCACCACTTCTCAGTATTCCAGCACAGTTCTTCTGAGTGTGTGTGCATGTTTCTGAAAATCCATATTTTGAGAGAAATATGGAATAAGAAGAATTTAAATAGCTAAATGAATTACCAGGCTTTTAAAAAAACACACACAAAAACCCCCACACCATGTAGATTAATGCAGAAGCAGGGTATGCACCATATAAGTTTACAATCAGGGGAATGAAAACATTGACTTCAGTAAAAAAAATGTAAAGAAATACTGGTTGGGGAAAAGAAATCCATTTATGAAGATCTGCCTGAATAACGCCATTCTTAGGAATATGTCTAAAAGCAGAGAAAAATGATTCCTGCTCAACCTCAACAGGGAAGGGTTTTCCCAAGGCAGGGTCGGCAACATTAAAGACTTGGTTCCTAGTAAAGGATGGACAAACCTCAGGAAAGAGAGGAACCATAAGAAGTGCCCCATCAGAGGATCTTGGTAATGGCATAAACAATGACCGCTCCCCGCTTAAAACGGGGGGGGGGTGCCCTTTGCGTGGACGCGCGCAGCCCCCAGATCTGGAGTGGCTCCAACAGCATAGGCTTGGCTTGGCTTTGCCTTCCCTCAGGTGGGATACCTGGAGGTCTCCGCCTACCTCAGTCAATTGTCCAATCCCACCTGGGGGAAGCGTTGCCAAGGAGACCAGGCCAGGTAGGGGAGGGATTACTTGCCCACACAATAGAGGGAGGATCTTACCTGGGGATCCTCACTTGGCTCCCTCAGTTAATGTCTTATTTTGCAGGTTAACTTTTCTTCACAGGTATGCGGGCGCTGCTACGTTAAGGTCCCTGCATTGGCAGGTTTCGCCTTTCCTGTAGCAAAACGTCACAACTTTGGCGGTATCAGGCCTTGGGTGGAATCCCTTAGTCCATCTTCCTCTTTGCGGCGGCGGTGATACCAGGGTTCCCTGTTAAAGGGGTTTCTGAAGGGAGGCTTTAACCGTACGCCGAAAGGTTGTCATTGCTCTCCCCTGCGGCGGCGGCGTAACGGGGGCGGCTATCTCTGCTTGAACATATGTTCTCCAGAGCCGGCCCATCCCCCACACAAACACTGGATAACCCTGATGCTCCCTAGGTCCCTGGCTGGGGACTGGGGAGGGAGAATGCCCAATGCCTGAGCCAAGGTCTACCCACATTTGAAATTTAATAAAGTTGTGGCCAGTTTAATCCCATAGCACGTTGTCTTGAGTCGTTATTCCACATGAGGGGGGGACCACTCGGGATCTGGGGACTCCGCTTGTCCACGCAATAGATCACATAGCTCTTAAGTGGTTTCTCAGGTTGAGAACCTAATTCATTCTGGAGGTCCGTTCTTAACCTGAAACTCTTCTTAACCTGAGGTACCACTTTAGCTAATGGGGCCTCCTTCTGCCGCCACGTGATTTCTGCTCTCATCCTGAAGCAAAGTTCTAAACCTGAAGTACTATTTCTGGGTTTAGCAG
Source organism: Podarcis gaigeae (assembly GCF_964106915.1). Lineage (NCBI taxonomy): Eukaryota > Metazoa > Chordata > Lepidosauria > Squamata > Lacertidae > Podarcis > Podarcis gaigeae. Next base: position 64,944,378 of record NC_139686.1, on the reverse strand, counting down.
AGTCTGTAACCTGAAGCGTCTGTAACCCGAGGTACCTCTGTACTTTGTGATTTAACAAAATACAGCGATACCTTGGTTTACAAACTTAATCTGGTCCTGAAGTCCGTTCTTAAACCAAATCCATTCTTAAACCGAGGCACGCTTTCCCTAATGAGGCCTCCCACCGCCGGTGCCCTTCCACCGTTCGGCTTCCGTTCATAGACTGAGGTAAAGTTCGCAAACTGGAACACTACTTCCGGTTTTCAGGCGTTTGTAAACCAAATAGTTCGTAAACAGGGCTGTTCTTAAACCGAGGTACCACTGTAACTTTAAACCTGGCCCAGTAGCAAATTGGCAACCAGTGCAGAGGAGTAGAATGTTGCCAGTAGAATGCTCCTGTGAGCAGTCTGGTTGCTTCATTCTGCACTAGCTGCAGGTACTGGACCATATATAAGCAGATGAATGAGCATACACGTGACAGCGATTGGAAATACCCAGATTTGGACATCCCTACATGAAATATCAGGGACGCGGGTGGCGTTGCGGGTTAAACCACAGAGCCTAGGGGTTGCTGATCAGAAGGTCAGTGGTTTGAATCCCCGTGACAGGGTGAGCTCCCTGTCCTGCTCCTGCCAACCTAGCAGTTCGAAAGCACGAACTGCAAGTAGATAAATAGGTACCGCTCTGTTTGGAAGGCAAACAGTGTTTCCGTGCGCTGCTCTGGTTCACCAGAAGTGCCTTAGTCATGCTGGTCACATGACCTGGAAGCTGTACACTGGCTCCCTCAGCCAGTAAAGTGAGATGAGCGCCGCAACCCCAGAGTCGTCTGCGACTGGACCTAATGGTCAGGGGTCCCTTTACCTTTATTTTTTACATGGAATATCATTGCAAGCTGGGATTTGATCACAAACTGGACATAGGTTAGGACTCATCTGTGTTTAACCTTAAAATGCTTTGGGGATGGTGAGCTTTATTTACTCAGAGCACATCTCCTGAAATTTAATGAAAATGTATCACTCCAGTTGAATAGCAGCCTAGTTTTTTTTTACATTAGATGTGCAGGTTGATATAGCCTCGTGGGCTTGCCAATTGTAAGGTCAGCAGTTCAAATCCATGAGATGGGGTGAGCTGCCGTTGCTTTGTCCCAGCTCCTGTCAACCTAGCATACCAGTGTGAGTAGATAAATAGTATCACTGTGGCGGGAAGGTAAACGGCATTTCCATGCGCTCTGGCACTCATCACGGTGTTCCATGCACCAGAAGCAGTTTAGTCATGCTGGCCAATGTGACCCAGGAAAGCGGTCTGTGGACAAACACCAGCTCCCTTGACCTGAAAGTGTTGATGAGTGCTGCACCCCATAGTCAAATTTAACTGGACATAACCATCCAGGGGTCCTTTACTTTTACCTATATGCCTTGTTAACCTTGTGCAATTCCATTGCAACTAATCAGAGAGAAGTTGCCCACATGTGTTTCATCAGATCAATGTGCACATTTGTTACATGCTTAGCTCTGTTGTCGTCAGGCGGTGTTACATCATAATGCAGCTAACCATGCCTCTCAAGATTAAAGTTTACAGGTGGAGATTTAAGTTTCAGTATGTCTTAGATGCGGCCAAAGTAATTGAATAGAATCATTGGCATTTACATTCCAAAGATCTACAACTTTACAACTGAGGTTGGAGAGCATATGCCGCTAAGAATTGATTCTTCATTTTCTCTGAGCCCATACTTGGCCACTTAGCCAACTGCCATTTTGCTCAGTGTTTATCGATTTTACAGCCGTGTGGATTCTTCCTGCTAGCCTGCCCTTCCAGCAGTGCACCACAGAAATAGAAATATTAAGATTCTGTTAATGCAGATGCCACACCTGAGTTCTGTGACCTGTAGAAATGTGCAACTTTCACAGCTCTGCATTTGCTTTGCGTTATATAATTCTGCTTTTGCTAATTATCAACAAGGGCCAGAATCTCAAGAGCCTATTTATTTTAACACGCTGAATCAACTCACTGACCCCATCTCCTTAAAATTTCATAAGGTGTTGCCTATGCATGTTCAAAGGCTTTTAAAGCAGAAAATGAAAGTGAAACCTGAAATTCACCAGATGTTGAATTCTGGACAAGACATACACACCATAATGTGAGCTCATTTTCCTCACTCCTAGCACATTCACATGATAGGGATTTTGATGGGGAGGGGATTCAGTTCAGTTCACATTCAAATACACTTACCTAATTTGTACCCTCCCAAACCATGTGTGAACGGAAACACAACCACCTTTGAAATTTGCACTCTTGCGAACTTTGCAATGCAGTCTCTAGCCAAGTAATATGTATGAAAATGTATATGCTAGTGGATGTAAATGCATATGTTAGTGAAAACAACTTACAAGAATAATTTTATTGGGGGAAATTGATTTGCAAAAAATTTCGTATTAGGAAAAAATTGCATCAAAAATGTGTATATTAGGAGGTATTCACAAAAATATGCCAATGCATATTCGGGAGTAGTTTCCCCACACAAAAATCACAAAGTGATGTGTAAACGTGGAGAACTAATTTGAAGATCTGAGGAATGAGAAACTGAAATAGACATATTTGCCATTCCCCAGGTGAGAACAAGGGTTGTGGGGGATGTAGACAAAGACAACATCAGGACCTACTCCATTTGGATTCATCCGCAGCCCACTTACGGAAACTGCCTTGTAGGAAGGAAAATCTGACGTTCCAGTGAAGCTGGTTGTGTTTTGTTTGTTTGTTTGAGGATGTGGTTCTTGGTGTACCTGTTGTACTGAAGGGGTGGAAGGAACTGTCTGCTATGTTTCTCTCAGATTCTCATTTTTCAGATCTTAAATTCAAATCTAAACATTTTGCAGTGATTTGTGAACTTGTTTTTTAAACGTCCTCATGAAAATTCATAAACACGTACTGTGGATTTATCCTAAACAACACATTTTTATATGCAGTTTTGACTAGAGTGCCTGTGTTTTGCAAGCAATTTTCCTTAATAAAAGGCATTTTGTATGTTAGTCTCATGAATATATATTCACTATATATCCAATATATTCAATTTTATGCACACTGTCCCCCAATTTTTGCATTTTTTGTAAACATTGCTTGGTTGGAGAACTGCGTTGGAGAATTCAGATAATGCAAATTTCAAATGATAGCTATCTTTTGGTACACATACTGCTTCAGAAAGTATGAATTTGATAGATACAGCTTCAAAAGTGGGACTTTACATCCCATTTATCTTCAAAATAGTTCGAGTTGGCATACAGTGTTCTTTCTGTCTCTATACTGTATTATCCTTACAACAATTCTGTGAGGTAAGCTAGGCTGAAAATTGGTGACAAGCCAAAGGTCATGACTGGGATTTGAGACCTGGTCTCTCAGGCTATAGTCCAACGTTGTAACCACTTTAACCACTACATTAATCCAAGAAGTGTGGATAAGAGCATGTCATTTAGGACTAGGAATATTACTTCCTTAAAAATTCACTCTGTAGGAGGCAATGGATACCAACAAAAATGACTGGAAATCCAACTGAGGTCTGGAAGAGGAACAGATTGGTTTCCTCTTTGCTTGTTTTATTTGTTTTATTTATTAAATTTACAATGGTACCTCGGGTTACATACGCTTCAGGTTACATACTCCACTAACCCAGAAATAGTACCTCGGGTTAAGAACTTTGCTTTAGGATGAGAACAGAAATCGCGCTCCGTCGGCACGGCAGCAGCAGGAGGCCCCATTAACTAAAGTGGTGCTTCAGGTTAAGAATGGTTTCAGGTTAAGAACGGACCTCCAGAACAATTTAAGTCCTTAACCAGAGGTACCACTGTATATACTGCCCTATACCCGCAGGTCTCACAAGATAAAAACACAACATAAAAACATGACCACACAATCAAAATAAAAACAAAGCCATCTAATAACCCCAGTACATTTTAAAAGGGCACTGGATGTTAATCAGCCAAAGGCCTGGTTAAAGACAAACGGTTTTGCCTGGCGCCTAAAGGTGTACAATGAAGGCGCAAGGCAAACCTCCCTGGGGAGAGCATTCCACAGACGGGGAGACACTGCAGAGAAGGCCCGTTCTTGTGTTGCCAGTCTCTGGACCTCTCGTGGGGGGGGGGGGGTTACTTTTCATTTATGTACCATTTCAGTTTAAAAATACCCACTATAGTCACTAGCCAGGCTACCGTGTACCAGTTATGATTCCTTCTTTTAATGCACTGTTCTTTGAGGAGTACAAACTCTGACTTGACTTCCACATTTTTGGTAACACACACACACACACACACACACACACACACACACACACACTATGTAAATGAGTTAATTATGTAGAATACCTTTGATTTTCCCAGTTGGGCAGAAAGCTAAAAGAAGAAGAAAAAGAGTTTGCCCGGTGAATCACCAGAGGCAGACTAGACCTGTGATAAGAAACCACATACTTTAATTCCCCCTGTTACCATTAAATGAGAATATGCTTCTTTTGAACAGGATTAGGAATAAATTAGTCTTTTGTGTGTGTGATGTAGGATTGAGTACCCCATGGGTAATAACAGGGTAGAAATAAACCAAACGACACTCAAAACTGACACAAATATATCACTCTTACTCAAAAGCAGATGTGCTCAGCGGAGGAGGCAACAAAAATGAAGGCTTATTTAAAAATACCTCATTCTATTCAAGCGGAGAGAATTTAAATTCTGCTCTGGTCAGACCTCACCTGGAGTACTGTGTCCAGTTCTGGGCACCACAATTCAAGAAGGACACTGACAAACTGGAACATGTCCAGAGGAGGGCAACCAAAATGGTCAAAGGCCTGGAAACGATGCCTTATGAGGAACGGCTAAGGGAGCTGGGCATGTTCAGCCTGGAGAAGAGGAGGTTAAGGGGTGATATGATAGCCATGTTCAAATATATAAAAGGATGTCACATAGAGGAGGGAGAAAGGTTGTTTTCTGCTGCTCCAGAGAAGCGGACACGGAGCAATGGAACCAAACTACAAGAAAGAAGATTCCACCTAAACATTAGGAAGAACTTCCTGACTGTAAGAGCTGTTGGACAGTGGAATTTGCTGCCAAGGAGTGTGGTGGAGTCTCCTTCTTTGGAGGTCTTTAAGCAGAGGCTTGACAACCATATGTCAGGAGTGCTATGATGGTGTTTCCTGCTTGGCAGGGGGTTGGACTCAATGGCCCTTGTGGTCTCTTCCAACTCTATGGTTCTATGATTCTAAATTGTTCCTTCTAATAGTACATTCAGATGGGGTGAGGGTGTCACGGGTATTAGAGCCATAAAGGGGCCACTTAGAAAAATGGGGAAGGCATCCAACAATCAGGATCAGTGGCGTACGGTGAAATTTTTTATAGGGGAACACTTAGGACCAGAGGCACCAGCTTGCGAGAGTTATGAGCGGTCAATGTCATGCATGTGACATTGTGGCGTCCTAATGTCGCCACACATCGCCAATGTCACACGTGAGCATTGTGTTAGAATTCCTGCTCCATGATTGCAGTCATGGGATTTTTGTCTATCACATGACGGTATATGTTTTGACTCCACAAAGTGGGAAGTGACGGAGACAGGATGTTTGTGCTACTGTGTTCCGTGAAGTGGGACTTTTGTCCTTTGTTCTTTCTCTCTTTGCTGCCTGATGCTAGAGAGAGAGGGAGCTATGTTGCAGTGCTCCGCGTGTGTTTATATGTAAATAAAGTAGATTAGCCAAAATGCTGAGTTGCTGAGGTCTGTTACGCAAGCTGCGAAGACTCTGCGGATCCCTAAGTGTGCTGATGTCTGTTGGCATCAGTCGCTGAGATGTTCGGGCTGAAGAAAGCTTTTGAAGCTCCCCCAAAAACCCTCCCTTAGCTGGGCTGAATCTTCCCTGGCTTTGCAAAGGAGGTGCCAGGGTTCTGACAGGATATCGGAGCTCTTCTGCCTTCTTCCAAAAGCCAGATGAGCTTTGGGAAGATGGCAGGATGGCTCTTGGACCCATCGGAGCCTTGCACCTCCACTCTAAGCTGGGCAGAAGCTTCCCAGACATTGGGAAGAAGGCACCAGCAGAACATTTAGGGTACTAGCCTAGTCCCCTTAGTCCAATGATCAGCATGCTCAGAGGAACCTGAGATATAATTCAACGAAGCCTGAGCATGCTGTGTAGCTATAGATTGTTGAGTGTTAATTGTGGAGGGAATGGAGAGTGGAGGGAACTCAGGAGAGTGGAGAAGGCTGTGAGTTCTAGGATGTTCAATATCTCAGTTGGTAGAGCATGAGACTATTACTCTCAGGGTTGTGGGTTTGAGCTCCATTTTGGGCAAAAGATTCCTCTATTGTAGGGAGTTTGGACTAGATGATCCTCAGGGTCTCTTACACCTTTACAAGTCTTTGATTCTACTGGATCACAGACTCTGATTTTAATATGCAGACCAACAATATAGGCTATTTAGAGTTCATTTAAATTGTAAAATCTTACAAGTCGGAATTGTTTTTCTGTGTTGCTGCCCACTACTTTACTGATAGAATTCAGGTACAGAACGCACGCACACACACACACTTCCCCTCTTTCCAAACAATTGCAAAATAAAAAGCTGTCAATTGCCTCTCGCATGTTTTCCTTGGTCTGGAATTTTTCATGGGGAGAAGCCTGTACATCATCCTGAGTACCTTTTAACTGAAAGGCAATTTATTTGTTTATCAGGAAAAATGGGCATTGAGTCAGCAAGACAATGTATTTTACCTTCATAGCCACAAAAAGCTTAGATCACATAAGAGGAAATCCAACACTGGAAATCATGCAACTTGCAATAGAATTACATCTCAGAAGACATTTGTAAGGATTGCGTTTATCCATCAGGCCTGCAGAAACCATCTGCATATACACTGTGGATATGAGAAAGACACTTTTATTAATGTTCCTTCAGTGCCTATTGTAAAAAAAAGGTCCCCTTGTTTCATTGTTTAAGATTATTAGTGTTAGACAAATATATGTCTGGTACATATAATTAACTACAAGTTGTAACCATAATTCTGTTCCATTCTACTTTAATATTAATATGCCATTAAAATCCCCACCAGAAAAAATACTTAAATATATATTTTAAGTGTGTATTTTGAAATGTTTAAATTGCCAAGAATTGTACATTCAGAGATTCATTTATTGTCCGTTTGTTAAATTAGTATGGTGCTCAAGGCTGCTAGCATTGGTAAACTGAAAGTTAAAATACAAAACAACAATTCAAGAAAATCGGGTAGGACTTATTAATAAAACAGATCACTGTAACAGCCAGTGTAAACCATTTCAGCCGACTTATCAATGGCCATTAACTAGTCTGCCTGCTGTGTGTGTGTGTGTGTCTTTGCCTGCTGGCGAGAGGTCATCAGAGATGGGGCCAGGTGAATATCCTTTAGCAAGGAGTTCCATAGTGCATCTGACACTTAGAAGGCATTCAGCTGGTTGAAATAGTCTCTATTCATTTTCAACTTATTTTTAGTTTTCTTTTTTTTGGGGGGGGAGTATCTGTAAATTGCCTGAAGACTAATGTAGAAAGCAATTCCTAAACTCTTCTCCTGCAGTTTCTTGCAACTGGTACTAAAGGCATTTGCCTCTGACAGTGGAGGTGCAATATGGTCAAAATGGCTAGTAGCTATTAATATGCTTATCCTCCATGAATTTGTCTAATCCTCTTTTAAAATCTTTCAAGGTGGGTGCCTGTCAGGGACTGGGCAGAGGAGCAATGGTGGAGACCGCCTCCCCATCATGACCCCTCCAGGGAGGAGGAAGAGGAAGACAGTATAGATTACAACAGTGGTTTGTGGGAGGTCACAGCCCAGAGGCAGATGAGGAGAAAAGTCGGGAAATAATGGGAGAGGAGGAGGCAGGACTAGAACAGCAGCTGACTGGAATGGTGTCTTTAGAAAACATCCCAGACCCACCATCTCCCAGAACCTGGAGACCCTTAAAAGTAGGAGAACAAAGAGCTCAAAGACACAGGGCACTTATCAGCACCCATAGGAGAGACAAATGAGGAAGTGGGAGAGACGGGGGTGGAGATTCACTTGGGACAACGCCATTATCCAAGAGGCTGGGTTCTATAGCCTCTCTCTGTAATATTGAAATAAAAAAGGACGGTAAGAGACTTTTCCTTGCCTTTATACTTTCCTGGGCAACCAACCGGGAGCCACTGATATCATCCTGACATGATCTGAGTGAGTCCTGAGGGAGCGAGTTCCATAATTTAACTATGTGCTGTGTTAAGAAGTACCGGTACTTCTTTTAATCTTGCCCAAAGCTTCCAACATTATGTGTTTATTTATTTATTATTTCTATCCTGCCCATCTGGCTGGGTTTGCCCTGCTGCTATGGGTGGCTCCCAATAGAACATTTAAAATATGATAAAACACCAAACATTAAACACTTCCCTAGTTCAGCTGCTTTTGGGCGCGCGGGGGGGGGGGACTTATCCACACTTATTCTTTTCCTACTTCTTCCCCCAGAGATAAACTGCTCTTTAGCACTCAATTGGAGCAAACAGCAATTCGGGTTTTCTTCGGGTGGATGTTTGCTCCGATTTAGCACTTACGAGCGGAAATTCCCCCAGAAAGGAGCAGTGCAAAGGGGAAACCGCTGAGACATTGAAAGTGTGGGTCAAGCAGAAATGTGGATGGGACCTAGATGTCCTTGAGATCTATTATCCCTTCCATTTGGATCCCTTCCAGTCGGGATTCAGGCCTCATCATGGGACTGAAACTGCCTTGGTCGCACTGGTTGATGATCTCCGGCGGGCTAGGGACAAAGGTGAGAGCTGTTTCCTAGTTCTGCTGGATCTCTCAGCGGCTTTAGACACCATAGACCATAACATCCTTCTGGACCGTCTTGAGGGGCTGGGAGCTGGGGGCACTGTCATACAGTGGTTCCGCTCCTTCCGCCTGGGCCGTGTTCAGAAAGTGGTGGTGGGGGATGAATGTTCAGACCCCTGGGCTCTCACTTGTGGGGTGCCTCAGGGTTCTGTCCTCTCTCCCATGCTTTTCAACATCTACATGCAGCGGCTGGGAGGGATCATCAGGAGGTTTGGGCTGGGTGTTCATCAGTATGCAGATGATACCCAGCTCTACCTCTCTTTTAAATCAGAACCAGTGAAAGTGGTGAAGGTCCTGTGTGAGTGTCTGGAAGCGGTTGGAGGATGGATGGCGGCTAACAGATTGAGGTTGAATCCTGACAAGACAGAAGTACTGTTTTTGGGGGACAGGAGGCGGGCAGGTGTGGAGGATTCCCTGGTCCTGAATGGGGTAACTGTGCCCCTGAAGGACCAGGTGTGCAGCCTGGGAGTCATTTTGGACTCACAGCTGTCCATGGAGGCACAGGTCAAATCTGTATCCAGGGCAGCTGTTTACCAGCTCCATCTGGTACGTAGGCTGAGACCCTATCTGCCTGCAGACTGTCTCGCCAGAGTGGTACATGCTCTGGTTATCTCCCGCTTGGACTACTGCAATGCGCTCTACGTGGGGCTACCTTTGAAGGTGACCCGGAAACTACAACTAATCCAGAATGCGGCAGCTAGACTGGTGACTGGGAGCGGCCGCCAAGACCATATAACACCAGTCTTGAAAGACCTACATTGGCTCCCAGTACGTTTCCGAGCACAATTCAAAGTGTTGGTGCTGACCTTTAAAGCCCTAAATGGCCTCGGTCCAGTATATCTGAAGGAGCGTCTTCTCCCCCATCGTTCTGCCCGGACACTGAGGTCCAGCTCCGAGGGCCTTCTGGCGGTTCCCTCACTGCGAGAGGCCAAGTTACAGGGAACCAGGCAGAGGGCCTTCTCGGTAGTGGCGCCCGCCCTGTGGAATGCCCTCCCATCAGATGTCAAAGCGATAAACAACTACCTGACATTCAGAAGACATCTGAAGGCAGCCCTGTTCAGGGAAGTTTTTAATATGTGACATTTTAGTGTATTTTTCATCTCTGTTGGAAGCCGCCCAGAGTGGCTGGGGAAACCCAGCCAGATGGGCGGGGTACAAATAAATTATTATTATTATTATTATTATTATTATTATTATTATTATTATCCCCCCCAAGTGAGAAAAACCCCTATAATGGTGTTCCTTCAGCAGTGCCCCAAGTCTGCTTAAGACTTAATATCACACACACACAGAGAAATGTCCATTCAATCAGAAACTGATCTGATCAGTTGACTCCTATCCTAAGTGAATAACATATTGCCATCCCAAAGCTTCTGGCTGGTGGGTTTAGCAGCCAACACCATTTCCAGGTGGGTAACACAGTTCCACCCAAATCACTGAAAGTGATGATTGTTGCGTGTCGAGGTCCCCAAGCCACCCCAAATTAACTCACACTTCACACAGAATTTTTTGTTTAAGGTTTTTGGCAGCATTTTGGCCACAACTTTATTTAAATACACAAACGTGAGTGGTTGCTTAGGCATTGGTTACGACTATCTGTCCATGCCCAAGGGACAGAACTGACTTCTGGATTCCAGCGGAAGCCAGTCAGGGAAAACAATATTGGGGATCAATGAAGCTGGAGAACAGACTCTCACCTCTTACCGCATGCTCCCAGGGGCTTGCATGGCCCAAACTCGATGCCAGGGATTTGGACGAAGGCATGGCAAGCCCCCGGATTCCTTTAATGGAATTCCCTTGCAGCACCAGCATTGGAGGGGTAGGCACTTACCCCTCCACCAACCAATTTTTTAACCAATTTGCTACGCAGTAGGCAACAACCAAATGGCACCAGCAAATCAGCCAAATGGACAAATTCCTACCAGACCCCTGCCCTAAAAGCAGGCGGCCCCATGACAGGCATAGCAAGGTCAAGCGAAATAACCCTCATTTCAGGGAGGGTGGGCGGGTGATCCCTTGCACACAGCAAACGAGAAAGTCCAAAGCTGTGTGACCTGTATTTAAAAGCTTTGTGTCCCACCCGCAAATTGGCAACATGAAAATCTCCCCAGAAACTCAACTGTCCAATGACAGCCTGTGCCCATCCAAACAGATCTGCCCAGCAACAGTGGGGTGGCCTGCTAGACCCCACCACAACACATGCTCTCTATTAGGGAGAACACACTCTGCCAGACAGATGGAGACAGTTGGAGGAGGGACTCAAGGTGACAATGGTCTTCCCCATCTCCTGCTGCTAGGGCACCTGTGTCCTAGTCAAATCTACATAGCAAGTTGTGCCCAGGCACAATGCCATCTCAGCAGATGGTACTGAGCGCGGGCAGTCAAGAGACCATGTCTGAGCATCAAGCGCATTTGTGCAGGGCAGGGTTGCCAGCATGGAATGTCAAAACAGCTGCCTGTTTCTAAGACTGGTGTTCCCGCAAGCGAGATGGGGGATAGTCTAGATAATTTATCACTACATTCCATTTCCTTCCCTCCGTACAAGCAAGCTTTGGCGATTCTGCAGAAAGCCAGTGCTAGCGAAGTCTCATTTACATTCATTACATTATGAGTAATAAAAACAAGAAAATAGAACTGGCAGGTTCAGCAGTCACTTGACAAATTGTTTCCAGCTACACCAGGATTAGAGATTTTTTATATATATAAAAAACAAACATACAAACAAAAACCAAGGGCCAGATTCCCTCATAGGGAACATTCTGGGGGCCATGGTGGGAATGCACTGAGATAGGCAAGAGAAGTTATCACGGATAACAACAACACTCAAGGAAGACAAGGGGGAGAGTTAATCAGAGGCATGGCCTAGGAAGAATCCTAGGGGCTATGTAGCAAACTGTGGGTTTCCTGTGATATACAAAATAACAGGTAAACAACAACAAAACAGACTTACAACCCTTTTTAAGCTCATTGTACATTCTTGGGGGCATAACTGTAAGCACAGACAGTCCTGGATTTACAGAAGCCATCCCTGCTTCTGATTTGATCCTGGAATGTCCTATTTTTCCTTAGGACATTCCTCTTTTCATTGGAGAAATGTTGAAGGGTATGGTAGGGCTTCCAAATTTTCATTGGAGAAGCAAGAAGACATCTGAGGTGCAGGAAAGTTTTTAAATGTTTTATATTTTTATGTACAGTGTGTTGGAAGCTGCCCAGAGTGGTTGGGGCAACCCAGTCAGATGAGTTGGGTATAAATAATAAAATTATGATTATTATTATCATGGAAGAGAACGTCCCTATTTTCATTGGAGAAATGTTGGAGGTATGTAATGACTTGCTTCTGGCAACTTTTTGCCTCCTGGCAGTACAGTTCAGGCCTGATCCAAAGAGTGCAACTGACATGAAGGCTGATGCCCTTTGATCTCCTAAGATTCCCAATCCTCAAAAAGCTTGAATCAGCACTGCTGTTTACCTCAGAGACATACTGTCTTCTTACTGGCAAAGAACACCTTGGACATGAATTGGGGTTTTCAAGTGTTCCAGTCAAATGCTTGAAAATCTCTTGAGAGGTTTTCCGAATGTTGGGTATCAACATGGAAACACCACAAATATTCTAGTTGGGCTTGCCATCAGAACCAACCAGTTAGTCACCACTGATGGCAAGCCCTTCTTACAAGGAACATCTGGGAGTACCCTTGAATAATAAATAAAAATAATAATAACATTTTATTTATATCCCGCCCTCCCCAGCTGAAGCCGGGCTCAGAGCGGCTAACAACAGTAAAAGTAACACAGTTTACATAAAATCACAATCAATTAATTGAAATACATTCTAAAATCAATTCATTCTAAAATCAATTCAGAATCAAATTAATGGCAACCATTGGGCTAGAGTTCTATGAGGATTACCAAAGGAGGGGGTCAGACTGTGCCTTGGCCAAAGGCCAGGCGGAACAGCTCTGTCTTACAGGCCCTGCGGAAAGATGTCAAGTCCTGCAGGGCCCTAGTCTCTCATGACAGAGCGTACCACCAGATCAGGGCCACAGGCAAAAAAGCCCTGGCTCTGGTTGAGGCCAGCCTAACCTCCCTGTGGCCTGGGACCTTCAAGATGTTTTGAAGACCGTAAGGTCCTCCGTGGGACATACCAGGAGAGGCGGTCCTGTAGGTACGAGGGTCCTAGGCCATATAGGGCTTTAAAGGTTGAAACCAGCACCTTAAACTTGATCCTGTACTCCACTGAGAGCCAGTGCAGCTTGTATAGCACTAGGTGAATGTGATCCTGGGGTGAGGACCCCGTAAGGAGTCTTGCTGCGGCATTCTGCACCCGCTGGAGTTTCTGTGTCAGTCTTTTCCCACACCACACTTAACATTGTATCATGTCAGACGTGGGTCAGATAGCTTGGTCCAAATTAGGACCACTGTTGGACCCAATCCACGCACAGGCAGAGTTTCTGCATTTCTGCCCTAATCAGTTCAAAACGTTGTGTATCACCATGGTCTTTTCTTTTATTCTTTCCTAACACATCATGTTTATCCTTTCCCTGATCCTGGTTTTTTAGAAGTGAGTTCCGACATTGCCCTTTTCCCATAATTGAAATCATTTTATATCATCTTTTTTGTTACAGTCATTCTCTTTGGCACTGGGGAATAGCTTCATAATGATAGCAATGTGAGTCTTCTTTTTAAGAAATGTCTTAGGAAGAAGCATTATAATTCCCTGTGATTATTATATTTTTGGTCAGGCACAAGATAAACTGTTACCTTGATCGGATTTCAAAGTGTCCACTGTACTTACTTTTCCAGCCTATAATATTTGCTAATGCTAATAAATATAATAAAACACACCAAAGGAGTAGCACTACTAAGCAAAAGAGAAATGTGACAGGGAACTTGAGTCCAACACATCAGCTACCATTGTAGGGGTCAGTTTGTCCATGGCTCTTTTTGTAATTTCTCATCCAGGAAATTACAATAGATGCAGTCCCCTGATGAACAGCTATTTTCCTGCAATGTTTGGCAATTTACAACCCACATCAATACATTTCCACTTGACTAGAAAAAAATAAGACTATGGTGACCAGTCCCCGTACTATAAATCTGTGGTAGACAATGTAGCAGCTCCAGAAATTGTAGATGACAGCTTCCATCAGCCTCTGCCTTCAAGACCAAAGAATGATAGGAGAACCACATTGTCTATAACCGCCTTACACCTAATCTGCAGAAATCTCCTGAGGTACTGTTGAATGCACAAAAGCAGGATCCAGTAAAAGGTTGGCAGCCCTATGACGTGAGGGGAAGAAAAGTTAAGTGTGTGTTGCGGATACATAAAAGATCTTTACCTTCCAATGGGAATCTCAGTTCATGAAGGCTGAAGATAATGTTGGTCTGTAGAAAGTAGTCGTGCTGGCTATTATATTGAAGTCAATGAGTTGAATAATGTTTACAGTGGTATCTTGGGTTACAGATGCTTCAGGTTACAGATGCCACTAACCCAGAAATAGTAGCTCGGGTTAAAAACTTTGCTTCAGGATGAGAACAGAAATCGTGCGGCGGCAGCGCAGTGGCAGCAGGAAGCCCCATTAGCTAAAGTGGTACCTCAGGTAAAGAACAGTTTCAGGTTAAGAATGGACCTCCCGAACAAATTAAGTTCTTAAACCAAGGTACCACTGTATATATAGCCGACAGATGAAGAATTGGAAGTTCCTTAGTTTCTTAACTAAATTTATTTATTCTTCTTATTCTTCTTAATTCTTCATCATTGCTCTCTCTATCGCGCAGCCCTTTCTTTCTCCTTTCTTCTCCTCTCGATCTATGTTTTTATTTTGTTTAATGTTTTAAGTAAAGTTAAAGGGACCCCTGACCATTAGGTCCAGTCGTGACCGACTCTGGGGTTGGGGCGTTCATCTCGCTTTATTGGCTGATGGAGATGGCGTACAGTTTCCGGGTCATGTGGCCAGCATGACTAAGCCACTTCTGGCAAACCAGAGCAGCGCACGGAAACGCCGTTTACCTCCCCGCCAGAGCGGTACCTATTTATCTACTTGCACTTTAACATGCTTTTGAGCTGCTAGGTTGGCAGGAGCAGGGACCAAACAACGGGAACTCACCCCGTCACGGGGATTCAAACCGCCCACTTTCTGATCGGCAAGTCCTAGACCCTGTGGTTTAACCCACAGCGCCACCCGCGTCCCTGTTTTAGTCTGGACGAAGAAAGATATTTGATAATAATCTTTGCATGTCTCTTTATAATGTCTAATAAAATTCATTCATATATGGAATATCAGTCTAATATTAATTTTTAAAAAAATAACTACTCCAAGAGCAGAGTTTGGATAGTGATATATAGGTGTAGGCTTTTATATCCTTGTTGGTAAAATAGCGCGCACACACACACACACACACACACACACACACACACATTACCCACCCACATGCCCATGATGGGGCCTTTGTTTTCTGGATAGCCTTTTCAAAAGGAGTGTGTTGACCTTGAGACAGAATTGCAAAAGATATTTAATTTTTTTATCAAAAGGAATGTAGACTCTGCTGATGTAGCCAGAGGTGTTTGCTCAGTCTGCAGCTAGCATAAGTGTCAGCGATTACCCAGAAGTGACATTTATAGAAGCGGCTGAGTGGATGGAAAACATTATGTCTAAATGTATGAATGAGGAATGTCAAAGATGACAGCTAGTGAGACATCAAGGAAATCTACATCTGTGTGGCTTAATCTCTTGCACAAAGAAAACTTTCATTGGCAGCACTCCAGAGGCCTTGGCACCAAGAAAAGACAGAGAAAAGGTTCTCAGCTTCTCAGACATGGATAGCTTACTAGCAAAATAAAAACATCAGGCTCGTCACAGCCTTAAGAGATGCACTAGGAGTCAAAATGATTTGTGTGGTTTTTTCCCATTGCCTTTTCATATTTGTGGAAGGTCTTGATCCCTGCCTGTATTCAGTGAGTACTCAAAACATTTGATGGAAATATCTCCTTTTTTCATGGTTTTGTCAGTGTTCCTTACAAATCTGTTTGCTTAGGCCATGGGTAGGCAAACTAAGGCCTGGGGGCCAGATCCAGCCCAATCGCCTTCTAAATCCGGTCCACGGATGGTCCAGGAATCAATGTGTTTTTACATGAGTAGAATGTGTGCTTTTATTTAAATTGCATCTCTGGGTTATTTGTGGGGCATAGGAATTCATTCTTTTTCCCCCCTTTTGAAATATAGTCCGGCTCCCCACAAGGTCTGAAGGACAGTGGACCGGCCCCCTGTTTTCTCATAAAACTGGCTCATCTCATTTCAAGAAGATATGTAATTAGATACTGGTATATAATATAACTAAATTGGAAACCCCCCCACCCCTTTTAAAAAGGGTATTTCACACAAGGTCCCACAACAAAATATGGTCGTCATTGCTAAGTCAGGCCTGGAACAAGATTTTAAAAAGAAATCTTGACTTTGTAGTTTATGAGTCTTATGTTCAAAGTAAAAAAGTTAAAACTCTCTCTCTCTCCCTCTCTCTCTCTCTCTCTTTATGCAAGCCCCCAGGTATGTATTAAGTAGCTATGTGGATCCTTGAAATAGGAACTATTAAAAAAAACAACCCAAACCCATCATAATATAAAAACAAACCAACTCGGGAGGCAAGGCTAAAAATGTTCACTGCCATTCCTAGTTGTCTCTTGGTTCACGGCACTTTTCCCCTTGTCCTTCAGGAAGGCTTGGCTCATGACAGCTCTTATGTGCGATTTTGTTTTTAAAAAAATAAAGGGTCCCAGTGTCCTTAATGAGAATTAAGCATTCCCTCTCCCCACTAGAAAAGTTAGACTTGCTATACAGTCATACCTTGGTAGTCGAACGCCTTAGTTGTCAAACAAATTGGCTCCCGAAAGTCGCAAACTCCAAGGTGAGTGTTCCGGTTTGCAAACGTTTTTTGGAAGCCCGACATCCGATGTGGCTTCTGCGGATTCCGATTGGCTGCAGGTACTTCCTGCAGCCAATTGGAAGCCACACCTTGGTTTGCGAACCATTTCGGGAGTCAAACGGACTCCCGGAACAGATTAAATTTGAGAACCAAGGTACAACTGTACTGATAGTTTTTCACTTTTACATTGTAGCCAAGAGGACTATAGCCGTTAATGGAGAATTTTATGGCCCAAACCAGTGTTTCTTTTCTGACCATGGTTACTTATCCACTTGGATTTAAAACAACCTGTCTACTCCAGATTTCCAACAATTGTAAATTGGAATCCGTTGCTTCCATAACAGAAGCTACACATTACCTCGATCTGTAACAGTGTGCTATTGTGTTGAACTTTGACTGGTGCACAGCAAATTCTCAACCAACACTAAATGTGACAGAAAAAGCAATACAGTGGTACCTTGGGTTAAGTACTTAATTCGTTCCGGAGGTCCGTACTTAACCTGAAACTGTTCTTAACCTGAAGCACCACTTTAGCTAATGGAGCCTTCTGCTGCTGCCACGCTGCCAGAGCACAATTTCTGTTCTCATCCTGAAGCAATGTTCTTAACCTGAGGCACTATTTCTGGGTTAGCAGAGTCTGTAATCTGAAGCGTATGTAACCTGAAGCGTATGTAACCCAAGGTACCACTGTACACTAAAAATGTATCAGCCACACCCTTGTTTTCTTAACATATTGATATTGATTCTTTGCTTCTCTGGGGTCCTCACAAATCTTTTCCTTGACTATTCTGTACAATTTTTTCCAGATGTTTTGTTGATACCAGCACTCTCACTATTTGGCATGTTGTTTTCACAGCTACAAAGCCTGAAATGTGCTTATATTCTATTTTCAATTTACTTTTTGCATTTTGTGACATACATTTCTAGCCCACTCAGGCTGCAACCTACAGATCACTGAAACTTGAATACTGTCCCTTAAAGCAGCAGTTTACTATAACTCTGCTTTGCTACTAGATCCAACACAGCTATTTGGGTTGCTACAGTGTAAGCTGCCTTTTATGTTTCTCAAAAAGGGTAGAGTCATTTTATTCCACATTAGTGATGTGGTGAATATTCATGATTTTCCACTCTTGAACCTATCCGCTGTTGCTGTTAGTGCTGCCTGATCTGCAGACAAAAACTGGTGACTTCTTTGCACTAGCTGTTGCACTATTAGCAAATTGCCCAGTTTGTGTTTTGAGCAGTCGGTCAGCACTTTGGGGAACAGATAATGAGCCAGAGCCCAGCATGATTAAATTGAATTCTCTTCATGGATGAACAAGAGGTTGGTGATCTTATCCAAAGTCTATTGAAATCTAATTTGATCCTTCCATAACTTAAGGCCAGAGTTCACAGGCAAGCGTAATCAGAAGACAAATGTAAACAAGTAACCCTTAGCACAACCCAATCCAAGCTGCCAGAGCTCAGATTCATAACACCTCTCTTCCTAGAATACATGACAAGATGGCAGTCACATTATAAATAATCACTAATCACCACATTATTTCTGATATTATTAAAAGTTATCTTGTGCTAGTTCGGGGCTGTTCCTATCACAGATCCATGTTGTTGTTTTTAGCAGCAAGGATAATTTCCTTCATTGCATAACATCAAGAGACAAGTTATCCTGGGCCTTTATGATGGAGTGGAGCTTTAAAAATATTCTATTTGGCATCATCAAAATCAGCATCACTAGAGCGTAGCAGGAACCATATGATTTGCCCTTTTAAGGATCATCATTTCCTATATGAAGTTGTCAGGAGCTTGTTCTACACTCGAGTAGGACGCTGGCAGTGACACATGCCCAACTGGCATGTTTTCTCCCTCCTGGATGATCATTCAGCAGCTTCAGGAACTTTCTTTAGCCCAGACATCACAGCGACCGATGCCAACAGACACCGGCACACTTAGGGATCCGCAGAGTCTTCGCAGCTTGCGTAACAGACCTCAGCAACTCAGCATTTTGGCTAATCTACTTTATTTACATAGAAACACACCCGGAACACTGCAACATGGCTCCCTCTCTCTCTAGCATCAGATAGCAAAGAGAAAAAACAAAGTACAATAGTCCCACTTCACGGAATGCAGTGATACAAACATCCTGTCTCCATCACTTCCCACTTTGTGGAGTCAAAACATACACTATCGTGTGACAGACAACAATCCCATGACTGCAATCATGGAGCAGGAATTCTAACAGCCTGGGCCGTGTCATTGTCATGTGAGGCCCTTTTCTGTGTGCCAGGAAGTGACAAGAGAATAGACCTTATCTGTAGTAGTTCCCTGTCTACACGATGCTCACCACAGGGAAACCAAACACCTGACACCAACTTTGCATTCATTTTAGCATCAGGCAAAGACTTCACACTTTTCGTCTCACAGAGCTATAATTCTAAGATTGATTTAATAGTCGGTCTCCCTTCCCAAGGAAGTCTGGGACTGTGGGAAACTGTTAGTTCCCAGGATTCTTTGGGGGAAACCATTATTGTTTTAAGATATTGCTTGAAATGTATAGTGTCCAGGCCTCACATGGAAGACAAGTTTCCTCGTGAAGGTTTCTTCTTCTTTAGATGTTTATATTGTGTGTGCCAACATCAGGCGAAATAGGTCCTTGGTGTGTATGTTACAAACCCACAAATTCTCCTTAACTATACATATAATGCAATAGTTAGTGCTGAAAGTGAGCTACCGGAAGTGCCAAGAATATTAATATTGGGTGCTGCTCCTCCATTAAACTAATCTGAGGTCTTGGTTGTGGTACCTGCTGAGATCCATGCCCCAAGGAATCTACAATCAAAGGATGAAAAAGAAAACCCATGGAGGTGTTCTTTTCAAATGCTGTGACCTTGAGATGCCTTTTTGCAAGTAATGAATCTCTTTCATTTACTCTGCACTCACATTATGAGAGGCGCTAAGGTTCATTTTTGAACTCGGCGCTGGCATAATTTCAACACAGAGTCTCATTAGTGGGCACCTTATTCATGCAAACATCCCAAGGCGGCGTAAACTTTAAAGGGGATTAGACGGGGGCTCAGCAAAAAGCAATATTAAAAAGGAGAGCCTTAATCTTACTCTTAAAAACATTAGTGAGGGAGAATCTCCTGAGCCTGAAGGGAGGCAAGCTCCAAATTCAAGAAGGACATTGTGCAAATTCAGTGTCAGTGAATATATGAATATGTTATTGGCCCTAACGAGCTCTGTCTTATTAAGCAAACTTTCATAAACCTCTTCTAAAATGTGTGCATCGGAGTTTATTGTATCACACTCTGGGTCGAAACTTGACTCCTTTTGTCATGTAAATTTTCCGGTGAAAAGCTTTGCCAGCCTAAATAAAACCAAACCAGGTTCTGTACTGCAGGCGGCAGAAACTTTGTTTTATTATTATTTTTTCTTAATATCTAAACTTTTTAAGGCAACAAAATTCAGAATTCACCCCCTCCAGACTAGTGATTTAGTGCAGGCATATTCTGCAACATGCTGTTGATCACAATCATAATAATGCATTAGTGATGGATCTATGCACCTGGAAGAGGGCCTTCTCAGTAGTTGCACCTACCCTGTGGAACACCCTCCCATCAGCTTATAAAGTCAGCTTTCTGACTTTATAAGACATCTGTAGGCAGCACTGTATAGAGAAGTTTTTAATGTTTGATGTATCACTGTGTTTTAATTTGTTCTATGCGACCCAGAGTGGCTTGGGAAACCCAGTCAAATGGGTGGCATATAATTTGTTGTTGTTGCTATATTATTATTACAGTGGACACTTGGGTTGCAAACGTGATCCGTGCGGGATGCACGTTCGCAACCCGCAGCATTCGCAACCCGTGTCTGTGCATCTGCGCATGCGCAGGTTGCGATTCGGTGCTTCTGTGCTCAAAGCACGATTTAGCGCTTCTGTGCATGTGCGACAGCCAAAACCCGGAAGTAACCCTTTCTGGTACTTCCGGGTTTCGGTGGTCCGCAACCAAAAAAACGCCACCTGAAGCGGCTGTAACCCGAGGTATGACTGTATTATTATTATACTTCACTTTGTTCTGCGATACTTCTCCAATTGTCTTTGTCCATGGAATTAGTGATGTATGGAAGTGAGAGCTGGACCATAAAGAAGGCTGATCACCGAAGAATTGATGCTTTTGAATTATGGTGCTGGAGGAGACTCTTGAGAGTCCCATGGACTGCAAGAAGATCAAACCTATCCATTCTGAAGGAAATCAGCCCTGAGTGCTCACTGGAAGGACAGATCCTGAAGCTGAGGCTCCAATACTTTGCCCACCTCCTGAGAAGAGAAGACTCCCTGGAAAAGTCCCTGATGTTGGGAAAGATGGAGGGCACAAGGAGAAGGGGGTGACAGAGGACGAGATGGTTGGACAGTGTTCTCGAAGTTACCAGCATGAGTTTGACCAAACTGCGGGAGGCAGTGGAAGACAGGAGTGCCTGGCGTGCTCTGGTCCATGGGGTCACGAAGAGTCGGACACGACTAATCGACTAAACGACTAAACGACAACAACAGCAACTTCTCCAATGCTTTTATTGCTTTCTGGAGGGTCTATAGCACCACAAGAATGGGACAAAAATAAACCAGAATAATTACGGTGCAGAAAGTTATGGGGATGCAGCAGGATGTTGCGGGGTACGCACTCCTGCCTCTCTGGCGGGTAGTCTGAAGGGTAAACACCAAACGAGGGAGCAACATCGATGAAGATCCACAAAAGTTCACCCCGGGGTTCCTGTGGTCCTGCCATGGCCCTAGTCCTTCAAACGCTCATGTATAATCATGGGTAGGCAAACTAAGGCCTGGGTGCCGGATCCCGCCCAATCGCCTTCTAAATCCAGCCTGTGGACAGTCTGGGAATCAGCATGCTTTTACATGTGGGACCTGCCTGGTGTTTTTACATGAGTAAAATGTGTGTGTTTATTTAAAATGCATCTCTGGGTTATTTGTGGGGCATAGGAATTCGTTCATTTATTTTTTTCCCCAAAATATAATCCGGCCCCCCACAAGGTCTGAGGGACAGTGGACCGGCCCCTTGATGAAAAAGTTTGCTGACCCCTGTTTATAATCATCCTTAGCATCAAGAGCACTTAATAATGATGAATGTGCAATTAAAAGGATGTTTGGAGGATCCCCCAGTAACACCACAATAGATCAGAATAAAGAGAATAGACACTTCTGTTTTAAAAGTTAGGGAGTCAGGCAATGGTCAAGGAGACCTAAGTTCAAATTTGCACCCAGTTATGAAACTCACAAAGTTACCTCTGGTCAGTCCCTGGATCTGAAACCTAACACAAAGCGGTTGTCATGGGGATCTGAGGGCCATCTGCTACATTTAGAGCCTTGAGAGAAAGGCAAGATGTATCTGTGATTATTTTTACATAAATTTTACAATGAAAATATTCTTACATCTTCTCGGCTTTTTCTCTTCACAGAATGGGGGTCTGGTTAAGAATGGCAGCTGCACAAAACTAGTTCAATTATATGTTGGAAGTGTAAGGAAAAGGAGGGGACATTTTATCATATGTGGTGGGATTGTAAGGTAATTAAAAAAAGTTTGGGAAATGATATACATCGAATTGAAGAAAATGTTTCATTTAACATTTGTTAAAAAACCCGAGGCATTTTTGTTGGGAATTGTAGGGAAAGACCTGCCAGAAAAGTTGAAAAACATCTTCATGTATGCGACAAGGGCCACGAGAGTTCTGGTAGCACAAGAAAGGAAAACTGAAGAAACTAAAGAATCATGGCAAGAAAATTTGATGGACTATGCAGAACTGGCAAAACTGACATACAAACTATGGGACAAGGATAACTGTGACTTTAAGGATGAATGGGAACCCTTTACAAAGTATCTGAAGACGCAACAAAGCGAACTGGACTCTTTGGCAGGTTTTGAATAAACATTCACAAACTTTTATAATCAGCTAAATAGTTTGAGGATCTCTATAACTTTGTACAGTGGTGCCTCGCAAGACGAAAAGAATCCGTTCTGTGAGTCTCTTCGTCTAGCGGTTTTTTCGTCTTGCGAAGCAAGCCCATTGACAGTTTAGCGGATTAGTGCTATTAGCGCTATTAGCTAATAAAGCTATTAGCAGCTTTTAGCGGCTTATCGGCTTAGCGGATAAGCGGCTTAGAAAAAGGGGGAGGGGGGAAAAACCTCAGGAACTCGCAAGACATTTTCGTCTTGCGAAGCAAGCCCATAGGAAATTCGTTTTGTGAAGCACCTCCAAAACGGAAAACTCTTTCGTCTAGCGAGTTTTCCGTCTTGCGAGGCATTCGTCTTGTGGGGCGCCACTGTAACATGCAGAAAACAGCATTCTTAGAGAAACCAAAGACTGGAACAGAGGGAAGTTGAGGGGTGGGAGTGGGGGGTTGTGTGGGAGGGGGGAGGGAGGAAAAATGGGGGGGGGACAAGGATGATATATTTTTGGATAATATGTCTTGTTATAATTCTGAATTAATTTTTTTAAAAAAAGAAAAGAATGGCAGCTACCCCATTCTTTACCTCAAGAATTCAGCATGAAAAAGCTATGCTGACTGCTGAAAGAGCCAGAGGGAGAGGAGAGAATCACATATACAGTGTAATAAGGAAACCTACTTTCATAAGTCTCCTGCATTTTATAGAGAGTAATTTACTCAGAAATAGGTCTTGCCGTGAATTTTTACAACCGCAGCTTAGGCAGTGCTTCTGAGGATAAATAGTTAAGAGCTATTTTTCCATAAATTAGCGAGAGAGAAAACCCATAAAATTTGTCAGCAGGCTTCAGAAGTGTGCTATTTTCTAGGAGTACAAATTGTGACTGGCTCAGCACCATATGCTATTTAATTTTCTCTAATGTATGCATGTGCACAAATTGCATTTAGGTAACTGGAAGGCTGTCAGTTTGAAGATAATTCTACATATACTCTAACAGGTATAAGGCAAAGGCCCTTGATAATAATTTGAGGAGATGGCCTTCTTGTAATTCATGCACTAGTACCAGTAAACATGCTGGGGGTGTGGGGGAAAGAGCCCTGGCGCTGAATAGAAATAAAGGTGCGCCTTTTTTCTGAATGATGCTTTACATTAATCATTCCCAGTCATGCTATTATTCTAGGAAAAGGGTGCTGGAACTCACCATGGACGCCTCTGTTGTTCTCTTAATGAACAAGTAGTCCCTGTGACGTTTTAGAAAGACCTGTCTAATATTCTTCTAATAGGGGAAAATAATGTTAAACAGGTCAGTGTAGATCCAGCCTAGGAAAGGGACTGGAAAATAAAGCTTCCAATATTGTACCACATTTATTCAAATAGATGGTGCAGCCACTTTTGCAATACAGTGGTACCTTGGGTTACATACGCTTCAGGTTACATACGCTTCAGGTTACACACTCTACTAAGCCAGAAATAGTGCTTCAGGTTAAGAACTTTGCTTCAGGATAAGAACAGAAATTGTGCTCCGGCGGCACAGCAGCAGCAGGAGGCCCCATTAGCTAAAGTGGTGCTTCAGGTTAAGAACAGTTTCAGGTTAAGTACGGACCTCCGGAACGAATTAAGTACTTAACCTGAGGTACCACTGTACAGTGGTTGTCTCTAGCCTTCCACTTCTAACGACATGGAAGCTGTATCCATAAACAATGAATCTTTGGGCACCTTAAAGACAAACGCAGTTAATGCGGCACAGACTTTCGTGAACTCCAATGCACCTCATCAGATGCAGATGTCTTATCTTGAGTTGCTTGACAGTGGTGGGAAAAAGTGGTGGTTGTAAAAAAAAAAAAGTGAGATCAGAAGCTATGGGAATGCAGAGAAGTACAGGCAGTGATAATTATGTTATTAAGAGTGATAATTACCATAGTCAAGAAATTATGAATTCTCTTACACCTCCATTTACTTGGCAAACAACACCTTAGATTGGTACTTGATTTCCAGTATCTATTGTGACTAGTTCTGAATGTTTTATGCAGAATAATCAGTGTTCAAGGCTGCCAGTGAAATTTTTGTTGCTGTTAAAGTTTTTCTTCAGAGTGCACCCAAGTTCTCAATGAGGTGCTAAATCTGTGAAGTTCACATAACTAAAGATTCCATATTAATATAAAACTATATGTTTGATAGGAATTCTATCCAAGCCTTCCCCTTAAAATAAGTTTCCTATGTGAAGAAGCAGTACTGCAAATATTCTTGAACGAAGCAATCAGCTATGTTAACTCCACCTTCCCCTTACCTGTTTACTTCCTCAACGAGAAGTGGGACAAAGTGAATACTGAAAAGTGGGTTATTTTGCTAAATTTAGAAATGGAAACCCAAGTTAGCCCAAAGATGGAATTTGCAGAACTGGAGAAACTGACGGAAAGAATCTGGAACCAGTGAGACCAAGCATTCTGAAAAGACTGGAATAAATTTATATTATATTTGAAAGACAACTGTAAGCAATTAATACCACTAGCAGGGTTATTTGAAGATGTGGAAGATGAAATTGCTACCTATCCAGGTTGAGTAATTTAATATTTGAGGTAATGATATAACAAGGATAGGAAACAAAGTGAAATGTAAAGATGTAAAGTTTAATTTTGTAAACCATCAGATGGGAGGGAGTGAAGT
This sequence comes from Podarcis gaigeae, assembly GCF_964106915.1. NCBI lineage: Eukaryota > Metazoa > Chordata > Lepidosauria > Squamata > Lacertidae > Podarcis > Podarcis gaigeae. The sequence continues at coordinate 64,919,008 of NC_139686.1, read as the reverse complement.
TCTTAGGCTCAGTTGAGCCAAAGAGATAAAATAAGAGGATGTGATGTTACATAATGTGATTATATGTAAAACCAATAAAAATCATTTTAAAAAAGAAGAGGAAAGGAAACCCGAAACCATACATTATTACCACAACAAAAATATTGGACGGATGAGTTTGATATTGCTAAAGGACATAGCAGTAAAGTTGCTGTTAATTTTTATGCCAGCCATATTTGACTCCTATCCTTAAATAAAACCCTGGGAATAGGACCCAAATTCTCACTCTACCAAGAGGTATGGGCCTCTCACTACCATGATATAAATGCACACAGGAAAAGTCCCCACTGTGATTTGGCATTAGCCAACTATCAGGAGACTTTGGAATGAGAAACAAGAGGCAAGTTCTGTTCTAGTTCTGCAGAGATATGTACTGGGCCAGAAAGATGGTGCCAAGTACACAACGTGCTTCAACCAAGGTCAAGAACCTCTGCTTCCTGAAAATCTTTCCCTGGCCCCACCCTGTTGTGGAGAAGATAGTTACTAAGGGGCCACACTTCTGGCCTGAAGACAAACACTCTATATGTGCCTTCTTGGTGTGCCCCCTGAACCAGTTGACCAGCAAAGAACTATGGGAGTCAATTGGTTATCCAGGCTCAAAAGGGTGGGGGAGGGTGTTGGGGAAGGCTAAAGTATGGTGTCTACTTTTCTTAGGAAAGGCTGCATTGTGGAGTCTACCAATATGGTATATACACTCATTTTATCACCCACAATTCCTGTCTTAGATAGCAACCTCCTACAGGTGCAAAATGAAATGACAGATCTTAAGGGAGGTGGAGGAATAGTTACTTCAGCTGTGTCACTCTCTGAAAGCATTTTGTCTGTATAATTCTTTTGGACACTAGTATCAAATAACACCATAAAGAAGGCTGATCGCTGAAGAATTGATGTTTTTGAATTATGGCGCTGGAGGAGACTCCTGAGAGTCCCATGGACTGCAAGAAGATCAAACCTATCCATTCTTAAGGAAATCAGCCCTGAGTGCTCACAGGAAGGACGGATCCTGAAGCTGAGGCTCCAGTACTTTGGCCACCTCATGAGAAGAGAAGACTCCCTGGAAGACCCTGATGTTGGAAGACCCTGAAAGACCCTGATGTTGAGAAAGATTGAGGGCACAAGGAGAACGGGATGACAGAGGATGAGATGTTTGGACAGTGTTCTTGAAGCTACTAACATGAGTTTGACGAAACTGTGGGAGGCAGTGGGAGACAGGAGTGCCTGGCGTGCTCTGGTCCATGGGGTCACAAATAGTCAGACACGACTAAACAACAACAAATCAAATAGCACCACAAAAATGCTGATAGATTGGCATTTTCACTGCAAAGTGTTTAAAGTTTATTGACAGTTTGAAACAAACAAATATGATACTCTCCATAAATAGTAACCCTCATGTCATTATTCAGCATGATAAAGCAGCCATGTCTGGAATAAATTACGGCATCTGTTTAGTAGGTTAAGTTTTTATATTCAAACGTAAATGGCGTATTGATTAATGCTATATCTAACTGGGAACGAAACTTGGGGAGCTTCAAATAAGCATAGTGCTATTTTGAAAATTGGAATTTCGAACCTAACCATTGAGCCAACTCTCAAGTGATAGGCATCTTGGCTATATTTCTCTTACTTGACGTTTAAGAAAGAGCAACTATTTAATTCTCAGAAGAGATGTCTCTGTATTATGGTATCCAAATAGGCTTTTAAATTGAAAATCTTTCTGTAATGCAATTCATTTCATGGCAAATATACAGTGTCACAGCTGAGGAGTCATAAGGAAATATTGGCTATTCAAATATAGCCTTATTGATACAAGGCTAATCCAGGCCTTACAGAAGAAGGAATGGTAGTTTTGGCTAAGAAACTAGAAAGAAAGCAAACAGCCCTTTTGGATTATTGTGTCTTTGCAGCACTACAGATATTTGCTGTCCAGTAGCATGGTACATTGCATTTTTCACCACACATATAAGATAAAGATGGGGAAAGGGTGCTATATTCATACCACCATGTATTGTATCACACTCATAGATTATAGAGTTATTTTACTTAATTGCTCAGCTCTTGGGGTGATGGCAAAGGAGGACTGTGTGAATCAGGTCTGTGCACATATGTGTTAACATACAGTCCAAAATAAGTCTGAGTACTTGAGTTTTCTAGTGCATATGAGTTATTCTCTTACAACGTTGCACTATTTGCAGGTGAGAATTTTCAGCCAAATGTCAGTGGTTTGCAAAGGCAGCTTTTCAATTTGGGCAATCTAAAATTATTATTATTATTATTATTATTAATAATAATAATAATAATAATAATAATAATAATAATAATAATAATATATTTAAACAAATTTGTCATGACAAATCTCATTGATTACAATGGGAACGAAGTGCAATTAACATGCAGCACAAACCTAGGCACAAACCTTTACTTAGATGTGTTCAATGGGGCTTACTTACTGTATAGTAAGTGTGCTGAGGAGTGCAGCTGTCATCTGAATCCAAGTATCCACATCCCATCTTGCCTAATATTTTCAATGCTCACCTCAACATCCTCCATAAAGTTGGGATTGTCTGCCCACTTTTATGAGATTGTGGACTCATCGCATTCTCTCTCTCTCATTTTATGTTTAATAATTTTCCAAATTATTACAAATCAAACCAAATTAATTCAATACAATACAATTTCCTAAATTCAGGTTTGCACTCCTGTTCCAAACACAGGACCATCAGAATTTCCTCACATAGTCGCATCACTTCTTATTTAGAATCCAGTTGACATCCTTCACTTGCCTTTAAACCATTCTTCCAGCTGACCCCCTTTTTCACCTTACAAACAGCACCTGTGTTACATCTTATCTCTTTTGCTTTCTAAGTGTATCAGATGCTGAAAAGTTACGTAGTTTTCGGTAATTTTCATTGCAGTGAAGTAAATTAGGCATGTGTTTAACTTGTTTCCTGGAACTCCGTGGGACAAACGAAAGGTCAACAAAGCCAAACAATATTTCCCGTAACTGTGACATATGAGTGAAGAAACTGATTTACGAAAAATGTGACAAGAGTGAAGAACCTTATAGTCTTCCATCTGATGTTGAGCTACAATTCTCAGCACCCCAGGTTATTGAAAATGCTGGCTGGGGTTGAGAGGAGTTGGTGTTTATCAGATGGAAGGCCACATATTTCCCCATTCCTGAATTAAAGGGTGATGACGCAGGTGGCGCTGTTAAACGACAGAGCCTAGGACTTGCCAGTCAGAAGGTTGGCAGTTCGAATCCCTGCAATGGAGTGAGCTCCCATTGCTCAGTCCCTGCTCCTGTCCACCTAGCAGTTCGAAAGCTCATCAAAGTGCAAGTAGATAAATAGGTACCACTCTGGCGGGAAGGTAAACGGCGTTTCCGTGCGCTGCTCTGGTTCGCCAGAAGCGGCTTAGTCCTGCTGGCCACATGACCCGGAAGCTGTACGCCGGCTCCCTCTGCCAATAAAGCGAGATGAGCACTGCAACCCCAGAGTCGGTCACGACTGGACCTAATGGTCAGGGGTCCCTTTACCTTTACCTTTATGCAGTGCTTTCTTTCTTTTTGTAGCTGGAGTGTTCCGTAGCACAATTTCGGCACCTCTCTGGTGGGCGCCATTTTGAGCCGGCCCTCCCACTGCCTCCTTCTTGCCTTTATGTACTTCTGAGAAGCCCAAAATGAACATTACAGGTCAAAACGGAAGCTGGGTAGTTTGGGCAAGTCTATATTATATATTATTTTAGCTCTGTGACTCCACCTAGCTCCTTCCCGCCCCTAACCGTCAAGCTACGAGGCAGAACCGATTTGTATTTCCTTTTCTTCAATGCATCTCCCATGTAGCAGCAGTGGGCTTTAAGCTTTCCATCCAGGTCTCTACCACTACATGCATGTCTGTTTGCAAGAGGGCTCTTCTGAGCTGCTCTAGCTATCCACCTGAATCTAAGAGAATGAGGGAGGGAGGGGGACATTTATTTAACCTGTACAAGAACCAGGGGCAAGACAGCTTGCCATAGTTTTCACCACTTCCGCAAGTGGTGAACGCAGCTGTTGTCAAACCAGCATCTGTCCAGGGCTGCCCAGTGTCACTCTGCGACTTACTGGAGCAACTTCATGGAGAGTTACAGCATCTATATTTCTTGCAAAAAAAAAAAAAGCACTGGTGATATGTATTTTAACATACGTGAACTTTTTCTCACTTTCTACAAAGCACATGGTGGTATTCCTAAATATTCTTTCTGTGGAAAAGTGGGAAACGTCTACTGGAAATATCTAGAAATTTGGAATACAAACCAAAGGTAAAAGGAGTACAGTGGTACCTTGGTTTAAGAACAGCTGAGTTTATGAACAACTTGGATTAAGAATGCTGCAAACCCGGAAGTAGGTGTTTTGGTTTGTGAACTTTGCCTTGGAATAAGAACACGTTTCGTTTCCGTTTGAGTGTGTTCCATTTGTAAATTGAGTTCCTGGCTGCTATGGGAAAGCATGCCTTGGTTATGAACACTTTGGTTTAAGAACGGACTTCCGGAACAGATTAAGTTCATAAACCAAGGTACCACTGTAATAGAATGTATCGTTTTCTTAACACAGACAGCTTTTGGTTTTGGATTTTAACTTCCCATAACTCCCAAAATATAGGGAAATGAAGATAAATTGCAGTCTCAAAGCATGACATTGAAATATGCTTTAATGACAGAAAAAGAGTGGACTTGTCAGGGGAGCTGGGTTCTCCTTCAGAAATACAAAGTGAGGTGCAATTGCTGTGTAACTCTAATGCGAGCCTGCCTGTTATATACTGTATTGGAGAACCTGCACTAGAATTAACTTCCCACTGGCAATTTGTGCTCTGTTACATTAGCAGCATACCATGCTTACCACAAAAAAAGCCATTCCTGAAGGGCAGAGCACAAAACATTTTATGCAGCACAAAGGGCTGTAGCCAGAAGGAGAAATCAGCTATTCATGTGTGCATGTATGTCGTGCCTCAGATTTGCATAAAGTCTCTTTGAACCCTGGCCATTCTGGGATCTTCAGACACAAGCCTAAGAGGCCTAAGGAAATTGATGCATTGCAGGGGATTGGAGTAGATGACCCATGGGGTTCCTGCCAGCTCTGCAGTTCTATTCTAAAATAAAGCCTGAAATCAAAACTGATCAGAGGGCACTTGAACTGCCACAATGGGAAGCCTGCCTGTTTTTCTCCAGAAGTCTTCTGTCTTAGCTAGCCAATCAGCAACAGCGCTGTGGCTGGCTGGTAAATTCTAGGATTCTTGGGTGGTAAATTCTAGGCAAGCAGTTGCCCGATCGAATCCAAATGAATACAGCCAGTACATTTATCCAGATTGTCAAATTTTCAGGCTTGGTTCATGACAATGGCTCTTCATTCTGCCACGAGATTTAGATAACAGGAAAATGTTGAAATGACACTAGGGACTCAACTACATTAGTAAAGAAAAGGCATTTTTAAATGCATTAGAACACTGTGACACCAGATACTGGGGGAGTTCTGTCTTTCAGCAACATAATTTCCCATTATGAGGTCTACAACATGTTTTCCTGAAAAGGTTTTTTGATGTGTCAAGATCCAGCAAAATCACAGCAATTGAAAAATAGATATTGTTTCTTTTAGGGTAAACTTTTGCAAGTAAAATTAATGATCATAGATTTTATTTATTCAAACACAAACTTTAGACAGCCACAAAGAACTATATCCTGAGATAATTACTTCAGCATTACCTACTGATTCCTGCATAGATTATAGTTCAGTGTTCAAGTGCAGGCCAATGGCTATAATTTACTGACATGTTATATCCATATCAAAATGTCTGACCTTGCTTCAGCAATTTTATTGAAGAAGAAGAAGAAGAGTTTGGATTTGATATCCCGCCTTTCACTCCCTTTAAGGAGTCTCCAAGCGGCTAACATTCTCCTTTCCCTTCCTCCCCCACAACAAACACTCTGTGAGGTGAGTGAGGCTGAGAGACTTCAGAGAAGTGTGACTGGCCCAAGGTCACCCAGCAGCTGCATGTGGAGGAGCGGAGACACAAACCCGGTTCCCCAGATTACGAGACTACCGCTCTTAACCACTACACCACACTGGCTCTACACCACACTGTAGAAGGATAAGTGCTTCTGTTTTACCTAAGAAGACGAAGACAGCACAGCAGTTCAGGATACAAGTTTCTCTACCAAGTTGTCATTTCTCACATCTTTTTTTCAGGCTGAATAGGAAAAAATATTTACTTTTCAACATGGGAGATAAACCTGACTAGCTTTTAAATAACATAAAGGTAAGTGGCATGGGAGAGGGATGAATTGTGCTCTTTTTAAAAGGAGGGTTTTCTAAGATCAGAGGTTACCTCTGATCCACAGGTAGATTTGATCAAATATATCAATAAAGGTACAGTGGTACCTCGGGTTACATACGCTTTAGGTTACATACGCTTCAGGTTACAGTCTCGGCTAACCCAGAAATAGTAAAGGTAAAGGGACCCCTGACCATTAGGTCCCGTCGTGACCGACTCTGGGGTTGCAGCGCTCATCTTTTTAATGGCCAAGGGAGCCACCATACATCTTCTGGGTCATGCGGACAGCATGACTAAGCCTCTTCTGGCGAACCAGAGCAGCACACGAAAATGCCGTTTACCTTCCCGCCGGAGCAGTACCTATTTATCTACTTGCACTTTTATGTGCTTTCAAACTGCTAGGTTGGCAGGAGCAGGGACCGAGCAACGGGAGCTCACCCCGTAGCGGGGATTCGAACCACCATCCTTCTGATCGGCAAGTCCTAGACTCTGTGGTTTAACCCACAGCACCACCCACGTCCCTTCTCCAGAAATAGTACCTCGGGTTAAGAACTTTGCTTCAGGATGAGAAGAGAAATGGTGCTCCGGCAGAGTGGCAGCAGCAGGAGGCTCCATTAGCTAAAGTGGTGCTTCAGGTTAAGAACAGTTTCAGTTTAAGAACGGACCTCCGGAATGAATTAAGTACTTAACCCAAGGTACCACCGTATATTTATTGGTTATATAACTATACCAATAAAGGTGGTGAATTATCTTCCTCCCCTATATGACCTCAGATTGGTCACTGTAATGAAATAGCCACTGCATAATCCTTAGCGCTTCTGGAAGCACCTCTCAGTGTGGCTTTCAGGTCTTCACCTATCCTTCCTTTGAAGTTAGGCTCAGAGAATGCGGCTGTTGAGTTTTGCAGAACCTTTTGTGCCCCTTGAATATATATATCCCAAATTCTGATTTTAAAATCCAAGCATTCCCCCCCCCCGCCATTCAAGCAGATCCTTCTTTAATATTTTAGTTAATTTAATACCATGTGGTAGCGTGCCTCAAGGCAATGAATATAGTTCTCTCTCTTTTCCCTTTGATTAAACATGCTGGCACAGTTTGTTTAAAGCCTGTGTGATCACAAGACATATGTAGCCTTTGAGAGTGAGGCCATTGGGGTGGTCTCATCAATGAACTGGTTTGCGTTCAACTTTATTTGGCAGGCCATGGTGGTAGTGTAGGGAATAGAAACTTTAAGGAAAGCTTATAATGTTACATCAGACTAATCCACACGGTGGTGGCATCTGAAGTTGTGAAGACTATAGGCCTCCTTTTACAGCCTTCATCTCAAATGCAAGAAGGCAGGGAAATGAGTTGTTGTTGTTGTTGTTGTTGTTGTTGTTATATCCCACCCATCTGGCTGGATTACCCCAGCCACCCCGAACAGCTAGCTAGATAGATGATAGATAGATAGATAGATAGATAGATAGATGATGATAGATAGATAGATAGATAGATAGATAGATAGATAGATAATTGATAGATAGATAGATGATAGATAGATAGATGATAGATGATAGATAGATAGATAGATGATAGATAGATAGATGATAGATGATAGATAGATAGATAGATGATAGATAGATAGATATAGATAGATAGATGATAGATGATAGATGATAGGTGATGATAGATAGATAGATGATAGATAGATGATAGATAGATAGATAGATATAGATAGATAGATAGATAGATAGATAGATAGATGATAGATAGATGATAGATAGATAGATAGATAGATAGATAGATAGATAGATAGATAGATGATAGATAGAGATGATCACAGTGGCATAGCGTGGGTTGCCAGTTCCCAGGGCCACACAGAGGGTAGGTGGGTGGGCGGGCGATAAATGGATGGATTATGCAGGTGCATTCAGCTGCCTAAGGCATTCGCAGCACCCATGAGATTGCAGCCACAAACATAAGAAAATATGAGTCATTCTGTCGTCTGGAGAGGTCACTTCCTAGTTTGCATGGAGGAACCGTTTTCAGTAAATCCCAGTGACAGAAGTGTGTAGGTATATTGAGGCAGCAACAGGTGTTGAAATGTTACACCCCTAACAAATGTACAAATGTTGTGCCCTGTGGCCCCTCTCATGCTACGCCACTGGATGATCAATAGATTAAATAAATAAATTTTATATTTACAGTGGTACCTCGGGTTACATACGCTTCAGGTTACAGACTCCGCTAACCCAGAAATAGTGCTTCAGGTTAAGAACTTTGCTTCAGGATGAGAACAGAAATCGTGCTCCGGCGGCAGCGGGAGGCTCCATTAGCTAAAGTGGTGCTTCAGGTTAAGAACAATTTCAGATTAAGTATGGACCTCCGGAACGAATTAAATACTTAACCTGAGGTACCACTGTATTGCCCTGCCAGGAGCCTAGAATGTAGGCCTGCAGTGAGATTTTGTCTATTCCCAAGACGAGAGTCTGAATGCTGATCTAGTTAATTCACTGTGATTGATTACAACACATCTTCCATTCAGAGATATTAGCCCCCATAACCTCACACCCATACCAACCAGTTAAGAAATAACCAATAACTCATTACTCTGTGTACAAGAGCTAAATCTGCTTTTTTCACGAACCATTTATTAGCTATATTTCAAGTTAATCAGTAAGAATCTGAATATGCTTCATACTGCAGGCATGTTTCTGTGATACCCAGACCAAGTAAGCCGTTATCTGTTATTAAGGTTGACATTTCCTCCAAGGAGCGTGTTGTAACTTCTTCGGGCACACAAACAGTCTAGGGAGGATGGTATTTACAAGAGTTGCTTAGATATAAGAAGAGCTAAATTCAAGGCTAGTAGCAGCGGCGGCAATCCAGTCCCATACTGGAAATCACCGCTAAAAGCGTGTGCCGGGAAGGACGGAAAAGATTTGACTCTTTAGAGACCAAGGCAGTACATCATGCACTCCAAAACAGTCCCTAAACAAAGGCAGTGGTGAGTGTTGAATTCCACAAGTCAAATCTGAATCCCTTGGAACTACACTTCTAACTCTTACATAAAACATACAGTGTGGAATCGAAGAGGTCACAGCGGCATAAATACCATCTGTCGGGTCTTGTGCTCAAGATTGCAAACTTTGATTGGAATCAACACCACGACACACACAACGGGGTTGTGAAGTCATGTTCCTTTCTCTTTCCTGAGCGCCAGATTGGAAGGAGCAGTGGCAAGCATGAATGGACCCATCTTAAATGTGTGATTAGCATGGTGCTTTTTGTCACAGAAAGCACAGCCCAAGGGAAGTGTGGGTTCACTCAAGCATTCAAGCCATCATAATGAGGAAGCAGGAAAGGATGGGGAGGGGAGAGAGAGAGAACCATCTCTTCTCAACTTATCTAAGAGAGACAGAGAGAGAGTGCACACAAATACAACTTTCAGCTAGCCATTTGTTCTGTGATTAAGCTGAAGCATATATTAACATGGCACCAGCGTGGATTTGAAGACTGCAAATGATGAAGGATACTTTTTAGAGAAACGATGTGGGGCATCCAACTTATATCCTCCAAGCCATTAACTGCCACTTATTTAATTTGAGTTAATGTAACAGAGTATGGATGCGGGTGGTGCTGTGGGTTAAACCACAGAGCCTAGGACTTGCCAATCAAAAGGTCGGTGGTTCGAATCCCCGCAACAGGGTGAGTTCCCGTTGCTTGGTCCCTGCTCCTGCCAACCTAGCAGTTTGAAAGCACGTCAAAGTGCAAGTAGATAAATAGGTACCAGTCCGGTGGGAAGGTAAACGGTGTGGCCAATCTGGTTGCCCGGGGGCGTGGCTTAGTGAATTTAAGCAGCTGTGTGGCTGAGGGATCACCCTTCTTGTTCCGGCTTCCGCAGATCTGCACGCTTGGCTCCTGCGATCGTCAAACTTAGAGAGGCTTTGGTGTGCGGTTTGGCTGCAGCTGTGGGAAGTGGGTGGCACTGTGGGTTAAACCACAGAGCCTAGGGCTTGCCGATCAAAAGGTTGATGGTTCGAATCCCCGTGATGGGGTCCCTGCTTGGTCCCTGCTCCTGCCAACCTAGCAGTTCGAAAGCACGTCATCAAAGTTCAAGTAGATAAATAGTTACCGCTCCGGCGGGAAGGTACATGGCATTTCCGTGCACTGCTCTGGTTTGCCAGAAGCGGCTTAGTCATGCTGGCCACATGACCCGGAAGCTGTACACCAACCCCCCCGGCCAATAAAGTGAGATGAGCACCGCAACCCCAGAGTCGTCCGCGACTGGACCTAATGGTGAGGGGTCCCTTTGCCTTGGCTGCAGCTGACCTCCTTAAACAGATGACTGGTGGCTTCCCTACGCGACAGCAAGACTGCATACCAAATAATAGGCTAGAAGCTGTGGTTCTTCAGAAACTTCACCACAGAGAGTCAACCTCCCAAGGCACCCATTCCTGATGAGTTGTGTACATGCAATAGTTTATTACTTGGATGTTCTAGCAATGATTTAAAGTTATCCATTTTGTCACTCAGCTCTCAGGGTATTGTTTTTGTACTTTTGCTGCTTTTGACAACATTGTTAATTACGCTCCAATGTGTCTCCAGTTTTGTTTTCCGCTACTTCTTCCTGAGTCCACTTAATGGACCTAAGAGGCCATTTGCTTGACTACTGACAGTTCATGCCACAATAATCCACCTTTTAAAATGTGTCACAGCATCTTCTGTCTTTTTTTTGCTGCTACAGAATAATCAGATCGCTGTTCCAAAATTGACTGTATGGAACCTATCAAAAGGGGCACTCTAAGGAATGTGTCCAATAGTGTAGACTCTTCGCTTTTGAGGGATCCAAGGTAGCATAATTTACTGGTGTTCATCCAGACTGGTATCCTTGTTTTCATTTTTCAAAGTGACCAGAGCTACATTTTTCTGAAAGAAAGTTTAAGTATTACACAAATAATCTGCACACACAGCAGTTTCTTCCTAACCCACTTAGCTAGTAGTTGGCTTGTGCCCTGAAGCTTTCGTATGGCTTCCAAAATTATAATGCTGAAGAAGTTGAAGACTCTTATAACTTATTTCATTATCCTCATAAATGACCAGTCTTGGGTGTGTGTGGAAATGCTGAGTTCTAAGCCTCTATAATTCCCTGTGGCTATGACAAATAATGTGATTGTTTTGCAGTTTCATTGAATGCCCTAATGCTATTGTTTCTGAAAACCGAGAATTCCTAATTTCACTTTATCTACAGCGCATTCTGCAATCTTGTTCAGATCTCGTCAGTGGTGTGCACCCCAGATGTTGTTTGACTACAATTCCCATCATCCCTGACCATTTGTCATGCAGTCTGAGGCAGATGGGAATAGCTGTCCACATTACCAGGAAAGCACCTCATTGGATACTTCAATCTTGTTCTTTAGAGCTGCCAGCCCAAACCAAAAACTGAAAGCAGAAAAGCAGAAAGTAGCTTTCTGTGCTACTGACTACTAGTCTAGCGTACCACTGGGATCAAAGAAAGTGATCGGGGACAAAGTAGTATTTTTCACCAAGGACTTCTGAACATTCAGCACTGGAAATCACCACATGGGCCATACCACCCAATATCTCCTGGTTCTTGTTCTACAGATAGCCCAGAATATACTTATTCAAAGGATGGATCATTCCCATAAGAACATAGGAAGCTGCCTTATATTGACATAGCTGATCCAGCTCAGTAAAGTCCTTCATGCAAAGAATGTAGCCTCACATTTGGACTATGGATATCAGAAACATTGGCATACCGTGCCTAATCACCAGGGGACTTCCAGATGTTGACTTTCTCCAGTTACAGTGCTTTTGCATATGGTACATACCCCACTTGATATCTGAAAGCCAGCTGAACACTGTGCCAGTCCTCCCATGCTAGTCCAAGAGGCCCTTGGCTGCACATGAAACAGGTTGTTTAGTATGGTGGCACCAGTTCATAATAATAATAATAATAATAATAATAATAATAATACAGTAATAATAATAAAAATAATTTATTATTTATACCCCGCCCATCTGGCTGGGCCTCCCCAGCCACTCTGGGCGGCTTCCATAGAAACCAAAAATACAGTAAAATATCACACGTTAAAAACTTCCCTGAACAGGGCTGCCTTAAGATGTCTTCTAAATGTCAGGTAGTTGTTTATCGCTTTGACATCTGCTGGAAGGGCGTTCCACAGGGCGGGCGCCACTACCGAAAAGGCACTCTGCCTGGTTCCCTGTAGCTTTGCTTCTCGCAATGAGGGAACCGCCAGAAGGCCCTCGGCGCTGGACCTCAGTGTCCGGGCAGAATGATGGGGGTGGAGACGCTCCTTCAGGTATACTGTGCCAAGGCCATTTAGGGCTTTAAAGGTCAGCACCAACACTTTGAATTGTGCTCGGAAACGTACTGGGAGCCAATGTAGGTCTTTCAAGACCGGTGTTATATGGTCTCGGCGGCCGCCCCCAGTCACCAGTCTAGCTGCCGCATTCTGGATTAGTTGTAGTATCCGAGTCACCTTCAAAGGTAGCCCCACGTAGAGTGCATTGCAGTAGTCCAAGCGGGAGATAACCAGAGCATGCACCACTCTGGCGAGACAGTCCGCAGGCAGATAGGGTCTCAGCCTACGTACCAGATGGAGCTGGTAAACAGCTGCCCTGGACACAGATTTGACCTGTGCCTCCATGGACAGCTGTGAGTCCAAAATGACTCCCAGGCTGCGCACCTGGTCCTTCAGGGGCACAGTTACCCCATTCAGGACCAGGGAATCCTCCACACCTGCCCGCCTCCTGTCCCCCAAAAACAGTACTTCTGTCTTGTCAGGATTCAACCTCAATCTGTTAGCCGCCATCCATTCTCCAACTGCCTCCAGACACTCACACAGGACCTTCACCGCCTTCACTGGTTCTGATTTAAAAGAAAGGTAGAGCTGGGTATCATCCGCATACTGATGAACACCCAGTCCAAACCTCCTGATGATCTCTCCCAGCGGCTGCATGTAAATGTTGAAAAGCATGGGGGAGAGGACAGAACCCTGAGGCACCCCACAAGTGAGAGCCCAGGGGTCTGAACACTCATCCCCCACCACCACTTTCTGAACACGGCCCAGGAGGAAGGAGCGGAACCACTGTATGACAGTGCCCCCAGCTCCCAGCCCCTCAAGACGGTCCAGAAGGATGTTATGGTCGATGGTATCAAACGCCGCTGAGAGATCCAGCAGAACTAGGAAACAGCTCTCACCTTTGTCCCTAGCCCGCCGGAGATCATCAACCAGTGCGACCAAGGCAGTTTCAGACCCATGATGAGGCCTGAATCCCGACTGGAAGGGATCCAAATGGTCCGCTTCTTCCAGGCGTGCCTGGAGTTGTTCGGCAACCGCTCGCTCAATCACCTTTGAAACTGTCTCTCAAAATATACACCAGATGCTTATGATCTTTCGATTCCATCATATACTGGAGAACGTTTTTCTTTCTTTCCTTCGCTGGGGCTCTCCCAGTTTAGTTAATTTGTCCACAATTAGGCTACGGAGTAAACTCTACACAAATCCAGAGCGGAGTCCCTAAGATGGTTGGATGATGCCTTGTACACCTCTTTCCAGCAACTCCTGCAGCCATGCTGGTGCCAAACATATTGCTCTGCTTTCCTTTGGACCACATCAGTGAGGCTGAGAAGGAGGTTTGTGGTCTGGGCAGCACAGGACCTCCATATACAGTGTCAAGGCTTGCGCTCCAGGAAGTGTACTCCATAGTCTCTTGAGACCAACAACAATCACTGCGGCCATTCTGGGATTCACCTTATTTTGTTTTTATGACATGTTACTATTTTTATGTTTTATATTATAATCTTTTTTATGCACCACGTGAATGGTTGAATAGTGAACAGTCTAAAAACATTTTTAAATAAATAAGATAAAGATTGGTACAAATGGCACAGTAGCCTATACATCTTTGAAGAAGTTTCTGCTTCGCTTCCAGGTTTGCCATTACCATGGCAGGTGCAGCCGCCAACTGGAAATGTCTTTCAGCAGTCTTCACCACAGACTAAAGGTAAAGGGACCCCTGACCATTAGGTCCAGTCGTGACCGACTCTGGGGTTGCGGCACTCATCTCGCTTTATTGGCCGAGGGAGCTGGCATACAGCTTCCGGATCGTGTGGCCAGCATGACTAAGCTGCTTCTGGCGAACCAGAGCAGTGCACGGAAACACCGTTTACCTTCCCGCCGGAGCGGTACCTATTTATCTACTTGCACTTTGATGTGCTTTCGAACTGCTACCGAGCAATGGGAGCTCACCCCGTCACGGGGATTTGAACCGCCGACTTTCTGATCGGCAAGTCCTAGGCTCTGTGGTTTAACCCACAGCACCACCCGCATCCCTCTCACCACAGACTAGGAAATCTCTTAAAATGGAAATATTGGTTATGCTGTATTGCAATGTAACAATTCAGGAGGTTTGGTTTGCCCATGAAATGGAGTGGGGCTGAGGGGGAGTTTGTTCCCTCATGAAAGCTGTAGCATTTTTTAAAAGTGTCTCCCTGGGGCAGAATGTCTTACAACTAGCAAAAATAAATAAATCCACATGCTTTAGGGATAATTGCCTTCTCATCTGCTCCAGGGTAATCAAGGTATATGCTGACGTACTCTGTTGAAATATAGTCCATGGTAAATGGCTCTAATAAATCATTTGATCCCTAACTTGAGGAGACCCTTGTGGAATTTGTTTTTCTTGAAAACCATCTCTGTGTCTTTTTAAACAATACAAATTAAGATTGGGAGGAAGGTGAGCTTGCTTAAATTACCTCAGGGCAGCTGTTTTAGATGAACCAGCTTTTGCAGGAAATATGGTCTCGAGTTGAAATATACATGTGGGTCTCCAGGCCTTTTTCATCTGGTGACAGCTGCCTATCTTAATGCAGAATATATATATATATATTTCATATATGCAGCCAGCTCTCCTTTACCAAATCAAGGAACATTTTCGATTTTGTAGACCAAATCATAGCGGAAAGTTGTTATTATTATTTTCTTCCTCATTACCAAGACAGGCCTGCTTGGCTAGATTATTATGTTATTCCGAAAGTAGCTATTCCCTCCAAGTCTTGCATACAAGTTTATTATCTACTTCTTCTCACTGTTAACAAGCCTAAACAGCATCCTGAGGCAGGCTTGGAGCTGCATATTAATTAGGCATTTCTTGCAAGGGATAGGTTCACAGAAAGCAACAGGGAAAGAGCTGTTCAGATAAGTATGAAAGGAGGGAATTAGAACTTGTATAAGCAGCTGGATAGACCTGCAAGACGATTTCTGGATCAGGGCAAATGCAAAATCTCAGCAGCCAATTTCCCCCTCCATGCTCACCTGTGGATGCTGCAGCTGCCATCTCTTATCCCTAAGGTACACTCATCTTAAGCATCTTCCTGTACAAGCAATGATGAGAATGGTCCCACCCAAGGCAGCTATAGGACAGCCTCTTGGGCATGCCGTATTTTCAAGATGAGCTGAAACTGCTCTTGCATTTCATTGACATTGCTTCAAGATTACGTTCAAATAAATTCTTATGCCCTCCTTCGTATAACGCATTCCGTATTTTTCGCTCTATAAGACGCACCAGACCACAAGACGCACCTAGTTTTTGGAGGAGGAAAACAAGAAAAAAAATATTCTGAATCTCAGAAGCCAGAACAGCAAGATGGATCGCTATGCAGTGAAAGCAGCAATCCCTCTTGCTGTTCTGGCTTCTGGGATAGCTGCGCAGCCTGCATTCGCTCCATAAGACGCACACACATTTCCCCTTACTTTTTAGGAGGGAAAAAGTGAGTCTTATAGAGCAAAAAATACAGTAACTGATATGTGGAATTCACTGCCAGAAGGTGTTGTGATGACCACCAGCTTAAAGGTAAAGGAACCCCTGACTGTTAGGTCCAGACATGGACAACTCTGGGGTTGCGGCGCTCATCTCACTTTATTGGCCGAGGGAGCTAGCGTACAGCTTCTGGGTCATGTGGCCAGCATGACTAAGCTGCTTCTGGTGAACCAGAGCAGCACACGGAAATGCTGTTTACCTTCCCGCTGGAATGGTACCTACTTTGCCATGCTTTCGAACTGCTAGGTTGGCAGGAGCAGGGACCGAGCAATGGAAGCTAGATGATTTATGCGGGGGAAATCTATCATAAATCATGATGGTGATATATAGTGACTTTTTCAACCTGAGACCTTCCATATTGAATCCATCACACATGACTGTTGACCATTCTGGCTGGGGCTGGTATTATAGTCCAAAAGATATGGAGGGCACCAGGCCAAGGAACCCTGCTATATACAGTCACCAAGTTCAGAGGCAATATGCAAGTGAATATGAGTTGCTGGAGGAACAGAATGAGAAAGGGCTATTGCATTTATGTCCTGCCTACAGGATTCCTGGACACATCTGGCTGGCTATTGTGAAAAACATGTTCCTCAGTCAGATGGATCTTCATTCTGATCCAGCCAAACTCTTGGAAGCTTGCTAGGACAGACCAATAACCCATTGCACTCACTACTATGGCCCAAGTCCTCTTGTTCAGAAGGCAGTCCTTTGCCTTATAGTGATAATATAATCGAGATTGTAGTCGTGGTAGTAGAAATAAAACAAAAAAAAACAAAAAAGTGAATGCTATAATAGGGCAAATGGAAGAATGGTTAGATAACTTAAAAATATATAGATTATAGATTTGTTTAAAAATTATAGATTGTAAAAAAATGAACACTTTAAAGGAAAAATTAGCATTATATATTATAGTAGAATGAATTTTATGTTAAACAGTCATATTTGTATATGATACTGTGCTTTAATCAAATTTGTGTGACTCCTGCTTTACTGGCATTATTTTTGTAATGCATTTTGTAATCTTTCTATCTATCATCTATCTATCTATCTATCTATCTATCTATCTATCTATCTATATCTATCTATCTATCTATCTATCTATCTATCTATCTATCTATCTATCTATATCTATCTATCTATCATCGATCTATCTATCTATCTATCTATCTATCTATCTATCATCTATCTATCTATCCATCATCTATCTATCTATCTATCTATCTATCTATCTATCATCGATCTATCTATCTATCTATCTATCTATCTATCTATCTATCCTATCTATCTATCTATCTATCCTATCTAATCTATCTATGTACCAAACTGATATATATATATCTAAATGCTTTTAAGATACGTCACTGGGGAGCAACAGTGAGAGGGAGCTACTGCCCTCATGCCCGGGTCTTCCCACAGGGATCTGATTGGCCACTGTAAGGGATGGAGTCTGGCCTAGAAAGGCCTTTGTCTGAGCTAGCAAGGCTCACCTTGTGCCCTTACAATTTAACTGAGACTATATTCTTGGGAGGGGATGCAGGTGGCGCTGTGGGTTAAACTACAGAGCCTAGGACTTGCCGATCAGAAGGTCAGCGGTTTGAAACCCCACGATGGGGTGAGTTCTCATTGCTTCGTCCCTGCTCCTGCCAACCTAGCAGTTCAAAAGCACGTCAAAGTGCAAGTAGATAAATAGGTACCGCTCCGGTGGGAAGGTAAACAGCATTTCCATGTGCTGCTCTGGTTCACCAGAAACGGCTTAGTCATGCTGGCCACATGACCCGGAAGCTGTAAGCCGGCTCCCTTGGCCAATAAAGAGAGATGAGCGCCACAACCCCAGAGTCGGCCACGACTGGAACTAATGGTCAGGGGTCCCTTTACCTTTACCTTTATATTCCTGGGAGGGCTTTTGGACCTGATTAAATTTCTACCCTGTGTTAAATTACCGGTATCAGGTGCCGCCCTCCGTCTCCCTCAAATCCGCTGCTCCCTTTCACTTTGTAAGTTTCTTTTTGAGAAATATAGAGACTCTGTCCTGATTTATTAAGTGAAACTCTGCAGAAGAACGATGTACTCCACTATCCAAACTTCAGAACACATATCCTCCCCAAAGTTGTTAATTTTAGGAGCCACAAGGTACAAAGAATATTGATATGTGTGCAGTGTATTAAATGGCATCCTGAACGTTTGCAGAACTCATTAGCTTGTATACACCAAGGTTCTCAAATACGCTCCTTAGACAGCAATCCAGTACAGTTTGCCTACTGAAGGTTAAATTTTATTTTTAGATAATACTTTATATTAAGGTGTGCCCTTCCTATGCCACACACACCACATGCCTTATGCCCTGTAGATACATAGATGCATAATAAATTCTTCAGGAGGTGAAATAAAAAATCCTTCAAATTGCAGAGATGCCTTGGAGAGGGGAAGGGTGAAAACTGAGGCGTTTGAGATCTCAATGGGATACAGAAGCGCTACCAAATGCAAATTTGCTTGCCCTGATTTTTTATAGTTTTTAACAAAGATATTAGCATATTAGTCTTCCATTAGATCTAATGCATAAATCAAGTCAAGATGACCCTTTGTTTTACTTTGCAGAGGAAAAAGAAACATATGCCCCATACTGCTTCTGCCTCCTTCACCTCTTCTCTCAATATAGTAGATTTTCATAAAGCGGTTAAATGAAAGAACAATATTTCAGAGCTCTGCTTCCCGGGGCTACATACTGTCAGGTAGGGGAATTAAGCTCATTAGACTGCTTAGAAAAACTTATTTGGGGGAAGATGGTGATAAATGGCTGCATCTGAGTAGCTGCAGGTGTCTTGATGGACAGCTTCATGCAAATATAATACTGTCCCCCCCCACCCTCTCTCTCTCTCTCTCTCTCTCTGACTTTATGGCATTTTGACAAAGACTTAAACTCTGTGTTTCTGTAAGATTGCTCTCTCTCGTCTAATATGTCTACCAATGACACCCATTTCCCTAACTTTATTTTTCTTCTTACTATAAAGCCCTATGTTCCCCCATAACCTTGGCTAATAACTCCGACTCTGTAGTGCAATGTAGCAGTAGGATCACTGCTTTCTTCATAGTTTTCTTTCATAGGTTTCTATTCTGGTAATGTGTATGTGTACAAGGGTCTTGTCAAGTCCAACTCTATCATCTATATCTATCTATCTATCTCTATCTATCTATCACCTATCTATCTATCTATCTATCACCTATCTATCTATCTATATCTATCTATCTATCATCTATCATCAAGTCATTTCAATGCATCTAAAAATCTATGCATTTTTTTTAACAGTGCTTAGTTGGCAAACTGCATCACAAAATTCAGATAAGTGGACATTTGAAAGCACAGCTGTGCTTTTGTTCTTGAATCTCTCACCCCCCACCCCTATTTCAGAGATAATTCACCTGTTCTACAGCTCTACACCAACTGAGTTGGTGACTGGAGCATAATCCCACCTCCATATTCTACAGTTCTTTACAGTTAGCACCCACTTGGAGATCAGGGACCACTGACCTTTTTCGACTAGTGGTACATTTGGAATTTTGCAAAAACACAAGGAACACCAGTCACAGAATGGCTGCTGTGGGGGCATGTATCACTCAATAGGGTGGCCACATTTTTAAAAAAGCAGAAAGAGACAGGAACACAAAATAGTGCAGGCATAACCCTCACTGGCCATCCTATCAAATGAAAAAGGTGAAGAACAGATTGGAGGGCAGGTTCCCAATCCTGGTAGCCAATGAAATATGCATATGATAGTGAACACTAGAACATGATGCATTATAATGAAGGTCAGGCATTATAATAATCTTCCATCATCCTGAGTCTCTCCCATATACCTTTATTTCAGTAGCCAATAACGTCTGAAAAGCTATAATTTATCAAAGTTTTTAAGAAATATCAGCTCCGCATTTCAAGATAAGTGTGTAGCCCAACATGTCCTTAGTCAGGCACCCCCAAACTCGCCCCTCCAGATGTTTTGGGACTACAGCTCCCATCATCCCTAGCTAGCAGGACCAGTGGTCAGGGATGATGGGAATTGTAGTTTGGGGATGCATGGCATTAGTTTTTGAGAAGATGAAGAAAAAGGTTTTGAAACAATTTGGTGAAGTGAGTTATGTTAGTGTGCTGGTCCCGGGGGGGGGGTTACCGTGAGGCGTGGTCAAAGTCCGGTCCTGGGCCGAGGGTCTGGAGACTGTCCACCAAGGGGGAAGCTGGGTTCAAAGCAAAAGCCGGGCGTGGTCGGGAACTCCAGAAAGACAGGTCTGGGTGCTGGCAGAAACAGGTTTCCAACGTCGGTGCTCCCGCAACCTGGGACCGGGCTGACTGGCCTTTATCTTCTCTGAGGCCAGGGGCGGTCCCGGCCCACAGGTGACCCGCCTCTCCTGGCCTTAAGGCGAGCACTCCTCCTGAGAGAAACCAGTTCCCTTCTGCCCTGAGCCTCTGCAGCTCAGGAGAGGCTGGATGGTTACTGGACCCAGGGGGAGGGTCACCTTCCCCTGACAGGGCTGGGAGAGGCACACCTGTAGGCAATGGGTCCTCAATCACCTCCGGAGCCAGAGTGGATTCACCTGGTGCCTGCTCCTGAGGATCCGGCACAGGTGCAGGTGCTTCAGATTCAAGGCCCTGCCCCAATTCAGCTGGCCCTGGAGGTGGGGACTCCTGTGCAGGTTGGGATTCCTCCGGTTCAGCCTCTGAATCAGATTCCCAGGCCATCACAGTTAGGCACTATCAAAATGGCAGCACAGTATGTTGTACGTAAGTCTGCTCACCTTTCCCAGTGGGCAGCATTGTGGCCGGGCAGCTGGGAACCAAGAGTGATTTGGCCAGGGGGGCGGTAAGTTGACGTCCCCTTCTGCATTGTCCCAGCCATGTTGCTGAAAAAGAAGAAATTGTTAGTTTCAATTTATGCTTTGAAATATATTTAAGGTTGAAGGGCAGTGTCTAACTAAGTCATACTCAGAGTAGACTCTTTAAAATCATTAGACAAGTTACTACATCTGTTGATTTCAGTAAGTCTACTCCATAGGAGCCAACTCCTAGGGGCTGAAGGCTCTTCAACCCCCCCCCCCCATAAAATATTTGAGGGGGCTGCCTCCCCATAGTTGATGGACATTGCCATTCAAATGGGGTGAGTGCACTGTGTCATGTGATCTATTAAGCGAGGCAGGCCTTAGCTCAGGCCCCCAATATTTTATTCAAGTTGGCACCCCAGTCTACTCTGAGTGTGACTAAAAATGAATTTAAACAGAATATGGTATAGACTGTGGTTAGGCAAACTAAGGCCAGGGGGCCGGATGTGGCCCATTCGCCTTCTAAATCAGGCCCCAAAAGTCCAGGAATCAGCGTGTTTTTACATGAGTAGAATGTGTCCTTTTATATAAAATCCATCTCTGGGTTATTTGTGGGGCCTGCCTGATGTTTTTACATGAGTAGAATGTGTGCTTTTATTTAAAATGCATCTCTGGGTTATTCATTCATTCCCCCCCCCCAAAAAAAATAGATAGTCTGGCCCCCCACATGGTCTGAGGGACAGTGGACCGGCCCGCTGCTGAAAAAGTTTGCTGATCCCTGTTTAAACAGATTCCTGCTGTGTAAAAATAAAGATAATCCAGTTTTTAAAAACCTTCCAAAAGACGCAATATGTAAAGCACACCATCCACTAACATTTTGAGAGCAATTTCTCTTAACTCCCTTTACGCTCATTTTGAATGCAGGCAATATTTATTTGTCAAAACATTGATTATGTTTGTGCAATACATTTGCCAGGGATTGAAAAAGCCGTGTTTTACTTTCACAAACACGCCACTGCACAACTGGGGTGAATGTGGAAATACATATTTGATAGCAGAAGCAGCAAAAATGGTCCAAAGCATTTTATAATTTTTCTGCAGCAGAATCTACTGCTCCCTCATGGTGTATTTTCTCAAAGGCTATTATTAACATGTGCTGTAGCAAAGCGCATTGCAAGAATCCTTGGGTACAACACATGTTAATAATAGCCTTTGAGAAAATACATCATGAGGCAGAATGAAGCAAGCTGACACAGGAAGACACCTCTAATGAAATCTGAAAGGGAGGAAAAATGGACCATTATTAGAATTCAATCTAAAATGATATCAATAGATGAAGGCAGATGGAAGAGTGAAATATTTGCAGATTCCAACTACCATCTGGCCCTAATTTATTATCCATCTGATTGCAGGTAATTATTATTTGTCTGGTATCACTAAGCACTTGTTATTTATCTTGTTAAACCACATTTGGTTTTAACACGAAGACCTTCGCAGATTTGGGTGATGTGTAATTTATGTAAGTCGTTTTATTGTCCTTTGCTTTCTTCACAGGGCATCTAAAAACAACCACTGCTCTCAACTTAGCTGATTAATTAATTTTCAGTCTTCCACCTCCCTGGATTGCAGCCTTGGGTTACAGGTTTAAAATGATAGATTTGCAGCAGGGCATCATTTGTCAAGCGATATACTGCGAATTCCTGAAAAATCCCCCTTTTAGCCAATATTTAATAGTCTGATGTCCCCCAAATACTCCTGTCCTTCCTTTGTTTTATCTTTAGGTCTGGATATGCATACATTATGGTATGCTTTGAATTTTGTGAGAGGTGTTGCCTTTAATTGTATTATTGCTGAAAATTGCAATTTTTTAATCTGTTATCGTGTAAGCTGCCTAGGATGACTTTTACAAATAAAGGTGGGCTATAAATGTTCTAAATAAATAAGTAAAGTGATGTACTGTGGACTAAGATTGTGTGTGTGTGTGTTTGTGAGTGTGGAAGCTGTCCAGTTGTGCAGTACTTGATATAAATGACAACCTTCCAGCTGCTAGTCTTTCGTTTCCCTGCCATACGTTGAACCCTCAATGGTGCAAACATGAATACCTGAATATCCAAGCAGTGAAGATTACATAAATTTGTAAAATCTAATTGCAGGTTGACATGGTGGTACAATCTTGCTCCAAAACCCAAATTGTTCCCAGCATCCTTGCAGTAGATTGGTGTTTCCTGCTTGGTGCTGATCCGTTGATAGACCCTTCTTATTGGGTTTTTGGTTTATGCAATGTCCCATTAGGGAGGTGTGTCAGTCTCCCCCATGAATTAATATTCAGGAGGAATTTAAAAGCATTATTGTTCACTTAGGCATTCCCCCCCCCCCCCGTTTGTGGGCTTCCCTTAGGCATCTGTTTGGCTACTGTTGAAATGGGATTCAGGATTACATTCGTCTTTGGTCTACTCCAACAGAGATCTTGTGTCATAGCTTAACTGTGGATGTATTCCTGAGACCTTACTGAATCTTAGGGGATTTTTTTTGTTGTTGACTCCACCCACTCAACTGCCTTCCACCTCTCAAACATCCCCTTCACTCTCACATACAATCATGCTGCATCATGGTGTGGTACGCTGGTTTGACATCAACGGATAGGAAGTGCCTATAGAAGATGGTGAATATAGCACAAGATATTATGGGCTGTCCCGTGAATCCACTGGATGACATCGCGGAAGAATGTTGCCTCAGGAGAGTGAGGAAAATTCTCAGGGATGATTCACACCCTGGCCGGCACTTTCTTGATCTCCTGCCCTCGGGCAGAAGATATGGAAGCATGATTAGTCGCACCGACAGGGTAAAGAACGGCTTCTATCCATGGGCTGTTAGGCTGCTGAATGAAAAGATAACAACAGGGCAACTGACTTTCGGGTTTGGAGGGTGTGCATCAGTAAATGAGGGGAATTAAGACTAAGAGAGCTGAGTGAGGGGTGCTTGTGTAATCTCACTGTATACAAGTTGTACAAGTGACAATAAAGTATTTCAATTTCAATTGTTAGACATCTGCAGATATCCTGCCATTTGTACTAAATGCTGCACTACAAAACAGACACATCCCAGCAGATGCCTGGAGTGGGTGGGCGGATCTATGTTTGTCATAATGAAATAAATCACAGTGAGACAAAATAAGTCCCAAGAAACCAGCTAATATACCTAGCACCGAAATTTGCGTCCTCCAACGAATGAAACCCAAGAATGAATTATGACATCAAATATACTCATAAAACAATTGCATATCTCCCCCAATTACATAATAAAGCTTTGACTGATTGCAATGGGAAATACATGAAACCCAAGATGTAGCTACCCTTACATCATGTACAGTAGCTGAGACTCTGAATGTACAATGTGTTATTTGTGAATTTCGGCAGCTTTCCACAACTGTAGCCACCCTTTAACCCTCTGGAACCATGGGTGTTGCAGTGAGGAATCCATCTTTCATTTATACTCACATGAAGGTTAGAGTTGCTACCAAAGTTCACTGAAAGTGAAACTTAATCAGTAACAACATTTCTGAAGGAGGGAAGGCTCACCTTTCTCTTCTTTGCCGTTAAAGTTTCCCCAAAATAAATTTCAGTTCAGATGTGTAGGGTCCTGGTAGCTGCAACTGGTCGGGGGGGGGGGGATGGCTTCCTTTCCTCACTGCAATTCCACCAGCAATGTCACATAGAGGAGGGAGAAAGGTTGTTTTCTGCTACTCCAGAGAAGTGGACACGGAGCAATGGTTCCAAACTACAAGAAAGAAGATTCCACCTAAACATTAGGAAGAACTTCCTGACAGTAAGAGCTGTTCGACAGTGGAATTTGCTGCCAAGGAGTGGGGTGGAGTCTCCTTCTTTGGAGGTCTTTAAGCAGAGGCTTGACAAACATATGTCAGGAGTGCTCTGATGGTGTTTCCTGCTTAGCAGGGGGTTGGACTCGATGGCCCTTGTGGTCTCTTCCAACTCTATGATTCTATGAAGCCACTGACTTTTAAAAGCCCATTTCAAGCCCAGAAATTATTCCCTAGCTTGGATTAACATCTCATCTAGAGATGAATTTCCATCACTCTCCCCCATTGCCAAAAGTTGTCCCAAGCAATACTCCACATCATACACTTCCATTTCCTTTTATTTACTTTAAATCAGCAGCAGAGGTAAGTGGAGAGAGTAAGGTAGTTGTTAGTTTTTGCTTTTCTCTCACCTCTCTGTTGGGTAACAGTACACAGGAGCACAGGGAAGTATGACTCGTCCAATTCCCTCAAGGGCTTCTGCAGCTGGGGATCATCTAGCAAATGAGATGATGTCATGGCTCCTGACTCCATGTTGCCAGTGTGATTTAGCTACCTAATAACATCAAAGAGGGCAATCAAAGCCAATTCAGAGTCAAGGCTATCCTTCCCAGCTCAGCATTGCTGCATCAGGGGGCATATTTCCCCCTCATTTTGGAGGAGTCCCTGGGGAGAAAATCCAAAAGTAGGAGCAGATTTTTCCCAGGCTCAAATATCTTAGCCACCTTTCGGCAACATTCGCTTTTTGTTTGCTCCAGGCGTATGGCATTGCACAGTTCAGTTCTCAAATCACTCCTTTTCAGTTTATGTGGCGAAAACATTTCTCATGTTAGAGACACTCTCCTGTGTATATAGGTGAACTTCCATGCTCTTCTTACCACCGTTAAACTCGTTAATTGCCTTGTGTAACTTATCTTCTGGGGTTTTGTATAGTCCCGTTTTAATAAAAGGTGGTCTTTGAACTTCTGCTATCCGTTACCTTTTTACTTATGGGCCCTTTTAATTACAGTTTCGTTGTGTTTGCCTTAGCATGGCCTTAATGTTACTATGGCAGAAGCCCAGAACTCCTACTAACATTTTGTGCACATGTGGGTCACTTTAGGCTGACCCAGGTTTGTCTGCATAGGAGAAACGTGGTAGATATCTTCAGCTTCCTGGTGGACTTCTTCGTGCATAGACATAGTTGCCGTGAGCATACCCAGCCCAAGGAGGACAATAGCTGGTAGTTTAATTCTTTATTGATATTGCACATCACTTACAGTAGCTCCGAAGATGCACTAAACACCAAGACACGCAGTTCTGGTGGCTCAATAGCTGGCTTGCACTGCGAGATGGACTCTTGGAGCAACCGTGTGACCATGCCTCCACAGGTACTTAACCATGTCCTCCAATATTTCTCCAATGGAAATAGGGATGTCCTATTCCATCCATCATCATCATTACTGTTTACACCCCACCCATCTGACTAAATTGCCCAGGCCCTTCTGGGTGACTTCCAACATATATAAAAACATAACAAAACATTGAACATTTAAAAAATGGCTGCCTTCAAATGGCTCAGGAGTCGGATAACTCCAACATTTATCCAATGAAAATAGGGGTGTCCTACTATACCAGGGGTCAGCAAACTTTTTCAGCAGGGGGCTGGTCCACTGTCCCTCAGACCTTGTGGGGGCCAGACTATTTTTTTTGGGGGGGATGAATAAATTCCTATGCCCCATAAATAATGCATTTTAAATAAAAGGACACATTCTACTCATGTAAAAACACACCGATTCCTGGACCGTCTGTGGGCTGGATTTAGAACGCGATTGGGCCGGATTCGGCCCCCAGGTCTTAGTTTGCCTACCCAAGTACTATACCCTCCAACATATCTGTGATGAAAATAGGGACTTCCTCAGTAAAAACGGACATTCCAGGATCAAGTCAGAAACCAGGACTGCTTCTGTAAATCTGAAACTGTCCCTGAAAAATAGGAATACTTGGAGGGTCTGATTACCTACCCTCACACACAAGCTACATGTGACTTCTCCTAAATGGAAGTTCCCCCTGTGCCTGCTTCTTCAGGCCTCTCCTGGTTCTGGGAGACAATGGAGAAGGGGATGGAGGGAATTCTACCAGCCTGCCCCCCATAGCCCCCAACTCTACCTTCACTCCTGCCATGTCCTGCACCTCCTCCCCAGTCTCCGACTGTGCAGACTCTTCCCTTTCCTCCAGCCTTGGCTCCTGCATCACAGGAGGTGCAGAACCCCTTAAATTTATACCCCCTTCACCTGATTCAGCCGTAGAAGTGCCACACACTTCTCAGAGCCCTGCCAGACCCTGACAATAATGGAGGCTGGTTCATTCAGGCCAATGGAACACTGTGACATCAACCACCCTTAGTTACAACCAATCAGGGTGTATCTCTGCCTGTCATTGGCTCTGACATTCCCTACTGTTGGTCTCCTCGTATTCCACCTTACCCATTCCACTGGGCACCAGATACCACTGCATACACTAATGGGATGGTTGCTGCTGAATGTTGCTTACTCTTCTTATCCCATGTGCCTCTCGATATGTATAGAACTCAAGGACTCACTAACATAGAGATCTATAATGTATTTCTAGGGACCTGAAGGAAAGCTGTGCATGACTGCATTAATCCAAACAGCCGTGCTTAAAATCAATGTCTGCATTAAAGTAGTGCTTACAGTGACATCTGCCCTCAGAAGTAATTTGAGCAGGGGATGAATCCTTCTTATATGTATTTATTTTATTTTATTTAAGCAGGAGGTAATTAAAAACTGATAGATGCTTAGAAATGGCACCCTGTAAAGTTCAAGTGTTGGCGATTACCAGAGAGAAGTTAGAAGTGGGCATTCAGAAACAGGCAAAAAGTACAATTTCTCTGTAGAATTGAGGCCAAGCTCCACTGTTAAGGGAAGCAAAGTGTCGTGAACAGATACCTTTGGTGTTGCAGCACCATATTGCTTGCATAATTGTTCCAACTTAGTTCGATTTCCTTGTTGGGAGAGGTCAGCTAGAGATCTGGAGTAAGGAGTCACCGGTAATCCGATGGGAAGGCAAAGCATACAACTGTGTGCACATTGTGTGCAAGTTATAGGATGTGTACACACCCTACAGTTAATAATAATAATAATAATAATAATAATAATAATAATAATAATAATAATAATAATAATAATATTATTATTATTTATACCCCACCCATCTGGCTGGGTTTCCCCAGCCACTCTGGGCGGCTTCCAACTGAATATTAAAAACAATACAGCATCAGACATTAAAAACTTCCCTAAAGAGGGCTGCCTTCAGCTGTTGTTTAAAAGTAAAATAGTTGTTTATTGCCTTGACATCTGCTGGGAGGGCGTTCCACAGGGCAGGCGCCACTACCGAGAAGGCCCTCTGCCTGGTTCCCTGTAGCCTTACTTCTCGCAATGAGGGAACTGCCAGAAGGCCCTTGGCACTGGATCTCAGTGTCCGGGCTGAACTATGGGGGTGGAGACGCTCCTTCACGTATACAGGACTGAGGCCGTTTAGGGCTTTAAAGGTCAGCACCAACACTTTGAATTGTGCTTGGAAATGTACTGGGAGCCAATGCAGATTTCTCAGAACCGGTGTTATGTGGTCCCGGCGGCCACTCCCAGTCACCAGTCTAGCTGCCGCATTCTGGATTAATTGCAGTTTCCAGGTCACCTTCAAGCGGGAGATAACTAGAGCATGCACCACTCTGGTGAGACAGTCCGCGGGCAGGTAGGGTCTTAGCCTGCGTACCAGGTGGAGCTGGTAGACAGCTGCCCTGGACACAGAATTAACCTGTGCCTCCATGGACAGCTGTGAGTCCAAAATGACTCCCAGGCTGTGCACCTGGTCCTTCAGGGGTACAGTTACCCCATTCAGGATCAGGGAATCCTCCACACCCGCCCGCCTCCTGTCCCCCCAAAACAGTACTTCTGTCTTGTCAGGATTCAACCTCAATTTGTTAGCCACCATCCAACCTCCAACCGCCTCCAGGCACTCACACAGGACCTTCACCGCCTTCACTGGTTCTGATTTAAAGGAGAGGTAGAGCTGGGTGTCATCTGCATAATGATGAACACCCAGCCCAAACCCCCTGATGATCTCTCCCAGCGGTGAGAGAACATCATTGTCCCCAAATCATCCTGGGAAATGTAGTTTGTTAAGGGTGTTGGGGATTATAGATCTGTGAGAGTAACCTAAAGTTCTCATGGCAACTTTGGAGGGAAACATGTGTTTTAAATATGCACAGTTATAAAGAGATGATAGATAGACAGACAGACAGACAGATAAACCAGACAAACATTGCACACAATTATTTCAAATTGTGTGTATGTGTGTAGCTTTGTACTTCTAAATAATGCAATATCACCCATTGCTAAGAGGCATATAACTGGAAAGTAGAGTGGTACCTTGGTTCTCAAAAGCCTTGGTACTCAAACAACTTGGAACCCAAACACTGCAAACCTGGAAGTAAGTGTTCTGGTTCGTGAACTTTTTCTTAGGAAGCCGAACATGCTCCATTTTGAGTGTTACGCTTCTGATTTCAGAGCCACACTTCCGTTTTGAATGTTACACTGAGGTGCGTCTGTTTTTGCTATTTATTTTGCTTTTTTGTTTTTGTGACTGTGTGGAACCCAGTTCAGCTATTGATTGATTGATTGTGTGAGTGCAGTGGATTGATTATTGCTTTCATTTTATGGATCAATGGTCTTGTTAGATTGCAAAATTCATGTTAAGTTACTGTTTTAGGGCTTGTTTTTAAAAGCCTGGAATGGATTAATCCATTTTGCATTACTTTCTGTGGGAGAGCGCGCCTTGGTTTGGGAACGCTTTGGTTTTGGAACAGACTTCCGGAATGGATTAAGTTTGAGAACCAAGGTACAAGTTTGTACCAGGTACAAGGTGCAAGTTTGTATGCAGTTGTATGTGTGTGTGAACATGTAGATATATTTGCACTTGTCTGTCATCATGCTGATTGAACGAGTGCAGATACATCATGAAGCAAGTTTGCAGGCAAGTCTTCCTGCAATGTCCTGGCCATCATCACCACCAGACCAGGGAGCAAGAAGAAGTCCAGGCTGAGCTGGTGAAATGGGCAGGTGGGAAGCCCAGGCAAACCTTACTACATTCTCCCTGCCATTGACAAATTTAGAAAACTGCAGATATTGAAGGAATAGCTGCATTTCAATTTATGTACCTTTGGGGGAACTGCAAATTACGCAGTTTATCCCCCATCACTCCCAACAGCACAGCTCATGCTTTGACCTTCTTCTACTAGAGAATGGAAGTCTTTGTGTCATGTTTAGAAGCACTCAAATATCTCTGTTGTAGAGAGTGTGATCAAAAAGGAAATGTCCTGGATTAAGAGCAGAAACCAAAGTAATATTTGGCTGGCAGAACAAACAGCACTACCACTTTCAAAGAAATGATTATAATACAAATACGTTCCATTGAACATTAATCAAATGCATCCTAAAAGAATAGCAAGTAGACAATCTTCAGTAAAGAACTGGGATTTTCAGTACATCATCAAGTAGCCATCACTTACTGGCAGGTTTGTATGGCTTCAGTCCTATGTGCATGGCTGAGCTCCTATTAGAGTTCAATTATTAGAGGCGTGTAATTCAGGTACAAAGCAAGAAAATCAAACATTCATTTATGTGTTATATGAAATGTTTTTAACACCTTTTTGTGGCTCATATCCCACCAAGATAGAGTGGCACTAGTATAAAGCAAATATGCACATTGCCAGTCTGAGATTTCTGATACGCCCGTGCATGTAAAAATGTAGGAATTAGGTTAAAAATGATTCGGCTATTGCAATAAATGGCTACTGTTGCTAAGGAGCCTTTTGGGTGGACGATTCCAAGGCTTTGATTCTGTTCTGCTAGAAAAACATAACCTGACCTACGACTATATGATAATACTCCCACCCCCATGATATATATATTTGGTTCCCCAGTGCCGTTGTCATTACCTCTTATAGTCTATTCATTGCAGAAAAATACCGCATACACTAGTATTTATCCCAGTTTGCATCCATCTTTGATTTTAACTGATTCTATCTAGGTCCTGTTTTTGTTTTTTTACATGTAATAGTTTTCATATGTGCAAATGTTTTCACTCCTTATATATGCAATTGTTCACTCTATATTTTTATTGTAAATCGCTTTAGGAAGTTTCATGGGATGCAAGTCATAAACGAAATAAATATGCACTTTTTCATTTGAGATACATTATTTGGGGGGTAGGGTTTTTATATCTTTTATTTCTTAAATAGGGATGAGGCCTCTGTTCTCCCGATTTACTTGTGCTGCAATCCCTAAACATTGATTAAGCTGCTGAGGCTGATGAGAGCTGGACTCTGAAAATATCTTGAGGAGCACAGGTTCCCCATCCCTGTCCTAAGAGACTAATAAACCAAAATATTTGTTGCTGATAAGCAGTCTGACAGCATTCCTAGGTCTCATTCTGCAACATCTATGGCTATTAAATGCTAAAGGTAAAGGGACCCCTGACCATTAGGTCCAGTCGTGACCGACTCTGGGGTTGCGGTGCTCATCTTGCTTTATTGGCCGAGGGAGCCAGCATACAGCTTCCGGGTCATGTGGCCAGCATGACTAAGCCACTTCTGGCGAACCAGAGCAGCACACGGAAACGCCGTTTACCTTCTCGCCAGAGCGATACCTATTTATCTACTTGCACTTTGACATGCTTTTGAACTGCTAGGTTGGCAGGAGCAGGGACGGAGCAACGAGAACTCACCCCGTCGCGGAGATTCGAACCACCGGCCTTCTGATCAACAAGTCCTAGGCTTTGTGGTTTAACCCACAGCACCACCCGTGTCCCTTAAATTAAATTAAATTAAATTAAATGCTACATCTATGCATATTCAGGAAGATGACTGCACTGAAAGTATGCATGTCCATTGACTACAACAATATTCAGTTTAGATCTCAGATGGACCCAGATGTTTCAGAGGCTGTACCATTTATTCCAGGTTCAAATCCTGATTAAGAAAAATGAAGCTTCATGCTTGAACCATTCCCTATTTTGTGGAGATAAAGAAATGGCTCTCACACATACTTCTTTTCGAAATGGAAATAGGAAAGTGAATGTGAGGGTGCGATTATGGTTTACACCAGGATAGCAGTTGATTTTTAGGAAGGTTCCTCCTTGCTTTGTTGTGTATTTTTTAAAAAATCTTTCACCCTGCTGTTTATCTGCTCTGCTGCCAGTTTTGAAAAATCTTATCTTTCTGGTTCCTTTCATTCTTGCTGATGCATGCCTCCTTGAGCATCTTATTATTCAACAGAAAGGCAAAATGTAAATATTTTAAACAAAGAAAGAAATGCTTCCTCTCTCCTTTCTTTGTTTCTCTAAATATTGGCAATAAGGTTCCTCTCCCCCTCTCACAAATCAGACCTGTTACCAAGTCTTGTAATTTTCTTTCTCTTTAATATTTACAAATTCAGGGTTGTTTTTTTATATATATCCATAGATATTGATACAATTTTACTTCAGGCTCTTATTATTTCTCTTGCCTCGATTATTGCAACATTGTGTTAGCACTTGTAGCGCAGGCTTGCTTGATGAGTCCTGGGCTCAGTGGCAGAGAGGACATCTTAACATTTAATATTGTTATGCAGATGCAGCTCCCTAATTGCAAAACTGAAATAACCGGGTATTCTGAAATTCTCTTCCTCCCTCCTGGAATGCATTAAAATTGTTTGCAAGCAATTCTGTTACTATGGAAATGATCTGCCATGCTTAAATTAATTTGCTATTATTTTGTTCAAGGAAAAAAAGTTCATATTTGAGTCAAGTAGCCTTTCTCTTAGAGTGCTGCACTAAATTTTGTTACTCACATAGTTTTCTGCAATGGTATCTTACCACATTAGGGACGCAGGTGGCGCTGTGGGTTAAAGCCTCAGCGCCTAGGACTTGCCGATCGAAAGGTCGGCAGTTCGAATCCCTGCGGCGGGGTGCGCTCCCGCTGCTCGGTCCCAGCGCCTGCCAACCTAGCAGTTCGAAAGCACCTCCGGGTGCAAGTAGATAAATAGGGACCGCTTACCAGCGGGAAGGTAAACGGCGTTTCCGTGTGCGGCTCTGGCTCGCCAGAGCAGCGATGTCACGCTGGCCACGTGACCCGGAAGTGTCTCCGGACAGCGCTGGCCCCTGGCCTCTTGAGTGAGATGGGCGCACAACCCCAGAGTCTGTCAAGACTGGCCCGTACGGGCAGGGGTACCTTTACCTTTACCTTTATCTTACCACAGTATATCATTACTATTACTATTACTATTACTATTACTATTACTATTACTATTACTATTACTATTACTACTAGTAGTATCTCTATATTCCATCCTTCTTTGCAAAGCAGCCCAGAGCAGCAAACAGGAAGCAATAAAATAAAAGTAACGTTACAAAAGTTGACAGATAGGTAGCCGTGTTGGTCTGCCATAGTCAAAACAAAACAAAATTCCTTCCAGTAGCACCTTAAAGACCAACTAAGTCAGTTCTTGGTATGAGCTTTCGTGTGCATGCACACTTCTTCAGTTACAAAAGTTGAGTGCCAGCAGGATTGGATCTAAGCTACTGAAGGTAATGGGGCCCTTTATATGCCCAGCTGTCCTTTTTCAACAACAAATGGTCGCTGTTTTTTGTGTAGAATATATGCTATATGGCAATTTATGGACCTAATGAGTTTCTAAAGCCATTTGCACATAACAAAATATTTATTTTATCAAAGAAATTGTTGAACTTATCTTATAATCATAAATTTTTATTTATACCCTGCCCTTCCCAGTTCAAAAACTGGGCTCAGGGTGGCAAACAACAAATTTAAAACACTTTAAAACAATGATAAAAGCAGCATAAAATACAGTATAAAAACATGAATAACAATAAAATTCAAAAATCAAAAATCAATTAGATAATCCCCAGGGCTAGCTGGCTGAATTGATCCTACCTGGGCCAGTGAGGAGGCCAGGGGAGAATTAGCTGTGGGGTCTCAGAGCAGGAAATGTACATGCAGTTTTTTTCTTTATTTTTTTTGGGTGCCCCCAAGAGAGTGGAGCCCTAAGCTATAGCTTATTTAAAGGTAAAGTGACCCCTGACCATTAGGTCCAGTCGTGACCGACTCTGGGGTTGCGGCGCTCATCTCGCTTTATTGGCCAAGGGAGCCGGCGTACAGCTTCCAGATCATGTGGCCAGCATGACTAAGCCGCTTCTGGCAAACCAGAGCAGTGCACGGAAACGCCGTTTACCTTCCCGCTGGAGTGCTACCTATTTATCTACTTGCACTTTGAAGTGCTTTCGAACTGCTAGGTTGGCAGGAGCAGGGACCGAGCAATGGGAGCTCACCCCATCGCGGGGATTCGAACCACCAACCTTCTGATCAGCAAGTCCTAGGCTCTGTGGTTTAACCCACAGCGCCACCCGCATCCCATATAGCTTATTTAGCTTATACATAAATCCAGCACTGGTTGCCACCCCTACTCTGCCAAGGAATGGCAAGATCTCAGGGGATTCCAGTTACTCACCCAGGGTCTGTGTTCCTTTGGAGAAGTGAGTCACAGAGGAGATTGTTGTAGCTTTAAGAAATACTGTTTATTCACCTATTTACACAGAATAGCATCTTATACAACCCAACCATGGTGTCCAGGAACTGACTTCAGAAACCCTGGATTTGAGAACACACACACTGAGCCTGGATTCAAATGTGGTCACTCGTGGTCCACAGTAACACTAAACACCACCTCAGTTTCCACACATTTCAAGTAAGATGTGCATGACAAACCAGTTCTATTGGCAGAACAGTAGTGAAAAAAATACTTCATTACCCAGTTTCCAGAATGCACAAGATTTACTGCATAGGCACTGTTCCCATCATTCCAGCTGTAAAGATTCATACTTTGTTGACCACCGGGAGTGCCATTCAGTGGAAAGGGGGGTTATCCATTTAACAAATAAATATTCATGGGCTGGAAGTTTATCCATTAGATAATGTTTGAAACAAACCCTGCATTATTGTCCCACACTACTTGCGTTAACCACCATAGAATATATATTTAGCCAGAAACAAAGGAATGTTTTTGTTGTGTGTAATTTCGTTAACACATTTTCTTTCCTTCAGTCCAGAAACAACAAATTAAGCTGCCTGCTAAACTCCTACACAGTCTAAATTCCCCTGGTGATCCGTATTTCATTCCAAGGAAGAACAGTGATCCCAAGATGTTGTTTTGAAAAATCTATTGCCATTCTGCAGCACAGAAGAGGGTACTAAAATCAGTCAAACGTGTATTTGTTTTTTTCTGTTTCTTTTCTTACATTTACAACCTACCTTTCATCAGTCATGGAACCCAAGGTTCATTCAAGTGGTTCTTATGTGGTCACCAAGATGGGCCAGACTCACATTTGCTTAGCTACAGCAAGCTTCATGTACTTTCAAATCATTCCCATTCATAATCCACACTATGATCAGCTCCTGCCCAGAAACCAATGTCCCCACTGTGGAAGGACATGTGGATCCAGAATTGGCCTCCACAGTCACTTACGGACTCCCTGTTAAGACCGTGTTCATGGAAGACAATCTTACTCAACTACGAGTGATCGCCAAAGAATAAGAAGATTCGTGGCAACAAAAGAGATGTGTCATCTTATGCCAAAGACCTCTGAAAATATCGTTGGAGATACCAGAACAAGGAACATTGACCATGAGTATCATGAAGTGTTTAGAAAGGGAGATAAACGTCTACCTTTCAACCCCATCTGGTCTATCTAGATAAACTACCAGCTGCCCTGAGTAACAGAAGCTATCTTGAGATCCTCCTAAGCTTTGCTCCCTGAAATTCTTTTTCATTGAAGGTGTCAAAAACTCAACCTCAAAGCAAAGGCTTTTTTAAAACACAGAGCAATAGTGGGATACAAGATAATAATAATAATAATAATAATAATAATAATAATAATAATAATAATAATAATTTTTATCTATACCCCGCCCTCCCCAGCCAAGGCCAGGCTCAGAGCGGCTAAATAAATGTGTAGATAAATAAATAGATAAATGTGTGGTAGATCAGTACAGATAAATCTAACTGTGTAAGGGAGGGGGAGGATTGGGAAATTATTTCATGCTTCCTGTGTGCATTTTATAGTTTAAAACCTTCTTGAGAATGGGTGCTACACTTCGTGTTGTGGTAATATAAGCAAATATTGGCTTCTAGGAACACATTGCCTTACGGAGCAGAAACTCTATGTCTATACTAAGGTTTGATAAATCTTTTTCTGACGGTTTTGGTTTCTTTCAGTTTCTCAGTTTTCCGGTTTTTCAGTTCACCACAATTCCAGAGAATAATAATAATAATAATAATAATAATAATAATAATAATAATAATAATAAAGAATCCTCAGAACAATTCATAAGCATTTTAGTATATTTCCTAATAAACACATTTATGTATGACATTTTGACTGAGATAGCTCAGTCATTGAGCATCTTAATTTATGGGTTGTGGATTCGAGATCCATGTTGAGCAAAAGATTCCTGCATCACAGAAGGTTGTAGTAGACTAGATGACACTTGTGGTCCTTTCCAACTCTACAATTCAATACACCTTTTGAAAGAACTTGTCCCATAATATTTTGTATGTTACTTTAAGATACATGTGTGAGCAAACTTTCTCTGAATATATGCATTCCCCCCACATTGTCAAAGGATAGTTGTGCTTCAATTTACAATTGGTTCAAGAAGTGCGAAGAAACAACTGTTAAAGACAAGAGCGTGTGATAAAATGGCATGTGTGGGTAAGCTTGTCTGAACAAAAAAGAGAGAGATTTTAACAGCCACTGGAAATTGTGCAAGATAAACCTTGTGGTTCGAGGATCCGATCCCCGCTTTGAGGAATAAAGACACGTGGACACAGTGTATAAGGTTAATGGGCAAGAAAAGGCCACAACTTTATTGATTACAGCAAGTGAGAAGGTATTGGCTTAGGCATTGGACCATGGAAGTTTTGACTCCACCCACTCGGAGAGGGGTGAGCCAAAAGAGGGGTTATTCACCAGTAGGGGGAGCCTGTTGATGCTAATATAACTATAAGCTCTCCCCTGATGTCACCGGGGGTCGTGCCATGGCCCCCTGCCACACAGGCATCAGACAGGATCCACGACTGCCGGATTCCTTTAAAGGAATACCCAAATTTGAAGGGGTAGGCAATGGCCACACCTTGCCCTTCCACACACCAACAACACATTCCAATGCCTAACCACCAAATACCAAGAAAGTTGTGACGATTGCTACGAGGTAGGCGAAAAAACCAAAAGGCCTAATGCCAGTTGGAAAAATTCCTACCAGGCCCCCTGGGCAACCTGGGTGGCCAACCATAGGCCCATAGCAAGGTCAAGAGAAAAGCTAAGCCCTAAGGGAGTGGTGGGTGGGTGACTTGCGGTGAAAAGGTGAAGAAATGGATGGAATGGCTGGCGCGGCTGTATCTTAAACAGCAAACCACACCCCCACCAAGCCGCCCGGTTGGGTGCTTACCTGTGGGCGTGGTGTGCCAGCCAGGTGAGTGGGGCAGGGGCCGTTTTGCCCCCTGCGTGACGCAAAAATCGCGTACCGCCCACAACACCTCCCCTCCAGGAGGAGGAGAGGCCTTATCAATAGGTAGGAAGTTCCAGAGATTAGGTGCTGCCACACTAACAGACCAGTGCCACAGTACAATAACTTTATGGCTGAGCAGAGATTTGAACCTGGCAATCCTATATTCAGACTCAACATTTTTATCAGTGGACTTCACACTCCATTCATTTTCCATCTAGATGAACCACACCACAGCACAAAGTGATCTGCAAATTGTAAAGATAGCAATATGAAAGTAGTTGGGGGTTGTGTGAGCACAGCTATTTAATTAAAGATGCACACTTTCTATTGTTCTTTTTTAAGGCTTGACATCACTCCTTAAGACTCAGAAATGAATTATCTTGCCCTTGCGAGGCTTAAGCATCTATTCATGATTCACTACATACAATAACACAAAGTTTCTGCTTATCTCGTTCCACTTAGAGATATGTGCAGACAAATGTTATTAACACAAAAGAGGTCAATGGAGACACTCATGCGAAGCTCTTATTCCTATGGCAGGTGGCACTATTGGGCAATTGTTAATGCGATCCATTTGTTGCTTCCTTTCTACCTGAAACCATGAGGCTGATGACCTAGAAGCTCTGTGTCTGCTTGTTAAAGGAGTGAGACAAATGCCACTGGACTGCTCCCTGATACTGTTCCTTGCAACCAGGAGACATCTCACATTTCAAAACAGGCATAACAGAGCTCTGGAATAAACACTATTGGACTCACTTTGCAAAATCATTTGCTTAGACATCGTCAATCACAACTCCAGTTGCAGTGCAAGGCTGATGCAACGATTAAAGCATTTTGTGGTTCGAGGACCCGATCCCCGCGTAGTGGAATGAAAACACAAGGACATGTGATATAAGGTTAATGGGCAAGAAAAGGCCACAACTTTATTGATTACAGCAAGTGAAAAGGTATTGGCTTAGGCATTGGATTACGTCAGCTGACTCCACCCCCTCAGAGAGGGGTGAGTCTAAAACAGGGGGGGTTATTCACCAGTAGGTGGAGCCTGTTGATGCTAATCCAACTATAAGCTCTCCCCTGATGTCACCGAGGGTCGTGCCATGGCCTCCCGCCACGCAGGCATCGGACAGAATACACGACCGCTGGATTCCTTTAACGGAATACCCAAAACTGAAGGCACAGGCGATGGCCACACCTAGCCATTCGACACACCACAACACATTATTCCAATGCCTAACCTACACACCAATACCACGAAAGTTGTGACGATTGCTACGAGGTAGGCGAAAAAACCAAAAAGCCTAATGCCAAATGGAAAAATTCCTACCAGGCCCCCCGGACAACCAGGGCGACCAACCTAAGGTCCATAGCAAGGCCAAAAGAAAACTGAGACCCTGAGCTCTAAGGGAGTGGAGGGTGGGTGACTCGCAACGGGATGACGAAAAGTGAGGCCGGAAGGCTGGTGCCACAGCAATTTAGGTTGTTAAACATGCCCCCTCGCAGGCACCTGGTTGGGTACCTGCCCGTGGGCATGGGAGCCAGCCAGGTGAGTGGGAGGCAGGGGGCTAATGCCCCCTGCTTGAGGCGGAGTCTGACTCCTGACCACAACCACTCCCCTCTCTTGCAGGAGGAGAGTCTTTTTAAAAAACCAGAAAAGTGCAATTTTAAAAATAGGTCCTATTTAAAAAATAGAAAATCAGTATCAAATGGGATCTACAGTGGTACCTTGGTTCTCAAACTTAATCCGTTCCGGAAGTCTGTTCCAAAACCAAAGCATTCCAAAACCAAGGCACGCTTTCCCATAGAAAGTAATGCAAAATGGATGAACCCGTTCCAAACTTTAAAAACACACACCCTAAAGCAGCATTTTAACATGAATTTTACTATCTAAGGAGACCATTGATCCATAAAATGAAAGAAATGAACAATGTACTGCAGTCGCACAATCAATCAATCAGTAGCTGAACTGGGTTCCACCCGGTCACACACACAGAAAGAGAGCCACAAAAATGCAGAATAAATAGCAAAAACAGACGGACCTCAGCATTACACTCAAAACGGAAGTGTGGCACTCAAAACAAAGCACGTTTGGCTTCTGAAAGGAGTTCGTAAACTGGAGCACTTCCGGGTTTGCATTGTTCAGGTTCCAAGTTGTTTGAGTACCAAGGCATTTGAGAACCAAGGTACCACTGTAGTGGGGAAATGTAAAGACTTCCAATACAAAACAGACAGACTCTCCAAGTGTCCCTATTTTCCAGGGACAATCCGGGATTTACAGAAGCCATCCCAGTTTCCGATTTGATCCCGGAATATACAGTATACAACCTTCAGAAGACATCTGAAAGCAGCCCAGTATAAGAAAGTATTTTAATGTTTAATGTTTTATTATGTTTTTATATATGTTAGAAGCAGCCCATAGTGGCAACCCAGTCAGATGGGCAGGGGCATAAATAATAAAATTATTATTATTATTATTATTATTATTATTATTATTATTATTATTCCCTATTTTAATCAGATAAATGTTGTATGGTTTGAAATTTTGGAGTGCCTGGTGGGTGAAGGTAGAGCTATAATTTGGGGTGGCATGAGTAGTCACAACGACCGATAGATTTTTATCTGCTGCAGCCTTCATCCATCTTCACAGCACTTGTAACATAGCGCTTGTAATCATCCACCCGTTCTGGAAACACGTGCCTGCGAGTGCTCCAGTTGGAGAACAGCCTTTACCAAAGGTGTCATTGGCTTCGAAGACACTCAAACTCAGGATGCAAGGGAGAAACGTGCTAAGAGGAAGGCACGCTTGGCGAATCCACACCGTGATCAACTCCTGCCCGGAAACCTCTGTCCTCACTGTAGAAGGACATGTGGAACCAGAATTGGCCTCCACAGTCACTTACGGACAGATCGTTAAGACCATGTTTATGGAAGACAATCTTACTCGGTTACGAGTGATTGCCAAAGAAGAAGAAGATAATTGGGGGGAACTGGGTTCAAAGTCTGACATGAAGACAAACTTATAAGGGGATGAGTTCCCCTTAGGAATGCTCTGCTCAGCTCCTGGACACATGTCAGAATAAAAGCAGGGTTGTGAATTAGTATAAACAGCCACCAGAATTGAGCTTAGCACGGACTCAGCAACAGCATTAAGGTTTTCTACTCCATTACAATGCTAGATGGCACTAGCAGTGGCGGAGAATTTATACCAATGAATATCATAAACTTTATAGCCCAATATATACCTTTGCATTGGTCACTGAGGATAAGACACAAAGCCTGCATGTCCTCTGTAGATGGAACGCAGGTGATTTATTTCTGTCTGTAGAGCCCGAGCGCTGCAAGAAGTTTCAATTTTCATAAATACTTCATGTGCTTTTCTTGGAAACAGTATATTTTTCTCATTAAACTGATCTTCTTTCAACAACTCCTCACAGCTTTCTCCCTTTTAAAAAGTGATTTATTCATCCAGAGAGTTATGAATTAAAAATGGACCTTTGATAAACTGACCAAACGCTGTTCTCACTTTTGTATCACACTACTGGAACAGAAAGAGCTACTGGAATGTAGCAGCATGCCTTTACATGCTTCAGTGTTGGAGGAATGCGCACTTCACATCATTTTCACATTTACAATTTGAAAACCTGTGTTTAAGTGCATTAAGAATCAAAGTATTTTACGGATGATGATGATTACCTTGCTGCTGCTTCTGCTTAATAATAAATTCCTAAAGTCTCGTCTACTGTTCTCCGTAATAGTACAGGTAGTTAAACATCCCTAAAATGCATCATATTACAAAGAGAAGGAGATGAAGCTGCCTCAGGAATGCTATGGTTTTGAAAGTTAGCATGGAAATATCTGAAATAAATGAATGGGTGGTGGTGGCGGCAGGTGGCAGTCGTATATTCTGGTCAATTTAAAGACCATTCCATCTCCTCAGAAGGTTTTAAAGGATTGATTTGGAACTTAGAGCTATTTTAAGAAAATAAGAAGAACATGCTGGATCAGGCCAATGTAGAGACGTAGCATGGAGGACAGGGGGGCAGTAGCCCCGGGCACACAATTTTGAGGAGGCTCAATCAGGTGCCCTTGTGACAGGTATGGAGCCTTTGAAGTGCAGTGGTTGGTCTAGTGGGCAGGTGGATGGAGGCAGTGAGCAAGAAGCTCTGTTCATCCTCCCTGTGCACCCCCTTATGTGCGCCCCCACTCCAGCTACCCAGTCCAACAGAGGGGCATAACATTTGCTCCGCCCCGGGCACGGGCAACCCATGCTACGCCACT
Organism: Podarcis gaigeae; assembly: GCF_964106915.1. Taxonomy (NCBI): domain Eukaryota; kingdom Metazoa; phylum Chordata; class Lepidosauria; order Squamata; family Lacertidae; genus Podarcis; species Podarcis gaigeae. Next base: position 64,877,301 of record NC_139686.1, on the reverse strand, counting down.
GGGCCAATGGTCCATCTAGTCCGATATCCTGCTCACACAGTGGCCTACCAGATGCCTGTGGCAAACAGGCAAGCAGGACCCGAGCGGAAGAGCACTCTCTCCTCCTGTAGCTTCCAGCAACTAGTATCCAGGAGCATTACAGCCTCTGAATGGCTTGGAGCCACAGATAGCCTTAATGCCTACAAACTTGTCCAGTCCTCTTTTAAAGCCATCCAAGTTCATGGCCATCACTGCCTCCGGTGTGAAGAAGTACAGTGGTACCTCTGGTTACGTACTTAATTTGATCCGGAGGTCCATTCTTAACCTGAAACTGTTCTTAACCTGAAGCACCACTTTAGCTAATGGGGCCTACCACTGCTGCCGCACCGCCGGAGCACAATTTCTCTTCTCATCCTGAAGCAAAGTTCTTAACCCGAGGTACTATTTCTGGGTTAGCAGAGTCTGTAACCTGAAGTGTATGTAACCAGAAGCGTATGTAACCCGAGGTACCACTGTACCAGATTCAGACTCACTTTGCATAATGCAGCAAAGCAACAACAAGAACAACACAGAACTCTTGGCACTGCGCATGAATGAATGTGGAAGTGTTGGGTGCTTTGCATGTATACAAAATTTGCTATCCTGCTTTCAGTTACCCAGGCAGTATAAGAAAGAAAGAGAACAGGAGTCCAGACTAGATGGGGGGGCTTTGGCAGTGCTTTTACTATGTTCTTTGCGCGACCTGGTGGTGACAGTTCCAGCCCCCAGGGATCATAAGAAAGGAATAAGGACTCTGACAAGGTTGTGGAATTAAAATTAGGCCACAACTTTATTAAAATTCCAAATGTAGGAAGACCTTGGCTTAGGCCTTGGGCATGTATTCCTCCCAGCCCCCCAGCAGGGAGAACTGGGGCACATCAGGGTAAATAGGATATGGGGGTTATGCTAGACAGGTAGCCGAGTCCATATCCCCCCACACAGGGTAGTTCACTGACAACCTTTCAGTGTATGGCCAGTGACACCCATTACATAACCCCTTTTAAGAGGAGACCCTGGAATTGCTGCTCCAGGGGGGTGAATCACCACTTCACACACACCCCATTATAGGGAAGAAAAGGCTAAAGGATTCCACCCAAGGCCATAAACTGCCAAAGCTGTGACGAATTGCTTCGGGGAAGACAAAACCTGCCAATGCAGGAAATTTTCTTCCCGGTCCTTCAACAGCAACCAGTCAAAGACCTTAAAAGAGACCACTAAACAGGAGGAAAAAGTTAACTTACAAACAAGAAAACATTAAACAAAGGGAGGGTAGGGAGGGTGAATCTCCTGAGCCGACTGCCTGGCTGTTGTCGGTTCCACCCCCTATTTATAAATGGGGCAGCAAGAAGCCTAATTACTGAGACTGGATGTGAGCCTCTGAATAATAACACTGAGAAGCAAGCCAGCTCCCTTTTACCACTATGCTCCCTGGGAACTGTAGTCCCACACATGATCCTGCAAAGGCACCCACATTATGAAGTGTGAAGCTCATTAACTGAGCAATATGTGCATCTTCCTACAAGATCTTCTTCCTTTAGGTCCATAGAACCTCACACTAAGAATTATTTTATATTTGCTGCAGTGTGGGCCATGTTCATCAATGCTCCAATTAGAAGCCCTAACCTATAATTACTACCTTCACTGCTGGAGACTGAGGCATTTTCATTTGTGATGAGGAATTTACGACAGTTTTGAAATGTTCCTGAGTGTATTATTAGCACGTGAACACATGATAGAGAGAGAGGAGGTCGGGAGAGGAAGGAACAGAAAGGGGTATTAACATGCTTAATTTCTTTATCGTACATGCTACTTATTATTAGATATTTTGTACCCTTTGAAAAAAGTTAATAGCTTTCACTGGATTAGTAACTGAAGGTTTACATTTAATGCTTTAGCTAAAGCTGTATGATATGTATGTCAGCAGTCGCCAGCCTGGTCCCTCCAGAATGACACTTCTCATCATACCCAACTATTGCTCATGCTGAGAGAGAGAGAGAGAGAGAGAGAGAGAGAGAGAGAGAGAGAGAGAGAGAGATGGAGCTCTGTATTGTGCATCAACCACAATAGAGTGGTACCTTGGTTCTCAAAACGCCTTGGTACTCAAACAACTTGGAAGCTAAACACTGCAAACCCGGAAGTAAGTGTTCCAGTTTACGAACTTTTTTCAGAAGCCGAACATGCTCAGTTTTGAGTGTTACACTTCCAATTTGAGTGCCACACTTCAGATTTGGGTGTTATGCTGAGGTCTGTCTGTTTTTGCTATTTATTTTGCGTTTTTGTTTTTGCAGCTTTTTTTGTGACTGTGTAGAACCCAATTCACCTACTGATTGACTGATTGTGTGACTGCAGTGCATCATTTATTGCTTTCATTTTATGGATGAATAGTCTCGTTAGATAGTAAAATCCATGTTAAATGGCTGTTTCAGGGGTTGTTGCTAATTGTCTGGAATGGATTAGCCCATTTTGCATTACTTTCTATGGGAAAGTGCACCTTGGTTTTGGAACGCTTTGGTTTTGGAACAGACTTCCAGAACAGATTAAGTTTGAGAACCAAGGTACCACTGTATTCAGTTCAGATCCCAATTTAGGGCTTTGGAAAACAGTAAACTTTGGTTCAAGGTGGTTTATAGGCTGTCCCAATTTACTTCATTTAGAATCATAAAAGGTAAAGGTACCCCTGCCCGTACGGGCCAGTCGTGTCCGACTCTAGGGTTGTGCACCCATCTCACTTAAGAGGCCGGGGGCCAGCGCTGTCCGCAGACACTTCCGGGTCACGTGGTCAGCGTGACGAAGCTGCTCTGGCGAGCCAGCACCAGCGCAGCACACGGAAACGCCGTTTACCTTCCCGCTATAAAGCGGTACCTATTTATCTACTTGCACTTAAGGGTGCTTTCGAACTGCTAGGTTGGCAGGTGCTGGGACCGAACGACGGGAGCTCACCCCGCCGCGGGGATTCGAACCGCTGACCATGCGATCGGCAAGCCCTAGACGCTGAGGTTTTACCCACAGCGCCACCCGCATCCCCATTTAGAATCAAAGAATCATTGAATTGTTAGTAACCCTGAGGATCATCTAGTTCAGGGGTTCCCAAACCTTTTCCAAAAAGGGCCAGATTTGATGAAGTGAACATGCATGAGGGCCAACCAAAGTTGTTGAGCTTTTTAAAGTATTTTACTCCAGGACATATACTGCAATGGGGGCCAGATTAAATCAACCGGTGGGCCGAATTAGGCCCCCGAAATGGACTTTGGACATGCCTGATCTAGTCGAACCACTGCGATGCAAGAATATATAGCTGTCCCAAATGGGGAATGAACCTGCAACCACTTGGTGTTATCAGTACCATGCTCTAACCAACTGGGCTATCCTCTCCCTTCTCCCTCCATTCACTACTAGAAATTGACATTTTTTTGAAAATTTCTAGTAGTGAATGGAGGGAGAAGGGAGAGGATAGCACAGTTGATTAGAGCATGGTACTGATAATTCAAAATGTGTATAAAGAAGGCTGATCACTGAAGAATTGATGCTTTTGAATTATGGTGCTGGAGGAGACTCTTGAGAGTCCCATGGGCTGCAAGAAGATCAAACATCTCCATTCTGAAGGAAATCAGCCCTGAGTGCTCACTGGAAGGACAGATCCTGAAGCTGAGGCTCCAATACTTTGGCCACCTCATGAGAAGAGAAGACTCCCTGGAAAAGACCCTGATGTTGGGAAAGATGGAGGGCACAAGGAGAAGGGGACGACAGAGGACGAGATGGTTGGACAGTGTTCTCGAAGCTACCAGCATGAGTTTGACCAACCTGTGGGAGGCAGTGGAAGACAGGAGTGCCTGGAGTGCTCTGGTCCATGGGGTCACGAAGAGTCGGACATGACTAAATGACTAAACAACAACAAAGAGCAAACAATTGATAATATTAACTAGCAGAAAATTAGGCAAGAAGAAGAATATTGGCAAAAAATCCTGGAAGATTTGCTTTGGTCAAGTTTTCAGTATACAAAATTTAGCGTGAGGGATTGAGTTGGTGCATAAACAGGAGGCAATGGAAGATTAAGGCTGTTGATCGTTTCTTTTTTTTAAGGCACCGTGAGCTAGATTTGGAGCATGAAAGGTGCTGTTGAGAGATAGCAACGTACCCCTCACTATGACAACTTACAAAGAGTGTGAAGCATCAGCATAAGAGTCTGAGACTGCAACAGAGCAGGGTTTCCTATGAATGATTCCCAATGATACAAGCACAGCAGCTTGAATCGTTATGTTTGCATGGCACTGTGCTTGCTATTTCACCACTTGTTTAAATCTCTTGCATATCAGGCATTGGCATGAATATTCACAAACATGCAAAAGGATGAGCAAAAACTGGGGGTGAGTTTTCATATTCCATTTAAATAGCTGCCATGGAGTAGTAACAAACAGAAGCCTACATGTGATGATGATGATGATGATGATGATGATGATGATGATGATGATAATAAAGCAATTCTACCTGATAGGCTTATTATCAGCGCTTCTTGGGTTACTATTGTTGAATGATTTCTTGCTATGATAAATGTCAGTGATCTGAGATGACTGATGACACACTAACAGGTTTTTGTATTTTCACACGTTGTGGTCATTAAATAATAGCTCTGTTCAGATCCACATCATATATTTAAAGCACATCCGATGTGCATTTAAGGCAGATGCCAGGATGATATACATTGGGAAGCTAATGTATTGTATTGCACTGCATTGCATTGTATTGCATTGTATCACTTTGAGATTGTCCAATCTATTGTCCAATTTTACAACCAGTCCAATCCTCTTTGGCCTGCATTGAACATTGTGTTGGGACTAGCTTCACAGCCCTCACAGTGATGTCTGTAGACCTTAGCCTGTTATTTTGTGGACTCATGATATGTAACAAAATGTATTCCTGCCTTGCCATTTGCTTATGTTTTAGATATTATGGAATGAACAACAGTAACAACAACGTTTTTTTAAAAGAACTATAGCGTGCTGAAATGTATGGTTTCATTTTTCATTTCATTTTTCCTGCTGCCCAATAAAGAAGAGAGAGGAAAGAGGCATTGAAAAACCATAATTCTACAAGCAGGAAATCCTTCTTTGTTTAAATTCATATAACTCCCCTGTAGAAATTCATATAACTTCCATTCGTGTCATGATCAGATTCATAGGACCAAAGGAAATCTGCAGAGTGCACATCAGTCTCACTAACAAAGTCAATTTTTGTGGTTGCTCTTTCACTCCAGCTTGTACTGTGAAGCTCACATTTAACTTTTAATTAAATCTCTGGAATATGAGATGGTATAAAATGTTACATTTATCAGTTTAATTTTGAAGCATTTATTGAATACACAGCATTGCCCTATGATTCAAATGAATTTCATTTACTAGGAATCACGATTCATTTATTTTATTTTTCTGACACTAGCATAGATTCTCATGCCCAGCTGGTCTTTTCGAGAAAATGGTTAATAAATGAGGTCTAAAAGCAAATTCTCTTCCTCCAAGTCTTGTGTATTGCCAAACATTTCAGATCTATCGAATGTTCTGAAAAAGAGATCATTCACTCAGGAAATTAGTCTTTTCAGCAATACCTATATTTAAACTTCTATTCTTGAATTAAATGCCTCCTGTTGCAATAAGCAATTTTTTTTAATGGCAATACATACTTAGGTGGAGCTCTGAGAGTTGTGATGGTGGTAGAGTAACTATTATTTGTGCTGGCATATCCAAAGCTTTAAACTAAGAATCCAAAGAGGGGATCAGAATCTCCAGGTGTTATGCTAGGCTGTGACATTTCAGGTGAATCGCTAAATGCTCATATGTTTGAATCTTCTTGCACATTGAAAACAAAAAAAACCAAATCTCTTATGAATATAATATAAAATAAATAAGCAAACAAATAGGTATAGCACCCAGTTGTTGCAGGATGATGTGAGTTGTAGCCCAACAACCTCTGTAGGACCTCAGGTTCCCCAGAGTTTAATATAAGGCATCAGTGGCCTCTCTTTGCTTGGAAATTCGAAGCAAATTTGCCCACTGAAGAGGGGCAAAAAGAGATGTGCTATAATAGTGAGCTCAGCTGCTGAGTTGTGATGGCTATGTAACAAAAATAGGAAAAGAAGAGAGAGCTGAGGGGGGGGGGACCTAAGGTTCAGAAAAAGTATAGAAAATATTTAGGAAAAAACGTAAGGGGGGAAACCCTCAGTGTGGGTAAAGGGGAACTTGTTCAGTACAGATATTGAGGGAAGAAAGTAAAACACGATGAAATATTCCAGAAAGGCCATGGCTGGCTGGCTGAGACACTGAATACACCACACGATGACATTTTGTAGCAAGCTCCATTTATAAATGTATAATAATGATAACATTACACAAACAACAACACGGATAATAACCTTTCATAGTGAAATTATTTTGCTAATGGATGTGTTGGGGACATTCCATTGCCGGCCCTACCATTAGGCAGAGTGCTAGAGCCACTTTAGTCTGCTGATTTTGGCTGTCGTGAACGGGCAGCAAATCATTAGTTATTTCATTCATTGTCATTGAATTTTTTCTTTGCTGCCAGAGAAGAGGAAAGGCATTTGTGGATTTTTCCGCCCACCTCAAGTACCAAAATAAGTTGAATGGCCTTGGGTGCTCTGCATGTTGACTTGGGAGAATGGGAGCTATTTGCTGCTCTGCCTCAGGCAGCAAAATGTTTTGGGGTGCAACTTCTTTTAGTTTACATTAAATGTTGCCCTAAACATTGAATTAAACATTACAGTCAAAACTCAGTTGTTGAAATGTTCAACAACCGAGGTGCGGCTTTCGACTGGTTGCAGGAGCTTCCTGAACTCAAGCAGAAGCTACGTCGGACATTCAGCTTCCAAAAAACATTGGGAAACCGGAACACTTACTTCTGGGTTTTTGGCGTTCAATAGCCAAAACGTACAGTAATGGAGGCATTCGGGAGCCAAGGTTTGACTGTACACCTAAGGACTGAACTCAATGCTAAGTTCAACATGGGGCTGGCACTGAAAATATTTAGGTACATTTCAAAATAAATCCATACATTGATGTCACCAACCTCTCTTTCTATTCCAAAGAAATTGAAGACACCAGCAGGGTAGTGATTGGGAAATATGAAGCATCAAATGCAAAAGTGTGCTTAATAGTAGTAGTAGTAGTAATAATAGTAGTAGTAGTAATAATAATAATAATAATATATTCATACTCCACCCATACTGCTGGACTGGGTTCATCCCTGATGGATGACTTTTACAGGAACAGCACAGAGTTACCTTGCTTCTGCTTCATGATTTTGATACCTTTGATCCTGGACCAGCTCCACAGAATGGGAATTAGGAGCCCTACCAAATCAAAAAAGTAACATTTGAAGAGTTCTTTTTGTCCCTTTGCTATAGCGTGCCCCAGGGCCCTATTTTATCCCCAAGACCAGGGGTCAGCAAACTTTTTCAGCAGGGGGCTGGTCCACTGTCCATCAGACCTGGGGAGGGGCAGACTATATTTTGAAAAATAATAATAATGAATGAATTCCTATGCCCCACAGATAACCCAGAGATGCATTTTAAATAAAAGCACACATTCTACTCATGTTAAACACTAGGCAGGCCCCACAAATAACACAGAGATGCATTTTAAATAAAAGGTCACATTCTACTCATGTAAAAACACAGATTCCCGGACTGTCCGCGGGCTGGATTGAGAAGGTGATTGGACTGGATGCGGCCCTGGGGCCTTAGTTTGCCTACCCATGCCCAAGACTATTGAATATCTATATGTAAAACCATCCATCTACCCCCTAAATCATTGTTTCATTATTATTACTATTTAAAAATCCTCCTTGACCCACTCACATCCAAATCCCAAGATTAAACCCAAAAGGATTTTCAGCTGCCAAACACAAAATCATTACAGCTATAAACATTTCAAACGTAACTGGGAGGGAGCCAGTGTGGTGTAGTGGTTAAGAGCGGTGGACTTGTAATCTGGTGAACCAGGTTCGATTCTCTGCTCCTCCACCTGCAACTGCTGGGTGACCTTGGGCTAGTCATACCTCTTTGATGTCTCTCAGCCCCACTCACCTCACAGAGTGTTTGTTGTGGGGGAGGAAGGGAAAGGAGATTGTTAGCCGCTTTGAGACTCCTTCGGGTAGTGATAAAGCGGGATATCAAATCCAAACTCCTCCTCCTCCTCCTCCTCCTCCTCTTCTTTTTTTTCTTCTTCTTAAGCTTTTTCTGTATAAATATGCATTTCTGAAACAAAACCTTGCAATAAAAAGGACTTGCATGTAGCTAAGTAAGTAATGTAATATGCAATCCTAAACCCACTTATCAGAGATTGAATTAAAGAGGGCTTACTTATGAGTAGACATGGTTAGAACTGGACCAATAAATGATTTTGTGATGGGCCATTAGTAACTTCATTAATTTTGTCCTTAAGGTGCCACCAGACTTCTTGTTGTTTTTCTTCCAAAAAAAGGGCTACTCTTCTGGAAATTCATTAACTTTAAATAGGAAGACACAGGGAAGGTAATTGATTTTGTGGATATCTGTTGATAGCAGAGATATGCAAATCTATTGTCTGCTATAAGTTAGAATAAAAATGGAAAGACTTGTGCAAAATAATCCAATTGAAGTGGAATGGAAACTATCAGATTAAAGTATGAATGAATGCTGGAATGGATTGGGGAACATTTATACATCCCTAGTTCATTTTTACTTGTAGCCCCTTTGTACGTAAAATAAGCTATCTGAAAAGAACTACATTCTGTTGCTTCCCACTCGCTTAGTTGATCATTTTGCCAGTCTACCCAACCCCATCTTGTCTCTTTGTTTATCTAAGAATCAATTCTTTGTCTGCTTCCAGCCTAGATGAAACACGGAAAACAAACACGGACTTTTCTGTTCAATTTGCATCCAAGAAAAGTTGCTGCTAACAACCCTTATCCATGAATTACTCACTCCTAAAGATCAATATTTATATGCTTGCTGAAGTGTCCTCAGCAAGATCAATGAAACTCACTAGAGAAAAAGAATGAGAGAGTGTTGTTGTCAGAGGCTAGCAAACAGTGATGGCTTTCTTGTTCACAGTTAGGCATATCTGAACGTAATAAGGCCCTATATTCACAACCAACCTAAAAATTGTGTGTGTGTGTATGTTTACGATTAGTCACAGCCATGTATGGAGTAAGCCAGTTTTCTGATTCTGTGAAAATAATCAGATGTACGTTGCATACATACTCTGGTATTACCAGAAGCAGCTTGGTCATGCTGGCCACATGACCCGGAAAAAACTGTCTGCGGACAAATGTTGGCTCCCTCAGCCAGTAATGAGAGATGAGCGTTGCAACCCCAGAGTCGTTCACGACTGGACTTAACTGTCAGGGGTCCTTTACCTTTTTATCTTGCTGAATGCATAAATTCCTATTCAGTTCCTTATTTAGCTTATTTAGTTATAAATGCATAAAAGAGCTGTATGAAATAGATGATAAATCAGTGCTACATTCCCCACAAACTGTCACATTTTGGGGGTTCCTAAAGAGGCAATTAAGAGCAATTAAGAAGAAGGCAATCTTCTGCCTGCAGCTGTGGCCAGAAAGAGAGGGATGTGTAACATTACAAGTCGTCTAAGCAATTAAACGAACTAATGAATCCTCACAACACACATTTACCAAGACAACATTCTACTCAAAACTCAGGATGGGACAGCTTTCTCTTCATCCTTGGTCTCAGTATCTTCTAGACATTCGTTTTCAGAAAGAATATAAGCTTGTCTATATGAATGGGAGCCTCAGACACAGCCAGGTGACAGCTTGCTTCTCCAAAAAAAAAAAACAACTCTCCTAGTGTTTTTCTCAGTTGGATAAGCAAACCATTTTCCTCCTTGTCATGAATACATCACGCTGAATCTATTTAAAACAACTTGTTTATTTTCATTGCCAGGCATGTTGGGAGGGAAAGGGTTGAAATGACTAATTTTTGTATTCACATTTTCAAAAACATCCCATTGCTACTATCCAATTAATTTATAATAAAAAAACTCTTGTCAAAAGCATGAGGAACCTGTTGACAATTTCTGTTTTGAGAAAATAATTCACACCTTTGAATGTTCAGATAATTTGCAACCCAGATATGTGTGTTGTTGTTTTTCAACAAAACGAAAAAAAACCACTCAGCATCATGCTGACAACATGAAACGTTAAAGAAGGGAATGCAATTAGTGTAAAAGTTAGCTCTGTATAAAATCTAACTGGAATATTTCCCCTTATTTTTTCTGTTTAATGAAGAATGTGTGTATGTTTGGTATTAGATCAATAATCTGTTCTGAGATGACACCACAGCAGATTGGGTAAAACTTTAGGTGAAATGAATTGTGTGTAACTCCATTAAGGAAGATTAATTGGAGGTGCTTATACAGGTGTAATATTCAAACAGGCCTGGTTCCAATGTTATTCTGATTGACAGTATTCAATGCTTTCTAGGGCCACTCATACTGCCAAGGGCAAACAGCTCTCTGCCTTTATCCAAAGAACATTATGTGTTTAATTTGGTGGTGGTCTAGGTTTTCCCCCAATTCATTTTGACTGAAGATGTTTATGTTGGAAACATTTTCTTCTACAACACAACTAGATAAAAACAGAATAAAACGAGAGCGTTATACAGGGACTTCCGGGTCGGCGCCATCGCCGAATGGCGGGCTCCCTCTGAGCTCCGGAGGGAGCCGGCTTGGCAGGGGCTGGGTCCTACCGCACCGGCGATGCGGGGACCCTTAAAAACCACGGCCAGATTGAGGCCGTGGACATGGAGACTCGGCTGGCACCGTTAGCGCCCTCCCGACTCGTGAAGGAGCCTTTTTAAAGGCTACGGATCGGGTGCCGGGGAGAAGCGTGGTGCTTTGAGTTCTCTGCTATCCCTGCCGAGCGCAGCCGCATGCCATCCGGCGGAGAGCGCCGACTTCTTCTATTGAAAATTCGGCTCTAAAGAAGAACCCGTGAGTAATTGGAATGTGGACTAAAAAAAAAAAGGGGATAAATTTTTAAAATTCGGAGCGAACGGGGGAGGTGGAAAAAAGGAAGTCAGCCTACCCCTAAATTGTAGAAGAGCCAAAACAAAGGACTGGACAACTAAGATCGAGTGTAACCTTATCTTGCCGAATCAGCAACTTCGCGAGGGAAAATTATAAGATTGAGCTGGAGGAGAAAAGTGGAATTGTTTTTAAAAAAAAAGCAACCCCCCCGGAATCCCTGGAGCGATTCGTGAAACTGCCTGGAGAAAAGTGATGGAGGTTTTGACAGCTGTCAAAGAGCTGTCAAAAAGGAAGATTAAAATAGAGACTTTGTTATGAGGACTTTGCCGGTTATATTGGTTACAAATTGAATACAAACTGTTTTAAATATCGGTTAACAAGCTACTTGGTCTGGTGGATGTGATTCTGGAAGGGAACTTTGTTACTGCAATCCACCTAGAGGAGCCGAGGGACATTGCATGTGTTTTTCACAGGAAATGTGAACAGTTGAATGGAACTTTCAATCTCCTGGGAAACTGCAGGAATGGAACACTATTTTGTCTACAGAGGTCTACATACTACAGGAAACAATGGAACTATTTGTTGGAAAATGAAAGGAACATGATGTAATGCTTTGCTTCAAGAATAACAAACCTCTGCAGAGACACTAGAAACTTTTGGAAAAAGAACATTTCTGTGGGAGAACAGAGAAATAAAAAGGAGGAGAATGATTGATAAGAACAAGGAAACAACAAGAACTGGACAGAACTGGGGGAACATTTGGGATATTCAGGTTTGACAAGCTTATGGACACAAAATTGGAGTTTTTACTCCTGGATATAAAAACCTGGATAGAAGAAATGGGCCCTTATTTGATAGACTCCTTCTACGATTGGACATCCGTAATTAAAGACTGGCAAAGAATCGGAGGGATATAGTATAATGTGGGAACTCCAGGAAGATATTAGAAGTGGAGGGATAGGTGAAACGCAAAGGGGAAAGAGGGGAGGGAAAATTGGAATCCAAAGGCTGTAAAATTATTATTTACATTTATCTTATTTTCATCTGTACTATGTTTGAAAGGGGGAAACCCGTGGAAGGGTAAAGATCGATCTTAGGGGACGAGAATTTGGATAAAATGGGTTATTGACGAAGAGTGCAATTTGGGGATAAGAATTTGTTGAATTTAATTGCTTATTTGGAAGATTTGGAACACAAGAGGGGGTAGGGAGGGGAAGTCCTAGGTATTGGCAATAGATTGGATTTAATTTGCTTTGATTTGCTCTAATTTGGAAAACCTTAATAAAAATTATTATAAAAAAAAAAACGAGAGCGCTATACAAATCCAAAGTTGTCTCTTCACTTAGGACCCCTGACCATTAGGTCCAGTCATGACCGACTCTGGGGTTGCGGTGCTCATCTCGCTTTATTGGCCGAGGGAGCCGGCGTACAGCTTCTGGGTCATGTGGCCAGCATGACTAAGCCGCTTCTGGCGAACCAGAGCAGCGCACGGAAACGCTGTTTACCTTCCCGCCAGAGCACTACCTATTTATCTACATGCACTTTGACGTGCTTTCGAACTGCTAGGTTGGCAGGAGTAGGGACCGAGCAACAGGAGCTCACCCCGTCACGGGGATTCGAACTGCCGACCTTCTGATCGGCAAGTCCTAGGCTCTGTGGTTTAACCCACATTAAATAACTTAAAAGTACAGTGGTACTTCGGTTTAAGAAGTCGGGTCCATTTCCTGGTGGGGCCATGTTGTGGTCCGGCCCCCTAGCCACTCCCCCTCAGCATCAGTGTGGGACGGCATCCCGCGTGCAGACACGTCAGGATGCCAGGCAGCCAATCTGGACACCTAGAGGCGTGGCCTGGGGAGATTTAATCCTCAGCATGACTCTGAGGCTTCCTCTTTCAGCCTCATGCCGCAGATCTCCTGCCCTCCCACCCTTTTCCCCGGTTGCGTCATTGGTCTTGCTATGAACTTCGGTTGGTTGCCGTTGAGGGTCCTGATAGGACTTTTTCCACTTGGCAAATTGTCACCAGCCACTTGGTTTTCACCTACTTCATAGCAATCGTCACAACTTTAATAGTTTTGACAGTTAAGCACTGGAATAGCGGTGTGTGGGGGAGGGGAGGTGAGGCCATCACCTGCCCCTCCATGCTTAAGGGTATTCCGTTAAAGGAATCCAGGGGTGTGGATCTCTTCTGGAGCTCCAGGAGGGGCTAGGGTCATGCCACGACCCCAACGGGAACCCGGGGTGTGCTCGAGTTGATCCGCATCGGTGGGGCGCCCTCTTCTGGAGGTTTACCTTTACCAGACTTCCTGCAAGGCGGGCAGGAGTCACTTATAGTCTGTGGATGCCAATGCCTAAGCCAATACCACTCACATTCTGTAATCAATAAAGTTGTGGCCGAAATTTTGCCCATTAACATTTAACCTAAAATTCAGTGTCCTTGTGTCTTTATTCTCCTGGGGGGTGGCTTGGGGGCCTTGACACGCAACAGTCTGGATTAAAAACCATTCAGTTTACAAACTCCGCAAAACCAGAAGTAGTGTCTTGGTTTGTGAACTTTACCTCAGTCTAAGAATGGAATCCGAACAGCGGAAGGGCACCAGTGGCAGGAGGCCACATTAGGGAAAGTGCGCCTCGGTTTAAGAATGGTTTCGGTTTAAGAACAGACTTCCAGAATGGATTAAGTTCATAAACCGAGGTACCACTGTGAGAGAAACCTTCCAAAAAGATGCATGGGGAAGGTTTGGTACTGCATAGATATTACCTCTATTAACATTTGTGACTAATAGGTACCAAGTTTAATGGATTGAATCTCGTTATAGATACTTCTGATCACTCTTGTCTCTCATGTCAGTTTCTCAGAAAGATCTCGACGGCAGATTTCTTGCGCATAGTTCTGCGACAAATGTACTCCTGTTGACTTTCAATAATGTGCTATATCCATGCACGATGCTGTTAGGAGCAAAGTGGTGAAGTCTTTATGAAACACAGTTTTGCATTTACTCCCATTCATTAAGAACTGAACTAGCCTAGGGGGGTCCTTTTAGAATCAAATGGTGGAAATAAAAATATCAGTGTGTATAAAGAAATGGTCAATTTAGCAGCAAATGTGGAAGACACCTGCAATCGTTTTCTTAACTCTGTGACAATCTCCTCTGTCCTGCTCCTTTGGCATAAATGTGAAATATATAGATGCAATTAAATGAAGGTGTGTGAAATGCAGGTTTTACATTCAGATCTTATAAATCTTCAATTTTAATATATATATACTATTGGTTGAAGTAAGGGTAGCAAAATTGCAGCTAAGAAGCTCAAATCATATATATTACTGACACCCTTCTTTTGGAAATTAAACCAATGTCCAGACTTCAGCTTTCTAAAACTTTACTTGCAGAAACTTATAGATGAATTAAAATGTAATATTTACAGTCGCATGTCAGATAAGCAACACCTGCCCACTGCATTCTGCCATCTGCTACTGGATTGCCGTCACATCTAAAAACCTTTTGTGAGCAGCCAGAGAGCACCAGACTTCGTGTACAACTTGATTCATAGGCAGGGTTTTTACCTAATCAGTATGATAATCTGGGGTGGGGGTGGGGATTAGGCAGCCTTCATCCCTAACCTCACTCACCTGTCTTGGCTGTCTATGGCACATTTTGCTTCCTGTCTGTCAGAGACCATGCTGAAGAGGACGGCACTGAGGAGGAATGGTGGGAGCCACCGCCTCCGCCTGCTCCGGATCCTGAATCTTCCCAGAAGCAGGACAGTATAGATTTGGAACAGTGGTTTGCAGAGGGGCATAGTTCAGAAGGCAGAAGCTGGAAATTACTGGATGGGGAACAGCTAGGAGAAGAAACACTGGAAGATAGAGGGTTAACAGAGTCACAGTCTCTGGACAGCATTCACCCCCCCCCCCTTTCTCCAAAGTCACGGAAAGCTCAGAAAATGTCAGATCAGAAAGCACAGAGGCTACAAACTCAGATTACAAAACGTAGAAGTGACGTAGATTAGTTGGGACAGAAGGGGGTGGGGTCCTTAATTGGGAGCACCGCCATTCTAGGAGATGTGTTTTTGTTCTCTCACTGTGATTCTTAAAGTTTCTATCTGGTAAGAAGACTCCTTTTCCTTTGTTCTGCTTATCTACTGCCACGGGGGAAGAAGCCAATTCCCTGAAGCCTGACACTGTCTGAGTTTTCCACCCTGGTGAATTTCCATGTTTGCTCTGCTAACTGGCAAAACAAGATTCCAGTTTCCAGCATTTGTCCCAAATCTATTGACTGGTCCCCAAGAGCCCAAGAGCCTTTGGTTACAGGAACATCTGATTTTATTTTCTATGTGCCTCCACACACACTATTTATTTTCTATCTAGGGATGAGGGAGACTTTTGACTTAGTTTTGCTTTTAAAGGTGAAGTTATCAAAGCTGCACTTTCTGAAACAATGTGAGAACAAAACCACAGGAATCCTTTGAAATTCACATCTTATCCAAGTTTCTCCAACTATATTACCGCTTCCGGAGTAGACATAGCCTGTCAAATTACAGATGATAAAACTAAGGGGGGTTTTGTGGGGGAGACCTTCAAAGTTTCTTCTTTTCCTGTGGTTATGTAGGGAACAATTTGATCATGAAAATGGCATGCGTCGCATAGGTGCTCCTAGAAAAGTAAACCTGAAAAGAGTCAGAAGAATATGGACTGGGACTATAGAGTTATGATGAAGGAAAACAAAACGTCTTCAGACTTGTCCTCTGCTCAGCTGGAACCAAAAGTAACAGAAAGCAAGTGCAAAGATGATTTAACAAGAGTGGATGTGTTGGCATGTGACAAAGGAGGCAGAAGAACTTTAGCATAGCCAGAAGAAAGTGATACATTACTTCAACATCCCTTCCCACAAAGCTGTGTGATTGGAGAACATTGATAAAACCGTTCTCTCTGAAGAAAACCTAGCCCTGTCATGTCACAAAAGGGCCCTCTGCACCGTGTCCCTTTCCTTATGCAGCAAGTTTGGAAAGAAACATTTCGTGTTTTGCAGATACAATGTCCTCAGTGATCGTTTTAAGAACTGAATTTTGGCCGAGGTCCCTGCTTCAGTTTGGGGTGCTTCATATAGCCCTGAATCTTTCTGAAATACACCTACTTGAGTTATTGATGAAGGATCGCACAAATCCAGTATTAATGATGTACTTACTATTGCTAGATGGATAGAGGCAGTGGAGTTGCTGGGAAGGTATTCCCTAGTTTCTGGCAAACCTAGGCACATATACTGTGATTTACCTCTCCTTAAAAGGTAAAGGTAAAGGTACCCCTGCCCGTTCGGGCCAGTCTTGACAGACTCTGGGGTTGTGCGCCCATCTCACTTAAGAGGCCAGGGGCCAGCGCTGTCCGCAGACACTTCCGGGTCACGTGGCCAGCGTGACATCGCTGCTCTGGCGAGCCAGAGCCGCACACGGAAACGCCGTTTACCTTCCAGCTGGTAAGCGGTCCCTATTTATCTACTTGCACCCGGAGGTGCTTTCGAACTGCTAGGTTGGCAGGCGCTGGGACCGAGCAGCGGGAGCGCACCCCGCCGCAGGGATTCGAACCGCCGACCTTTCGATCGGCAAGTCCTAGGCGCTGAGGCTTTAACCCACAGCGCCACCTGCGTCCCCTTACACCATCTCCTTACACCATCAAATATGGACACGGGTGGCGCTGTGGTGTAAACCACAGAGCCTAGGGCTTGCCAATCAGAAGGTCGGCAACAACAGGGTGAGCTCCCGTTGTTTGGTCCCAGCTCCTGCCCACCTAGCAGTTTGAAAGCACATCAAGTGCAAGTAGATAAATAGGAACTGCTCCAGCAGGAAGGTAAACGGCGTTTCCGTGTGCAGCTCTGGTTCGCCAGAAGCGGCTTAGTCATGCTGGCCACATGATCCAGAAGCTGTCTGCAGACAAACGCCGGCTCCCTCGGCCTATAGAGTGAGATGAGCACCGCAACCCCAGAGTCATTCGTGACTGCACCTAATGGTCAGGGGTACCTTTACCTTTACACCATCAAATGCTACAGGAAGTATAATTAGGTCACATATTTAACTATTACAGCAATGATTACAACAAAATTATTATGAACTTACAGTGGGGGCATATAAGGTGTTTTGTAGACAATGTTAAGCCCTTCAAAGCTGCAATCCTACAATGCCCTGGGTATTCACTGGGACTTACTTCTGAGTAGACATATATCGAACTGCATTTTCAGTACCACTGGTTTCAATGGTAGAAGAGCTATAAACATGTTTACATATCCCACTGCAATAAATTGGACCAAGAAGTGCTTAATTATGTCTGGGTTGTGTTCATAATTTCCGTGTAAGTTAGCAGCAAATTCCCATTGAAAGAATTTGAATTAGAAGCAGACAAGCCATTAGTAGAGAACATCTGCTTTTTCTCAGTAGATTCCATTTCTTAAATTTGATGAGCCTGTTCTGTAGGATGGAATCTGCACAATTTATTACTTGTTGAGTTAAATTCTAATGCCAGTTGATATTTCTCATTTATCGGCTGATGTAAATGCATAGCAAAAACACAAGGAGTGTGAAGCAACATTACAAAGGATACAGATTTGAGATGAGGAGGATCTGAGATCTTTAATAATGTCAGTATCATTAAATTATAATAAAAGAGGTTTTTTTAAAACACACACACACACTAGAAAATACCTCCTGAAAACCAGGGTGCAAAATTAATCCAGCATGTCGGCTAATTAGCATTCCACTCAAGTCATGAGTCAAAGTCAAAATCTCCATTTAAATGAAGATATTCGAAAAGAGTACCACAGACCATTCTGCCCGCATCAATTTAAAGGCTTTACAGCTCTTGTGTGCGAACACCGTATTTCACATCTCCATATGGCTTCAGTTATGTACATTTTTCATGTTGCTAGGTGCTGCTGAGTGACTTTACAAAGACTGTTGCCTGATATTCCTGGAGTCGACAGGTTTCCCACCTGCTTAAACATGCAGGAAACTTGGTCCACGTGAGTCTTGCGCTGCAATGAAGCATGCATTTAAAATAGAAGCAGGCAGGCATTATCCCCAGTCTTCAAAAAATCCCTCTGCTATGTATTTGCAAATAAACATGAAATTGGCTTGTGCCGATGTAATAAATATTTTCACCCTCGGATTCACCTCTATATGCCCTGCTTTACATTTGGCAGAAATCCAAACTGTCATTCTACAGCCTAGCTGAGCAATATTGCCAATGTTTACAAATCCTTTAAAAAAAAAAAAAAAGATTTATTTCCAAAGGATTGAGCTCCCTTTTTAGCAGCGAATGCACCCTTTGCTTTGCTTTCTGCAGCGATTGTGTCTGCGGCTCAAAGAAACACCTCAATTCATAATGTCACAATTTCACAGAATCTGGATCACAAAGACAGGCTTTGATGTATCCTATGCATACTGCAGTTCGTTTCAAAATGCTTTCTTATAATTTGTCAGTGAATTATACATCACAAGGATTGTCGAAAGAAAAGGAAGAGGGCTGCTAGGCTAAAATGAGGCGAGAGTTTCAGTCTGTGTAAACAAGGGTGGATGAACTGAATTAATGATGGGGATTAATGTATCTTGGGTCCTCGAGCATTAGGAACCCCATGGTGCCTGACACATATGTATACCCATCAGCGGTAGAAATCTCTTCCATTTTGCAAACTTTTAATACACAGGGGGAATCCTATGACTAAACATAGTAGCAGAAGTGAGATCAAGCATTGCTGCTAGCTGTCTCAAAATGAGAAAGGAGTCCAGTTGCTCATGATTCTCAAATGTTGCAACATGCATGCAGTGAATCAAGAGCAGGGTGATGTAGGACCACTGGGGAAATTGTTAGAATTCCTGCTCCGTGATTGCCGCCATGGGATTGTTGTCTTTCACATGACTGTGTATGTTTTGACTCCACAAAGTGGGAAGTGACGGAGACAGTATGCTTGTGTTACTGTGTTCTGTTGAAGAGGGACTATTGTCCTTTGTTCTTTTTCTCTTTACTGTCTGATGCTAGAGAGAGAGGGAGTGATGTTGCAGTGCTTCATGTGTGTTTATATGTAAATAGATTAGCCAAAATGCTGAGTTGCTGAGGTCTGTTATGCAAGCTGCAAAGATTCTGCAGATCCCTAAGCGTGCCGATGTCTGTTGGCATCAGTCGCTGTGATGTTCGAGCAGAAGAAAACTTTTGAAGCTCCTGAACGAAAGACTAAGAGGGAGAGAACATGCCAGTTGGGCATGTCCTATACAAGTCTACAGAGGAAGAAGAAGAAGAAGAAGAAGAAGAAGAAGAAGAAGAAGAAGAAGAAGAAGAAGAAGAAGAAATTAGACTTCATAAAAAAAAACCTCAACAACTTTGACTTCCTAAAAAAAACCTCAACAACTTTGGTAGATCACTGACAGTTTTATATATATATATATATATATATATATATATATATATTTGCTTTCGTATATATATATAGTGGGAGTATACCTCAGCCTCTTGAAAGTTGAACATGCCTGGTCTAAACCACTGAGCCTTTTGGGCTTGCTGATCAGAAGGTCGGCGGTTCGAATCCCTGCAATGGAGTGAACTCCCATTGCTCTCTCCCAGCTCCTGCCAACCTAGCAGCTCAAGAGCACGCCAGTGCAAGTAGATAAATAGGTATTACTGCCGTGGGAAGGTAAACAGCATTTCCATGCACTCTGGTTTCTGTCACAGTGTTCTGTTGCACCAGAAGCAGTTTAGTCATGCTGGCCACATGACCCAGGAAGCTGTACTGTGGACAAATGCCGGCTCCTTTGGCCTGAAAGCGAGATGAGCAGCACACCCCATAGTTGCCTTTGACAGGACTTAACCGTTCAGGGATCCTTGACCTTTTTTTTTTTTACCTTTAATTCCCACTGAGTCCAATGGGCCTTGCTCCCAGGTCAGCGTGGCCTAAATTATTTCTGTGTAGTTACAGGAATCATTATGACGAGCCAGCAATTAAAGCCTACCACATACAGTATACATTTAGTGCGTCAAATGTAACTGATCATAAGTTCGTATATGTGACAAAATGATAGACCTTCCTGTTCTGCCTGTATTTTTCAGTCCTGAAACTTGATCAATTACTTTTCCATTCCAGTGGCCTCCACCATGTGAAGCCAAGGAAATTTTCTTCGTTTTACCTCCTTCTAGAGTTAACCCTGAAAGGACTGAGTCCTCTGCTCTAACTTCAGTGATCAGACAGAACATAAGGGAGAACTGCAATCTTCCCCTTTTCAGAAGCCCAAGCTATCCTCTGTGCAGACATATTGCACATTCACTTCTTATCCTCACCTCCTTCCCACCCACTCCTATCTCTGGGATAGCTTTCAAAATTAACCAGGAAACTGCCATTGTAAACTATTTTTGGAAAAATCATGGTGTCATCTCTGTTTCTTTCCTGTATTTCTTATGAGGGCAATCTGCTACCTGGGCTACACAATCCAACGTTTCTCACATTGTTATCCTTCGTATTTGAGAGTTGCCCTGCGATTTGACACTTATTGTCACACTATCTCTTAGGGGAAAATGTGATGGAAATTATTAGGGTTTTCTTTGCAACAGGAAGAGAGGTATCTATAACCTTCTCTCCCACATAGTTTCAAGCATATGGACAGCTAAAGCACTCCTGTGACTCAAGATCAAAAGCAGATAGTAAATAAGGAATTGAAAGCCAAATAAAAAAACCCATTTTTTCATAGTAATGTTAGCATGTCAACAATATACACATAATTTTACATAATGTTCTGCCACCCTGAATATGATGGTGAACAAAGCATACTTTGTACTTTCAGATCAACCATACATACTACTAAAGAGGTAAGTCACTATTCAATTTACCTCTTCAGGAACATGACAATTTTGTGCTCTTTGCAAAGGAAGTTCTGTTTTTTAACAAAATAATACAAATAGATACAGCACATTCATAGAGTGCAAAACATAGGTTATATATAATCTCTTTGAAGACTTGAAATCAGTATTTGCGTGCCAAGGCCCCATGACCTGTGGTCCCCTAGTGGATAAATAAAACACACAAACAAGCAGATTTTTGTTTATGGGTTCAAATAGGCCACAACTTTATTGGTTGCAGATGTGAGCGGTTTGGCTTAGGCATTGGGTGAAGCCAGAATATATATTGACTCCCGCCCATCTGCTGGGAGTCCAACTAAGGGCAAACCACCGATGGGGGAGCCCTAAGACTTACATCAAATAGGAGCACCCCAAGGGGTCACCGTCCCAGATCCAGGCATCAGACAGAATCCACACACCCAGGTTCCTTTAACAGGATACTCTTAATGAGGAGGGACAGGTAGAGGCTCAAACCTCCCCTTCATCTAAACATAGGCTTACCCAATGCCTAACATCAGAAAGTTGTGACGATTGCTATGAGGACTGTATTTTTCGCTCTATAGGATGCACCCAACCATAGGACACACCTTGGTTTAGAGGGGGAGAACAAGAAAAAAAATATTCTCCCCCTGTTTGCTCAGCGCTCCTTCAGTGAAGTGGCAGGAGAAATGGAGCCTCTTCCATTTCTCCTCCAGCTTCGCTGAAGGGGCGCTGTGCAGCTCTCCCTCTCTGCTGAAGCCGGGAGAGTCTTGCTCTCCCAGCTTCAGCAACTTTGGTGGTTATGACCTTGGGTGGAATCCTTTAGTCTTTTTCTTCCCTATAATGGGGGGGGTGTCATACATTGAAAGGTTGTCAGTGAACTACCCTGTGTACAGGGATATGGGTTGGCTGCCTGCATACACTTATGTCTCACAGTGCACCGCCATATCCCATTTACCCTAATGTGCCCCAGTTCTCCAGGCTGGGAGGCTGGGAGGGATACTGTAAGGAGCTTGTCCCACTCTCGTGTAGGACCCTGGTAGAGATACATATGCCCGACTGGCATGTTCCCTCCCTCCTGGTCGATCGTTCAGGAGCTTCAAAAGCTTTCTTCTGCCCAAACATCACAGCGACGGATGCCAACAGACATTGGTACACTTAGGGATCTGCAGAGTCTTCACAGCTTGCATGACAGAACTCAGCAACTCAGCATTTTGGCTAATCTACTTTTGTTGTTTAGTCGTTTAGTCGTGTCCGACTCTTCGTGACCCCATAGACCAGAGCACGCCAGGCACGCCTGTCTTCCACTGCCTCCCACAGTTTGGTCAGACTCATGTTTGTAGCTTCGAGAACACTGTCCAACCATCTTGCCCTCTGTCGTCCCCTTCTTCTTGTGCCCTCCATCTTTCCCAACATCAGGGTCATTTCCAGGCAGTCTTCTCTTCTCATGAGGTGGCCAAAGTATTGGAGCCTCAGCTTCATGATCTGTCCTTCCAGTGAGCACTCAGGGCTAATTTCCTTAAGAATGGATGCGTTTGATCTTCTTGCAGTCCATGGGACTCTCAAGAGTCTCCTCCAGCACCATAATTCAAAAGCATCAATTCTTCGGCAATCAGCCTTCTTTATGGTCCAGCTCTCACTTCCATACATCACTACTGGGAAAACCATGGCTTTAACTATACAGACCTTTGTTGGCAAGGTAATGTCTCTGCTTTTTAAGATCCTGTCTACTTTATTTACATATAAAAACACACGGAGTACTGCAACATGGCTCCCCCTCTCTCTAGCATCAGACAGCAAAGAGAGAGAACAAAGGACAATAGCCCCACCTCACTGAACACAGTAACACAAACATCCTGTCTCTGTCACTTCCCACTTTGTGGAATCAAAACATTTACCATCATGTGAAAGACAACAATCCCATGACTGTAATCATGGAACAGGAATTCTAACAGATACACACCCAAGGCCTAAGCCAAGGTCTTCCTACATTCGGAAGTTTAATCAAGCTGTGGCCTAATTTTAATTCCATAACATTATCAGAGTCTTTCTTTTCTTTTCCACATTCCGTGGGAGCTGGGGCTGTTGTGCCTGGTCATGCAATGCATCAAAGCAGAAAAAGAGAGTGAGGTGGGTGGGAGATTCGGTGAAGGGCACAAGAGGATGGCCTCCCCGCTGGAGTTTAAATTTCCGGTGGATATGCCCCCTGTGGGCACTGAATGGTTGGTGAGCATGGGGAGGCGATGGCAGGGAATGTGCCAGGCTCCGGCCCTCGCAATGACGCCCACCAGGACCCAGCTGCAATGCCACCCACCAAATAAGGCGCGTGGAGCTGAAAAACTCTTAACCCACCCACTTCTTTTCTCCCCTCCCCCTCTTTTGTAAAAACATGCACAATGACACTGTAAAACACCATAACTTCACTCCTATCATCCATGGATGGTAAAGGGAATCAACTCATTTTCTCTTGTGTGTAGAAGCATATCTGTCACTCTAGAATCTTTGTAGATTTCTCTTTGTTCTTCCTTGGCTTTGCTGTCTCCTGTCTGTGTATAATAGCGACATTAACAGCAAACAAGTTGTTGTTGTTTTTTTTAAATCCGACTAATGCAATCTTTGGCAGCACTCCCAAAATACACATTGTCACCCCTCCTCGCTCACATGCTTCCCCATACCTCCCCTCCCCCTTACCACCATTGTGATGGACTGATCATTTGTTTACAGAAGATGGAAGAGTCAATAAGTAAGTTTTTTTCAAATCAGTGAGTAGGGAAGTTTGTCATTTGAATAGCAGGTTCTGTGTCTGCAGTGGTTGAACAGCTTAAGATACTTGGGGGGGGGGAGGGACAAACAAATTTGGTTAAATATCTTGCTGGGGATGTGCAGTGCCTTAGTAGGAAAAAGCGACTTAGGGAGATAAACGCCTTGGCTTATCTGCAGATCTCTGAAAATGTTATGGTCCATTTTCTGTTCAGCACCAATTTGTTTCTAAGGGAACATTAAGATACCCTGCATTCACATGCAGTGTATGTATATACTTAAAATGGAAAGAAACTGGGCATTTGTTGTTGATAATGATGAGCATATTGCCTTGCATACAGTTTAAATGAAGTGAGAAATATGCATTGGTGTTATTGGACAAAGCATGGTGCTGAATTGTAAATTAAGGGAAGGAGGAGAGACCATTGCAGTTTTGATCAGCAGAAAAATATTGCAGGGATGAAATGTAAACAGTGAGTCATATTGGCCTGAACAACATACTACACTACTATGGCAATAAACTTTTCAGCCATGTAACATAACAGAAAAGTCTACTTTATATGCATGAGGTATTCACTGTTTTCATGCTTAATGTGGTTGTTCATCATTGCAAAGCAGAGATATAAGGAGTTGGATCTCCAGGTCTCTACTGTGATCTCCCCTGATCACAAGCTGTTTGCCAACTCAGATCTCATTGCAGGATTGAGACCCTAGATCCGATATTTCTTGATAAAATATGGTGGCTCACGCAGGCATTTGTTTATTTTTACATATACAGTGCAAAGCTCAGGAGTGTGATATATAGTAAGCCCATAATGTACACAGGGTTGCATTCCGGGGATTGTCCCTAAAGCCAAAATCACATATAGTCAAAACACATTGGGTACTGTCAGGGACTGGGCAGAAAGAATTGGCAGAGACTGCCTCCCTAGCTTGACCCTTCCAGAGAGGAGGAAGAGGAAGACAATTTAGAATTACAACAGGGGTTTGAGGGAGGTCACAGCTCAGAGGCAGATGAGGGGGAAAGTTGAGAAATTATGGGAGAGGGAGAGGAGGGAGAGGAATGGACACTGATGGACACAGTGTCTTTAAAAAGCATTCCAGGCCTCCCCTCCTTCCAGAACCCGATGAGCCTTGTAAGTAAGAAAGCAAAGAGCTCAAAGACAAAGGGCACTTATCAGCACCCGTAGAAGAGACGATGAGATTGACGAATGATGAAGTGGAAGAGACGGGGGGGGGGGTGGAGATTCACTCAGGGCAATGCCATTATCCAAGAGGCTGGGTTCTATAGTCTCTCTCTGTAAATACTGGATAAAAAAGGGGACGGTAAGAAACATTTCCTTGTCTTTGTACGTTCCTGGGCATCCGACTGTGAGAGTTGCTGGTAGCTGCCTGATAGGTATAATGGCGGGTGGAATTGCCAAAGTCTTTCCCCCCCAGGCACCTGCCCCCTTTCTTCCTCACTTACTTGAATGTACACAAATAAAATGTGCATAAATTGTGGGCAAAACAAGGGAAGGGAACCTGTGTCCCTCCATATGTTGTTGGACTACAACTTCCATCATCCTTGATGCTTGGCCACTCTGGCTGGGGCTGGCTGGGCCATGGGCTCCCCACTCCTCTGGGCTATGTGGTTCTAGAACATTATTATTATTATTATTATTATTATTATTATTATTATTATTATTATTACCCCACCCATCTGGCTGGGCTTCCCCAGCCACTTTGGGCGGCTTCCAACAAAATATTAAAATACAATAATGCATCAAACATTAAAAGCTTCCCTAAACATGGCTGCCTTCAGATGTCTTCTAAAAGTCTGGTAGTTGTTCTCTTTGACATCTGGTGGGAGGGCGTTCCACAGGGCGGGTGCCACTACCAAGAAGGCCCTCTCCCTGGTTCCCTGTAACATTCAGTATATGGTCTATATTTGGCTCAGATAATCTGTGAAAATAACAGAAGCAGATTTGGAGACAGGAAGATTGGAAGAACTTTGATAAAGGCTTTAAATAAGGTCAGATAAGATAGCTTTCATAGCTGAAATAGGTGCTTATCGGCAAGAATTTTGAAGCGCTTGCCCTTTGAAGAGTGCTCTTTCAGCATATGCCACGGGCAGCGAACATGGTGGCCAGTGATCAAGGATGGGAGTCATAGTCCAACAATATATTGAGGACTACCCTTGTTTTGTGGTAATTAATACACACTGCTGATCTTTGGTCTATATGTGCTAAACTAAATGCATAGGAGTTGTAGTCTGTGGCATCTGCAGGGCACAACATTTGCTGTAACTGGCTTAGTGAAAATGTCATTTCTGATCAGTGACCACAGCAATTTGAAGACACTTATCCTCACAGAAACCCAGATATTGAAATGGCAACATGATGCACTCCAGAAAAAAAACTGCTTTTAAGTCTTCACAAGAAGAGTCTATAACAACTCTAATAGTGGCAATCCTGACAGTCCCAAGGAAACCCACTCACATAGAAATCCACACAAACACAAGTTGTTCCATATTACGGTTTCTCTATGTTTTCTTTGTGCCAGTGCTACAAATTCTGGAGAGAATCCAAGCCCCAAAGCTATTGTTAGGGGCGGTTTTGTGGGGGTGGGGGGAGAGAGAACTGGATACAATACCTTTCAATGAAGCATCTGCATGAGCCAATTTCTGCTCTGGTAGAATCGTAACTTAAATGACAATAAAATATTATTACTCTCTTGGAAGATTTCCTTGCCTGCCAGTGTTTGCAATGAATAATGTGCCCTTGGCTCTAATTACTGACAGGTATTTATTACATCCACTCTACTGCATTTATTCAGGATGAATTGTTCATGTGAAGGACTAGCATTAACTTTTCCATGGAACTTAACAACAAAATAAAAAATCTAACTCCTTACATTGCAGGCATGGGAAATTCTCCATCAAACACTTTCAGAACGATATTATGTGTTCCATAGTTGTGTGGTTTTCAGGTTTCCACAGAAACGACACAATTTCTGTAAAATATATGCATCTATGGGAGTATAGGAAGTTTAGTTGTTTAGTCGTTTAGTCGTGTCCGACTCTTCGTGACCCCATGGAAATAAACCTCCAGAAATGGACTCTTCCTTGTGTGTGAAAGGGTGATCTATTGTATAAAACTATACATGTCTGTTGTTGTTGTTTAGTCATGTCCGACTCTTCGTGACCCCATGGACCAGAGCACGGCAGGCACTCCTGTCTTCCACTACCTCCCGCAGTTTGGTCAAACTCATGTTGGTAGCTTTGAGAACACTGTCCAACCATCTCATCCTCTGTCGTCCCCTTCTCCTAGTGCCCTCAATCTTTCCCAACATCGGGGTCTTATCCAGGGAGTCTTCTCTTCTCATGAGGTGGCCAAAGTATTGGAGCCTCAGCTTTAGGATCTGTCCTTCCAGTGAGCACTCCTGGCTGATTTTCTTAAGAATGGATAGGTTTGATCTTCTTGCAGTTCATGGGACTCTCAAGAGTCTCCTCCGGCACCATACTTCAAAAGCATCAATTCTTTGGCGATCAGCCTTCTTTATGGTCCAGCTAGCTTATGCTGATTCAGCTTAGGAATATGCTAGCTTATGCTGATTCAGACCATTGGTTTCTGCACTGACTGGTAGTGGATCCCCAGAATTTGGAGTAGGTGACACTCCCAGTTCTGCCTGGAGGTGCTGGGAGTTGAATTTGGGACTCTCTGCATGCAAAGCAGATGTTCTACCACTGATCTGTGTGGCCCTTCCTTGTGTATTGCAAAGGTGCGTGTTGAACATGAAGTCATAGTTGGAGTGCAACTGGGGAGAAGGCAGAGAAGGAGAGGCTATTCCTCGCAGGAAAATATTAGGCATTCTAAGCATATTTGGACTATATGATATGTATTTGTATAATTTGGAATATTTAATGTGATTGGATTGGATTGTTAATATATATATAAACATATATATATTAAACATAAAGAATTTATTTATGTATGCAACAACAGTGGCAAGAGTCTTGTTTGAACAAGGATGGAAGAATGAGGAAACCCCAACAAAAGAACAATGGCAAGAAAAACTGATGAGTTATGTGGAGTTGGCAAAGTTGACATATAAATTACGTGAGAAGGACAATTGTGACTTCAAGGAAGAATGGAAACTTTTTACAAACTATCTAAAAAAACAACAAAATGATTTGGACTCTTTGGCAGGTTTTGAATTAAAATCCACAAATTTATTAGGAGAACATATGACAGATAAAGCAATGATATGTACAATTTTTAACATGCAGAATATGTGCACAATATGTGCAAACAAATCAGAGAGGGGAGCTAAGGGAGGGAAGGGGGAACAAAAAAGGGGGGGTGTAATTGGGTATTTTGATTGATAATTTGTTTTGTTAAAATTATTTAATAAAAATATATTTTAAAAAGAAAATAAAAACATAAATAATTTTTTTTAAAAAAGACTTCTAGGTAAAGGGACCCCTGACCATTAGGTCCAGTCATGGCTGACTCTGAGGTTGCGGCGCTCATCTCACTTTATTGGCTGAGGGAGCCGGCATACAGCTTCCGGGTCATGTGGCCAGCATGACTAAGCCGCTTCTGGTGAACCAAAGCAGTGCACGGAAACACCGTTTATGCCGTTTACCTTCCCGCCGGAGTGGTACCTATTTATCTACTTGCACTTTGACGTTCTTTCAAACTGCTAGGTTGGCAGGAGCAGGGACCAAGCAACGGGAGCTCACCCCATCCGTGGGGATTCGAACCGCCGACCTTTATGATCAGCAAGTCCTAGGCTCTGTGGTTTAACCCACAGCGCCACCCGCGTCCCTAAAAAAGGACTTCTATTTCAGGCATGAAGGAACACTGAGGTTCCACTTCCTTTATCATGGGAGGAGAAGCTGTACTATAGAGCTCCCATTGTCTCTTACCATTGGCTACGCTGGTTAGGACTAATGGGAGTTGGAGTCAGCAGCAGATTTGGCATTTGCCACTGAAATTTAAGACCCCAAGATCCACCACTGTCGGAGTCCCAATCTCCCCACCCCTTCTTTACAATATGACTGCAGGCCAATCCTACCCTTTCAGCTTTGAAGTGACAATGAGCTGATTTAAAAAGTAAAAATAAATAAATGTTTGTATGAGTTTTTACTTGTCCAGTTTATTTTCTGGTTACTGTTGTTCTCACTGCTTAGTTGTTGTGGGCTTTTTTCCATGCGGATAAAAGGAGGAAATCCAGCCACTACTTCTGTGCTGCTGCTATTGATGTTCGATACAGCTCTTGACGGTGAGACTGATGAGTGGCATGTAATGTCAGTAGAAGATGAGAGGCTACAAAGTCAAAAGAAATCTGCTGGACATGAACCCCATGGCACTACAAAAGCACTTAAAAGCTTGGGCTTTCCAAGCCAAAAATGACTGAGGTTAAAAGTATGAATTAAGAGCAGAACCACAACAGTAGTTCAAATGCAACTGGTGACAGCCAGCGTTACTACTAGCCTGTGTTCTGTTATAAGAGCTTATGTCTCTGGAGTTTTTCATGGAAAGTTTGCTAGGGAATGAATATTGCTTGGCTGAAGCAATGAATATCTCTATCGTATGCATCGTACGTAGCTGATATGTCTTCCCTGCTGCACAGGGCGTATTCGTGGGAGCTGACAATCCAACAGATAAGAGGCTTTGCTGATTAGCAATTACTTGGAGCAAACTGCTCAAGGTATTCTAATTGAGGGTCCTGATCTTTGTAAAATCTTTGGGGCAACTTGAAGAGCTGTTTTTGTTCAATAAGGCTTGTTCACATTAAACCATCGCGTTTTCATAATTAGCCAACACAAACTGCCCTAAATGTGGGTTAGAAGCCAAATTCGTGACAAATTCAGGCTACGGCAGCATATCTATTAAGGTTAAAAAAGGGGGGCTAAAGGACCCCTGGATGATTAAGTCCAGTCAAAGGTGACTATGGGGTTGCAGTGCTCATGTCGCTTTCAGGCCAAGGGAACCACCGTTTGTCCACAGACAGCTTTCCAGGTCATGACTAAACAGCTCCTGGTGCAACGTAATACCGAGACAGAAGCCGGAGCACATGTAAACACTGTTTGCCTTCCTGCCGCAGCGGTACCTATTTATCTGTTTGCAAAGCTGTGCTTTCAAAGTGGTAGATTTGCAGAAGCTGGGACAGAGCAATGGGAGCTCACCCCGTTGCAAGGATTCGAACCACTAACCTTCCAATCAGCAAGCCGAAGAGGCTCGGTGGTTTAGACCACAGAGCCACCCATGTCCCACATAAAGCACCACCGATGACTGATAAGCAGGGCTTCCTCAAGCTACAAAGATTGTACGGAAAGACTTTTACATTTGTTTGGAAACATCTGTAAAATGGTGAGTCCCCCCCCACCTCCAGGTGTTTTTACTCAATTCTGCTATCTATGGGCAAGGTACAGAAAGTATGAAAGGAATCACAGCATTGAAGATCTGGCAGTCACCTGTGTCTCAGAATTATAGAAATTATATCCTTCTAATTACTTATTTCAGCAAGTCCGCCCAGGCACATAATTTAGTAACCTATATGTATAGGATGGCAATTCTGTATGGATGCCTATATGTTTAATGTAAGATGTATCCACTGATAATAATAATAATAATAATAATAATAATAATAATAATAATAATAATAATAATAATAATAATTTATTATTTATACCCCACCCATCTAATAATAATAATAATAATAATAATAATAATAATAATAATCTAATAATAATAATAATTTATTATTTATACCCCACTCTGGGCGGCTTCCAACAGAACATTAAAATACAATAACCTATCAAACATTAAAAGCTTCCCTAAACAGGGCTGCCTTCAGATGTCTTTTAAAAGTCTGGTAGTTGTTTCTCTCTTTGACATCTGGTGAGAGGGTGTTCCACAGGGCAGCTGCCACTACTGAGAAGGCCCTCTGCCTGATTCCCTGTAACTTGGCTTCTCGCAGTGAGGGAACCGCCAGAAGGCCCTCAGCACTGGACCTCAGTGTCCGAGCAGAACAATGGGGGTGGAGATGCTTCTTCAGGTATATTGGACTGAGGCTGTTTAGGGCTTTAAAGGTCAGCACCAACACTTTGAATTGTGCTTGGAAACAATTGTTAGCATTTTCTCCTACTGCCACCTTCCAGAATCGAGCAGGATAATGGAAGCTATCCATTCTGACAACCCACCATGCAGTCTGAGCAGGCCACAGGAAGGAGACTTTTTCAAAACTGCACCAGGGTCTGTCCCCTGTCCTCCCCATAAATCATTCTCTGCAAATGTGACACAACATTCCTTTCCAGTCTAATTAAAAACTCTTTTGACATAAAGGCATCTTTTTAATGAAAATATTTCAGTCAGAGATGATTCTCCAAAAGGACCCACAGACTCAAAAGATCTTGACTTTGGCTCAGAAGCTTCACACCGTGTGAGCGATCCTCCCACAGAATGTCAGCTGGCGGAAGGATGAAAGAACTGTGAAGTTGATTCTAATCGAGAAGTAAGATAAGTCAAGCTTCAAAGGCTAAGGAGCTGATTGGACCTCTCTCCCTTTTCTGGGTGGCATTAGCCCAGAAGATAGGAAGCTCCCTTGTACTTTTAATCTATCCATCTCAGTACTGGCAACACCAGGAGTAGGAAACATTTTCTAGTCAGAAAGGCCAGATCTTATGTTGACATCAGGCGATTGACAGACAGGTGATCCCACCTGCCTGTCATAGTTTGCCTGCTGGGGTAGGAGTTAGTCAACAAGCAGGATTGATACCCCAGCCTGTTCATCAGCTGATTTTTCTCCAGGTTAACGCCTAAAGAATTTAATACTGCTTCTGTAGGTGAAAAAACTGTATCTGCACCCCACATCAAGTGGGTGTAGTTTGGGGGAGATTATCTGGCAGGCCAAAATTGGCCGTCAGGGAGGAGCTTCTCCACCCAGTGTCAGGAGCAGGAGTCAGAAGCAGGTCAGCAGTAAATCACACAATGTCACTAAAATTAACAATTTATTCAAGAAAACACAGTCGACCCAGGAGGCCAGGCCTAGTGAGCACAGCAACTCGTTCTAGTAGATCTTGCCCCATGAGGCAGTTGTGGGGACTGAAGGTCGCCACCTTCCCACAGTTCCTCCTCTCCCAGGTCCTTCCCAAGTAATCTGAGACTCCATCATCTTATTTGTCTTTGCTCCTCTCTCTTCATACCACTACTGGTTCTAGGAGACCAGGAGTAGGAGAGCTGGTCAGATCAGAAGGTTCTTCAGCAGGCTGCCTCATCTCTGCCTCTTGGCCCCCCTCATCTCCAGCCTCTACTTCTGTCTCTGATTCTGGACTGCTTTCTGCCACAGCCTCTTCCTGCTCATTAAACCCTGTTACCTCTTCAGTTTCTGACACCTCCTCCTCCAAGTCTGCTCCCTCTTCTCCCTCTGGCCACTTGTCATCGTCCCACCACCAATCCCCTGACTCTGCGCCTTCTTCCCTTAAGGGTTCCCCAACTGGTGTCTCCCACCACTCCTCTTCATCCAGTCCGTAACACCCAGTCTACACTGACTGGAAGCAGATCTCAAGAGTTTCAAGCAGGGGACATACCTAGAAATACTGGGGACTGAAACTGAGATCTTTTGCATGCATAGAGACACTACCACTGAGCTATGGCCCAGAACAACCAACGAAAACTCATCAGTAAGTATTGACGGACATTCTTTTTCTGGATCTGCATATGTCTCAACAGAAAACAATACCTGTTTCAACCAACTCTAATGAACAAGGACCTTTGCCTATTCCGAAAGGATTGTGTGAAGTGACATCCTGGGAGTCATTCTACCTGAACAATTTGAAGTTCAGTCATTGCTCATTCTCTCCAGCCTGCACCCTGCAACTCCTAAACGAAGATGGCTTTGATTAAGACTGTTAATAAAATATTAATGTCCTCATTAAACTTTGTGAAAATGTTTCAGTTCCCCCAAAGGGAAAACAGGGTTAAAGGAGTATTTCAGTTCTTCCCCACTGTAGCTGTGAGCCTTCTCACAGCCTACAGGTCTACAGTGGGTCATCCAAAATGTTCCAAGGAACAGACAGAAATGCTTCTGGGGTGATAAACTGAGGTGTATCCAGTCTCTCAACTTATTCAGCAGAACTGCCAGTTACAAAACCTTTGCGTCTTTCCAAAAGCCAAAGGTAACGTCAGGTCAATTGTTGCCTCTGATAAAAAGGGCCAGAAGGCAGGATGACTACTCTTCACACAAGGGAGCAGATATGAATAGTTTCTTTGGAGAGAGGAAATAAGGAAAAGTGTAGATGTGATGAAGCATGACATTAAAATCCCAAAAGGTAGCTAAGGGTTTCCTTTAACAATATAGGTCAGGCTCATGCCATGATTTTGGATGACCCTGTTGCAATAATTAGATCTATTAAACTTGGAAAAATGAAAAAAAGAAAAGTAAATGAAGGGATTGGAGTTTGGTCTTTGAGAGATATTTCAAAGTAAGAAGAAGAAAGTTTATTTCAAAGGAACAACGTGGTAAGGCAAGTTACCTTGTTGAAATCAGTGCTGCGGCAGCTTCTAATCATTGTCATTAGAAAATGAGCTAGCAACTTCTGAGGAGCTTCTTCTGAGGAGCTTACTTAACGGGGCAATTGCTCAATAAAATCCATCCTACAATGCAAAGCACTATCTTATGGTAGAAGCTAGGAACTTTTTTATAAAGTTCACTGTATCCACATCCTCTTCATGGTTTGCCATTCAAGGAGGAAGAGGAGGAGGAGTTTGGATTTGAAATCCCACTTTATCACTACCCAAAGGAGTCTCAAAGCGGCTAACATTCTCCTTTCCCTTCCTCCCCCACAACAAACACTCTGTGAAGTGAGTGGGGCTGTGAGACTTCAGAGAAGTGTGACTGGCCCAATATCACCCAGCAGCTGCATGTGGAGGAGCAGGGAATCGAACCCAGTTCACCAGATTACGAGCCCACCACTCTTAACCACTACACCACACTGGCTCCCAAGGCCACTCAACAACCCCACTTCCTGTTTTCCATTTTTCTTTTCCAACTGGCACTCAACATTCCATGGCTTCTGAGCATGTGCAATCCTCATTGGGATGCCATCTTGGTCAAGGTGTCTTTTAATAACTTGTTTCGTTATGTTTTTTATTTTCTTGTACCTATGTAAGCATCAAGGTTCACCTGAACACTTTCTTCTTTCACAGTGACCCTGCTCCTGCTTCACCATCTGCATTCACTATTAGAGAGAGTGGTGTTGAAAACAAGATTGTTTTCTCCTGCTTTGTACCAATGGCTCCAAGTTGCAAACAGACTCGTACCAATGGCTTCAAGTTGCAAGAAAAGAGATTGCGTGGCAAGTTCCTGCCTCCCCCCCCAGTGGAAATAAAGACACACGACACAGATATTTAAGGTTAATGGGCTAAATATGGCCACAACTTTATTGGTTACAGGTGATGAGCGGTATTGGCTCAGGCATTAGTCCTAACCAACTATCCGGCTTCAGCCTGTTAACTTGAAGTCTGCAGCTGGAAGTGGCAAAGAGGGAGATCCCAGGCCACCCTGCATTAAATGGAGCAGACCACGCCCCCCCCCAGGCCAGCCGATTGGCTGGCCAGGGGATGATGCGATCGGGATTCCCTCAATCGCGCGGGGGCTGAGAGCCAGCCCCCGTGCGCATGGTGGGAGGGTGAAGCCCACAACCCCACCTCCTTCTACGTTGGAAGTGGCTTTCTGACTAAATATCAGAAGGAACTGTCTGACATTAAAAGCTGTTTGACAGTGGAACTGGCAGACTCTCATGAGAGATGGTGCACTTTCCTTCCTTGGAGGTTTTTAAACAATGGTTGGATGGCCATCTGTCATGGTTGTCCTTGCCAGGAGGTTCTATACACGAGTAGGAGGGCACAAGCACTTCTGTGCATGAGCCGCTGTCATCAGCACAAAGCCAGTCCAGCCTATTCGCTTTCGGTTTTAGGCTCTCGTGTCTCCAATTACAGGTGTACTCACACAGACTCCACGCTGTAGCTGCCAGTTACCAGAGGCTTCAACCGGGACAAAAACAGCTCCCAGTCCTTTCTGCTGGCACCGAGCCTGCTGTCCTCTGTGGCCACGATCCCTGGGCCCATAACCATTGTCAGGAGATCCTACACATGAGTAGGAGTCTGTTAGAGACACATGCCCAACTAGCATGTTCTCTCCCTCCTGGTCGTTCATTCAGGAGATTCAAAATATTTCTCCAGCCCAAACATCACAGTGACTGATACCTAAGAAGCATCAGCACACTTCAGGATCAGCAGAGTATAGGCAGTCAGCAATTTGGCTAAACTACGTTTATTTACATATACACACTTGGAGCATCATAACTCAGCTCCTTCCTCTTCAGCATCAGACAGCAAAGAGAAAGAACAGAGGACAAAAGTTCTACATAACGGAAACACAGTAATCCAAACATCCTGTCTTCGTCACTCCCCACAATGTGAAATGAAAACATTCACTGTCATGTGATAAAAACAATCCCATGACTGCAACACGGGAAAAGAATCCTAACAGTCCTATCAAACCTGCAACTTTGGAGTTTTCAGCACCATGTTCTAACCAACTGAGCTATCCAATTGGTCATAGATTTATTAAAATGATGGATTAGCTTCCTAAAAAAAACAAACCCAAGTTTCATAGGAAACAATTCATAAATGGAATGAAATAAATAATGAAACCGCGAGTCACAGGAAAATAGGTCTATGAGCATCAAATGTTTGAAAGAACAAGGAGAGATATTCCACTGACTTACTGGGCAACCCTACACACATTTACTCAGAAGTAAGTCCGAGGATTTCAAGTAAGTGGGTATAGCAGCCCTAGGCTACAACGCTAAACTACTCCACTAGGAAATGGTGAGACATGCTTATGTCTCAACATGCATAATGGAGGGCTTGAGGATCCTCTGAAGCATATGAGAGTTTTCATGGGGAGGTTGAAAGTGGTGAAATCACTAAATACCGCCTACCTCTAATGGAAATCACAGTTGCCTCCATCAACAAGAGGCAGCTTTTGTTCACAGAGCCCCAAACCTGAACTGGGTTGGACTAGATGACCCTTCCAACTATACGATTCATGTTCTATTTAAAAGGTATCTCTTTATCGTTACCATTTTATTTTCCCCCTTTCAATTCCTTTTTAAAGTCACGAATTCTATAAACTACACAATTCTTCACGCCCACCCCCCCCTTATAAACAGATTCTTCACAGCATAGAGTTTACAACTGATACAACTGATAATTAAACCTCTGAAAGATTGCTTGGTTCTGAAGAGCTGATGAGCACCTTGACTTCTGTGTTACGCAGGCGAAGTGTTTCATAGCTGCTACAAACGTTTGAATTCAGAGATTTCACAAGCAAATGCAAGCAGCAGCAGCAGCAACCGAGAGCACAAAGATCTCAGGGGCAATTGTTCAGCGGATAATTAATGGAACAGTCGTTACCATTTTATTTGTCTGGGAGTGAAACAAAGCAGAAGTTTTCTTCATTGAACCCAATTTGGCAGGGAAGTTGAGTGGGGGGTGGAATGCAACCCTTTGCATCAGTTTTGTAGAAAAATAAACCAGATAAACTGTTTAAGGCACTAAGCGTGTTTGCTAATTCAGTGAGAAACTGTCTGGACTAAATGAACAAGGTCAGATTTCTCTCTATTTTGTGTGAAAAATCTGAGGCCCCTTTTCACATGCCTCCTCCACAAGAGGTTCGGAAGGTGGCAACATGAGAAGAAGTCATTTCTGTGGTGGCTCCCCATTTATGAAATGCTCCCCCTAGGGACACTTGCCTGGAGCCTTCATTGCATATATTTAGGCGCCAGATGAAAACATTTCTCTTCAACTGAGTCTTTGGTTTGTGTTTGTGGTTATTTTATTATGCATTTTGTGTTCTCATTTTGTACTTTAATGTTGTGAACCGCCCTGTTGATCTATGGATGAGGGGTGGTACACAAATTTTATAAATAAAAAGACAGTAAAAAATGTTGACTGCTTCAATCTGTTAATTGCTAATCAACCCCATGCTGCTTTAATAAATTCATCTTCCAAGGCTGCTCTGTCAATATTTAATTAATGGGTCTTGGTATAATAAATTTTCTCATTAACAGCTGCTCTTTAAAATATGTGAAATCTCAATCATTTGGAATTGGTCACGTTCTCTTTTTCAGACTTCATCCCATCAATGAGCGACATTTAAAAGTTGTGCTTTAATTGCCATTGCAAACTAACAGCTTGGGGCAAAACATTTCAGAGTATCTGTTTTCGTCTATCTATTTATAGTGTGTGTTGGTGCATCAGCCAAATATTCACCTATCGAAATAAGGAAAAGAGACTTAGGCTGGATCTATATACACTGGAAAAAAGTTACATTAAAAAGTGTTATAAAGCTCTTAATGGAAAATCCCACTGGCAACGGATCACAGCTCTACAGCATCATCTGGTGTTGCCTGTTAATAATGCAGTTATATCAATCTAATTGATTAGTGTAGCTGAGTCCTTACAGTGCTACTCTAAGCATGCCTACAAAAAAGCAAGTTCTATCAAATTCAGTGGGACATGCTGCCAGCTAAGTAGAGTCACGACTGGAGGTTGAGATGAGGCAGAGATGTTCTTCCATCTAACCCTGCCTGATTCCATTGGACCCACTCTGCTGCTGAGATGGGGCCTCAGTGCACTTGCCCATTTGGTGGGTGAAAGCCACTCACTCATGGTAGCAGGTGGAAACCCCCCAAATGGGGCATTTTGCAGGGTTGCAACCTACTAAACCCTTAGAGTTTCAGCCTGTGCCCCATACGTTTCATCCTAGCTAGCATGAGCAACCATGTTGTGGGTGTAACAGTGGCTACACTTCTTCTATGAAGCCCTAATACTGCTGGCCAGGTATTTGTATTGCTCTGCCCAGCACAGTGTTTAACAGAGCAATCCTGTGCATGTCTACTGAGAAGTAAACACCAGGTGTATAGGACTGCAGCCTAAGTCTCCCGTTTAATGTTATTTCCCTCTGTTAGAACGATAACCGATATGTCGTTCTAATAGGTCAAAGGCATACTTGTTAATCAAAACGTTTTTACCTTGTTTTTTTCATCAAATGTAAGTAACACCCGGGACGCAGGTGGCACTGTGGGTTAAACCACAGAGCCTAGGACTTGCCGATCAGAAGGTCGGCGGTTCTAATCCCCATGACGGGGTGAGTTCCTGTTGTTCGGTCCCTGCTCCTGCCAACCTAGCAGTTCAAAAGCACGTCAAAGTGCATGTAGATAAATAGGTACCACTCTGGGGGGAAGGTAAACGGTGTTTCCGTGCACTGCTTTGGTTCGCCAGAAGCGGCTTAGTCACACTGGCCACATGACCCGGAAGCTGTACGCCGGCTCCCTTGGCCAATAAAGCGAGATGAGCACCACAACCCCAGAGTCGGTCACGACTGGACCTAGCTGTCAGGGGTCCCTTTACCTTTCCCTTATACGTACCTTGGAATAAGTCCCATTGTCACAGGACTTCTGAGTAGCCAGGCATCAGACTGCATTTCAATGTGCTTTACTTTGACTGGATCATGCCCATAGTATCTCTGTGGCTTTAATCATATGCAGTATACCCATTTCCAAATATTTGGAAGTGAACTACCTTCTCTTTAAACATTTATATAATTATAAGGGCATTTATAAATTGCTGACTCCTAAGAAAAATATTACAGTGTTGTATGCCCAAAAAATACAGTAAGAAACATTAAAGCATTGTGGAACCGTAAAATACAGTCCCAAATAATGGAAGGAATTAATTCTCTAAAAATACTTGAAACAAAAACATTTTCAGCAGATGACATAACATCATAAGTGTCATGGCAGGTCTGATTTCAACAGGAATATACAGCAATTGCTTCCCCACCCCACCCCCTTAGTAAGGGGGAAATAAATAAAACCCAATGGACAGTTGCACAGACTTACATTGCAATCATGTGTGTGTCTACTGAGAAGAATGGTTCCAGACAAGTAAAAGTAAACTTCATACTTCACAAACTGTTTTGTCATTGGATTTCCTGCAATTTAGGGTGATAAAATGTTAATTTTAATTAGGTTTCCCCAAGTTTCTTTCATTGTCTGCCCTTTAAAGTGCAATTATATGATATCTAAGACCCTAAGAGTTCATGCGATTATTTGCATATTGACCACATTTGTTCTCCACCATACTTGAGATCTGTAGGATTTTGTTCATTATAATGCAAATTGGCTGGCAAGTCATCTGCTAAAAGCATCAGGCGTACTTCATATAAATGCAATTAATAGCACTTTATTCACACAAATGATAAATGACTGGAGTAAATCTTCCACTTTTAATGGAATGAAGGCACAATTATTCCTTAACTGTTGAGGGGCTTACCATGTCTTCCCAATTCAGCAATTATGGAAGCTCGGCAAGGCCCCAAACATGTTTCACAAAGGCTAAAGGGTAAATAATCATAATAACAGGTGGCTTTGGGGGATAGAAAATTGCCTATTTTCAGCCTATTTCGTTTTCATAGCAAAAGAAAGAAAGCCTGTGAAATTAAGGGTGCAATATGGAGTGTAATACTCCATCATATACACAGTTACCCTTTAAAAAAGAGTAAGAAAATGTTTCTGTATAGTGCCCTAACCTAATTTTTATCCCTCCAGACTCTATAAAGCAGCTCTTTATGTATTTTCGTTTTACCAAACAAGTGGGAAACATATAATGGATGGGACACCAGGGGAAAATTTGGTTATATCTAAAGATTTCCTTCTACATGTTGGCATCCTCAGTTCGCAGAAAGGCTGTTTTATAGCTCTTTCTACAGTGTTGCATAAAGACGGTGAAACTAAATACCAATTGAACTTGCGCAGCCTGTTGCCTAAGCGTAAATATGAGGAGAGTACAAGAGCTTCCTGGTAGCATTTACAGAATAGCATTCATGGTTCTTTGGATTCAATCCACTGTCTAGAATCAGGTAACTAATTTAATGAATCGTCTACCTGATTTCAGAATTCTCCATCTAAGCTGCATAAGGAACTTCAGAATGACAGAACAGGTGTATGCAACTGAAAGGGAAGAAAGTAAAAGAATAAATTCTAAGCTTAAGACATCTTATGCAGTTTTGCTGGGGGGGGGGGGGGAATAGGCAGTGTTGATTGCCCAGGTGGGAGCATTATGTGACTCTTGAGAGAAGCAAAATAACCAGACTATACAACAGTGATGGGATAAAGTCAGGGCAAATCTTTATTGACAGCAGCAGGCAGGGCAAGGGTTAGCATAGTATTGGGTCCCAGGATCATCCACAAGCCCCATATTGATGGAATAGATCCATTGGGTTTGGATCTCTCCAAGCTTGTACACCG
The DNA here is from genome assembly GCF_964106915.1 of Podarcis gaigeae. Taxonomy (NCBI): domain Eukaryota; kingdom Metazoa; phylum Chordata; class Lepidosauria; order Squamata; family Lacertidae; genus Podarcis; species Podarcis gaigeae. The sequence continues at coordinate 64,837,274 of NC_139686.1, read as the reverse complement.
GGAGTTGGCCAGTGTTGAAGCTTGCTGTGGTGCAAGCCAAGCAAACATGTTCTCACTGGGGGACCAGGGTGCAGAGTCCAACCAGGCAGATACCGAACCCACGGTTGGGTTTGCTGTGGTCAATCCTCCCCTCAGGCCCCTTATGGGGAGCCCCCTATACCTGCCCAATGCCGTTGCCACCCTCATATTAACAATGCTCTTTCACTTAACAAAGGAAAGCCATAATTTCACTGAGAGAAAGACGACAACCCCCCCCCCAAAAAAAACCCAACCAAGTGACACTCAGGTTTGAGAAAAAAGATCCCTTCCAGCCCTGTCAACCAGCGACCCAAAATTGCTAAGTGAAGGCTCTAACCCAGGGGTAGGCAACCTAAAGCCCAGGGGCTGGATGCGGCCCATTCACCTTCTCAATCCGGCCTGTGGACAGTCCATGAATCAGCATGTTTTTACATGAGTAGAATGTGTCCTTTTATTTAAAATGAATCTCTGGGTTATTTGTGGGGCATAGGAATTCGTTCAATTCCCCCCCCACACACACACACACACAAATCCCCACGATTGGGTGAGCTCCTGTTGCTCGGTCCCAGGTCCTGCCCACCCAGCAGTTCGAAAGCACATCAAAGTGCAAGTAGATAAATAGGTACCGCTCCAGCGGGAAGGTAAATGGCATTTCTGTGCGCTGCTCTGCTTCGCCAGAAGCGGCTTAGTCATGCTGGCCACATGACCCAGAAGCTGTACGCCGGCTCCCTCGGCCAGTAAAGCAAGATGAGCGCCGCAACCCCAGAGTCGTCCGCGACTGGACCTAATGGTTAGGTGCCCTTTTACCTTTACATGCCATAGCCCAGGGTCCTTCTTAAAAGCGCAGGTTTGGATCGAAGAGAGTAAAACTACTCTGTGGCGAGAATCTGAGCTTATCCTGAGCTAAACCAGAACACAGCCACAGCTTACACACACACTCTACCAATCAGGAAGCAACCCCCAGTCTTTGTGCCATGCTGACATTACAGTGTGATGATATGTAATGGTGACAAGCTGAGATATAATACCATATACAATGCCATATTGATGTATCACTGCCTGATCTTTGGCACCCAACATTAAAGGATCTGATCAGATTGAATGCTTTGAGATTAAATGCAATTGAAAATCCTCACAACACAATGACCTTTTTCATTATTATACCAAAATAACAGCTGGAATTTTCACATTCAGCATTATGCTACTTAGTTTAATTTACAGAACAGAAACATTTAAATATTGTAATATTTATGTGAACAAAACAAAAGCGTGTTTTATAAAAAAAAATGCTTTCTTAAAAAAAATGTATTTTGTAGTTGTCCAATGATGTGAATACATTGTATTCGTTGTGACATATCTTAAATATATATCTAATTATACATTTATAATCCCTGTGCTGACTAAATTCTGTTATATTATTATTTAAGACCTGCTGTGTTGACATTATTGCAACGCATTGTACAACTTATGTTTTTACCTAGAAGGTTATTTGTGACAAATGACCTTTTTATAAAAATTGACTCATTTTTAAAATTATGATTCTGTGGAACAAATCAGCCCACTTCACCACCTACAGAAGTCAGTGGAAATTTCCTATCAACCTAAATACAGATTGGATCTGGGCATCAATCATTCATCTTAATTTGGCATATGGTTCCTGTTTAAAAAATAATTATTATGTTTATTGATCACAAGAGCTCCCTTAGATGTGCCAATGAATGTAAGCATGCCAATTGGGATTATTCTTATTATTCAAAAGCATTTCTTTTTCTATTGAAAAGTTTTCCATATCACAAAATGCTCACGAAAATCCCTGCAATGTTGACAGTTTTGCTGTGGAACAAAATCCTTCTCTCCTATATATATGGAATTAGTCACTCAGTTCTTTGGATGCAATTTGGCACATTCACCATTTAATTATTTTAGCGGGATAAGAGCTTGCAGAAGAGAGAGAGAATCTTAGGTTGTAGTCCTATGCTCACATAGCTACGAGTAAGCCCTATTGAACGCAATGGGACTTTCAAATAGACATGCATGCGATTGCACTGTTAGTCTCTTAGGGCCATACGAAACATGACACAATTCAGCTTGGCACAAATATGTGAGATGTCTGCATTGTCCTCACCAGGGGTGAGGAGCCAGTGAGCCTCTGCAGATGATTTTAGACTGTAGCTCTCATTATTCTTCACCATTGGCCATGTTGGCTGGGACTGCTCAGAGTCCAACAACATCCACATGGTCCTAAGTTCCCCATCCCCGGTCTACCTTGGTGGTGACAGCCCTCCTGGTTTTCAGGCAAGAACCTGAGACCTTTGGCATGCAAAGAACGTGTTCTAGCCCAGGGATACCCATCCCACCTTCAGAATATATTGAATTCCTTGCCTGAATATTCATCTGCCCAGTAAAATCTTTTTAAAAATAGTCATACGACTATTTGTAATCTCCCACCTCTGTCTTACTCGCATTCTTTCATGTTTATCATCTCCATATTTTGAGACAGGAGCGGTGACTTGCTAATCTGCTGATAATATATAGTTTTCTCTCCTTCTACATGGAGAGAGTATTTTATTTGCCCTGTGTGGCAGAAAATTGCCCTGTTGCGTATTCAGACCTTTAAACCTCCCCCTTAAATAAATTCAGATGGGACTCAAATTTTGGTTTAGTTTTTGGCAGAATTTAGGCCACAACTTTATTGATTACAGCACGTGAGTGGTTGCATAGGCTCTGGTTCAGCTAGCTCCCTGTACTGTTGCAGGTAGCACTGACCCAGGGCACCGGCATATGTCAGCCAAGGGTGAATATTTGGATAAGTGGAAAGCCGGGAACAGCCTGGACTCAGGCACGGGCACAACGCCTTCACAGGGGTTGACCAAACCATCGAGTCCCTGGATTCCTTTAACAGAATACCCTTCACATAGGGTTGGCAAGAGCGTTCTCCCATCCCTATCACCTGTGCAGGTCACAATTCACCGCTTCTGCACATGCGCGTGACATCATTTTCCGTGTCTGCACATGCGCGAGCGGCGAAACCCGGAAGTAACCCTTTCCGGTACTTCCGGGTCACCGCAGGACGCAACCTGAAAATGTGCAAAGCCATTTCTGACCCTTGGGGAGGAGAGGGGATTGCGGTCTGCCCCTCCCCCGAGCGCGGGGGCTGGCGTTTGGCCCACTCGAGAACTGGGGGAATCCCTGGGCGTGCTTTCCACCCGTCCGCCAATCGGCGGGCTGGGAAGGTGTGGCCTAGCATATTTAAGGCCAGGCACGCCCAGGGACCGCCCTCTTCACTCCTGGCCAGCTGAGAAGTTTTCCCATCCCACCCACCCTTAGCTTTAGGTAGACATAGGCGGATATGACTTTGCTATGGACTCCGGTTGGTCGCCGCATGGGGCCTGGTAGGAATTTTTCCAAGTTGGCGAATTTACGGCCTTTTGGTTTTTTCGCCTACCTCGTAGCAAATGTCACAACTTTCCTCAGTATTGGCGGTTAGGCATTGGCTGGGGTTCTATTGTTATGCAAATGGATGGGGGGGGAAGGAACGCCATCACCTTCCCCCAAGAAAAGGGGTAGTCCAGTAGAGGACTCCGGAGGGCGTTGTCTTGTCCGAAACCTTGGAAGGTAAGGGCCTCCGGCACGCCCCCCCCAAAAAAGGGCCTCCGGCACGCCCCCGAGCGGTGACACCCGTGGGATCCTAGTTGGCGTACTTCAACAGGACCCCCACGGCTTGTGTTAACCCTTCCCGGTCACCATGCCGGATAGTGGATAGGAGCCAATGCCTAAGGCCAATACCTTCAATTCTCTAATCAATAAAGTTGTGGCCTTTTCATGCCCAATTTAAACTTAAACAATGTGTCTTGTGTCTTTATTTCTCATGGGGGAGGGGTTTGACACGCAACCTGACGCAAACATAACGTGAGGCATGACTGTATTGGCAAATTGGCCGGGTCAATCTGAAGCCTACTATACCAAATATCTTCTGGACGACAAGTCCAATGATATCACAGCGGCCGTGGCAAAGTTTCTAATCAAAGATCATCATACCCATGACTAAACAAATAACGCTTTGGTCTCCCTCCCCTGGGGGGTTGTCTGTATGAACCTGTATTTTATTCTGAATCCATGTTATGGGTCATTGGACCGCAATAAAGAATTATATTATTATTTTTATAGATCTTAAAATCATTTATTTATTATTTTTGGCCTGCCTTTCATTATGAGATCTCAGAGTGGGTTGCAACATAATTTTTTTTAAAAATAAGCAATCGCAATACAGTCAAGAGCAGATGAAAGCACATCACTAAAAGTTTCAGTCATTAAAAAAAACACTCACAGAGCCTCTCATGTCTCCTAATTACATAACACTGTGCCAACTCACATAGTACAATACAATTACATTGGTGTTAGTGATGTACACCCCTATTACGCCCAACTCGCTGAAGACAATAAAAGTCAGAGCAATTATAGAAAATAAGTTTAACCAAGAGCACTGATTCTGGCTATATTTCAGAAAACTTTTCCCAGTAAAAACAAAGCAAGACTTAAATAGGGCTATCAAGAGGGGAAAGTGCTTTGATTTTAATTTTTTTTTAAACTATTATTACATAATACAAAAATATTGCTGGGCACCGTCAGTGTGAAAACAGTGGCTCTTACTGTAATTTAAAATTTGCATGGGACACCTAGGGGCAAAAGGAACAATGTGCTGCTGTCAATTATTTTACAACATTATTTGATTTTTCTGTGTAAAGCGGAATGAGTTCATGACCTCAAATGTTTCATCATTTACATGCCGTAGCAAGGGGGAAAGAGGAAAGCTCTGAGTGAATGTCTGAAGACATGGGCAATCGATAATGAAAAGCCTTGTCTTATGAAGTATACATTTTTATTATCCTGTCTTAGCAAGAACTTGTTTTCCTGCGGTTTTGACAATAATTGATCGCTCAGGAGTGAAAACCAGAGAGAAAGAAGGAAAATACATGGGATGTAAATAAATTTCAATCGTATACTTCTTCCCTCAGAAATAAATATCAGTCAGTGCGGCTTTTTTGGACATGACACTAAAAAATTTGTTTAGTGTAAGTGGAGGAAACCTTAGGTTGAAGGCCAAATGCAGCCATCTTGCCTATTACACAAAGGTGTAAAATTTACATTTTTTGTTACACACACTTTTTCCTTTGGCTGCACCCAACACTGGAACCTGGCCCTTAGAAGGTTGCCCGAAAGAGAATATGGCCCTCAGGTGGAAAAATATTCCCCGTGAATTCGCTGCTGGTTAGCTCAAACCAGTGTTTCCCAAACTAGAGTCTCTGGCTGTTGTTAAACTACAACCCCCATCATCCCTAGCTAGCAGGACCAGTGGTCAAGCATGATGGGAATTCTAGTCCCAAAACAGATGGAGACCCAAGTTTGGGAAACATTGGTTTAAACTCTGGTTAGTTCAAACACACTTGGATTCATTGTGGTGTATTGGTGCCAGACTAGGTTTGCATCCCAACTTGGCTGTGAAGTACACTGAGTGACCTTCAGCCAATCGCTTTCTCTGAGCCTGACCTACCTGTGAGGTAAAATGCCAGTGGTTTGGTAAAAAGAGTTGATTGCTTGGTGTTAGTTGCTTGGAGGAAGGGCAGAGTATATATACAAATATTAAAATGAAAAACAAATGAAGTCTGGTTAGTTTAAAAGCAGAAGCAAATGTTTCTTTGGATCTTATCCTGGCCACCACACCAGAAGAGGAGAAATATAATAATAATAATAATAATAATAATAATAATAATAATAATAATAATATAATTATTATTTGTACCCCGCCGATCTGGCTGAGTTTCCCCAGCCACTCTTGGTGGCTTCCAACAAAAATTAAAAATACATCAAAATGTCACACATTAAAAACTTGCCTGAAAGCTTATGAACACAAGGCTCAGAACAATTTGGGTTCATAATGCTTACACAGTTTAGGGCCTCAGTCCCTAACACTAATACAGGCATAGGCAAACTCGGCCCTCCAGATGTTTTGGGACTACAATTCCCATCATCCCTGACCACTGGTCCTGTTAGCTAGAGGTGATGGGAGTTGGAGTCCCAAAACATCTGGAGGGCCGAGGTTGCCTATGCCTATCCTAATACGATATGCTCCTCCTCATGCCCTAAGGCCATCTACAAGGACCCTTCTCTGGGTCCCCCTTCAGTCTGAAGCTCAGAGGGTGGTCACAAGCAGGATTTTTTTTCCAGCTGGAACTCAGTCCTGGCACCTCTCAGGTGGGCATCACTGCCATTATAAGAGAACAAGGGAGGCATTCATGGTGAGTTGCGGATCCTTTTTTTCTAGAAAAACAGCACTGGTCGCAAGAGATATGGCTTTTTTGGTAGTGGGCCCCAGCTGCCAGGGCTTCAGGAATTCTGTTCCTTTCTCAGTGGCAGCAAGAAGCACAGCAGGCACCCCGAACCTGTGGCCCTCCAGATGTTTTGGCCTACGACTCCCATGATCCCTAGCTAACAGGACCAGTGGTCAGTGATGATAGGAATTGTAGTCCAAAACATCTGGAGGGCTGAAGGTTGGGGATGCCTGAAGCAGAGAAACAAGATAAAGTCATTTTTAATAAGTTTAATCAACCATAACAGTGAGAGTCAAAAGAATGCTACCTGCCCTAATCGTGGCAGCATTATTATTATTATTATTATTATTATTATTATTATTATTATTATTATATTCCTCCTCCCTCTCGCCCTCCTGAGTCCAATCCCTGACACCAGGATATGAAATGCTGTGCTTGAAGCTTGAAGAAGACCGTCTGGCATTATTGCTCCAAGGCCTTTTAAGATCTGGTTAAAATCCCCATTATATAGTGAGTGATTTTAGCATACATGTTTGATAACTACTTTGGTTTTGTGTTGTACGTGGCATTTTATTGTGATAGTTTTGTATTTTTATGCTTGTTGCATCAATTTATTCAATGTAGTAGGAATAGGAATAAGAATAAGAATAAGAATAAGAATAAGAATAAGAATAAGAATAAGAATTTATTATTTATACCCCACCCATCTGGCTGAGTTTCCCCAGCCACTCTGGGCAGCTTCCAACCGAATATTAAAATCAATATAGTGTCAGACATTAAAAACTTCCCTAAACACGGCCGCCTTCAGTTGTCTTTTAAAAGTAAAATAGTTGTTTATTGCCTTGACATCTGCTGGGAGGGCGTAAGTGACTATGGACAGTTACTATTGCAGTTATCCAATCAAATGCTATATACTGTACACAAAAGCACCAATACGGTCAAGTAAATATGTGTAAGAGCGAGCCTAGGTTTAGTTGCACTTGTACTTTAATGTGTGCAACAATATGAAATACAGTGGTACCTCAGGTTAAGTACTTAATTCGTTCCAGAAGTCTGTACTTAACCTGAAACTGTTCTTAACCTGAAGCACCACTTTAGCTAATGGGGCCTCCTGCTGCTGCCGCGCTGCTGGAGCACGATTTCTGTTCTCATCCTGAAGCAAAGTTCTTAACCTTAAGCACTATTTCTGGGTTAGCAGAGTTTGTAACCTGAAGCGTATGTAACCCGAGGTACCACTGTATATTAATGAAGGATAAGCATTATTGTATAACTGGATTTCTATTTGACCTTGCAAAAGAGCAACATATTACAGTTCTTACAGCAGCAGCTCTCCCCCCCAAAAAAAATCATCAGTAGTTAACAAAAATAATTTGGTGCAAAAGTCAAATACCATGCTCTCCTGACCATGGAAACAAAAGGGAAGAATTTTGAACCCATTAGCCTCTGGACGATAATTCAAAAGCTAGATTCAAATCTCTGTATTCAGCTAGAAGACATCTCATGTAATTTCTGGATTACATGGGTTGCACTCTGCCACATTTGAAGAATTAAAATAGTGTTTTTCAAATTGAATGGAGCTTGCTTCCCTTTCCTTTTCCTAGTCCTCCTTAACTGGGACACTCTCCTGGGGAATCAGTGTTGTCAGCTGAAAGAGAACAAAAAACAAATTCATCACTTATTGTCACAGTCTTATATTAGTGAATATTCAGCCCTAGAGTCTGTGTTTTTATTTTTTAACAAACATTAAAGAGTACTCAGGACTAGGGCTGGGTGATATCTGGTTTACAACGTAGTGATATATCAGCAGCTAAACATCATGATATACTGATATATCACAATGTCTAAAATATGGATGAAGCTATGTAGAGGAATTTGCTGGCTTCATGGTTTTTCCCACTTTGTGATTTTTGCACAACACACACACACACACACACACCATGATTTGCAGTATACGGCCAGGTCAAATATTATGAAACCAATATGATGATATGACCTTGAAACTGGTTTTGGAAGATATATCATTATATCACCCAGTCCTACTCAAGACTGAATATTCTGAATAAAGGAACTGAATTTCATGTGAATCTAAAACTTCACAAAATCAGAATAAGATCAAAATATAATATCATGTTAAACATATAGCTGAATTCTTGATTTTGTTGGGGTTGTGAGCCTGGATAGCTCAGTTGGTTAAAGTGCAGTGCTGATAATGCCAAAGTTGCAGGTTTGATTCCCATATGGGACAGCTGCATTTTCCTGCACTGCAGGAAGTTGGACTAGATCCGTGGGGGCAATTTGATTTTTTTTGGGGGGAGCAATTTGAGAACAACTTAGACCAAGTTAATGGCCTTTTAGGCTTCCTCCATGGGAATAGGAGTTTGTTTTTTAATTAAATTTTATTTAACATAATTATTACAAAACACAAGCAAAATACTGCAAATACATACATACATATATTATTTCAGATAAGCACACATATATATAAAAGAACAAAAAAGGGAAAAGGGGAAAAAGGGAAAAAAGAAGAAAAATTGAAAGAAGATAGAGTTTCTTCCAAATTTATTCTACAAATATCTCAATAATAAAATTTCATTGATTGACTTCCATCGCTTACACTGCACTTTATATATACATTTTAAGCAAAACTGTATCTGTTATTCTGTATTTTCCCCATACAATCTCATACAAATATTCTAATCAATAAGTTTTCTAGATCTTTCATAAATCTATTCTAAACACAACCAATACCTGACACTTAATCTTTGTCTACATAAATAATCATTTAAACATTTCCATTGTTTCTGGATTATATTTTTTGGTTTTTGTCTTATCAAATCAGTCAGCTTTGCTATTTCCAAGTATTTGCATAATTTATTCAGCCATTCTTCTTTGGTTGGAACATAATTCCCTTTCCAATTATTGGCTATTAACATTCTCGCTACTGTTGTCGCGTACAGGAAAATATTAATTTTGTCATTCAGGATGTCACCATTCAAAATTCCTAATAAATATGATTCTGCTCTTTTATTATGTGATTTTTAATTAGTTTTTTAATTTCCTCATGTATCATATTCCAATATTTCTTAATTTCCGGACATGACCACCACATATGGGTTAATGTTCCAAGCATTCTATTACACCGTGGTTGCAGGAAGCTGGACTAGATCTGTGGTTCCCAATGTCACACAGGGGGGCAATTTGATTTTTTTTTGGGGGGGGGCAATTTGAGAATGGCTTAGACCAAGTTAATGGTCTAAAATTCTATGATTCTATGAGGATGCCCAGGATTCTGAGATAGAGAATGAAATCAGTGATATGTAGCAATGGGTGACTTCCGACAGGATGGTGAGATGTGTGTTCTAGATATGACAAAGAGATAAAAGGTCCAGATATACATTCCATGAGGCTGCCTTAGTGGGAGAGATGGGGAGTACGGCTAATTCCAGCAGCAATGCTAAAAGACATAGCTGTCAACGTTTCCCTTTTTAAAAGGGAAATTCCCTTATTCCGAATAGGATTCCTCGCAAGAAAAGGGAAAAGTTGACAGCTGTGCCAAAAGACCAGCTCTGCCTGGCACCTCCTATCCTTGAATTGTCTCTCTGCCAGCTGGTCATTGTAAGAACTCTTTAAGAACCGGTGCTTGAGTTTGATTTTCCCCTCCTCCTTCTCTTCCATGTAATGTTTTTTAGATGGCAAACCTACAAACAACGGCTGCTTTGTTTTAATTGATTGTGTGTAAGACTCTCTGGGAGCCTTTGGGCTGAATAGTGGGAAACAAAAAATCTAAACACCGTATTGGCCCAAATATAAGCCGCACCCGAATATAAGCCGCACCTTTAAAATTCAAGACGGGAAACAAGAAAAAAAAGACAATATCAGAGTATAAGTCACTCCCTTAAAATTCCACACGCACTCACACCCGTTCCGTTTTACCTTATGTCTGTTTCAGCAGTGATATCGTAAAAGCCAATTTTTGTAAGGTTGCAAATTTAAGCCGCACTTTAACTTTTCACAGTCAGAATTTGGGGGGAGGAGGAGGAGAGGCTTATATTCAGGCCAATATGGTAGATAAATACATGGCTGTATCCTCAAATAAAGGGACACGGGTGGCACTGTGGGTTAAACCACAGAGCCTAGAACTTGCCGATCAGAAGGTCGGCGGTTCGAATCCCCGCGACGGGGTGAGCTCCCATTGCTCGGTCCCTGCTCCTGCCAAACTAGCAGTTTGAAAGCACGCCAGTGCAAGTAGATAAATAGGTACTGCTCTGGCAGGAAGGTAAACGGGGTTTCCATGCGCTGCTCTGGTTCTCCAGAAGCGGCTTAGTCATGCTGGCCACATGACCCAGAAGCTGTACGCCAGCTCCCTTGGCCAATAAAGCGAGATGAGCGCCACAACCCCAGAGTCGGCCACGACCGGACCTAATGGTCAGGGGTCCCTTTACCTTTTATCCTCAAATAGCTGGTCATGCAACCTTTCAGAGGTGACCTTGGAATTCATCTCAGGTACAACACAGGACCTACTGGTATCGCTGAACCAGTTTGGAGCAGCTTCTGAGTTAAATTAAGCTGATTGTTGTAGCTTTGAGACCAGCTTGTCAATTCAGTTCGAAGGTGGAGATTGTCTCCCAGGTGCTACAGATATCAGATTATACACCTATGATTCTGGGATAAAGAAGCAGGGGCTGCTCTCCCCACTGTTGATGAAAATAAAGCTTGTAAACTCAGATGTTTTTTCTTCTTCACCACCTCACCCCTACCTTATCCTAAAAAAGGTATTATCCAACTGCAGACTACAGAATTAGTTAAAGTTAACTATCAAGCACTCTTTGAACAATTTGAACAGAAAAGGCCATCTTACGCCCATCAAGCAAGCTGACCTTGAGTAGAACCTCCCAAACGCCTAGACCTGTTCATACGGGTGTAGGCAGTTTGCCAAAAACCAAGGTCCTAAACCATTTAGAGCTTTAAAGGTCAGCATCAGCACTGTGAATTGAGCCTGGAAAAGCACCGACAGCCAGTAATTAGTACAGAAGTGGTGCCACAAACTCTGATCTTGAGGTACCTACAAGAAGCCAAGTGGCAGCATTGTACACTGCAAAGTTTCCAAAGTTTCTTTAAAGGCATTCCCACATATCTCAGGGCTCTTGCAGTCTACTGAATATTCATCCTGCTTTGTTTCCAAGGAGGTTAAATGGCAGGCATAGCCAGAGACGTAGGAAAGAGGGGCAGGGGGTCTGCCCCAGGTGCCATCATGGAGGGGGGTGACAAATTATCATGGAACAATTACTGCCCTACTAGGGCGGTTCATGAAAAACTTTTTTTGGAAAATGCCTGCTCCAGAGGTCTTCTTTTACTACGCTAGGGATTATATAGCTACATTTGAAATTTCATGCATATCAGTTAATATCTTGACCCTCTTCCACAAAAATAGCTGTTTACTTGGCCGTTTTTCTGTGTCGTGAAGGCTGAAATTTCAATTCAGTGGAGCTGGTTCAGACCTTGGTTCTCAAACATAATCCATTCCGGAAGTCCGTTCCAAAACCAAAGCGTTCCAAAACCAAGGTCCACATTCCTATAGTAGTAATGCAAAATGGATTAACCCGTTCCAGACTTTTAAAAACAACCCCTAAAACAGCAATTTAACATGAATTTTACTATCTAATGTGACCATTGATCCATAAAATGAAAGCAATAAACAATGTACTGCACTCACACAGTCAATCAATCAGTAGCTAAACTGGGTTCCACACAGTCACAAAAACAAAACAAAAAGAGCCGCTAAAACAAAAAGGCAAAATAAATAGCAAAAGCAGACAGACCTCAGCATAACACTCAAAACGGAAATGTGGTACTCAAATTGGAAGCGTAATGCTCAAAATGGAGCATGTTCAGCTTCCAAAAAACGTTCACAGACCAGAACACTTATTTCCGGGTTTGCGGTGTTTGGGTTCCAAGTTGTTTTAGTACCAAGGCGTTTGAGAACCAAGGTACCACTGTATTCTATAATAATGTCTAGTGTTAGAATCTGCTTCTTCTTTTTCCTTAAGGAAATAATCCATCTCTGTGTTTCAGCTGGACCTCCATGTTTTGTGCTGCTGCTGCTCCTGCGGCTTTTTATATTCACCAAATCACTGGCTTTGGCTGTGCTCTGTGTCTCTTCCTCACACATAAAGAAGCAAGCCTTCATTTTTTTGAACCACCGCTATGAATCATACTACTTCTTCTACTGATACCTATTGCATCAGCTGTGTTCCTGACCTTTTTATTTGTTCACAGGCGTTTGCCACACTGAACGGAAGCAGCGTTGTTGCAGCAACGCAGCTCAAAGCTTCAGAGAATTTCAAAGAAATTGGATTTAAACTGAGGACTATTAACTCCAAGGGGCTCAAACGTCTGCTTTATTTTATTTTATTTTATTTATTTCATCATATATGAGATATAAATACAAAAAAAAAAAAACATTTTTTAAAAAAATAAGCGATGTGCAAGAGTATCCATTCTCTTAATTTGTCAACAAAATCAGAGGGTGGGAGGAAACACCTTTTAGTAGAAACATTAAGAAGCCCATATTTCCTGCGCTGGTAGAACCAAGCAGCCCTGGGGGTTAGTTGTATTGGTATAAATCCCACCAAACAATATAAACAATGTACTGGATCTTTTAAGCCATTGAAAACCTGTAAATTGTGGGTTATATTTTCTGTGAATGCCAAGTTCTTTACATTTTTATACCACAAGGATACTTGCAGACCCTGAAAAGACTTTTGTGCTATGGACAGGTTTGATGAGGCCCTAAGCTACTGAAGGTAATGGGCCCCTTTATATGTCCAGCTGTCCTTTGTCGCTGTTTTTTGTGTTGAATATATGCTATATTTATGGAACCCCGAGGCACCCCACAAATGAGGGCCCAAGGTCTGAACACTCATCCCCCAACACCACATTCTGGACACAGCCCAGGAGGAAGGAGCGGAACCACTGTATAACAGTGCCCCCATCTCCCAGCCCCTCTAGACGGTCCAGAAGGATGTCATGGTCGATTCCAAGGACAACCTCTTAGGTATCTTAAATTAGAAAGCTGAATTATTGTATTACTGTAGATGTATATAATCTGTTTATATATTGTCTTCTGCTGTTTGTTATTGATACTTTTAATATTTCTCGTCAGCTAATTATAGGTTTGATTACACTCAAGCAGTATATAAATTTGTTAAATAAATAAATCAAGCAAATAAATCAAGCGAGTAACCGGGACTTTCTTCCATAAAGGGGATGACAACTAAATTCAGAACAGAGAAGGGAGAGGAAGTTGTTATCTGAAGATCTATATGAGGGCAACATAACATAACTCATTTGAATTCTAGGCAACGCTTCTGAACTAGATCAGATTTTGTGTTTGGACAGCTTTATAGGTTTTGATTGAGGCAGGAATACCAATGCTCTTCTATTTAGACAAAAATACAAATATCTATTGTTGGTGTGCATTGTGTGTATTATACATAATATATGTATCTATTTTCTGTTTATCTGTAAATTACATTTAGAAGCACACTACTTATCTTAACCATTTCCTTTAGTTTTATTCTTTAAAGAGTTGGCGTATGTTTTGACTTAGGACTTTCACATTTGCTATATTTTCGCCTGACCAATAGTCCCTAAATGGCACTAAAATCATAATCACATATCTTGCATTTTATTGAATACCACATCAAAAATATAATTCATGCTCGTCTTCCCACTGAAAATGATTTAGGGTGGTGGATAGAATTTTGACTATATTGAACCAGAACAGCCATATACTTTCCTATAAAAGACCTGTGCAAAAAGAGAACTTCATCTTTACTGCCTTGCCCTTCTGTCTGGAGGGAGTCCTATTTCTGCTTTATATATTTTCAGAAACTCTGCTGTTTTCTAAATTTATGGGCCAAAGAGAATACCACTACCTGAATATATACACACAGATTTATCACCAGTCAGAGTTTTTTATACTATAGCAGACAAAGGAAACACATAGTTTCTGCACATTAGCGGTGCAATGTATTGATAGGAGGGAGAAGAAACTTCACTATAAATTACCAAACAAGTCTTTCTGATTTATAGGCAATATAGCACTGCATCTTTTTCCCCTTTCAAGGCACTGTGATTAATGCCACCTTTATACCATACTTTGGTTGCCTGTCATGCTCAAACAATAAAGTTATAAGTATTTTTTTATTGTTAATTACATATACCGCAATAATAAAGTGGAAGTATAATCCCACTGGAAACTGTGTGTTCAGAATCCAAAGAGCAAGGAAATCCTTAATGAATCAGGAATGGAGAGAGAGGGTAAAAAGTTCCTACTAGCTTATTTACTTTATGTAGATGCCACGCAACCTCAAGCTTCCAAGATATGATCCTGGTAATGAGAAGACCGCTGAGGGATGGATGGACTTATTGGTTCCTGTGTCTTTCCGTTTCTCATTCTTATCTTCAGTTCAATCCATTTCTGCATCAGTTTGCAAAATAATAATAATTATTATTATAAATGGTCTGTACAAAAATGCATGTTCATTTCTCCTGATACATGTATTCATGCTCTCAGTTTTGCCTAATAAATGTATTGCTAAATTGTCCAGTAGCACCTTAGAGCAGTGTTTCCCAACCTTGGGCCTCCAGCTGTTTTTGGACTACAACTCCCATCATCCCTAGCTAGCAAGACCAGTGGTCAGGGATGATGGGAATTGTAGTTCAAAAACAGCTGGAGGCCCAAGGTTGGGAAACACTGCCTTAGAAACTAACTAAGTTTGTTCTGGGTGTAAGCTTTCGTGTGCATGCACAGTTCTTCAGATACAGCAACTCCAGCTGAGAGTGGTTAATGGTTTGTCTTTCCTTGTGGAACTCTTGCCAAGCTGGGCGATTCCTTGTAGAGTTGTCCAGTACAGAGTTCCTCCTTTATTTGCTTCTGTTTACAGAATGCTGATCAGATGTTTGAGCAGCTTCTTGGAGAAAATGTGGCATAGTTTCTTTGCATATTCAGTAGGATGAGTGGATTGTAGAGGGTTCTTAATTCTAAGACCCTTAGGTATAATGTCCAAGTTCTGGCATTTAGTCAGAAAGGGGATATCAGTCTGTACCTGTGCAAGTTTCTTTGTGAAGTTGATGGACTTCCATTTCATGCAGCTCAGTGTGGTGCCTTCCACGGGTTCTAGATTCAGGTAGGTAGCCGTGTTAGTCAGACACAGTCAAAAAAATTTTTTTTTAATTGTCCAGTAGCACCTTAAAGGTAAAGGTAAAGGGGAGCCTGCCCTGTGGAATGCCCTCCCAGCAGATGTCAAGGCAACAAACAACTATTTTACTTTTAAAAGACAACTGAAGGCGGCCGTGTTTAGGGAAGTTTTTAATGTCTAACGCTGTATTGTTTTTAATATTCAGTTGGAAGCCGCCCAGAGTGGCTGGGGAAACCCAGCCAGATGGGTGGGGTATAAATTATTATTATTATTATTATTATTATTATTATTATTATTATTATTATTAGGTCTAGTCGTGACCCACTCTGGGGTTGTGGCACTCATCTCACTTTATTGGCCGAGGGAGCTGGCGTACAGCTTTTGGGTCATGTGGCCAGCATGACTAAGCTGCTTCTAGCAAACCAGAACAGCGCACGGAAATGCCATTTACTACCTTCCCGCCGGAGCAGTACCTATTTATCTACTTGCACTTTGACATGCTTTCGAACTGCTAGGTTGGCAGGAGCAGGGACCGAGCAACGGGAGCTCACCCCGTCATGGGGATTTGAACTGCCGACCTTCGGATCAGATCAGGAGTTTGCTCTAGAAATCAGGCTTGCTGACTTCTACCCCTATCCCTGCCCATAGACTATACTAAACTAGATGACCCAATAGTCTGGCTCAGAATAAGACAGTTTCCTATGTACCTAATTAATAATTGCAAATGCTGCTGAACTACCTCTAGAGAGAAAATACATAGCAATTGTAAAACAAAATAGCAAATGGTGCCACTTATCTCTTAATGAACATGGTTGACATAAGGGAAAGTGTGTTTTGATTCCTTGTAATGCTTGCCGGCGAATATAGGAGGTTTGTTCTGCCGGATTAAACTGACAAACAGGGAAGACTTGTTTGTATTCTCCTGATATGTAGATGCATGTAGGAAGGTGTGTGTTACATTGAACAATAATGGCAACAGCTATTCCCAGTTAATGAGAATTTGAAAAAGAAGTCTATGCCGAATTGTTTATATAAGAGATTCACACTCCAAACAGCTCAGAGTAAATACCAAGTCATAGGCAAGGCAATTTGTGTAGGAAGTGAGGTGGAAAACCATCCATATTGTTCTCAAAGAGATTACACCAAATCATATTAATTTAATTAAGACCTGAAATCAGGTTTCTGTAATTAATTTATGCTGTCAGCAATCAGGATGATTGAGTAGCTTCCTTAGCTCATAGGCTAATTCTAGTGAGGTTGTTTACGAGATTCAACTTATGACCAAGAATGGAGAGAAAATGGTGCTAATATCTGGGTGTAATTTTTTGTTTGCAATGCTTACATTATGGGGAGAAAGGTTGAGAGGCCTTTGAAGGACTTCTGAAGCACAACCCCGACTCCAGTCAGTTGGAGTCAAATCATGGCATCCATGTATCCTCCTGAAAAGAGAAACTAGAACAGGAGCAAAAATTGTCTGTGTTCATTTATTTATCCCACTTTCACAACAGAAACCAGTCCAGCAAATATGACCAGTATTCTCAGTTGTTGCTGATTTTTGTCTGCAAATGATACGCAACAATAAGTAATTTGACACTCCCCCTACCTCATTTGCATTGAATTTCCTTTGAACTGAAATACATGGTGTGGAATAACATAGTTAATTAGATAAAATGTCTCCATAGCAGACAGCAAAACAAAAATAATAGTTTTTGCTGGAAGCTGAATTGCAGCTGCATGGAAACAGCACTTCATGTGACAAATAGGAGACAGAATGGAAACTGATACTTTCTTATATCCCTAGCTAAGGTACATCATAAAAGGGGAGATGGGCAGAGGGAGTCCCCTAGGAATTCATTCATTGCTGGTTTGTGGGTACAATTAGGGTCACGACTGAGTTGAGATTAGAGATTGAAAAGCAAACAAAGAAGAATGAGGCTAACTGCTTTCCAGATTCTAGTGATATAATCTTATCCTCATTCTGAACTATCCTACCTCCTGTCTAAAACAGTACAATCACAAGTTGATTAGTCACAGAAGTAAAATCTTCCTTCATTAGTAAAACTCTGAGGGATTCCAAGGTGGGCAGGATAATAGCTTTGATTTTTAGTGTCAAAGAGGTTGCATACATTTTTTTGACACACATAAAGTATATGGGATTTGACTGCAATTATTTTTAAAAAGGAAAAGGTTCTTCCCATGTGGTACCATTAATCTGGAGGAACCCAGAACACTCTTTGTACTGCAGGATACAGAACTCTTAGAAATTATTTTGGACACTACAAACTCAGGGTTACGTTGAAGAGACAAAACCACTGAAAGCACTCTGAGTCTTTCAATAAAGTCTGAATTTTCCTCTTTAAAAGAAATGAAAAGTTCTCCTTTGTATCTGGACATGTGATGCTGCGCCTCTCTTTGGTTGCATTCACACAGCCAGCCATTCTCCTTGTAATTGGAATGGTAAGATATAATGGAGGTATGTATTACCTGAGTTTCTCATGGGTTAATCTTTCCACAGCTCTATTCTGTATTCTTTTCATCTATTACTAAGTTTATTCTGCTTTTTTTAGGAGTAGACAACTTCTTATGATCAGTATTGTCAAATTTATAAATCACTCTTCACTGGAAAAGAATCACTAGGTGGTTTCCAACAGCATATCTAAAAACGGAATATCTAAGCTCCAATACAAAACCATTTCAAGTAAACAACAGGATAGCAAACAGACCTTGGACAGCACTTTAAACTAGAATAACTCCAAATGCCTGAGAGAACAGGTTTGCTTTAACTAGACACCCACAAGCTTAGCAATATTCTAGCTGTCCACACTTCCAATGGGAGTTAATTCTGTGGGATGTAATCCACTGGGAGCAGTCAAGTACAACATTCCTTGTTTTCCTAGAGTGGACATGCAAGGGGATGTTTGGTTCAGCCAGTCAAAACTGTTCTTCCTGGGCTGGAGCATCCTTCCTTTTGCATGTGATAGAAGTTGGGCGTGACCTAACCTGTCAAGGTAACAAAAGGACGAGTCACGCAGCACACCTCTCTCTTTTTCACCTCTTTCTTCGTGTGACCAGCTTCTAGCTAGGACTGCTCTGCTAGCTCTCAGCTAGCAGAAGCACTGGGATTATTCCCCCATATGGTAAGGTTACCAGATTTTTTCAATGAAACCGGGGACACATTTCAACTTCCCCATTCTGGGGATGGATTTTTGTCAGGGTTTTTTAAATCCAGGGACTGTCTCCAGGAAACGGGAGCTTCTGGTAATCTTACATATGGGGTAGATCCACATGTACATATTTATAACTAAGTCTGCCTTCAGGGATCCAACTATGAACTGATGTAAGTAAACTTCTTTATTGACTCTGAATAAGATTGTGGCATCTTTATTCTTTTAAGAGGGATTCAGGGGAACTTATCAGGAACGTACAATTCAATCTGAGGCAGACTGAATTGTATAATAGTGAGAGGCTTACACAAGCCTGCAACCAGTTATCTGCTGTGCATTTAAAAATGGGAATGTAAACTCTGCTAAGTAAAGGAACTTGCTAGCACAAGTTAGGAAGGATATTAATAAACAATATATCCTCTCCTGCCCCCCTGAACACTCCCACAAATTCCACAGTCAGGGTACCACTAGAGAAGACTGTCTCCTGCATCATTACATATCAGTAATGGCCACCCATGTGACAACAATCAGCCTTTCCCCTACTGATCTCAGAACATGTTTTTGTCCTCAGACAAGCACAAGTCCCAGGTCATTTAAAGCTTCATAAGTTAGAGAACTGAGACCTTGAATTGGGCTCAGTAATATAGAGGCAGCCAGTGCAAGACCTGCAAAATGGGTGTTATACGACTTACTAAGACTGCAATCCCATACACATGCCTTGAGTGAGTAACTCCTATTGAACTCAATTGAATTTGTTTCTGACTAGACGTGCATGGACCATAAAGAAGGCTGATCGCCAAAGAATTGATGCTTTTGAATTATTGTGCTGGAGGAGACTCTGGAGAGTCCCATTGACTGCAAGAAGATCAAACGCATCCATTCTGAAGGAAATCAGCCCTGAGTGCTCACTGGAAGGACAGATCGTGAAGCTGAGGCTCCAAGCCTTTGGCCACCTCCTGAGAAGAGAAACTCCCTGGAAAAGACCCTGATGTTGGGAAAGATTGAGGGCACAAGAAGAAGGGGACGACAGAGGACGAGATGGTTGGACAGTGTTTTCGAAGCTACAAACATGAGTCTGACCAAACTGCAGGAGGCAGTGGAAGACTGGAGTGCCTGGCGTGCTCTGGTCCATGGGGTGACGAAGAGTCGGACACAACTAAACAACAACAACAGACGTGTATAGTATTATACAATAGATCACCCTTTCACACACAAGGAAGAGTCCGTTTCTGGAGGTTTATTTCCATCTGGAGAAAAATTCATATATGTTAATACAAATCAATGCTGTTTTTGTTTTCATAAACAAGAGCATATTTGAAGTGCTATTTAACCCTGTTTAGGGAAGTTTTTAATGCTTGATGCTTTATCATGTTTTTAATATTCTGTTGGGAGCTGCCCAGAGTGGCTGGGGAAACCCAGCCAGATGGGCGGGGTATAAATAATAAATTATTATTATTAGAACCACATGTCCCTTGTAAAATGTTTTTAAAGTCTTGCTCCTTAAAAAAAAAAAAAGATAGAAAGTTCACCAGTTCAAAGAGACTTCTGATTTCTACTCTTTCCTCTTTTTTGCCTCATTTGCTTGTCTTTATCTCTGAAAGAATAATGGCAATATCTTAATTCAATTGCAATCATTTGAAGTGAAAAACTGCTCATCATTAATCTTTTAGTGACAGGCCTTTTGCAATTAAACTCCAAAGATATATAATTTCTTATTAACAAAGATTCTTTTATTGTACAAATCACAAGTCAAATTTATCTGTTCTTGCGGCACTTCATGGTAATAAATTTGTATCTAATTTTATTTGAGTGTTTCAAATGTGTGGATATTCTGATTCATATTTGTGTCTAAAATTGCCATGATGAAATTAATTCACCTTGCTAATGAATTAACAACAAAATGGAAAGGTGTTTTTTGATTTATTCTTGAATACTCCAGGAATAATGCCAAGAGACAGCAAAGGGTACATGGTTACTCTCAAAACATATTTAGAACCCAGGAATTTCATGCACTAGAGATGCACAACAGCTTCATGGCAAATTGCAAAAAGCAGGATACATTTCTTGAAATTTATTACTGGGAGTAAGTCTCATTAAACTCAACAAGACTTACTTCTGAGTAGACATGCCTACAGGGGTGGCCAACTCCCAAGAGGCTGCGATCTACTTACAGAGTTAAAAAAACTGGCAGTGATCTACCCCCTTTTGGGGGGTTCAGGTCAAAATTGCTGAGCTATTTTTTAGGGAGGAGGAAGGCCCTGTTTTTTGGGTCAAAGTTGTTGAGTTTCTCTTAGGAGGGAAAGCCCTGTTTATTTAAGGTGAGCCAAAGATGTTGAGCATCTTGTTAGAATTCCTGCTCCATGATTGCAGTCATGAGATTGTGGTCTATCACATGATGGTATATGTTTTGACTCCACAGAGTGGGAAGTGACAGAGACAGGATGTTTGTGTTACTGTGTTCCGTGAAGTGGGACTATTGTCCTTTGTTCTTTCTCTTTGCTGTCTGATGCTAGAGAGAGAGGGAGCCATGTTGCAGTGCTCTGTGTATGTTTAAATGTAAATAAAGTAGATTAGCCAAAATGCTGAGTTGCTGAGGTCTGTCATGCAAGCTGCGAAGACTCTGCAAATCCCTAAGTGTACCGATGTCTGTTGGCATCAGTTGCTGTGATGTTCAGGCAGAAGAAAGCTTTTGAAGCTCCCGAACAATCGACCAGGAGGGATGGAACATGCCAGTCGGGCATGTGTCTCTACCAGGGTCCTACTCGAGTGTACGACAAGCTCCTGATGCTTCTTGGGTGGGGAGCCAGTGATCGACCACAGAAGTCCAGTGATCTACCAGTAGATCACGATATACCTGTTGGACATGCCTGGCATACGTCATAGCAGCAACCAGGGTAGTAAAGCCCTCTTACTGGTGGAATGGGCTGTATTGTGAAAGGGAGGAACTCAGTGAAAGAAGATCTATTTTGCATGCAAAAAGGCCCTGGTTCAATCTCTTGTGTCTCCAAGTAGGGCTGGAGAGAGTCCAGCCTGAAAGACTACTGCCAATCAACGTCAACAATACTGAACTAGATGGACCATGGTCTGACTTGGTATGCTCCTTTATGGGATGCGGGTGGTGTTTTGGTCTAAACCACTGAGCCTCTTGGGCTTCCCAATCAGAAGGTCACGGTTTGAATCCCCACAACGGAGTGAGCTCTCGTTGCTCTGTCCTAGCTGCCAACCTAACAGTTCAAAAGCACGCCAGTGCAAGTAGCTAAATAGGTACCACTGCGATGGGGAGGTAAATGGTGTTTCTGTGCGCTTTGATTTCCGTCATGGTGTTCCGTTGTGCCAGAAGCAGTTTAGCCATGCTGGCCACATGATGTGGAAAGCTGTCTGTGGACAAACGCCGGCTCCCTTGGCCTGAAAGCGAGATGAGCGCCACACCCCATATTTGCCTTTGACTGGACTTAACAGTACAGGGGTCCTTTACCTTTACTTTTTACCTTACAGTAGTTTTCCCTGTTCCTATGAAATATACCTTACATACTGAAATCACTTGCTGACACAACTTGCACATTTTGTTGTGTTGTTTTTTTTAGTAAGAGGGTGAATAAGGGGCATGATAGTGATATATCAAAGCATTCACAAATCTCCAGTCCAAAATTAACCCGACCATGCCTTCCCTATCAAATTGATCTACTTTTCCTGAAAAGTTCCACAAGGGACTATCAGCTAACCCTAAGAATGAATGTGAAGGATATCTGTTTACATGATCACCTGGTCATTCTGTGCACAATGGAAGCACACTACTCTGCACAAAATTCATATTCATATATATATATTCTGTTGCTGAACAATAGGCGCTGAATAGGAACCACACACACAGCAATCACCTCAGTTGCAACACACATTAGCTTTTCAAGCAGCTATGTTGAGTCCAGGTTCACATGTGATTGGACCTTGATTTAATGAATGGTGCTTTAATTAAAATGCCACCTTACAAGACTACTGCTAAAATTGCACACAGACCTTTCCAGCTGTCCTCTCATTACATCGTAACAATCTGACAAACAGAACATTGTTGGACAATAAATCAAAGAAAAGAAATTCACAAGGCAACACGGTTCTATTGTATTCAGTCATTCGGAGCCAGCAGGACTGCAGTATGAAAAGAGAAAATGAACAATGTTGTCTATGATACATATTGCTGTAATATTTACTTTTCTAAGGTTATCACTGCTTTCAGGTAGCTTGATTCTGCACATTACAAAACAAAAGAGCTACAAAGGAGAGCCCAGCCATTTCTTGTTTCTCTAATAGACTGGAAAAATGCAGGGAACTAAAGGGTCTCATGCTTACTTGTTTCTAACAGGCAGTTCCACCCTTCAGAAATTAAAGTACAGTCATACCTTGGGTTAAATATACTTCAGGTTGAGCATTTTCAGGTTACGCTCTGCTTCAACATAGAAGTAGCGCTCAAAATGATGTCATGTGCATGCGTGGAAGTGGCAAAACGCGACCTGCGCACACACAGATGCACAGACGTGTGTTACGTTCTACAGGATGCGAACAGGGCTCCGGAATGGTTCCTGTTCACATCCAGAGTGTAATGGTTCTAAAGGGTTGCTCGTGCGTAAGTTGCCGCCACTCCTGGCTAGGTTACCCGGTTGAACCCTTTCTGTCTGGACAGCCCTTCACTTCGTGGCTGTCTCAGTCGCTGGCAGAATCCATCAGTGGGCGTTTCTTGAACTTCTTCCAGCAAAGAAGTTCTTTGACGCCAAGTCTCCTCCTACTCTCCCTGTGCAGAAGTCTTCTGTGCAGGGAGGGTGTGGGCAGCGGAGGACCCATGCTCTCCCCGCTGGTCTCCAGTGAAGAGTCCTGGAGCCTCCTCTCCGATTCCCCCATCTGCCCCCCTTCTCCACTGGTGTTACGCTGATTTCCTTCCCCAGCAGATGGGCTGCCTCTCTCCCTACTGGGACCCTCTCTGGCATCCCTCTGGAGCCTTCCCTCCACCTCTAGCTCCAATGGCAGTTCCCTGACACAGAGGTACCACTGTAAATAGTTCAGCTGTCCATTCAGCAGTTCTGAATACAGAGAGTCTCTGTTTGAATCCGTTGAAGAATTTCTGCCTCTCAATAGTCAATGCTGAGCTAGAAGGACCATTAATGGTCCTACTAGGTTCAATTTAACCTCATGCTGGCCACATGACCTAGAAAAAACTGTCTGTGGACAAACGCTGGCTCCCTTGGCCAGTAAAGCGAGATGAGCGCCACAACCCCAGAGTCGTTTGTGACTGGACTTAACTGTCAGGGGTCCTTTACCTTTACCTTTTTACTCCAGTCCAAAGTTACAAGAGACCTGCATCCAAAGATCTGGTCATATATTCTGAATAAATATTGCACACCTGATCTCTTGGTTTGTTCTCCCCACATTCCACCTGAAGTGCATATATTTGTCATCTTTTAGGTTCAATATGAAGTTTTCCTGAAGCCCAATTGATCTTCCCTTTGCAGCTGTACTTAATACCAGTTTACCCCTGATCTGCTTTCCCTCCTTCTTGGTCAGATGGTTTATGAATGTTCCTCAGCAGCACAGTGGTTACTAGGAACCACTGAGCTAGATCCTTCTTTTGGTGAATGAATGCAAGTAGAATGTAATGGTCAATAGTGCTATTACAGCATGAATGAGAATACCATAAATGTTATGCTAGTAAGAGTCCTAGCATCAAATGTACATGTACCTTAGCCAATGTCATTCTCTCTGAGACCTGACTTGATTTTGGGAACAGGGCTGGATTAACCATTAAGCAAAATAACCACGTGCTTAGGGCATCAAGGGAAGCCCCACCCCCTTACAGAAATTCTCCATTGCCAGATTCAGCATAGACCATATGGCTCATCTGAACAAAAACAAACATCATTTATGCAAAAATAAACATTATTTTCCATCTTACTGTAGGTTTTGTTTCATTTTGAATTTTTTAATTTTATATTGCAGTTTATTGTTCTTTATATTTTGAATTAGATACATAGGGGGACACCGAAATCTTTTAAGTGCTTGGGGCCGCTAAAGGTCTTAATCCAGGCCTGTTTTGGAGATTTGGGATTTATACTACTGGAACAGCACAGGCAGGAGAAAAAAATGTCTTGCCATTCATATCATATGCGAAGCTTTTCTTAAGCAATAATCCCAGGACTGCTAATGTGAGTGATTTGCAAGCTAAAACAGCACAGCAGACATGATCGCAACTCCAGGATAGTCCCAGAATGAAGGATCTCATTTTTTAGAAGGGTGGAATGCTTTACTTAAAAACACACACGCTAGGAATAAATTTAATTCTGTTTTAGTAGAGCAGTATGCAGTTAAGACAAACTCCACAGTATTTAATCCTGTAGCAGGTTCATATTCAAAACAGCATTTTGTGTCATATATATGGTTTTAACAGCTTCATCTTGCCAAATTTTCCATACCTTCATATTTAACAGCAAAAATTATTTAAAGCCTCTAACAGATGATCTATAAATAGGGTTTTTTAATGTTAACGGGGTACATTCTCCAGTAATAACTACAGAAGAGGAAGCTCAGTTCTAGGGATGGCATAGTATTATGTGTATCGGTTTCTTAAAAACAACAAATGAACATTGTTTCCCATTTATTTCACACACTCTGTCCTCAAGGTTCGCACTTCTGTGCATGGTTATCATATTTCCCCCAGCTTTCAAATTACAATACTTTGTAACTAAAAAAATGCATGCCGCCCCTTAGAGAATGTGCAGGACATCATTATTGAGATTGCTACTTGGGTTTTGTGTTGAGGGAAAGGGAACGGTGTCTGTTGCACATTTTCCTCTGATAACTAATGATGAGCAGCACAAATATATACACACAAATACACACACACACACTGGGGCAGCTCAATTTTGTGATTTTTTTTCTTCTTCAAAAGTTTGATCTTGGCGTTTTTATTATTATCATTAAAACACAAAATTCATTCATTGCCAATGTACATAAATTTAAAAAGAAGAGAGCCCCAAAATGGAAACAACAGGAGTTACCAACAAAAGAAGAGCGGCAGATGAAAATGATGGACTTTGCAGAAATGGCAAAAGTGACGGGAAGAATCTGGAACCAGCAAGACCAAGCATTTCAAAAAGACTGGAATAAATTTGTATTGTATTTGAAAGAAAACTGTTAAGAAATTAACATCACTGGCAGGGTTGGTTGAAGACGTGTAAGATGAAATTGCTACCTATTCAGGTTGAGTAATTTAATATTTTAGGTAATGATAAAACAAGGATAGGAAACGAAGTGAGATGTCAAGATGCGAAATTTAATTTTGTAAACCATTAGTCGGGAGGGAAGGAAGTCGATAGGCTCAGTGGAGCCAAAGAGTTATTATGAGAAGATATGTTACTGTGTAATGTGATTATATGTAAAACCAATTAAAAAATATTATTGAAAAATTTAAAAGAAGAGAAACAGCAAGCTCCCTTCCTCTTTTGGAATCTTCAGACTGCAATCCTATGCACACCTACCTAGTCTAGGAGGAAATCCCATTAGACTTAATGGGCTTGCTTCCAAGTTGATATAGGATTGTGCTGCCAGGCTGCAATGTTGTACACACTTATAGCAAGCTCTCTACACACATTCAGGGCATCTGCATGCAATGAAGGGAATTCATGAGTTCATTGGTCCCATACCTTCCACTATGTCCCTGGTGCTGGCTCTGTCGCCTTCCAAATATTGGGAAAGGAATGTTTGCAGTGGGGAGCCACCATTCTGTACTTGAGGGGTCTCCCTCGGAGAGACAAGTGTCATAATACATGTGGCACTTACATTGATTACAGCAGGTTCCCATTGCAGAAGTTCCTTTCCCAATACAGTGGTACCTTGGTTCTCAAATGCCTTGGTATTAAAACAACTTGGAACCCAAACACTGCAAACCTGGAAGTAAGTGTTCCGGTCTGCGAACTTTTTTCGGAAGTTGAACATGCTCCATTTTGAGTGTTATGCTTCCTTTTTGAGTGCCACACTTCCGTTTTGAGTGTTACGCTGAGGTCTGTCTGTTTTTGCTATTCATTTTGCCTTTTTGTTTTTGCGGCTCTTTTTGTTTTGTTTTTGTGACTGTGTGAAACCCAGTTCAGCTACTGATTGGTTGATTGTGTGACTGCAGTACACTGTTTATTGCTTTCATTTTATGGATTAATGGTCTCGCTAGATAGTAAAATTCATGCTAAACTGCTGTTTTAGGGGTTGTTTTTCAAAGTCTGAAATGGATTAATCCATTTTGCATTACTTTCTATGGGAAAGTGCACCTTGGTTTTGGAATGCTTTGGTTTTGGAACGGACTTCCAGAACGGATTATGTTTGAGAACCAAGGTACCACTGTACACAGAAAATGGTGAACCGAGAGACCAGGATGCAAGGAGCAGACAGGATGAATGGACTTGTCCCCAGTCTCCTTTCATGAGGGAGAATGGCTACAGAGGGATTTGCTTGGGAGTAAGTCCCTTGGAACCTAATGGAATTAGAAGTGAAACAGAATTTTAATAGAATTAGGTGCGCATAGGATTGCAATATTAGGATTTTGTTTTTAGTTCCTTGGGGGCTGCACTGTTGTCCTCTTCCGTACATGTAATCAGCCGTCTCCTTACAAAGAATAGTAAGCAGCAATATGAATTCCCTGCAGCAAAGCTGCAACAGATTTTATCTGGTTGCTTTATTACCTTAAAGGCAGGTTCAAAGAATCATAGAATGATCTCATCTTCTAAAAAAATCATACCCTAAAGGCAGCCTACATCTGTCTTCGGAGAATGTTAAGTTCACCCTGCTTTTATATGCTTGGAAATATTTTTGTTTCATAAATGTAAAGCTCTAAATCAGGGGCGAGGAAACTGCTGCCCTCCAGATGTTGCTGGATTCTGACCATCCCTTATCTTTGGCCATTCTGGAGGGTGCTGATGGGAGTTCAAATCCAACAAAAACATCTGGAGGGCCACAGGTTCCCTACCCCTACTTAAATGCTAAGATGGGGGACCACAAATTAGAGATTTTACTTTCTTGGGCTCCATGATCACTGCAGATGGTGACAGCAGCCACGAAATTAAAAGACGCCTGCTTCTTGGGAGAAAAGCAATGACAAACCGAGACAGCATCTTAAAAAGCAGAGACATCACCTTGCCGACAAAGGTCCGTATAGTTAAAGCTATGATTTTCCCAGTAGTGATGTATGGAAGTGAAAGCTGGACCATAAAGAAGGCTGATCGGCAAAGAATTGATGCTTTTGAATTATGGTGCTGGAGGAGACTCTTGAGAGTCCCATGGACTGCAAGAAGATCAAACCTATCCATTCTGAAGGAAATCATCCCTGAGTGCTCACTGGAAGGACAGCTGAGGCTCCAATACTTTGGCCACCTCATGAGAAGAGAAGACTCCCTGGAAAAGCCCCTGATGTTGGGAAAGATGGAGGGCACAAGGAGAAGGGGACGACAGAGGACGAGATGGTTGGATAGTGTTTGCGAAGCTACCAGCATGAGTTTGACCAAACTGCGGGAGGCAGTGGAAGACAGAAGTGCAAGGCGTGCTTTGGTCCATGGGGTCACGAAGAGTCGGACACGACTAAACGACTAAACAACAAAAAAGCATCGTCTTAAGGTTGCAATCCTGCATACGTATGTTTATCCAGGAATAAGCCCCATTGAACACAACGAGAGATTTCTCAGCAAACAGGTATAGAATAGGTCCTGTTTCACCCACAAAGCCGCCACAATTTTAGTGAATCCATGATGACTTCCATCTGCTCCACTGTGTCCAATGTTGCTTATGCACAACCAACATGGGCGGGAATGTAATTAATGTATTTCTCTTTCCTCTTGCCTTTAATCTATCTACATGGGGTTGATTGTCTGTTTGTCTGGTTGTAAGTCGCTTTGGCTTGACCTGGGCAAGATAAAGCAGCCGACAAATTTAATAAATATAAATAAATAAATGTGCTGATCTTCATTCACATGAGCGATGACATACAGGTCAGACTTTAGTTCCATTCAAGTTAGTTGCAGCATATGACTTTTTTCACGGACTTCCTCTGTTATAAGACGATTGGCTTTTGCTACCCAGTTTCAATCCATCGAAACACTGGGTTGCCATCAGGTCGCAAAAGATCATCTGTACCAAGCCACTCAAAGTCAGCGCTGGATCACTTGAAAACCAAGACTTCCACTGTTTTAAAGGTTCACATTGATAAACCTTAAGTTGTATTTTATCCCTCCAGTTTCTCTCGCATTTGCCCCATACTCCATGCAGTGTTTCCCAAGCTTGGGTCTCCAGCTGTTTTTGGACTACAATTCCCATCATCCCTGTCTACTGGACCTGCTAGCTTGGGGTGATGGGAGTTGTAGTCTGAAAACAGCTAGAGACCCAAGTTTGGGAAACTCTGCTCCAAAGCAAGAATTTGATTAATCTGTTGACCAATATTAAATGCATGCTTTACAGTTAAACTTCTATTTGTGAATTAAAAACTTCTCCTGGTTGTTAGTTTGCCTTTTAAAATTGTTTCTGGTCCCAGCAGTTCTTGTTTCTTTTTTTAGCATTCTCTCTCTGCAAAGCATGCCAACACCCTACAGCTTCATAAGCAATTGACTATATATATCACAGCGTTAGGGCTGTTTGTCAGCACCCTTAATGTCATAGGGAAAGTCAAAAGCAAATATTGTTTTTGGAAGTCAAGACGCTAATAGCGTCAAGTGAGCTCCTGTTGAAACAGCAGCGGCTGCTGGAGAAGCGAATTTCCTGCAGCGAGCACCATGTGTGGCTTTATGTGGAATAAAAGTGTGTAGACAGCTGTCTCAAATCTCAGAAGCCCTGGCTAAAATAAGACTTAGGGTCCATATGCTAGGAGTTGTGAAGTCATCCCATTGTGTACAGTGGCTAGTGATGGCTCAAAAATTCATAATTACATGGTTGAGCACATCAATTTGCCCAGCTTGTGATGCTCAGATGTATGAATGGATCCCCGGTTTCAAAAAAAAAAAGAGAGAGAGAGAGAGAGAGAGAGAGAGAGAGAGAGAGAGAGATGTTTTCTCACTTGGAATATTAATTGAGATTCTGTACCTCCACTGTCAACAGACTAAAGAGCCTCATGGCAGTTGGTTTGTAGGAACATGCACAGAAGTCATTTAACGTTAGTGTCTTATACTTGAGTTGTGTACACATGACATTTTCTTCAGAATCATTGGAGACTGAATACTTGGTGGGTTGTTGTTTATTTACATAGACCACACACAATCTAGATCTACTGCAGATTGTTTGCCCCGGAAAAGCGTCTCCAGAGAAACTGGTTTCGTTCTGAAAATAAACCTTAAACGGTATACCGGTATATCTACTCACAGAATTAAAAACTGCCGGTGATCTACCGGGGGGTGAGGTTGTTGAGCTTTTTTGGGGGGGGGAGCTACTGTGATCTACCAGTGATCTACCACAGATGTCCAGTGATCTAACAGGAGATCAAGATCTACCTGTTGGACATGCCTGCAGACAATACTAAAGTGAGCTCCCGTTGTTCGGTCCCTGCTCCTGCCAACCTAGCAGTTCGAAGGCACGTCAAAGTGCAAGTAGATAAATAGGTACCACTCCGGCGGGAAGGTAAACGGCGTTTCCGTGTGCTGCTCTGGTTCGCCAGAAGCAGCTTAGTCATGACCCGGAAGCTGTACGCCGGCTCCTTCAGCCAAAAAGTGAGATGAGCGCCGCAACCCCAGAGTCATCTGCAACTGGACCTAATGGTCAGGGGTCCCTTTACCTTTATCTACTTTTGTATCTCCGCCAACAATTCTTAGACCACCTATGTATCCCAACATGGAAACCAGAGACAGAGGTTATACGCTTCTTATTACAGGGGAGAGACCAGGAGCTCACCAAGACAGTAGCTAAGTTCCTTTATTTGATTTTTTGCCGCCAGAGTACGCTACAGGATCCTGCCCTTGCTGGAGTCCCACAGAGGTGAAATAGATCGCTTGCCTCTTCTTCCCTTTGGCAAATGACTGTACTGTTGAAATGGCGACGAGATCGCATTGGCCTATTTATTCTGAATATTTGCAAGTGATGCCAATAAAGGTTTGATGATGGTGGTGATGATCTACTTTTGTAAAAAAAAATACTTAGCCAATTCCAGTTTTAGTCAAGGGAGTTGTCCCATAACCAACTACAGTACAAAGTTGGTGTTAATATAGGTCATCATGGTGCGTCCCAAATTTTGTTGGACTATAACTCCAATCATACCTAACTAAGCTGGCTGTGGCTAATGTATATTGTAGTCCAGCAACATTTATAGATGGGGGGGGGGGGAGCTATTTGTACTAGTTACAGAATTCTGCCCATAAATGTGCATTGGAGAATTAAAGAACACAAATTGAAACCCCTACAATTATACAGTTGATTGCTCCTTCTTTTAGACCAGATGAAGGGAAAAGCTCCTAAAAATAAAGAAAGAGTACAGAAAGTACAATTTTAAAAAATCAAACCCTAATGATTTAATATAATGATCTCTCTGAGATAGTTGATTACAATCCACATGCTCTTGAAATCTCACGTGTGTTACCACTTCTGACACAAATTCAGCCTTTTAACTCACACCCAAGTCTTTCAGTAGTGGATACTAATGGTTATAAATTACTTTAAAACATAATAAAGCTTGTAATAGGCTTGTAGATGATAGTCATTTTCCATACTGGTAATTCAGATTTAAGCCAATATAACTGCTGCAAAAAAATCATCATCATCACTGAGCTTCCCCTGTGTGAAAAATAAACAATAACATGCATGAGCCCCATCCACCTCGAAACCTATTTTACTGCTTATGCATAAAGAGGAGAGGGGAGTTCTCATATCAAACTCATTCCGTTTTTGCTATGGTGTGATAAAACAGAATTTGTCAAAAATAAAAATCATGGGATAAGTTGCTGCTGCACAATATATGTTCACAACTGAATCCCAGTTGCAAAAGGCCCAAGTGGGAAGAAACAGATACCAGTGTCTCAATTCCAATTGGGCTCATGTAATTGTCAGGAGTTCAGCCTACACTCGAGTAGGACCCTGGCAGAGACACATGCCCGACTGGCATGTTCCCTCCCTCTTGGTTGATCGTTCGGGAGCTTCATAAGCTTTCTTCAGCCTGAACATCACAGCGACCGATGCCAACAGACACTGGCATGCTTAGGGATTTGCAGACTTTGTGCCTAATGCGTGACAGACCTCAGCAACTCAGCATTTTGGCTAATCTACTTTATTTACATATAAATGCACATGGAGCACGGCAACATGGCTCCCTCTCTTTCTAGCATCAGACAGCAAAGAGAAAAAGAACAAAGGACAATAGTCCCACTTCACGGAACACAGTAACACAAACATCCTGTCTTCGTCACTTCCCACTCTGTGGAGTCAAAACATACTACCTTATGTGAAAGACAAAAATCCCATGACTACAATCATAGATCAGGAATTCTAACAGTGATATGTTATCTCCCCCACCAAAGAAAAATAACAATATAACTCATATTGTTTCTCAGCCCATTTTCTCAGCCCAGTTTATACCCCATTTTCTTTCCAGTGATATTGTCAGAGGAGGCTGCATCAGAAATTTGGTGGCTTAAGGAAGCCAGTCTCTTTATGATGGCCAATTGAAAGCTAAGAGACTTTTTCTAATTGCTTGGACATTTTCTATAATGAAATGGAACTTACTCTGTATAAACATATCATTATGTCGACAGGGATGGGCACTGCAGACTCTTCTGTGGGGATTACAGTATTTTACTAAGGGGGGAGAATTTGTCATGATGCTTGAGTTGTTGTGAGGTGTTGCACTCCTCTCACACCGTTCTCCAGTTGGAAGGCGCCATGAGAAGGACGCAACAGCTCACGTCATCATGCGAGCCCAGTGCCACTTTGAGCTCTGCCCTATTGATTTCAGTACACCCCGTGTATAGAGGAGACAGCAACCCACATCCAGTGGAGCTGTGGGCACACGCTAGCAGAGTTCCGCAAGCAGCGAGACTGTGTAGGTATGTGGCATCACAAAACAACAAACATGGCTAGTGTGAACAGAGTCCCACACATGCATCTTCTCTGTCCAAGAGCAGAGAACAATGAGCAGAAAACAAAAGCACATAGAACGGAAGTCCCACTTGGACTACTGCAATGCGCTCTATGTCGGACTACCTTTGAAGGTATCCCAGAAACTGCAACTAATCCAGAATGCAGCAGCTAGACTGCTGACTGGGAGTGGCCGCCGAGACCATATAACACTGGTCCTGAAAGACCTACATTGGCTCCCAGTATGTTTCCGAGCACAATTCAAAGTGTTGGTGCTGACCTTTAAAGCCCTAAATGGTCTCGGTCCAGTATACCTGAAGGAGCGTCTCCAACCCTATCGTTCTGCCCGGACACTGAGGTCAAGTGCCGAGGGCCTTCTGATAGTTGCTTCACTGCAAGAAACAAAGCTACAGGGAACCAGGCAGAGGGCCTTCTCAGTAGTGGCGCCTGCCTTGTGGAATGCACTCCTATTGGATGTCAAAGAGATAAACAACTACCTGACATTTAGAAGACATCTGAAGGCAGCCCTGTTTAGGGAAGTTTTTAATGTGTTACATTTTAATGCATTTTTAATCTTTGTTGGAAGCTGCCCAGAGTGGCTGGGGAAACCCAGCCAGACGGACGGGGTACAAATAATACCGTAAATTGTTGTTGTTGTTGTTGTTGTTGTTGTTATTGTTGTTGTTGTTGTTGTTGTTGTTGTTGTTGTTGTTACTCTAGTCTGAGTTTCCGTTCCCACACTTCCAACAGCATAGAATGTAAATAAGGATCACATGATCCAGCAATGAGAGAATGAATTACTGACAGTTGTGTCCTTCTCACCTGCCCCCCAGCTGGAGGATGCCATGAGATGGACACAAAAGAGATGGGGCATGTGCCCTGCCAGCCCCACACAGTTAATGCCAGTCTCGCAAAGCAACACTGGGCTCGCAGGATGTTGTGAGTGTTCCCCTCAAAGCAGGGCCGCATTGGCCAGCCGGGCTCCCTACTGTGTGGTTGGGCAGGTAGTACTGCACAACTGTGCTTTGTTCCAGTGGGCAGAGGTTGCTCTGGCAGCCCCCCAGCCCCCATGGTTCACCATGCGCGCCCTCCCCAAACAGCAGCAGGGCACACTCCACCAATGATTCTGATTCCAGCTGACTGCAGAATATCAATACTTTACCTGTGCTAAAGGGTCCTGGTGTGGAAAGGGCAAAGGTCAACGGGACACAGGTCGCTTTGGGGCAGGAGGAACATTCAGATAGATATGTCACAAAACCTCTTATGTTTATGAACTTGGTGTTAGGATTCTTTTCCCATGTTGCAGTCATGGGATTGTTTATATCACATGACGATGTATGTTTTCATTCCACATTGTGGGAAGTGACGGAGACAGGATGTTTATATTACAGTGGTACCTCGGGTTAAGTACTTAATTCGTTCCGGAAGTCCGTTCTTAACCTGAAACTGTTCTTAACCTGAAGCACCACTTTAGTTAATGGGGCCTCCTGCTGCTGCCACACCACTAGAGCCCAATTTCTGTTCTTATCCTGAAGCAAAGTTCTTAACCTGCAGCACTATTTCTGGGCTAGTGGAGTGTGTAACCTGAAGCGTATGTAACCCGAGGTACCACTGTAGTGTGTTTCCGTGTATAGGACATTCGTCCTTTGTTCTTTCTCTCTTTGCTGTTTGATGCTGAAGTGGAAGGAGCTGAGTTATGATGCTCCAAGTGTGTATATGTAAATAAATGTAGTTTAGTCAAAAATCTGCGCTACTGAGTCTGAACACCGACTGTCTATACTCTGCTGATCCTGAAGTGTGCTGATTCCTCTTCATATCAGTTGCTGTGATGTTCAGGCTGGAGAAAGATTTTGAATCTCCTGAACGAATGACCAGGAGGGAGAGAACATACCAGTCGGGCATGTGTCTCTGTCAGACCCCTACTCTTGTATAGGACTTCCTGACACTTGGAACAGTTTTTCAGAAAAAAGTGATGCCCTGTTGCAACTGCTGTAAAAGTCGCTTCATTTGTTTTGGCAAGCAACATTAAAAGCCCAAAGGTACCTTTTCAAACAGGATGGGAACATCTTGCTTGAATAACCTTGTTGATTGCCCACATGTTCAATGCACAATGCACTAATGAAGCCCACCCTTCATCTTTGGAGTTTCAGTGTTTCTCCCTTGTTTGGAATAAATGTTGCTAAACATTCTGTGCACAGCACCGTTCGCACACTTCTCAGTCTTCCACCACAGCATATGCTACCAGTAACACCAACACTCATTGAAATGTACAACAAGAGCTGCTTATTATGTTCCCCATCCTGTCCCCAGTCCTCAAATAACTATTTTCTGGAAAGATTTTGGCTTTCTTAAAAGGTAGAGGACCCCTGACAGTTAAGTCCAGTCGCAAACAACTCTGGGGTTGCGTGCTCATCTCGCTCTATAGGCCGAGGGAGCTGGCATTTGTCCGCAGACAGTTTTTCCAGGTAATGTGGCCACCATGACTAAGCTGCTTCTGGAGAAACCAGAGCAGTGAACGTAAACGCCATTTACCTTCCCACTGGAGTGGTACCTATTGATCTACTTGCACTTTGACGTGCTTTCGAGCTACTAGGCTGGCAGGAGCTGGGACAGAGCAACAGGAACTCACCCCATCACGGGGATTCAAACCACCAACCTTCCGATCGGCAAGCCCTAGGCTCAGTGGTTTAGACCACAGGGCCACTTTCTTACTAGAGTCTAAATGTAGGCAAATAAACTATTACATGGGCATGGCTAAAAGCAACAGGCCAAACATGCATCAATATAAATCAATGGTTCACAAACTTTCTTTTTCTCTGGCCACCCTTTCAGAACAAAAATTTGCTCATGCCAATTTTTTTACTGATATGAAATATGTTGGAAAACCAGAAAAAACAACTCCTAGCAGTGCTTGATTTATAATATAGAACTCAACTACTTTATAATAGGACCGTGCGACATCCAGAATGTATAAAACGATGCAGCTACATAAGAACATGAATCAAAATACCCTTATAAATATTTTATTTTTATTTTGCATACCATTATAAATATGAGCCTTTTGCATACGTACCTTACGTATTACAGTGGTGCCCCACAAGACGAACGCCTCGCAAGACGAAAAACCCGCTAGACGAAAGGGTTTTCCGTTTTTGGAGGCGCTTCGCTAAACGAATTTCTCTATGGGGTTGCTTCGCAAGACGAAAAAATCTTGCGAGTTCCCGCGTTTTTTTCTCACTTTTTTCTGCCCTTTCCCTAAGCGCTAAGCCGCTTATCAGCTGTTCCGCTGATAAGCCGCTTCTCAGCTGATCGCTAAAAGCCGCTAGACCGCTAATAGCGCTAATCCGCTAAGCTGTCAATGGGCTTGCTTCGCAAGACGAAAAAACCGCTAGACGAAGAGAATCACGGAACGGATTAATTTAGTCTTGCGAGGCACCACTGTATATAAACTCAATGAGAGGTGTGTTTTTGCCAGGTAATATCATTTATGTTAGGTCTAATTTGAGACAGAGAAACTCTCATCTCATCAACACAAACAAGCCTTTATCTTTTCTGATCTTTCTTATTTGTCAGAGTTGAAAATCCCTGCTGTTCACAACAATATGTCACAGCGGACTGTAGCATAATGGCCTTGAAGACATGTGGATAGTTTCTGGTTGTATATCCATTTTTGTTTTTTGCTAGTATACTGCACTACACTGAAATGTTTAAATGTTTCTTTGATTGTCCTTGAATCTTCTTGCAAAACCTGCCATCCCTTTGAGAACTGCTGATATAAATGAACTAGTGTAAATAAGTTATTTGCGGACCTAGCATGTTAAGTCTTTAAGGTTGCAATCCTACGCATCCCTGAGAGAAAGACCCATTCAACATTGTGGAACTTAATACTGAATAAACATGCATACAATTACAGTGGAGATGTGCTTTCCCAAACCAACTTCCTTATCCCACGTATCCCTGTTCCAGCCCTTATGAGATAGGCGGTCATTCTCCTTATTCTGTACACAACAGTTAATCACATTTAAAGAAATGATCTATCTAGCAGCACTTCATGGTATAAATGTCAAACTATCTTTCTGGCAGAAACTGGTCCTTTAAGAATATCAGAGCCAATGCACACTCCAAAACATGATAGAAAGGGGATTTATTTATGACGACGTAGCCATCCCATGTTGGGAAGATGTTGAGTGCTCTTTTTTCATTTCATTGTTCTTTCTTGTTCTTATAGCTTTGAAAATCTAATACAAATATTTTTTTTAAAAAAAACAATCATATGTCTGGGTAACTTACATTAAAAGAGAGAGAAGAAATTCATAACAGTAAGTACCTTATTGGCTCAAATATAAGTCACACCTGAATACAACACAAGACGTAACCAGCTATACATTTGAAAAAATATATATATATACTATTCATTGATGCATACCATCAGATTGCAAACATAAGCCACACTTTAACTTTTCATGTTCAGAATTTGGGGAATAAGTGAGGCTTATATTCAGTCCAATATGGTACGTTGGTCCATTGTGGGGGGGAATGCAGATAAGGACGGTTAAACAATAACTTTACAGTGGTACCTCGGGTTACAGAGGCTTCAGGTTACAGACTCTGCTAATCCAGAAATAGTACCTCGGGTTAAGAACTTTGCTTCAGGATGAGAACAGAAATCATGCAGTGGCGGTGCAGTGGCAGCAGGAGGCCCCATTAGCAAAAGTGGTACCTCAGGTTAAGAACAGTTTCAGGACAGACCTCCAGAATGAATTAAGTTCTTAACCCAAGGTACCACTGTACTACAACCAATTTTAAATAAAAAAATGTGAAGTAACTTTCAGGTTACACACCCTGTTTCCTCAGCTTTGATGTGAACCAAAAAGAGACAGGAAGTGACACATGAAGTGTTTTCCTTGGTAGATAGAATGGTGGAAGTCCAGATAGTGATCTTAAAAAACAAAAAAAAGTTGCAAGCCTGAAAGAGTATCTGCCTAAGTTACTTCCAAACTAACAGGGCAATACTAACCATGTCTACTCTGGAGGAGGCCTGGAATGCTGTCTCATTGTGTACAAGAGGGAGGAATGGCAAGGGAGCTGATGCAGTGTGCCATGTTTGTCTTCCTGCCTGAGAATGTGCAAAATTAAACTTTCAGGAAGTGCAAGCTGGTTGCCTTGCTGGAAGAGATTGGTCTGTGAGCTCCAGTTGCGTGTTCAGACCATTAAACCTCCCCCTTAAATAAATTCAGACAAGACTCAAATTTTGGTTTGTTTTTGTCAGAATTTAGGCCACAATTTTATTGATTACAGCAAGTGAGTGGTTGCATAGGCTCTGGTTCGACCCGCTCCCTGCACCCTTGCAGATAGCGCTGACCCAGGGTTCCAGCATAGGTCAGCCTAGGGTGAACATCTGGATAAGTGGAAAGCTGGGAACAGGCTATCTCCACCACCCAAATGCCCCCCTGGACTCAGGTATGCACACAACCTCCTCACAGGGGTTGACCATACCATCAAGTCCCTAGATTCCTTTAATGGAATACCCTTCACATAGGGATGGCGAGACCGTTCTCCCATCCCTATCACATGAACCAGAGCCTATCCTCAACCTTACAAGTTGTGATGATTTGCTACGCGGCAGGCGAAACCCAAATGGCACCAACCAATCAACCAAGTGGGGGAAATTCCTGCCGTGCCCCTGTCCCAATAACAGATGACAGACGATGGCATAGCAAGGTCAAGCACACAGCCCTAAAAGTAGGGAGAGGTGGGCGGGTGTTCTGATGCACACACCGAAAGAGGAAGCTCTGGGTCATGTGCATAGGTATATATAGATCCCTTGATCCATTTAGCATGAGTCCCATTGGTCTGATTAAACTCAGCATCAAGGGACCTACCAATTGGGTGTTGTGGCTATTCAATCGAACCCACCCAGAACTCTGGGTTTGGTTGCCAGCTCTCACCGCAACACGTGCCCTCTTTAAGGGAGGACCCGGTTTTCCATCAGCCCCAGCCAGCATTGCCAATGGTCAAAGATGAAGCTGTTTGCTGCCCAATGACATTCAGAGTGATACAAATGCCCTATCCTTGGATTAAATAAACACAAAAAACCCTGACTTCACAAGTCTAGGTGAAACAAGATAAAGAGGAAAACGAACCACATACTGTACATGTTGTTTTATCTTCATAAGGGAGGGTTCCGATATTTTTCAGCTGTGCTCATTAGTTTGAGAAGAAAACAATTAAAATATGCATGCTTCTTGTTCAAAAATATGAACAGCACATTTTTTTTTTCTACTTGCAGGCACAAAAACAATCGTTTGAACCTTAAAACTGTTGACTGGAGTGCAGCTCTTTTGCAAGTACTAGAGCTACCCCATAGTGATTGATCCGATAAATGTCACCCAAGAGCCTTTTCATCCCATAGTATTACTAAGTACATTCCTTGGGAGTGTAAAAGCAATAAATCTGTTTGACCCCAAAGAAAAGAACCATCTGATTTTTATAAGTAACCATCTTCTGCTGACTGCATCTGTGACCTCTTCGACTTGTAGGTGTAGCAAAGAAAAGTTAAAAGGCATCTCTTCTCATCTCTGCCTTCAAGAAAAATAATAAGCTGTGGCCCACAGTCAGCTTTGAGTTTTTAGGCTTTCGAGAGTATGATTTCAAGCACATTGTTTCAAAGCCCTTATCACCTCCGCCAAAATACCTTTGGCAAAGAGATTCTAAGTCATTACTAACAGCACAGTCCTAAACAAGTCTGTGCAGAAGTAGTCCCATTGAGTTCCAGGCAAGAGGCTATATAGGACTGCAGCCTAAAAGATTCACTCATCACTTGTGAAATTGATTTGTGTTCCCTAAAATGGTGACACCAAATGATGCCCAACTCAGAACCGTTCTGGAGCAGTTATGCATAAATCAACCTCCCATCAAAAGATATTAGAAATTAGGTGACTATTTATTTGAGAAGTTGTAAACCACTAGTTCATTTTTTAAAAATTAAACCAGTGAACAAAATATACAAAATCACATAACAAATACATAAAAACAACAGAAGAACAGACAAAATTATTTCATTGTTGACAGTGTATAAACACCTTCGACTTTTATGTCCATTGACTTTAAGGATATAGGTTCATTGTAATACCCATAGAATCACAATATAGAACTGGGAATGACAAAAATCTTAGTCCATAGAAGTGACTTTATGGGCTTAAATACTAAATAATGCATATTAATAGTAGGACAGGGAAGACTAGTAAGTGTTTTTACTTATAATTCCTTCATAATGTCCAAAGCAGGGAGTGCCCTATATTTCCTGTGGAAGGATGTGTAAACTCAAGCTGCAAGCAGTGGTTTTCATCATTTTATTGTGGAGAAAATGCAGTGTCCCACTCTTTGGACATGCCCATTATGGTGTGAGAACCTTTGTTTATGCTTTTTTTTTTTTTTGGAGTCTTTAAAATAGCCATCTTGCAATTGGGACTTAGCTTGGATTTGTGGTTTTCACTATGGTGGCCAGACATAAGATTACCCATGCTTAGGAAAGAGCAGTAGCTCTTCTCCCTGCTTGGAAAGATTTCACCCGGTCCACTCAACCTCATTCATGCTCAAGGGAACATAGGAAGCTGCCTTATACAGCATCATAACATCAATCCATCCTGCTCAGTATCATCTATGCTGACTCGCAGAGGCTGTCCAGGCAGACATGGATTTAGGGGAGCACAACCAGTTCGGGTGCACTGGGCGCAGAGCCTTGGGGGCACCACATCTATAATTTGGAATGGTCTGTGACAGGTGGAGGGGTACTGAATGTTGGCGTCACACAGGGCACCACTGAAATTTGAGACCCCAAGATGCGGCACTGGTCCAGAGTTTCAGACAGGAGTCTCTCCCAGCCCTACCATTGGCTAATTAAACAATCTATGGCCTTTTAAACTGTGTGTTTGTGGAAGGGGGTATTGTTTGTTACTATGGTTTGTATTTTTGTGTTTTTTTACAGTGGTTACAAACACTTCGGGTTACAAACGCTTCAGGTTACAAACTCCGCTAACCCAGAAGTAGTACCTCATGCTGAGAACTTTGCCCCAGGGTGAGAACAGAAATCGCGTAGTGGTGGCGCGGCGGCAGCAGGAGGCCCCATTAGCAAAAGTGCACCTCATGTTAAGAACGGTTTCAGGCTAAGAACGGACCTCCAGAACAAATCAAGTTCATATCCCAAGGTACCACTGTATTGTAAACCATCCTGTGATCCTCAGATGAAGGGTGGTATAGAAATGTATAATAATAATAATAATAATAATAATAATAATAATAATAATAATACCCAGATTGAACCTGGGACCTACTGCATGCTAAACAGATGCTCTGTAGTGGTTAAGAGCAGTATTCTCTAATCTGGGGAACTGGGTTCGCGTCTCCGCACCTCCACATGCAGCTGCTGGGTGACCTTGGGCCAGTCACACTTCTTTGAAGTCTCTCAGCCCCACTCACCTCACAGAGTGTTTGTTGTGGGGGAGGAAGGGAAAGGAGAATGTTAGCCGCTTTGAGACTCCTGAAGGGGAGTGAAAGGTGGGATATCAAATCCAAACTCTTCTTCTTCTTCTTCTTCTTCTTCTTCTTCTTCTTCTTCTTCTTTTTCTTTCCCACTCACCTACAATTGATGCAATGGCCAGGTAGGAATTCAAAGGATACTTAACTTACGCATAATGGATCTATAGTTTCCATATCCATACCCATGTATTGAAGCAAACATAGCACAAGTGCAGTGACGCCAGCAAGTTAATATTAATCCTTTTCACTTTCCAGTAGGAAGTATACTCATGGTCTCCTGTACAATGCTGCAGGGACCAAACAATAAAACAACTTCATTTAATTTGACAACTTTGGTGATTTAGCCTTCAAACTGCCTTGTTTTGTTTTGATGGTGTTTGTTTTTGCTAATAAAAAGAAGAACATATATAACACTGGGCTAGTGAGCTCATTCCTATAAGAGGACTTTACATAATAATAATAATAATAATAATAATAATAATAATAATAATAATAATTTGAAATAGACTGTGTCCTGCTTCGCTTTTTGCTTTTTGCCAAATGAAGACCTAATGAGCTGAATCCAGAAAAGATAGTCTGACTTTCACCCCAATGGGACACGTTTGTCAGACTTTAAATCCAATTTATTTCAGTGGGGCTAACTTGTTCCTGATTCACCCCAATATGTTTTATTCTTATTAAGTTGGGCACTGGGTTTATGGTTTATAGTACAGTGGTACCTCGGGACATGGGTGGCGCTGTGGGTTAAACTACAGAGCCTAGGACTTGCTGATCCGAAGGTTGACGGTTCGAATCCCCATGACGGGGTGAGCTCCCATTGCTCGGTCCCTGCTCCTGCCAACCCAGCAGTTTGAAAGCACGTCAAAGTGCAAGTAGATAAATAGGTACAGCTCTGGCGGGAAGGTAAACGGCGTTTCCATGTGCTGCTTTGGATTGCCAGAAGCGGCTTAGTCATGCTGGCCACATGACCCAGAAGCTGTACACTGGCTCCCTCGACCAATTACGGTAAGCGAGATGAGCGCCGCAACCCCAGAGTCGGTCACGACTGGACCTAATGGTCAGGGGTCCCTTTACCTTTACCTTTTTACCTCAGGTTACATACGCTTCAGCTTACACACTCTGCTAACCCAGAAATAGTGCTTCAGGTTAAGAACTTTGCTTCAGCATAAGAACAGAAACCGGGCTCCGGCGGCGTGGCGGTGTAGCTAAAGTGGTGCTTCAGGTTAAGAACAGTTTCAGGTTAAGAATGGACCTCCAGAACGAATTATGTACTTAACCCAAGGTACCACTGTACATTTTACCTACATTTTGTTCACACAGTCCTTGATTTCCCCCCACACTTCTTCATTTCATAATAAAGAAATCTTACTTTGCTTCGGATTTACCAGTTCCTCATAGTTCTAACATTTTGTAATCTATTTGCTGACGAGAAATAGATGCAAACAGTATCCTAACTTATTTCACTGGGATGTTTCAGAACAAGAAGGAGAATAAGAAGAATTGAACCACAATATTTGTTAAAATTGCATTGTCTATACAAACACACTTCAGAGGGAAAGAAATCCTTACTTTTTTAAAAGCATAAGAAAAAGACAGAATGAATTCTTTCAGGTAATGACTATTTTCAGTTGTCACAAATTCTTGTTGAAATTTTGGAATAATTAAGAATGAGGCAAGTGCTGTTTGGATAGGCAGAAGAATAATGTGAGACTCGGCTGAAGGAGAGTTCAGAGAAATTAATAATAATTCCATGTGGATTCTGAATCTCTTTGAATCTGCTCAAATTATAGTACTGTGAGTATTGATGTTAATATTCTTTTGTTCAACGATATCTACCCTGGATATAACTATTCTGGAAAATTAGCAGTGTATTTGTAAGGGAGTGATTCATCAGAGACACAGATCCATGAGTCACCTTATTATATGGAAACTTATACTAAATTAGTCACAAATGCCACATACCTAAGAGAGGCAACACCTAATTTAGAGGATAGAAAACACCCATAAACTTGAAATATGAACTTGAGGTAGCTGGAACATCTTTGTTTGATGTCTCCAATGTTCAGCATATTAGAAATCCATTTCATAAAACTCATAGGCGTTGGAGCTCTTTACATCAGCACTATCCACTAATAACCATGAATAATGATGATGATTTTATCATTTATACCCCGCCCATCTGGCTGGGTTTCCCCAGCAACAAGTTATCCAACAAGTTAGTTAGTTAGTTATCCAACGAGTAATCCAACACGTTAGTTAGTTAGTCCAGTGATTTCCATTTGCTCAACAGAACTTCCCATTCCTGTCCTCTCTTCTCATGCCCTCTCCAAATCCCCTTTGGGGGATTGAGAGAATCCGCAGAACAGATTCAGGGGGCATAGGAGTGCATGGGGAAAACATAAGGAGAGAAAGTTCTGTTGTGCAGCTGGAAGATCTTGCACTCATGGAGCTACCGTACTTGGCTGGATATCACCCAACAAAGCTGGCAATAGGCTCCTTAGCAAAGCAACCTCTTGTCAGAACGGATAAAATGAACATAAGTCTTTCTCCCCATTTCTTCCAAAAACCTGCTGCTGCCCAGGTGGTTGCCCTGTGGTTGCAGGTTATTGTCTGTGTTTTGAATGGATCTTTTAATAGTATTTTAATTCTGTTAGTGTTTAATTATATTTTAATGATAGTCTTTTTAGTTTGTTCTATTTTATGTGTGTAAGCTGGGGGAAAGGCGTGATATAAAATATCAATAACTATAATAGAAAGGGCAGTCTGACCCCAGTACAGTGGAACCTTGAGTTGCAGACGTAATCCATCCCGTAGGCACGTCTGCAACTCGAAGCGTTCGCATCCAGAAGTGCCGCGTCTGTGCATGTGCATAGCGTGATTTAGCACTTCTGTGCATGTGCCAGGAGCAGAACCAGAAGTAACCGTCCCAGTACTTCTGGGTTGCTGCAGGACGCAACCTGAAAGGGCATAACCGGAAGCAGACG
The DNA here is from genome assembly GCF_964106915.1 of Podarcis gaigeae. Lineage (NCBI taxonomy): Eukaryota > Metazoa > Chordata > Lepidosauria > Squamata > Lacertidae > Podarcis > Podarcis gaigeae. The sequence goes on along the minus strand of NC_139686.1, from coordinate 64,792,971 downwards.
CAACGTGAGGTATGACTGCAATGCAAAACTGTGATCTGTACTCAGAAACACAAGCATAGGGCAATACAGTGGTACCTTGGGTTACAGACACTTCAGGTTACAGATGCTTCAGGTTACAGACTCCGCTAACCCAGAAATAGTGCCTTGGGTTAAGAACTTTGCTTCAGGATGAGAACAGAAATCGTGCGCCGGCGGCTGCAGGAGGCCCCATTAGCTAAAGTGGTACCTCAGGTTAAGAACAGTTTCAGGTTAAGTACGGACCTCCAGAACGAATTAAGTACTTAACCCGAGGTACCACTGTATAAGGAATGAAAGTTGCCATCATTTGAAATTTGCACTTATTAAAATTTAGCAATGAAGTTCTCCTACCAATGTTTATATATATATATATATATATTTGCTTTCGTAGATTTTCACGGGTACAGGAATGCAGGTTTTGGTGTCCTCGGGTGTCTTCCCGTGTAAAAGTTGGGGTGTCTAGGCGACGTTTCGACGAGGTCTCACTCGTCATCTTCAGGCTGGTGCTTTCGGCTTCTTGTTACTGGAACAGAGCGGGATCTCAATGTTTGAGTTCCTATAAATACTGTAGAGGGGGTGTGGTGTCTAGCCTCCAATGTTCTGGGCAGAGAGGAAGTTCCCAGGCTAGTGTGCCTTTTCTTCTTTTGTTCCTGCCTGAAGATGACGAGTGAGACCTCGTCGAAACGTCGCCTAGACACCCCAACTTTTACACGGGAAGACACCCGAGGACACCAAAACCTGCATATATATATATATATATATATATATATATATATATATATATATGCTTTCGTAGATTTTCACGGGTACAGGAATGCAGGTTTTGGTGTCCTCGGGTGTCTTCCCGTGTAAAAGTTGGGGTGTCTAGGCGACGTTTCGACGAGGTCTCACTCGTCATCTTCAGGCTGGTGCTTTCGGCTTCTTGTTACTGGAACAGAGCGGGATCTCAATGTTTGAGTTCCTATAAATACTGTAGAGGGGGTGTGGTGTCTAGCCTCCAATGTTCTGGGCAGAGAGGAAGTTCCCAGGCTAGTGTGCCTTTTCTTCTTTTGTTCCTTAATTACTTGAGAGATACCTTGAGTGATTTCTTGAGTGATATCCTGAGTACCACTTAGGTGGGTCATTAGGTGTGGATTAGTTGCTAAAGTCTTTGTGTCTTGACCTCTTGAACTTTGTGAAGAGTTTTCCTGAGAAGATGGCTGTATTGCACTTAGTTGTGCTTTGGCTTGGCTTCGTGTATAGGGGCGAGCTGTGGTTTTGTGGCTTGTGTCAGCCAGATCTGTGTAGGGATTGCAGGGGGGTGCAGCATCCGGAGGTGCCACCATGGATTGGCTACTGGATGGTGTCAGTAATTCATCTGTGGAGAGGGTCTGGGTTTGGGTCTGGTGTGGTTGATTGGTGTTGGCGTTCTGTGTGCCTCTGGATCTGGTGTCAGTTTTTGTGGGGAGGGCTAATTTCCAGATGTCTGGCAAGCGGGATGTGTCGTCACGCTTGTTCATGTTGTGAGGGTGTTTCTCTATCTCGATGGCTTCCATGATTATTCTCTTGTGGTGATGTTCCGTGTTAAAGAGCAATTTGGAATCTGCAAAATTAATTTCGTGTCCTGTTTCTTTCATGTGTTGGAAAAGAGAGGAAGTTTTTTCTTCTTTTTTGACGGCATTCTTGTGTTCTGCGATACGTGCATTTATTCGTCTGTTTGTTTGTCCAATGTACGTGGCTGGGCAGACTTTGCAGGGTATTTCATAGATCCCTTGGTTTTCCAACTGGATTTTATCCTTGGGGTTTCTGAGGATATTGGCTATTTTTTGGTTGGTGCAAAAGGCTGTTTTGATATTGTGTTTATGGAGGATTTTGCTAATTTTATCTGTAGTGCCCTTGATATAAGGAAGACCCAAACCCAGACCCTCTCCACAGATGAATTACTGACACCATCCAGTAGCCAATCCATGGTGGCACCTCCAGATGCTGCACCCCCCTGCAATCCCTACACAGATCTGGCTGACACAAGCCACAAAACCACAGCTCGCCCCTATACACGAAGCCAAGCCAAAGCACAACTAAGTGCAATACAGCCATCTTCTCAGGAAAACTCTTCACAAAGTTCAAGAGGTCAAGACACAAAGACTTTAGCAACTAATCCACACCTAATGACCCACCTAAGTGGTACTCAGGATATCACTCAAGAAATCACTCAAGGTATCTCTCAAGTAATTAAGGAACAAAAGAAGAAAAGGCACACTAGCCTGGGAACTTCCTCTCTGCCCAGAACATTGGAGGCTAGACACCACACCCCCTCTACAGTATTTATAGGAACTCAAACATTGAGATCCCGCTCTGTTCCAGTAACAAGAAGCCGAAAGCACCAGCCTGAAGATGACGAGTGAGACCTCGTCGAAACGTCGCCTAGACACCCCAACTTTTACACGGGAAGACACCCGAGGACACCAAAACCTGCATATATATATATATATATATATGGGAAAAGTGTGCATAAAACTAAGTGTACTAGTCAAAACAAGATAAATAAATGCATTAAAGTTGGAGAAATTTCTTGAAAAATGTGTATGTTAGTGAAATACCAAAATAACAGAACCTTCCATCCCTATTTTAGGTGTACATTTTGCTATCCTTCCTAGTTCCTAATCACTCGCTGAAATAAATGCATTTTTGTGTGTTTGTCGTTCTTTCAATCATATTTGCAATAGTATTGGCTTAAATTAATCTATTATTTACTTTAGGGTCAAACTAGATATTTTCTAGCCTTAGCATGCATGATTTAAAAAATGAACAAATAACTAGCATGTGGGGAGGAGCTAGATTAGGACTATGGTGTAGGGTGTCACTGTGAATTTTTCTCCCATTGCAAATAGCCAATGCGGGAGGAGTAAGTTTGACGAAGGAACTTGGCAAAGAGAAAATGTAGATCACCATGGTTCCAATCTAACTGGGTCCCACTAGGGTACCTATTCTGAAAAAACCAGGAACACCAGGGGTAAAAAATGTGAGTAACACCAAGTGTCGTTTGGATTTTAATATAATGATCCACCAGTGAACAGATTCGTAGCTGCTTAACTACTTAATTCTGTTTGTGTGTCAGGTCAAATCCATGCTATCATCCAGACTGAAGCAGTGACTCACTTCAGAATGAACAGGCAATTTGCTAAACTCTAGGCATCTTTTTCAGAATAGAATGTCAGGTACAAAAGAAACAAACCCTTAATTTTCAAAAGCAACCTAGGTTGCTAAGTGATGTACTCACCCATCACTTCACCTACAAAATCGAAGTGCTCGTTGCACAAAGAAAATTTAAAAAAAAATTAAGTTATTTAAATCTTAAACAGTTTCTCAAAATAAACACATCCACAGCTTTCTCAGTAACACGAGGTGAGCAAGGATAGCCAAGTTTATAAACGTAGCTTTTTACATTGGAGGAATTTGTTTGAGACCATGCAATAGCCATGTACTCTTATGTTGTATCACAGAGATAATGACTCCAATCCAGCAAGGAGTGGTTTAGGCCAGTGTTCCCCAACCTTGGGCCTCCAGCTGTTTTTGGGCTACAATTCCCATCATCCTTGACCACTGGTTTTGCTAGTGAGGGATGATGGGAGTTGTAGTCCAAAAACAGCTGGAGGCCCAAGGTTGGGGAACATTGGTTTAGGCAGTGCTTTTTTTCTAAAAAGGTTAGGGGTACTCTCATTTTCCTACTCATATTGAAATAATGCCCCTCAATGAGGCCAAACTTAGATTCACAAAATGTTTAAGGTTATGCGTCCCCCCACGTCTCCTCAGGAAAAAAAAAAGCACTGGGTTTAGGTGTATAAAGAATCTTCTAACACTGGCCGATTTCCAGAGATTGTGGAACAGGTTGCCATGAGGTAAAAAAGGCCTCAGCATCAGAAGCACAATTTACACATGCTAATTTATATGTATAGCTTCAAATTTAGAAATAATTACTATTGTTTGAAAAAGAATTGCATTTCATAGTATTGGGAAGACTATATAACTAGGTAAGATGTGCACTTGCTGTGTCTTCTGTCCAGTGCTAACAGCTGATGGGCTATTTCAAGACCTCTGCTCTGCCTTTTCATTATCCTTTATCTTTAAACCAGACTGTCTGTCACATGTATTGCTTTTGGAAGAAGAAGAAGAGCTTGGATTTGATATCCCGCTTTATCACTCCCCTTCAGGAGTCTCCAAGCGGCTCACATTCTCCTTTCCCTTCCTCCCCCACAACAAACACTCTGTGAGGTGAGTGGGGCTGAGAGACCTCAGAGAAGTGTGACTAGCCCAAGGTCACCCAGCAGCTGCATGTGGAGGAGCGGAGACACGAACCCGGTTCCCCAGATTACGAGTCTCTCGCTCTTAACCACTACACCACACTGGCTCATTGGACAGAGGTAGTGAGCATGTATTGGACAGAGGTAGCGGGTATGTTCAAGGTGCAGGAAGCTCCTGGGTCTCCAGGAATACAATTATTCCCTTGAGGTCAAGGGGGCAGAACTGGAAAAGCAGAAACATGGTTGGGTGAGGCCTTCAGGGACAAAATGGTTGGGATTTTTGCCTATGTGCTAGTTGATGCAGCTTCCCACAAAGCAATTAAGAAGTTGGCCGAAGGCCAAGAAGACTGAGCAGAGGGAGTTACTCTGCCTAGAGATATGGGACCTTGGATACAACTCTGCTATTGATTGAGGTCACCACATAGACATGATGATTCATAACCTTCCTTGGCTGGTTAGTTGGTTGGTCATTGTGGTGTTCTGAGAGTCGTTTGGAGTTTGTTCAGAGAGAGAGAGAGTTAAGATCCGTGTCTGTATCCTGTAACTTGTAGAAACTGCTGCAAATAATAAACACCTCTAAATAACCACATTACTGGTACCAGCATCTTGTTCCTGCTTCATCCTACCTGCCTGCGACTGATTGCTTCTGGAAGTCTGCATATGCACTGCTATATTCAACTGGGTCTGGCTAAGATCCTGCAACAGGTTAAAGTTGCGAAACATCAATAAAAACTGTGTCCCACTCCCACAATAATAGCTGTGGGGTGACAGCCATAACCACCCAGGCAACATGGCTAAGAGGATGAGTGCACCCACCTGGCAGTAACTTGTATTTTGGGCTGGCAGCAGGCTCAGAGATGTCTCTGTCTGATGGATTGGACCCTCATCAACTTACAAATGTTGCCTGCCCTGATGCCATGTCTACTCAGTGGAAATTGCATCCAAGTAAATATGCATACTTTCAGGCTGAAGTCCAATGCACAGTTCTTGTTTTTATTAAGTTGGTAGTGTTTAACATCAAGGCAATATGCATGGGATGAAACGGTGATTCTTATCACACTTAGCTTGGGACTCCAGGAGAAAGCTGCATTGAATTCACGGAAATGCCGTTTACCTTCCCGCCGGAGCGGTACCTATTTATCTACTTGCATTTTTGGCGTGCTTTTGAACTGCTAGGTTGGCAGGAGCTGGGACCGAGCAACAGGAGCTCACCCCGTCATGGGGATTCGAACTGCCGACCTTCTGATTGGCAAGACCAAGACGCTCAGTGGTTTAGACCACAGCACCACTGGCGTCCCATAAGTGAGAATTACTTCTACTAATATGTTTCATGAATATAATGCACACTTATTAGGTCCAATCAAAATCACTCAGTTCCCAAAATGTTTATGATCTGGCTAGCCCAGAGATGTTACTAGCCTAGAGATGGAAAGAAGACAGAGTCAGTACCAGAGAAGAATGGCAGATTAAGTTGATGGACAAATGGCCAAAATGGCAAAAAAAGACCAGAAGAATCAGAAATCAGGAAGACCAAAACTTTAAAAAGGAATGGGGAAAATATATTATTTACCTTAAAAAACCATTGTAAACAATTAAAATTATTAGTAGGATTGGAATAACACTTGTAGCTTAATGTTGACTTTTGGTTATAATGGAGATTTAATAGATTTGGATTAATAGACAAGATGCAGGAGGAAAAGGTTAATATAAGGACCCACAAAGAGGAGGAGGGAGACTCTTCAGAATTCCCTTTCTATGTGGGTTGTTTGTAAATTTCAAAATCTGAAAAAACTAAATATTTTTTTAAAAAAATGTTTATGATCTGGCAGGCCTTTCCGACAGGACTGAGCCTCATCCCCACTCTATTTAAAAATGTATTACCAATTGCTGTTCTTAAATTTAAGCCTACATTGTGCATGCTTTCTGCAATGTAAGCTCTACAGAGTTGTTAATAATTTGCTCCAAGTAATTATACATAGGACTGAAGGCTTGAGCATGCTTCTGGCCCAATAATAATAATATGAATAATAATAATAATTTTATTATTTATACCCCGCCCATCTGGCTGGGTTTCCCCAGCCACTCTGGGTGGCTATTAAATCTCTATATTAATTTCCCATGACCCAGTTGTCTTAACCCATCTTTCTGTTTTCCATTAACCAAAGCATCCTTTCCTGAAGGTTGAAATTGTATTCCACTGTATCCACACATACAATTGAAGTCCTGTTGAACTCACTCACTGGTTTTTTCCTGTTTCCCCTATCCTCCGGCAGCTGTGAAGGAGTGGAGGATGGGTGCTCACTCCCCAGGAGGGCTCCGCTGTGCCACCCACCCCTGTAGTGCCTTGTCCTCTAAGCTCTGCTACCATCTAGGAGGGGAAGTGTGCAAGCAACTGAAGACAGTGCCCTATCCTATCTCCTCCTTTTGCTCACCATGTCACCACAGTGGGGAGGAACTGGCCTGTCGTGCTGCCTTGGAAGAGAGTGAAGACGGTCACCAGTGTGGTGTAGTGGTTAAGAGCGGTGGACTCGTAATCTGGTGAACTGGGTTCGCTTCTCCGCTCCTCCACATGCAGCTGCTGGGTGACCTTGGGCCAGTCACACTTCTTTGAAGTCTCTCAGCCCCACTCACCTCACAGAGTGTTTGTTGTGGGGGAGGAAGGGAAAGGAGATTGTTAAAGGCGTTGAGACTCCTTCGGGTAGTGATAAAGCGGGATATCAAATCCAAACTCCTCCTCCTCCCTTTCTTCTTCTTCTCTACCCACTTGCCCTCTCTCTGCTCTTTCTGCATCCTGCGGCACGAATAGTTGGCCACCTCATCATCTCAATGGTCCACTTGAGTTTGCCCTCTAGGCATTACAGCAGGGAGGGATTCAGTCCAGTGTGAGCCAAATTCTTCCTGCCACATCCCCAAGTGTGGCAAGTGAGACAGCATGAGGAGTCCACATTTGTTCCCTCCCTTTCTTACTCCCAGATGGGCGAATTCTGCAACCATCATGGCTTCCTGGGCACAGGACCAATCCAGCCTGCAGGTTGTGCCCAGAGAGGACAAGCCAGAGAAAGGAAGGAAGGAGGGAACCTTCTCTTGCCTGCATGTTCCAAAGTGTATGTCCAATTGTACCTATTTTCTAGGGAGAGTCCTGGATTTACAGAAGCCGGTTTCCAATCTAATCCCAGAATGCCCCGCTCTTCCTTAGGATGCCCCTATTTTCATTGGAGAAATGTTGGATGGTATGGTAGGACTTCCCTGTTTTCATAGGAGGGTATGGCGTTATGCAACCCCAAGCCATAGCTGTCAACTTACAGATTTGAAAATAAGAGATCAGCAGCCAAAATAAGGGATCAACAATTACTTTGATAAAATACATATTTTGTTGCGTGCAAATGGCTTTAGATACCTATTAGGTCCATAAATTACCATATAGCATATATTCAACACAAAAAACAGCAACAATTTGTTGTTGACAAAGGACAGCTGGACATAGAAAGGGCCCCATTACCTTCAGTAGCTTATTTAAGGGACATCATCAATAAGGGACAGCAGCGGGACATGGCGCTGGAATAAGGGACTGTCCCGCCAAATAAGGGACGCTTGACAGCTATGCCCCAAGCAAAGGAGATAAGTAATTATACAACCTTCATAAGACAATTGAAATCAGCCTTGCATAAGGAAGGGGTTTTGTTGTTTCCAAATCTTTAATGTTCTATTATGTTTTTATACAGTATAGGAAGCCTCCTAGAGTGGCTGGGGAAACCTACTCAATGGGCGAGGTATAAATCACATTATCATGGAACAGGACGTCTCTATTTTCAGCAGAGAAATGTTGGGAGAGTATGTAAGCAGCAGGCGAGGTGGGGCCGCTGGTTCGAGGGACTTCATTTGGCCACCCCTTCCCCTTTTAACCAGCCCCTCTTTTCCAGTGCTAGGAGGAAAAACTGCTCTGCTCGGCGGATCCCTGCTCTGTTTCACTAGCAGCAGCCCTTTTTCCTGCAGCGGGCAGAAAGTGGCAGCGTTGGAGCAGACTTTTTTTTAAAACAACAACAAACAGGTTCTTTAAAACGGGCGCCCCGGCCCCGAATGCGTCGCGACGCGCGCTTTTGCAAAGGCGCGTTCAACTTTGCGCGCAGTTCGGCCTCGAGGGAGTAGGGGGCCGCTTCCCCGTCCGCGCGCACAAGCGCGCGCGTGCGGTGTGATTCTTTTGAGGCGCCCACCCCCTCCAAAAAAGCCGCAGCCGGGAGAGGAGGAGGAGGAGGAGGAGGAGGAGGAGGAGGGGACGCAGCGCGAGAGACGAAGCCGACGACAAGCAGCCGCGTGTAGTCCGAATTTGGAGCGCGCGCGCGCGGCGCTTGGCGTCTCTCCCACTCGCGCTCCAGCCGTCGCCAAAGCAGGCGGGAAAAGACAAGAAACAGAGAGGGAGAGAGGGAGAGAAGAGGGCGGGAACGGGACGCAAGCTTCGCCCTCGGAGCCCCCTCCTCACCATATATATATAAAAGCAAAACAGTGGCGGAGGAGGAAGAGGCGCCGCCGGGCAAGCGCTCGGTCGACGGAGCTGCCAGCTACGAGGACAGAAGGAGCGGATAGCTGTAGGAGGACGGGAATTATCCCACTGCGGATTGAAGACGGAGCGAAGAAGGGCAAGGCGCCCGGGAGAAGGCGGCGGCCAGGGGGCTCCGTCGCGCGCGCCCTGACTTGACCCGAAAGGGTGACGGAGGGAGGGAGGATACGCGTCGTCTGTTGCGCAGGGCGAGCCAGCACCTGTGGGAGCGGCCGCCCCACCTCCTCCTCACCAGGGACAGCTGCGGCCACCACAGCCGCCACCGGGGTCCGCGACGAGGCTGACGGCTCCACAAGTGCCGAAGGGAGGCGGCGAGGGAACGCGGAGGGGCCCGCTGCCGCCCCTCGGATAATACGCCCGGAGGGGTTTCCAGCAGCTCCGCCGGCATCTTCTCCCGCCAGGTTGGCAGGAAGGATGCGCCCGCTGCTTCTCTTCGCCTCGTGGAGTTACGACGTCTCTCCCCCGGTCTTGGCGTAGGGAGACGCCGCTGGCTGGCTGGTTTGCGCGCGCGCGCGTGTGTGAATGTGTGCGAGGCGGTCGTTTGCGTGTCGGCGTGGGTCCCGTTCCCCCGTCGCAGGACTCGCGAAGACGGGCCTCTGGCTGACGGGGAGGCTGGACCGCGAGGCATCGCCGGTGCAGAGGGGAGTCGCCTCGCCGATCTGTTCTGCTCGAGCCTCTCTGGATTCTCCGTAAAGGGGCGAATCATAAAAATAACGAGAAGATGCTGATTTTGGACACCGAAGCGAAATAACTTTGCCCTTCCCGCGAAACCAGTGCTCGCCCCTTCGAAAGAGAAGGAGGAAAGTTGCAGTGTTTCCACCCCCCGCTTCCTCGCTTCCCAATGAATCGGAGAAAGAGGTAAAAAAAATGTGCCATGGCTTCGTTGGGCTGAAGATGCTCCTCGCTGCTTGTGGATGCTGAACCCGAGATCGGCCTGGAAGATGTCTCTCTTTGGGATTACGCGTAGCGAAAGGCGGTCACTCGGAGGGAGAGCTGGCTGGTGGTGAGACTCACCTGACCTGACCTGCCCTCCTTGTTTTGTATTTGTTTTGGGCTTTTTTCCTGCACTGGGGGACACAGTGGCTTCAATGGCTCCATCTCCCAGGAGGATCAGCAGGAAAGATGCCAATGCTTTGCCAAGCGCGTCCTCAACTTTCTGGGCAATTATGATCTTGGTTGGCCTCCTCATCGCCTACTGCAGTAAGTAACAGCCGCAGCCAGATGGCAAATCCACTTCCTTTTTGGCTTGGGCGGTTGGTGGGTTTCTTCTTCTTCTTTGGGAGGTGGGGATAACATTATGCTTGAGAGGCCAAGTTCTCAAAATACACACAATGTGTTAATATTAAACTATGGTGCCAAGCAGTCCATCACACACAGAAGAAGCTCTGTGAGATGCGCTTCCTTCTCTTCGAAACACTTTAATGCTAGTAATAAGAAATGTGGAGAGCCTGTGTTTCCTATTGGAGGATGTGAGCACAGCAGCGGAATTCTTGCCTAGATGGTACTTTGTTTGCTCCTGTAATTGCAACCCTGTTTTCCTTTCACCTGTCTTGGTCCAGCCCCCCACCTGTGCTTCATTGTAGATCGATACCTGCGCCGAGTTTCACTTGCTCTTGTGACAGATGCCCTGGTACCACTAGCATCGTTTATGGCTCGACACATAGGAACGGAATTATCTGGCTGTAAAACTGCAATAGGACAAAACTAGAATGTCCTTAGCATCATTCTGGAAAGACTGTTACCAGTGTTCTAAATATATGCTAGTGCTTCAGACTTCTTAAAACTAGGAGCTGAGTATCTGTAAGTGAAGGGTTGTGCATTGTTGATAGATAAGAAGTGCTTCATTTAGAGAGGCCAATCTCAGGCTGCAGTCATACACTGTAAAGCTTACAGTTCTGACCAGTGACAGTTTTTGTACAAATATGAACATATTTGGTATGCCTGAAGGGGGGAAGCTGTATTTGATCTGAATTGAAATCGGTTTGAAGTGCAGTTTCCTTGGTGTCTCAGAAAATGATGCAGTTGAGCACTTGTGTCATTCTAAGGCTTTAATCCTGTACTTACCTGAAAGTAAGTAAATAAGTACTGTGGAACTTAATAGGACTTATTTTTGAGAAGGCAGGAATAGGATTGCTCTGTTGGTCTTCCTTATATTCCCCCCCCCCCCAATATTAGCTTTTACAGTATTTTTAATCTGTGGTGGTTGCAAAATTCATTCGGTACAATATGTTACTGAGATCCTTTCATGGAATAATTCTTAGGTTGAAGTACAATACTGAGTACAAAAGTCATGTTGCAGCCTATGCTTAGGTTATGGGGAATAGAAATAGTGTTGACTTTCAGAAGTGTGTCTATTGTACCCCATACACTTTTTATTTTGTGCACTCTCTCTCCCTGAACCTTTTGTGGGATACGTCATCCAGTGCTGTAAGGAAACTGAAGTGAGCTGTGATGCTTTGTCTCTTTGTGATGAATTCCATTACAGTTGGAATCTTCTGTCATTGGCTCTATAAAACAGACTCGTCCTAATTTCCAAACATTCTAGTAGCACTTGACATTTCATGTTTTAAAACCACAATGTTCATTCAGTATGCTGATTTTCCCCTAGGCTTTCAAGTTCTTTTAAAAAAATATTTCCATTTGTAAGCATTCAGTGACATGATTTCCTGTGTGTTTTCCTGGATTTTCATTGGGACTTACTTCATAGAGTTTATGGGATTGTAGCTCAAGTGTCCTTTGGGACCAATAAGTATATTGGAAACTGCAAAGAGTACTCTGCAACACTTTAAATTACACTGTTTAAATATTGTACTAAACATATGTTAGAGAAGCATGGTAAGAAGGGGGGGGGGTGCAGTATATAGGCATGATATTTCTAAATACTATTGACCAGGGTGTTTTCCTGCGCCAACAGAAGGGAAAACTTCAATAACTGTGAGAGAGATATTTCCTAGAGATTTGATCTAGATATTATGAGTTTTCTTCCCTTAAAATGTGTAACAATAACATGTCTTTTTTTTCATGTCTTCATGTTTTCATGTCTTTTCTCAGCACATAGATATAAACTACAGATGCAGTCTCATTTGTTTTTGTAAAGGAACAATTCCTGAATAACTTATTTGCAAACAAAACCTACATTAGTCAACACACAGTATATATATTATGTCATTCAACTCTGAGCAAACACCAAGCAGTCTAAAATATGTAGCATTGCAACAGTCTGCCACTTATATTCTTCACTGACTTGAATGCACAACTTTGGAATGTTGAAGCATAATTTGCAGATCACCTGACTGCTATAGTGTTTGAAGTACGTTTTTAGCTTGTCTTTATCCAGGAATAATAATCCTGTGCATATCTACTTAGGAGCAAGCTTCTTTCTGTGTAAACATGAATGGTGATTGTTCTGTAAAAGTGTAAGTAGGGAAAAGGTGTGCTAATGTAACTTCAATAAAGCCCCATCACTGTAATAGTATACATGTTTGAAGATTCCCCTCAAGAATTGAAACAGAGGCAGTTTGTTTTAAATGTCTCTTATTCAAATCATTTAAGAATTAGTCATTGGTTATTAATTTTGTGATGCCTGTAATGAAGAAGTGTAAACAATATGAACATTTGCAGCATCCTTAATGTTATGTCCATTAATATAAACACATCAATGCATTTTAAATTGGACAGCTTTAGTCCAAAGTACACAGGCAGTTAAATTACAGCAAATTACCCAAAATACAGACTTCATATGATGGATAAGTAAAAGATTGAAGTAACCTTTCAACATAATTCAAAGTGTTGCTTCTCTTATTCCTTTCTCTTTTCTCCTCTATTAAGGTATGTTCCTATTCTGGGTATTTTTAATGAAGAGGTGCAGTAGATAAATTTAGCTTGTAAAAAGTGTTACAAAAAGCATTTAGATCAACACACCACTAATTATAATGCTATTTATTGTTTAATTTATTGACATGATAGCTGTTACTTGTATGCCCTAAGATGATAATCTTATCGTTTCTCTTCTCCCACCCCCCTTAAATTTTTGGCTTATAGTTAAGGATAGTGGCTCCACCCAATGGCTGAAGCAGAGACCTGTACTAGACCAATTAGGTTAGTTGCTATAGTGATAAAGCTTTGTCAGGCATTTCCTCTGGAGGGAAAAAGATCCAGAGTTAAGGCGGCTCTAGGTGGGAGGCAGTGGCAGAAACTAGGGGAAAAAATAACTGTGATAAAATATTTTAAAATGTGCTTTCTTGTGAAAGATCCTGTAATATTCCATTTTCAAACAGCAAAACAATGCACTTAAAACCCTACTCTGTTAATGTGTTGAGTAGCGTATCTGACTCTTAAAGATGTCTGATCTTGCCATGATTAACATATGTTGTAATTGCATCTTGTCTGGGCTTCTGCAATGGGCTTTGTGTTGGACTACCTTTGAAGCACTGTTTGGAAACTTGAGCTGTTACAGCCTGATTTTTGACCAGGAACAGTTATAGGGAACATGCTGTTCACTGGCTACTGAATCATTTTTAGGGCACAATTTAAAGTGGCTTAACATAGGAAAGCCTAAGCAGCTTGGGACCAGGGTACTTTAAAGACCATCTTCTCCCATCTGCCATAGTCAAAACAAAAAAAATTCCTTCCAGTAGCACCTTAAAGACCAACTAAGTTAGTTCTTGGTATGAGCTTTCGTGTGCATGCACACTTCTTCAGATACACACTGAAGATACACACTGTGTATCTGAAGAAGTGTGCATGCACACGAAAGCTCATACCAAGAACTAACTTAGTTGGTCTTTAAGGTGCTACTGGAAGGAATTTTTTTGTTTTGATATTTTATATGATGACGATTATTGTTCTGAGTAGACTTATCTGCTTCTTATGTTCATGTTTCTATACATCCTGCATTGACTGCATTTTTACTGTATTGTTAGCGGCCTTGAGTGCCATGCATAGAAAAGCAGAATATAAATTGAAATTATAAACATATTAATGTAGATCTTGTGTAGCTCCAGCAACAGATTGCAAGGTGATTGGCAACTGCCCTCTTAAAATAATCTAATTCTACAAGTTCATTAAATAGTAGTGGCTGGAGAGAAATACTTAATTTGGGCTTGTGGTGCAACAGATCAGATATGTTAATAGTGTGATAAAGTACATGTTTGTAAGTAAAACATATCTACATTGTCAATATTTCCTATTAGCCTAGATAATTGATGTTGAACTATATAGTCAAATAATATAAACTACGTAATTTACAGTTACGTTGCTGATAGGTTTTTAAGTCCTATGTAGTAAATAAATTTTCTGCATGAGAACAACAGCAATGCTCCAGGAGACAAGACCTGTATGTAACTATCTTTAGAATGCTATAATATTTATCTACCATGATAGATACTTGTCGAAGGATGGTCTATGCTACAAATCAGTCCTAAAATGAAAGCCCATATTGTTAGATCTGTATCATTGAAGCTCCACCTCACATAGCTGTTTTAACTGGTCTTTTTAATTTTTTCTTATTAGTTTTTACTCACCCATTATTTATGTTTAATCAAGTATTCTGTGTATATGTCTTAATCTAAGGTTGGTTTTTGCTCCCATTTATTTAAGAATTATTTGCTTAGATTCATACTGTTATGCTGTTTATTTAGATGTTTTGCTTATGCTGGTCAGTGACTGAATAAAGTCAATTCATTCATTCATTCTATAATATTCACAATAAAGTTGCTGCATATAATTAGTTTTAATTGCCCCTGCACTAGTTCTTACAACTTCCGCAGCGTAGTTTCTGCAGCTTGCATGAAGTTCAGGATGCTGGTGCTACACACAGGCAGCCATGTGGAGGCAGACATCATGCATAGAACTTAAAACATGATGTTCTTAAAACACATCATTGCATGGGGGTGAGGAATTCCTTCCTTCCATCATCACCCCAATGTACCCATCCTATTTTCATCAGACAGCAGAAAGTACTAATCATCTACAGTGTTAGAAACTGAGCTATGACAGCTAGGAGTTAAATGGCTCCTTAAGCCTAGGTTATGGGCGCAACAATGAAATATTTAGACATGCTTTTTTATAACAAGAATACAAAGCTGAAAATGAATGAACGGCAGCTAAAATACTATGTTCTTTTTTCACATGGTCTAGTTCTTCCCCTACCCACCCCCCTAATATTCTTAGGAAGGTGTCTTCTCCGGTCTTCGGAGAGTAGCTGTAAGTGGGGAGGCAGAAAAAGGTCCTCCTTTCCTTCCCCTCTGCAGTTTTAATCTGAGATTGTAGGCGCAGTATTGCTCCCAGAGCTCAGAAACTGTTTGCGCTAAGGAAATTCCTGGTTACAAAATGTGCCTAGAACAATGGGAGTTTTGAGCACTGATCATCTAGGAATTGTGGAAGTGAACCATCAATTTGCGTGGAATTTTATGCTGTTCTAGATTATAGTGTTTTCATATTTATGGACACTCTGTGGAGCATCTTCATTTCTGGAACTTCCAAAAAACCCCGTACACGCATGCATTTCCTACTTTTGGAAAGCTGCTTCTGTTTCCCGCTTCCCACTTGCTGCAGCAATACAGTAGTTCACTGCATTATTTATTCCCCATGCAGAATGTGAAGATCAGTGATGAAGCTGCAAATGTTATCCCACAGAAGCACCTTCACCTTAGAGATGAAATGGAGAGATTTCGAACTTTTTTAGAGCTGGAACTCAGACTCCCTGCCATTTCATTGCTATCAACTGAAGTCTTTGTGCAGATTGTATGTCCAACTGCATCTATTTTCCCTCTTGCAGCATGAATGAAAGTTCGGTACACCCACCTCATCTTATTTATTTTTTTTAAATGCAGGATGGGAAATTAAATTGGACAGGATCAGACATAAAACAGCTGTAGTATACTTGTTCATACAAGCAACCCTACAGTTGCAACACTGAAAATAAAAACTGGTAATGACCGTAGAGTGAGATTTCCCTTTGTACAATAGTTAAGTGGTGCAGACATTACCAGAGTGGTGTGGGAGCAATGAACACAGAAGCATCTAATTGTTTGGCCTTAAATGGAGCATTCCAAACAAATGTTTAAAAAGGTTCATGGGGGGGGGGGAGTTTTCAAAATGAAAAGTAGCAAAAAGCTTGGCAAATGTTAGCAAAATGTTCCATATCTCCACTTTCTTCTCGCAAGACCTGGAAACATATTGGAGCCTGGAAAGTTTAGTTGGTTAGAGTGTGGTGCTGAGAACACCAAGGTTGCAGGTTCAATCCCTGATGGCTCCATATGGAAGTTAGGCTAGATGATCGTCCAGGTCCCTTCCAACACTACAATTCTATGGAGCAAGTCAGGGACCATATCTTGCTTGTGACTGAAACAAGTATCACCCTTTCTAGAATCTGTTGCAATTTGGGACTGGATAAAAATGGAGTCACCTTACCTCCCACATTCTTTTGTAGATTACTTGGTCCAAAACTGCAGGCACCACAGGGGTGCCTATGGGTAAAAAATCTGGCAAATTCCAGACAAATCACTCCAGAGGCTTTTATACCAGAAAACTTTTAGCATTGATTTTGCGGTGGAAAGTTATAAAAGAATGCAAGAGCCCTGCCAGATCAGGCCAAAGGCCCATGTAGTTCAGCATCCTGTTCTCAATGTGGTTATCCGTATTCCCATGGAAAATCTGCAAGGAAATTGCTATCTCAAGTAAAACAATTCCCTCTTTGCAAGCTAGACCTGTGAGTTGCAAATGAGGTCTTATTCTCCCCCGTCCCCATCCTAGCATGTTTCTTTAGTTTAGAGGCACATTTCACGTTTTGCTCTTGAAAGCTGCCCCTGCCAAAGCATTGGGATTTGAGAGTGCCAGTAAAACAATTCCCTCTGATTACCATCTAGGCCTGCCCGTCACAATGGAGCTCTTCTTCTCCACCCTCTCCCTACTCTGGTGTTCATTCTGCCTTCCCCATCATCTCAACCTGGCATGATGTCTGGGTTGCTGAGCAGCCACAAAGCTGTCCCTCCTTTCAGTTGTGCTGCCATATAGAGATCCTACTTCACTTCTGGGAAGTACAAAACATTGCTGAGGCATGCCATTATTTTGCGATTCATCTGTATCACCTCTGGGGCAAACAGTAGCTTTCCTGTACCATGATTCCAGTCCAGAAGAGGCCTCCCAGCTTTCTGTTAAGGAAAATATGAAAACTCCTAAACATTCTATTTAAAACAGGGAAGTTTAGCATGTTCTCCTTCATGGAGAGCATGTGTTGCAGTGGGGGCTGACAAGTCACCCCACTGTTGCTGGGCGGGCAAAAGAAGTAGTTGGCCACTGTTGTGATTGGGCTTCCCTTGTTGTTGGGGTTATGTTAATGTTGCCATTTTATGATTGACAGCCTGAAGTTTTAAAACCCCTGCACGCAGCGTTGAGCTTCCTCTTTTCGCTGCATGCATCAGATAGCCTGCCTTCCCTCCCTATATTTAGGGCTGTTCTTGTTGACCTTGCTATACCTGTCATGGAGTCGTCTGCTCTTGGAACAGGGGCCCGGTAGGAATTTTGTCCATTTGGCTGATGGGCTGGTGCCATTTGGTTTTTGCCTACTGCATAGCAAATCGTCACAACTTGTAAGGTTGTGATTAAAAGGTAAAGGGACCCCTGACCATTAGGTCCAGTCGTGGCTTTATTGGCCGAGGGAGCCGGCGTACAGCTTCCGGGTCATGTGACCAGCATGACTAAGCCGCTTCTCGTGAACCAGAGCAGCGCACGGAAACGCCATTTACCTTCCTGCCGGAGCGGTACCTATTTATCTACTTGCACTTTGAGTGCTTTCGAACTGCTAGGTTGACAGGAGATGGGACTGAGCAACGGGAGCTCACCCTGTCGCGGGGATTCGAACCGCCAACCTTCTGATTGGCAAGTCCTAGGCTCTGTGGTTTAACCCACAGCGCCACCAGCATCCCAATGAAGGTTGTGGTTAGGCATCGGTTTTTTGATTTGGTTGGTGGAGGGGCATGGATTGGCTGTGCCCGCCCCTCTAATTGCTGCTGCTGCAAAGGTATTCCATTACAGGAATATAGGGGCTTGCCATTGCTTTTGTCCAAACCCTCTCAAGAGGCTAGGGCCATGCAGGAGCCCCTGGGAGCATTTGGGGAAGGCTGAGGGCAGGTTCCCTGCTCTGTCGCTATCCCACAAATGTTTTCCCCCTTTCTGACTTTCGCAGTCGTGTGAAATGTCAGTCTGTCCCCATTCAGGGTCAGATAGTCGCAACCAATGCCTAAGCAACCACTCACATTTTTTGTATTTTAATAAAGCTGTGGCCAAAATTATGCCAAAAACCTTAAACAAAAATTCTGAGTGAATTGTGTGTTTATTTGGGATGGCTTGGGGACCTCGACACGCAATGCTCTTAGATGCATAATATTGCCAGATTTGCATTGGACGGGTGTCTGGAGCACTAGTTCCCATGCAGCTGAGATGTTGTTTTGGGGAACAGTATGAACGGGCAAGGGATACTTTTATATCTTGTTAGATTTAAGCTCAGTTTTGAAAAAGGTGTGGGAAAGGCATAGCATTGACATAGTATATAATGAAATGTGAACATTTGCCGTTTCCAATAAGCTGCCTTGAAACTACTAGTGTCCTTTGTGTAGTTTGTTGAAAGGCTTTCTTGATACAAGGTCACCGTTGTCTTAGGCCAAAAACAAGAAAGTGCTCTAGGAATAAAATATTGGGCACAGAAATCTTTTTTTTTTTTTTAGTAACGTTTTTGCCTTCTTTTGTGCCACTACCTTTCTACAGGGGAACCCTATTACAATACTTTTGCTATATACATATCCATATTTTTCTTCTCTCTCTCTCTCTCTCTCCCCTGCCTGAATACACATCAGTTTTTCCTTTTCAGTCTGTTTCTCAGTCAAGCTTATTATAGATATTATGATGATGATCATTTTATCGTATTAAAAAAGCAAATCATAAAAATGCCCATATCTTTTATGAGACATCCCAGCTGCTCTTTTTAAAAATAAAAATAAAAAGAGGGCATACTTTTGAATTACAAAAGGTACTTTAAAATTAATGACCTCTGCAAAATGCCACCTGTCAGGCATGGCATCCAAACTGACATTCAAAATATTCTAGGGAGAAAGGGTGAAGCAGTTGATTATGTGTTAATGTATAGTGTGATAACCAAAGCTTAATTTGAAGAATTCCTTTTGCACATGCCCTCAGTTCTCATCCATCAAATCTTAGGAGAGGCATTATCTTTAAACAGGTGCACAATGTTTGTTCTTTACCCCTCAATTACCAAAACTGTTCTTGCAAACATGGCTAAAGAAGGAAAGTTTCCAGGTGTCAGGGATGAACTGGCCACTGAAAAGTGGTGGCATTAGGGGGAATCTTAGACATAAAATCCACACAGAAACACATCATTGCTCGTTTTAACTCGCTTGTGGGAACAACTCAGAGGCTGTGAAAGAAGGAAGGTTAACAACAGAAAGAATTAGAGGAACCATCAGAAGTGACTATGAAAAGCAGTAGAAGTATGAAATGATCAGAACCCTCCGAACTTCAAGCATGGGAAGTCCTATTAAAATTTTATAATTTGGCAGAATATTCAGATTATTTTATATGTACAGTGGTACCTCGGGTTAAGTACTTAATTCGTTCCGGAGGTCCATTCTTAACCTGAAACTGTTCTTAACCTGAAGCACCACTTTAGCTAATGGGGCCTCCTGCTGCTGCCGCGCCGCCGGAGCACGATTTCTGTTCTTATCCTGAAGCAAAGTTCTTAACCTGAAGCACTATTTCTGGGTTAGCAGAGTCTGTAACCTGAAGCGTATGTAACCTGAAGCATATGTAACCCGAAGCATATGTAACTTGAAGCGTATGTAACCCGAAGCATATGTAACTTGAAGCGTATGTAACCCGAACCATATGTAACCCAAGGTACCACTGTATATGTATAATTTGGAATATTTCATGTGATTTGATGGATTGTTAAAGTGGAAAATTTAATAAAAATGATATTTATTTATTTTTTAAAAAAGAGAGAAGTGGTGGCATTATAAATACTTTTTAGAACATTTGCTCATAAGCAGAGCTTCTGGGGGAGGATAATTTCTTGCAAAACCATCTATCCTGCTCATCATTTTTTTGCTTCCGTTTGTTTCATGGTCCCATTGTTTCTGCCCTACCTAGAGTAGGTTTAGGAAGCCTTGCCTTCAGTTCAATTTGGCTTCAGAAGTGATCCATGCAGCATAAAAAAATGGAGACAAATCAAAATGAGAATCCACCCCACACTCTTGTTTTGGAATCCTTTGTGTTTTAAAAAGAATGCCACCAAACAGCTGCTGGGAATACAATTGCTGCAAGTAAATTTGCCTTAGATTTCACCTCTGTTCAGGCTCTTCAATCATTGAAATGTCTCCAACTTTGCACCTTACAAACAAGGGCTTTTCAGCTGAGCAGTAGCCTGTATAAAATTATAGGGCTTGGGTTTTCTATTTCTGTTCTAGAAGATTGTGTGTTGGTGTCTCTGGATAACTGTACTGTTACCATTTTCCAGACTGTCCTTGCATGAGAATAGGACTTGTTCTACAGCACTGAATAATAGTTAAACATGTTTTTTGTGTGTGAACTGACCTTACATTGTACTGTCACTGTACATCTTACCTTGTATATTTCTATTTTGTGTAGAATTCCATTGCTAATGGGAATTAAGGAATGGTTCACAATGCATGGTCATTATTTGATGTGTACAGTGTCAAGAATGAACGAGCCGTTTCAGAATTTGAATGAGCTATTTCTGAATCTGAGATGCCTCATTCAGATGCCTCATTCAGATATAAGACCAAAGTTATAACTTTAATTTCATTCCACGTGTCCAATTCAGTGCTTTCTTAGAGCATTTTAGCTCACACATTCAGCTGCCACCTCAGTGGTCCTGTGAAGAAAGATATATATATCAAGTGATATATGTTCATCTCGCCTTTATAATATTGGTGTGTGTTAAGAAACCAGAGGTCTTTCTCTTGGGCATTGTCGGCCAGATGGTGTTAAAGAAGGATAGAACTTTCTTTATGTATGCAACAACAGCAGCAAGAATACTCATTGCAAAGTACTGGAAGACACAAGATTTGCCCACCTTGGAAGAATGGCAGATGCAATTGATAGACTACATGGAACTGGCAGAAATGACTGGCAGAATCCGAGACACGGGAGAAGAACAAACGGAAGAGGATTGGAAGAAATTTAAAGACTATCTGCAAAAACACTGTAAATTATTTGAATGTTAAAGTGATGCAGGATATAAAGATTGTGCAGCATTAGTGATATAGTTGAAAGGAACATGCAAAGATGTTTTATGAGCAATAAGTAAAGAAATATAGTAAAATTAATCAATGTTAAAATGATGGGAGATTAGAAGATAAGTGGTTTGTAGCGGTAATGGTTAATTTAAAAGAAAATAAGCAATATTAAAATTAGTCAAAATAGAGGAAGGATTTGCTGAAAATAAATTAGAAATTGGAATACAGAAAGGGGAGGTGTGAGGAAGTCAGGAAAGTAAGCTACAAGAAATTAAGATTTGAATTTATATACTTTTTCTGTTTTTTATGTTTTACACTGTGTTTTGTTTGTTATTGTGTGGTTTTGTGTTGTTATGATAAAATTTGTTGAAACCTTAATAAAAATTCTTTTATAATATTGGTGTGTGTGTGTGTGTGTAAACACTGATGATAGTAGAGAAAATGATTTTAAGATAAGACTCATGACATGCTGTAGTACTCTTTTAAAACTTTGCTATATTTATTATAGGCCTATAAATAACGTATTCATGACACATAGAGGAAAAATTCTATAGCCAACCATAGTATTTCTGTTTCTATTTAGGGTTGTGATGAGAAACGAAACAGTCATACCAGATGGCATTTGAGGTTGTGTGTGCATGAATGACACCATATATGAATTAATCATTTCCACCCCCATTTATATTGAGCCAAATACCTAGGACTGACAATTTAGTTCATTATATGATCATTCTTGCTTCCATGGAAACTGATGCTCCACAGTCTAAGAATGCCACCGTGTGTGTGTGTGTATGTGTGTGCATGTTTAGAGAGACCTCTTTATTCCTTTTCTCTTTTCTATATTTATGACATTCCTCACTATCCTATTGCAAGATGTGCATGTACCAATTAATATTAATTTTATAAAAATCACTTGGAAGTATACAGGAGCAACAGCTTGGTTCATTAAGCTTATTTTAATTTTTTTTTTTGGAGTGGCTAAGTGAGGGTTGGGTCAAATGTAGACTGAACCTACTACATAGGAAGTCAGGCCATTGGTCCACCCAGCACAGTGACGGGCAGCTGTTCTCCAGGGTTGCAGACAAGTGTTTTCCACAGTCTTACCTGGACATGCTAGAGGTTGTATCTGGGACTTTCTGCATGCAAGCCAGATACTCTACTACTGATGTTCTCCTCAAACTTGGGATTACACACTCCTGGTGTACTGGTTAAGAGCAGTTCACTCGTAATCTGGTGAACCGGGTTTGATTCCCCACTCGTCCACATGCAGCTGCTGGGTGACCTTGGGCTAGTCACACTTCTCTGAAGTCTCTCAGCCCCACTCACCTCACAGAGTGTTTGTTGTGGGGGAGGAAGGGAAAGGAGATTGTTAGCTGCTTCAAGACTCCTTAGGGTAGTGATAAAGTGGGATATCAAATCCAAACTCCTCCTCCTCCTCCTCTTCTTCTTCCTCTTCCTCTTCCATTGTCTTCTGCAAAGCAGTTTCTTGTGGACAAAACAGCAAGCTAAGCCTGGATGAGGAGGAGCAAATGGTGAATATATGAACCTGAGGCTCCTTGCAGGCTCATCATCAGAGCACCATCAGAACACTGGGCATTATATCTAAACCAGCCCAGAGTGTTTGTCTAACTAAAAAATTTATAAAGGATAATATTACATTCAATTTAAGTGTGCATTTAATCTGGAAATTGAATTTCACTGTGGTATCCTATTACCTCTATGCGCTAGTATGACTATTTAGGTTATGGTATCCTGAGCTTATTGTAGACCCTATTTCATTTTATGTACCACTGCTATGCATGTTCAGACTGTTAATTTTTGAAAACTAATCTTATGTTGTAGTTGAATTCAAAGCCTCGACCCTCTTTTTTGCTAAACCTGTTCATGTAGTCTGAACTTTTCGTAAATCCCAGTTTGATCCTATCTAGTAGGAGGGAAAATGCCTCCTCCAGTTTATACTGTTTAAAATTATTTCCACAGGTAAATCAATGGGCTAAGTATCACTATCCTACATATCTGAGAAATCCCGAGGAAGCTCAACACCAGGACCAAAACAGAAAAATGAATAGGTCAGAACATACTTAAGGCTTGTTGCTAATCTTTCTTTCTGCCTGGGAAAACTTTCCCCCCCAGAATGAAACTTATGTCATTGGCATATAGAAGAATGTTACGTTTTTGTTTGTAACTTTGTTGTTGTTTACTGTAGTCGTTTAGTTGTGTCCGACTCTTCATGACCCCATGGACCAGAGCACGCCAGGCATTCCTGTCTTCCACTGCCTCCCACAGTTTGGTCAAACTCATGTTGGTAACTTCGAGAACACTGTCCAACCATCTCTTCCTCTGTCGTCCCCTTCTCCTTGTGCCCTTCATCTTCTCCTTGTGCCCTTCATCAGGGTCTATTCCAGGGAGTCTTCTCTTCTCAGGAGGTGGCCAAAGTATTGGAGCCTCAGCTACACGATCTGTCCTTCCGTTGAGCACTCAGGGCTGATTTTCTTCAGAATGGATAGGTTTGATCTTTTGCAGTCCATGGGACTCTCAAGAGTCTCCTCCAGCACCATAATTCAAAAGCGTCAATTCTTTGGCGATCAGCATTCTTTCTGGTCCAGCTCTCACTTCCATACATCACTACTGGGAAAACCATAGCTTTAACTATATGGAACTTTGTCGGCAAGGTGATGTCTCTGCTTTTTAAGGTACTGAAACTCAAAATAGGATCTATACTGAATGTAATGACTAGCTAAAAGAAAAGGCAGTAAATTATTATCTGTTTCTCACTCGCTGTACCTTGAACAACTAAATAAAATATACTGAAGTCTGCGGTTAACTGACTTGTTGATAGTTCAGGATTTCCCCACATGTCTGACTAACAGGTCCATGCTATAGATTATAGAGAGAAGTGAGGAGGAATAACAATCTTTAGCTTAGTTGGCAGTAACTAGCAGGCTTCAAATGTGACACTTGTGTGCTAAGGCACAGTCAGCCTGCCATGGTGCGTGTGCGCGTGCACACACACACACACAGAGCACAACAATCTTTGATCAAAACAGACCACAACATAAGTTGGTGTTCCAAGGTATTCCGTTTGTTTGGGATGGGTTCAGGGTGTTCACTGAGTGACTGGAATGGTTTCATTTCAAAAATGTTGTTCTCGTGTGCATCTAAGGCAGGGGTCAGCAAACATTTTCAGCAGGGGGCTGGCCCACTGTCATTTTTATTTATAAATCCACTGCAGCTTTTGCTCCATCCCCTCTTGATTTCTTCTTCACCACAACCTCTTTGATTTCAGCCTGGCTTCTTAGCTCTGTCTTTCCTTACCTGTCTGCTACCCAGCTTGGGTTTGTGGTCCCAATCCTGTCTGTTTCTCAGGTTCTTTTCTCTCTCTTCATCTTCAATATGTTTGCATTTTTACTTCATTTTTAAAAATCCAAGTATGTATTTTCACCTGGTTGCAATTAGTCCAGAGACAATCTCCTATCTCCTATACAAAGCACAATGTGTGTTTTCTCCCTGTTTGTGTCAGCACCAATGTTTGGCTAAGTAGGTGCTGTATCCCTTCTGCTTTCCATATTAAATCTAAGCAGGCTGCTTCTTTGTAGAGGGCAAAGGACTAAGCACTACTGGCTGGTTCATTTCTCAGGTGAGCTGCAATTGTCATCAGTTGTTTGTTTCTGAGTTTGTCAAACCTGGCATCTTAATGTTCTCATCTTTTCAATTCATTTTCTACCGTTTAGTATTGGGAAGACAACGCTTTAACAGTCTTGATTATTTTTATTCCCAATATGCATTTACATACAGGTTAATAACTAAAATATCTAAATATTGCAGAAATTAAGGTTTGTTTTCTTTAAAAAAATAAAATCAGTAGCTGCTGGCAACATGTTAGCTGCAAATTATCAACAGCAATTACCCCTGCTCAAAGCATTTGGTTCACCCTCTATACCTTTTTCTTTTCATACTGTCCAACCAGGATTATAACTGCCTAGTAAATATCCAAGTTTTGCTTGTTTCTATTTATAAAAACAAAGCTGCTGGTTATTTAGCAGGAAAGATGCCTATAGAATTGTTGGGAACAAATTCAAGTTTTCTCTGAATTCTGCAATGCATAATCTTGTAATTGTTCATCTCATAATTGCTACCAACCTTGTGGCTAATCAAAAATGTTCTCTTCTTTCCCAAGGTTCTAAATTGCTCGATGTGATTTTGGGGGATGTATAGTTTTTGTGCTGCTGCTTGGGAAGTGTGGCTAATTGTGGGGATGATGAAGGCACCGTGTTACCTAGTCAGCAACCCAAGATTTTTTCATTCTACAGAGGTAATGCTGGGAGGATGAGATAAGTGGAGGAAACCATCCAGCCCCACGATTCAAGACGAGATAATCCACCCACAGAATAAAGACATGCATTACATGAGTCTGACTAAAACCACACCTAAGAGGAACCTTGGGGGGGGGGGGGGAAGAACCATTGGCAAAATATAGTGCTTACAAAACATTACTGGGTGTTTTTTTTTGCGTGTGTCCAAATGCTCTGGAACTAGTGTATAGTCAAACATGTCAGGGAACTGCTATCAGCTCAGAGGCAAGAGGTGGAAGGGCTGTTGGGTTACAGGGAGCCTCCGAAGATCATGCAAAGCAGCTGTTCCTCCAGCGAGGAGGGAAGCCCCGCCTCCAGTGGGGAAGGGATGCAGGGACCGGAAGATGCTTGAGAGAGCCGCAACACGGAGCCTGAGCAAAGCGCAGAGAGGGGAGGAGAAGGATGGGAGTCAAAAGACTGTTATGCTGGGGAAAGCTTAAGGACCACCCACTCCCAGATTCTGCTAGCGACATGAGCAGACATGGACTTGAGACGCTCTGCACTGTAAATGTTTTTGTACAGATAATAAAGCCTGGAAAAGACCGGTGGGAGTCTTGCCTGTTCGCTCTCGAGCAGCCACGCCTGCACATAACACATGTATGTTTGTTTCTCAGCTATCTGCATTTGTTTTGTAAATATCTCCCTGCTTACATGCCATAGCTACACTCCTTGCTGTTGGGGTGCGTGCAACATTCCAAGCCTTCCATGGGAAGGAAATCAGCAAGGCCTTTCTTCTGTAAATTTCAGAAATGAAGCCTTGTCTAAAAGTTGGCCACAGAGAATTAAAGGCAATAAATACAAAACACCTAATAATTAATTACAAGTGGTTTGCCGGGCAGAGGTGCTTGTCATCCAATACATTGAATATTGCAATCGTATCTGCAGTACTAAGCCCTGTGCAAAATGCAACACACAAAAGCTCTGATTTCACCTTTCAGTTTGCATTTAAAGGAGAACCTACCTAATTCACATATTTTTGAATCAACACACGAATCAAAACAGCCGTCCTTTGAATTTTGCTGTGCTGTTCTCCAGCCAAGTGATTTGCACTAACATGTATATACAGAAACAAAATAAAATAAATAAAATAAAATAAAATAAAAAGATTCCTTCCAGTAGCACCTTTGAGACCAACTAAGTTTGTTATTGGTATGAGCTTTCGTGTGCATGCACACTTCTTCAGATACACTGAAACAGAAGTCACCAGACCCATATATATAGTGAGAGGGTGGGGAGGGGTATTACTCAGAAGGGTGGTGGGAATGGGTGATTGACCGATAGGTGTGGTAAACCTGTTGACGACTGTTAATGACTGCAGTTGGTCTTACAGGAAAAAGCAGGGTTAAAAAGAGCTTTATCATGTATAATGAGATAAGAACCCAATGTCTCTATTCAGACCAGGTCTCTCCATGGTTTTAAGTTTGGTAATAAGTTGCAATTCAGCAACTTCTCTTTCCAGTCTATTTCTGAAATTCTTTTGTAATAAGACAGCTACTTTGAGATGGACCCCACCGCCCCCAGTCCTCTGTGGTTGGTGACATCTACAGTTAATAGCTAAGACATCAAGTCAAATATTGCTCTATAAATGTTTAGCTTTTTTGCTTCCATTTTAAAAACTCACCATTTTATTAAACATTCATAATTCATTCCATCTCATAGGCTTGCAGCAGGGGAGCAACTGACAGAATCTGTAAGTCGACTGCAGACCACTTGGATTGCTGGCTTCTAGTTTAAAATTGCTACATTACATATTGAAATTTCAAAACATTCACTTGTAAAGATAATGAAGTTTTTAAAGGTGACAGTTCAGAGGCAGCATCTACTAAGCCAGTGTTTCCCAACCTTTGGTCTCTAGCTGTTTTCGGACTACATTTCCCACCATCCCTGACCACTGGTACTGCTAGCTAGGGATGATGGGAGTTGTAGTCCAAAAGCAGCTGGAGACCCAAGGTTGGGAAACACTGTACTAAGCAATAGCAGCAATGGGACACAGACACAGAAGGTTGTTGATCCCAGAGTCAATGGTTTTAGAAGTAATAGCCTTCATTGAATATTGCAATGGAAACATTCATCCTCTTGGCTTAGCAACATCATTGCTATTAACTTTATAGCATCGTACCTAAGGAATGATTAAACCAGATGGCATGTTAAACCCAACTGAAAGCGTATAGGCATTTTTACTTTTAAGTTGATAAAAATTAAGTAAAACAACATATGTTCTTACACATCCAAGTTCCTTTAACAACATATTAACTGCTTTCTTTAATATTCTTCTTGGTGATCAGAGACACTATGGTTCCTTCTCTAATCTTTCCACTCTCATAACGTGTTACTAAACTGCTCTTCTCTTGATATTCAAGGAATCGGTAGGAAATGTTTAGAACGATTATTTTTAGGCAATATTCAGGTTTTAGAAACCAATGGATTCATTTGCATTCAAAATAATACTTAATTGACTCATAGGAGATACAGCGTGTACAACCAAGCAAATTATATTTTATGCAACAGATGTTTAGAAGAGAATAACAAACATCCTATTTCCTGTTATTGGTAGTGACCTGTCACTTTTAATGCCATAACGCACAATAATGCTATGCTGAAATTCTAATTATACTTTGAGTTCTTCCGGATTGCAAAAGAGGGAATGTTGCTCAGTAGTAGACCATATGTTTCCCATGGAGTTAGGAGAGGCTAAGATACAGTAAAACATTTTATTTGTACAAAGATGGTCTAACATGAAAGAGTGGAAGTAGACAACATTTTCTAAAAAGCAAGCCTATAACCCTTTGACCCCTTCAATGACATATACTCTCTTTCTCTGGTTTGGAACGCCTGTTGCTTTATTTTGTGTCATAAACCAAGTCGAGACTACCTTGATATCTTTTCACATTGCAAGCTAGTTCTAAAGTGTGGTGCAGAATTCATCAACAACATACAAAGGCTGTTCTACCTGTTCACAAAGAATTTTGCTGTGGAATTATTCAGGGATGCCCCCATTCTAGAATGTGTGTAACACCTTTGAAAGTTCCTTAAACTCGTTGAAGATAGAAAGGTAGTATATTTGGATAAAAGACTCAAACTCTTACATGCTTTTTTCATCCCGGAGTGAGTTTGAATGAAGCATCTGTTCCATTCTCTGCCTGCATTTTGAAAAGGATACATTCCACAGCTAACTGGCTTTCCTGCTGCTTCTATTTCCCAGCTTTCCCAGGTCCAATGCATTCCTGTCAGCTGAGAAGCATGTTGCCTGTTCTCAAATGGGGTTGGGAGATAGGGTAGCTTTTGATGAAATCCACAAGTCTTTCCCCTGCTCCCTGGTAACCTGCTAAAATAGTAGCTGGTTGGAGGGGTCTTTACAGCTCCCTTTAATTGACTATATACAGTGGTACCTCGGGTTAAGAACTTAATTTGTTCTGGAGGTCCGTTCTTAACCTGAAACTGTTCTTAGCCTGAGGTACCACTTTAGCTAATGGGGCCTCCCGCTGCCGCGCAATTTCTGTTCTCATCCTGAAGCAAAGTACTTAACCTGAGGTACTATTTCTGAATTAGCGGAGTCTGTAACCTGAAGCGTCTGTAACCCGAGGTACTACTGTAGTTCACTATGCAACTTGGCTGAGTCGGTCGTTCTGTCCTCTAGGTGCCCTGAGCTCGGTCTCCTTTGATACAGGTGCAGCTGAGAAGATAGTGGAAGACTATTAGGTTCATTAAGCTGCCTGGATTTCTCTCCAGAAGGGAAAGGAAGAGGAGCATAACTAGAGTAAAGGTATTCTGTGGGGTCTGGAACAAGAAAAAATTCCTCCTAGGTTGTTAATTGAACCGATGGGTTTTTGGGAAGCGAGTTCTCATAAACCCAAAACAGTAACTGTCAGGGAACTGACATCGGAGCCGAGTGGAGAGGTAAGGCTCCCTAATGATGCCGGAGAGGGAACCAGCAAGGAGAGAGAGAGAGCTTCCGCTGGGGAAGGAAACCAAGGTGACATCAGGAAGAAAGGAGAGGCTGAGAGTACTTCGGAGGGGAGGCTCCGAGACTCTTCCAGTGAGGTCAGTGAGGAGAGTGCAGGACCACCGCTTGGCACGCCCACTCTGCGCAGAAGGCTTCCGCGCAGAGAAGCGAGGAGGAGACTTTCTGTTAAGGAATTCTTATGTTGGAAGAAGTTTAGGAAACGCCCACTGATGGATTCTGCCAGTGACTGAGACAGTCGCGCTGTTAGGGCTGTCAAACCGGGGAAAGGTCCAGCTATACAACCAGCTCGGAGCAGTTTGGAATTTACGCACAAGCAACCCCAATTCCCATTACAGTAACTTTACGTATCAGCATTTGTCTATGCTTAGGAACATCACCATTCTGTTGCTTTAAAAATATTATGTGTGCAATTGTTAATCAGTATATAGTTTGTTTCCTCATTGTTGATGAAACCTGAAAGCCCTGTCTGTAGAACTGGATCAGGGCTAGTCGTGTAGTTATGTGTTTATAGTTCTTAATGGAAATGACATTTAATTCTGCAGTGCTTGCTATATCAAATAACATCCTGGAACTACAAAAAAAACCCTGAATTGCTCATTGGAAAGGAACAGAAACAAAAGGATAATATACCCTTTAAAATTTTCCTCTGGACGGTATCCAGAAGGAATTTAAAAGATGAACAGGTTTTGTTGAAATCCCCAATGCTGAAGTAAACTTCAACATGCAGGGTAAATTCAAAGTGTCACTTTTGCCCACTTGCTTAATGGTGTCTCAAGGCATAAAGGAGTCTGTGAAAAAAATGATACGGGCTCAAATACTGAAAGTACAGATTTAAAATACTACAAATTACCCACACAGAGCTTGATGCCATCAAAAACCAGTTTACCATAGTGCCCTAAATAAAATGACCACAGGCTACTTTCTTAAAATGGGAAAATTAACATTAAATCAAAAGAGACAGAGTAATTTTTAATGCAGCTTGAGAGGCCATCTATATTCTGAACTGATGGAAAGTATGCTTTTGCGCAGTGACAAAAGGTAAATGATTTTGAATTAGATTGAATTTAAATTTCATTACATATTTGCTGGAGATAGGAGGCTTCACTGTTCCTCTTTTCTCTCACTTTCACTTCTAATAATTCTAATGCCCTAATGTATTTATTACACTATGATTTAAAAATAACCAAGGGTGCTTCTATTCAAAAATAAACAGATTTGGTATGTCTGTGAAATAGACTTATGTGTAGACGGAAGCTTTTTAACAATTCCAGAAAGCTCTTGAGTTTCGCATTGCTTATGAAATGATAATGCAAGTGGATTTAGCATTTGTATATCTGCAGGCTCAAGCTTACTCAGTTGTACCAAGGCAGCTTAAACTAATATCTAATCTTCTTATGGAATTGTTTCGCTATAACAACAGGATAGCTTACAACAAGCTTGAACCACCAGATGGTTGTTTGGGAAGAGCTGAATGGAAGATGGGAGTTGCACAACTTAAGGAATATCTAATTATATTCCTCCATGTGCTTATCATTTTTATGTTTGAGATGGCATGGCAAGAAAGAATGATGAAACCAGAATTTTCACAGTTGTCCATCTTCGTAGTTTAAAAGCACATCTTTTGTAATTGTTTGTAGGAAGCTGCAAGGGTAGAAGGAACAGTACTTCAGAGTAAGTACTTTAACACTTTATCAGCATGGCTATGAGTATGGAATAATGATGTGGAAATATAATTTGCTCTTAGTAACAAAAAAGATAGTCAAACTTCAATATTCAGCTAGCATTTCCTGAACTTTAATCTGCTTTTACAATTAAAACTAAAGGTAAAGGACCCCTGATAGTTAAGTCCAGTTGTGAACGACTCTGGGGTTGCGGCGCTCATCTCACTTTACTGGCCAAGGGGGCCGAGGTTCATCCACAGACAGTTTTTCTGGGTCATGTGGCTAGCATGACTAAGCCGCTTCTGGTGAAACCAGAGCAGTGCATGGAAACGCCGTTTACCTTCCCGCCGGAGCGTTACCTATTTATCTACTTGCACTTTGACGTCCTTTCGAACTGCTAGGTTGGCAGGAGCTGGGACCGAGCAACGGGAGCTCACCCCGTCACGGGGATTCGATCTCCCGACCTTCCGATCAGCAAGCCCTAGGCTCAGTGGTTTAGACCACAGTGCCACCCGCGCCCCAGTACAATTAAAACTAGCAAACCCTAAACAAATCGTTTAAAAACAAAACAAGAAAACAATGACTCTGTTTTTTTTAAAAAAAATGTAGAAGAAAACATTTAATAATCATACATTAAACTTTCCCAAATCAGGAAATATTTATTTAACTATTTATAATCATTAAAAAATTGTATATATTAAGATGGTTATAATGTGTAATATGCTAAAACAAAACAGCATACTGACAAAACATGAATGCATGTTTAGTATGTTCTGCTTGATACTTTAATAAGGTTGTTACCACGCAAGTCTCCTGGGAAGTAAATTCCACAATTGCATCTGCAAAATATGTGTTCTTCATTTACATCTGTCTCAAATGCCTTTGCATAAGCCCCTTTGTAATGCACATTGTGACCGTCATATCCCAGTTATAATGTACAAGTTCTAATTGAATCCTAATATTTTCTGACCCTAAACATGTAGCACCACAGATCTATTACAATATCTTAGATTATGAAAATGCTATACAGATGGCATCATACCCCAGCAAAACTTGCAAAAATGTATAAAAACAGATCACCGACTTGCTGGAGATATAAGAAAGAGACTGGGTCTTATTTACATATGTGGTAGATTTGTTGAGCTATCCAAGATTTCTGGAATAACATCTATGATGAACTTAAAAAGTTATTTAAAATTGATTTTAAAAGAGACCAGAAGACTTCCTTCTAGGCATATTGCCATCAGAGATAAGTAAAAATATCAATCCTCTATTTATGTTATGCGTCGATGGCAGCCAGAATATTAGTGGCAAGGAATTGGAAGAACGAAACTGTTTCCACAATAGTAGAGTGGCAAGCTCCAATGAGAGAATACCTTCAGTTGGCAAAGTTATCAGGAAGAGTAAGAAACGACATGAAACAGAGAGTCTACAAGGAATGGAGAATATTTAAAGAATACTTAAAAGAATCATTATAAGAGTGAAATTCTCTTGGCAGAACTAGACTGATTCTTCTAAAACAAAAAGTGCAAATAATATTATGATAGGACATACGAAGATAACTGAATGTAATATGAGACTGCACGTTATAAAGGAAAGAATAGACACAGTAAACGAAAATTTTTGGAAGTCTTTTTAAAGTTTATAGAAATCATTTTTTGTGTGTCTTTTCCCCTTCTTTTTACGAAATTGTATTTGTATGAACATAAAGGACGATTTGTTATTATATTCATACAGAAAAATTGTATAAAATTATGTACTTGTTTTTCCTTATTTTCTTTTTTCTTCTTTGTTCCAGCTTTTGTATTGAATACTGTTGTATATATAGACTTCCGTTTTTTAATTGAAACGAATGAAGATTATTTTGGGACGCGGGTGGCACTGTGAGTTAAACCACAGAGCCTAGGACTTGCCAATCAGAAGGTAGCCGGTTCGAATCCCCTTGACGGGTTGAGCTCCCATTGCTCGGTCCTTGCTCCTGCCAATCTAGCAGTTCGAAAGCACAAAAGTGCAAGTAAATAAATAGGTACCGCTCCGGTGGGAAGGTAAATGGTGTTTCCGTGCGCTGCTCTGGTTCGCCAGAAGCGGCTTAGTTATGCTGGCCACATTACCCAGAAGTGTACGCCGGCTCCCTCGGCCAATAAAGCGAGATGAGCTCCACAACCCCAGAGTTGGCCACGACTAGACCTAATAGTCAGGGGTCCTTTACCTTAAAGATTATTTTAAAAAAACAAAAAAAACCAGCCAATACAGTGATACCTCAGGTTACATACGCTTCAGGTTACATACACTTCAGGTTACAGACTCCGCTAACTGAGAAATAGTGCTTCAGGTTAAGAACTTTGCTTCAGTATAAGAACAGAAATTGTGCTGTGGCGGCGCGGTGGCAGCAGGAGGCCTCATTAGCTAAAGTGGTGCTTCAGGTTAAGAACAGTTTCAGGTTAAGAACGGACCTCCGGGACGAATTAAGTACTTAACCTGAGGTACCACTGTATCTTAGATAAGGGGTGCATAACCTTAGGCCTGGGAATGCAGTCCTCCAGCCCTCTCTGTCCAGCCCTAGGACTTTCCCCAGGTACACCTGTCTCCTGAAGCTTTGCCCCTCACTGATCCTGCTCCACACCCTTATCCTTGTAAAGTGATAATGCTCTTGCTTGTCTAGATGAAGGATGGAGGTGTATGTGTAAAGATCACCTTACTTTTGTATGCAGAAATGTAACCTACTGCACAAAGGTAAGAGTTACATCTGTTCTTCCACCCACATTTGCCTCTAGCCCTCTTGCACTTTTGACTTTTGCTACACTGTCAATGGCATGGGTGCCCTCAGAAAACTGCCTATGGCGCGGTGCAACCCTAAAAATCCCATACCCCTGTGGTAGGTGTAATTCATAAGCATACCTTATCCTACCTAACCAGGTCCTTGGTCAGTTCTGTCCAGTTGGTCTCAAATGTGACAATGCTTTCAAGAGAATTAACAGGTATAAATAATTGCGCATGGAGTACCTGTGTAGTCAGGACAGTGATTCATTTGTTAGATTTCCAACACTACCTGTTTCTAAGCAGATGAGTTATAATTTGCAAAAGCAACTAGTGGTATTGAGTCTTATAGTCTCTGAGTCTTATATTCTCTGTAAACATCTTTAAGTTTCATGATAAATATCAAAGCCTGCCATAAAATAACAAAGAAGATAGAATCTCACCCTGAGGTCCTTTAGAGATTTGCTCTCAATCTTAATGCAGTTTTAACCATGGGGTTGGTTAATATCTCAAGGTGACTTGGTTAAATTTTCTTTCCTGAAAATACTTTGACAAAGATGAAATTCAAATCCATTTTGAATCTTGCACAGGTTGACTTCTGCTATTTTAATGAACAGCAGATACGGTCTTATATTGGAAGTCGAACAGAATCCGTTCCAGAAGCCCATTCGACTTCCAAAACATTCAAAGACCAAAGCACAGTTTCTGATTGGCTGCAGGGAAAGATGGAGGGCACAAGGAGAAGGGGCTGCCAGAGGATGAGATGGTTGGACAGTGTTCTCAAAGTTACCAACATGAGTTTGACCAAGCTGCGGGAGACAGTGGAAGACAGGAGTGCCTGGCATGCTCTGGTCCATGGGGTCACAAAGAGTTGGACATGACTAAACAACTAAACAGTAACAACAACCTGCTCTTTGTAACTTATAAAAAGCAACTTCCAGGAAAACATAATAGCCCTCCTTTCAGTATTTTCTGTGGACGAAACACTACTGTGCTACATGACTATTTTGGACTTGTTCTCACATCAGAATACCACACTTTGCATAAGAAACTGTGCTAATGCACACCAGTGATAATTCTGCATTAATTAACATGGACATATGCATATGTGGCACATCACTGTGGAATTTACAAACCTCTATTGATCATTACTCCTCAGCTAAGGTTTTGTTAATGTGTCCACTAGAAGACATTTCTGCTGTCTATTTATCTTGTAATATGTATGGCGGCATTAGATAAGCTTATAAAAGACAATGAAGTGAATTGCGTGTTGAGTCCCACAATGCCACCCACCAAAAAATTCACACTTCACACATGATTTTTTGTTTAAGGTTTTTGGCATAATTTTGGCCACAACTTTATTAAAATACAAAAAATGTGAGTGGTTGCTTAGGCATTGGTTATGACTATCTGTCCATGCCCTCAGGGACAGAGCTGGCAATCCGTACACCAACGGAATCCAGTGTGGGAAACAAGTATTGAGTGAGAAAGTGGAGCTGGGCATCAGTCCCGCACTTCTCACCCTCTTGTTCCTGTGGGGCTTGCACGGCCCAAGTCCGACTCCGGGGACAAGGACGAAAAGAATGGCAAGCCCCTGGATTCCTTTAACGGAATTCCCTTCGCATCATTTGGAGGGATAGGCACTTACCCCTCCAAGCACCAATTTAACCAATGCCTAACCGCCAACCTTACAAGTTGTGACGATTTGCTACGCAGTAGGCAAAAACCAAATGGCACCAGCCAATCAGCCAGATGGCAAAATTCCTACCAGGCCCCCGCACCAAGGCGAACGACCCCATGACAGGCATAGCAAGGTCAAGCAATATGAAAAAACCACCCTATAAAAGGGAGGGAGGGCGGGTGATCCGGTGCAAAAATGGCCAAGAGGACGTCCTACATCTGGCCCCTGTATTTAAAGACTCTGACCCCTCCTCCAAATTGGCAACAATCAAAACTCCCCAGCAACCCAAAGTTAACCACTTAAAGGCTTGGGTTCCTCACCAAATTTGCCTAGTCACTGCAGGGTGGCCTGTTTCCCCAACCGCAACACGTGCTCTCTGTTATGGAGAACACGCCTTGTGGGTGGAATAGAAATGGATAATTTACTGCAGGTATTATCTAGGGTTGTAGCTTGTCCTGGGGAGGGGGGAAATAAGTAAATGGAAACTGGAAAATGACTACAGTGGTGGCTGGAGGGGTGGACAGCTAATTGCAAACTTAGAGCAGGCCGGAGGCAGGAGCAACTTATTCTGTTTTTCTCCCTTTCTAACTCCTTTAGAAAGCTGCATCCAGCACCGGATTTACATATTTGCTAAAGAAGCTATAGCTTAGGGGCCCACTCTTTTTGGGGCCCCCAAAAAATGTAAAGGAAAAAAACCAACTGGATGTACATTTCCAAAATATAATACAGTGGTACCTCGGGTTAAGTACTTAATTCGTTCTGGAGGCCCATTCTTAACCTGAAACTGTTCTTAACCTATAGCACCACTTTAGCTAATGGGGGCCTCCCACTGCTGCTGCGCTGCCGAAGCACGATTTCTGTTCTCATCCTGAAACAAACTTCTTAACCCGAGGTAATATTTCTGGGTTAGCGGAGTCTGTAACCTGAAGCGTCTGTAACCTGAAGCGTCTGTAACCCGAGGTACCACTGTTTAAAAAACAAATCAAATAAAACCGACATGCAGCAACAATGGTTTGTGTTGTGTAGGCTCCTATGATATACATATTTTGTGAGGTGCAAATGGCTTTAGATACCTATGAGGTCCATAAATTACCATATAGCATATATTCAACACAAAAAAACAAGCGACAATTTGTTGTTGACAAAGGACAGCTGGACTTAGAAAGGGCCCCATTACCTTCAGTAGCTTAGAGCATCATCAAACCTAAATCCGGCCCTGGCTGGATCCCTCCTGATTTTAATTAATCTTTACATGTAGTAATAATGCATCACCTGTAGGGAGGAGACACGTATAGTTATTTTTTCATAGGCTGCATAATCCAATGCTAGTAGGACTTACCGTATTTTTTGCTCTATAAGACTCACTTTTTCCCTCCTAAAAAGTAAGGGGAAATGTGTGTGCATATTATGGAGCGAATGCAGGCTGCGCTGCTATCACAGAAGCCAGAACAGCAAGAGGGATTGCTGCTTTCACTGTGCAGCGATCCCTCTTGCTGTTCTGGCTTCTGAGATTCAGAATATTTTTTTTCTTGTTCTCCTCCTCCAAAAACTAGGTGCGTCTTGTGGTCTGGTGCGTCTTATAGAGCGAAAAATATGGTACTCCCAAGAAAGCATATATTGAATTGCAGTCTTAGAAGTCACAACTTTTTCCTACTAGTTCCGTGCCTGTGCCTTCAATAGCAGCCAGGGTTGATGACATGTCTATCAGTAGCAGGGAAAGCCAGTTCCAACTCAGTGTTCATTGGCTTATTGTTTACATATCAGTCTACTACCAAACAGAGGAAAAGATTACATTAAGGTGCCTTAACTAAATTATATGTATAGGTGCAAATTTAGAAAGAACAGTTAATTTTCATAGAATGCAATATGATTTTCCATCCAAATAACCCTGGATAGATGCCCTGTACAAAAAAATAAAAATAAACCCTCACTAGTCCTTCCCACCAGTCGGATACATATGTTTTTCATTTGCTGAAAATGTAATTCTTTAATGATGAATTTTACTTTAAGCAAGCAAAACAGAATGGTAGGAACATTGGCTGTGAGCCTTGATCCATTCCAAATGTTTTTTTAAAAAAATATTTCTTGAATGCTGTCAAAATGGCACTTAGGTTCCGATAGATGGGACATTCTTTTTATAGGCATCCTAGAGGTACAGGTCATGTTCACATCGGCATACAAATTAACCTGTAGAAAGTTGCCTGGTGGTAACCTATAAAGAAATCTTCAATGTCAAGACAGTCAATTTCTGCGGGAACACTTGCTATCTAAAAGTTCCACATCCATACTTGGCTTTCCCAGTTTTTCCATCTCTCACGGTAGAGGTTTTTTTATCTTTTTATCATAATTGAAATTATTGCCTCCTGACCTGGCAAAGAGGATTTCAGCAGAGACATTCTTAAACCTACTCTCTGTGTTAATATTTGTACTTCTACGCCTCCCCTCCCTTTCCTGCAGTGTTCTGAAATGCTTGCTCAGTGTCTGGATGCTTTTGTAGAGAGTCTGTACTTACAGAAGTTGCAGTGTGGAGTTTAGCAAGGTTTGTCTGTGAATGTGCTTCCCCTGTGAAATGAATGTTGACAGGGTTGCAGAGGTGATGGTAGCTTCCTGTTGCTGTTGGGTTGCGTGTTTTTTTACAATGCAGTTGAAAGGTATCATGGAGAACACAGGATGCCTTTAAATATTCTCTCTTGCAGGCAGTCACTCCAGATTAATTCCTGCACTTTAGTTTTCCACTAAAAGCTTAGGAAGCTAAGCTGCTACACAAGCACTGCTCAGGCAGTTAAGACACACTTGTTGCTCTCAAGCTAGCCTGTAAGGGAAAGCAAATTAGGGAAATGCATTGGAAGAACAAAACAAAAGAAAACCCTACCTCAGGTAACGAGACGTTTACAAAAAAAACACCTGTTTTCTTTTTGTATTCAATTGCCGTACATTTTCAAAAGTCCATTCCAGTTGATATTCTTAGTCTATTGGGAGAAAATAAATGCAAATCAGTGCTGGAGTAGTCAAGAAGCATTTTAACGCTGCGAAACATATATTTTAAAATTAGCTAACCCAGCAGTGTTCGAAAAGAAGAATTCAGTAGTTTCAAATAAAAAATGATTATATGACATCCTGGGAGCTGAGCTAGACGAGAATGAATAATCCTTCATAGACTGAATATTTAGAGGAGTTCATAATGGTACAGAATAAATGCAGCTCCTTCATGCATGTTTTCTCTAATATTATTCTTTCAGAGAGTCACGCAGCGTGTTTTTACTTGACCTATAAACTGCTTCTTTCAAAAGAAAGCTCTACTTCCAAATTCAGTGTCTCACTCAAAAAGTGCTATATATATCACTGGAAAACTGTTCACAAAGTCATGTGTGAACACTGCACAATATCATTCCATACACATGTTCAAAAAGCATCAAGAGGTGGATCAGTGTTTTTTGTACTAGATATGGATGTCAGACATACCAGGCTCATTTTATGTTTGGACCAGTCATCTGGCTAGTCCATGAATACATGTTTGGTAGGGAGGATTTACAACTTAGGGCCAGAATATATGAAGATTTGCTTCTTCTTCAAACTTCCAAGACCATTCTCTAGATGAGAATCATGTGCTGTGCATGATCTAATCCGAACCAGGAACTTAACCTTCAGAGCATTATTTGGTATGCAGCGCAGAAGATTTACCAGGCTTTCTGAGAGCACAAAAGTGATATGAATTTCGATGCTTGGTTTTACGATTGTTGTATCTCTGGTTTCTCACAAACAGGCAGACACCATCTTGTCTTTGAAACAACTTTTAGTTAGCCTTTCAGTACTGTGCTTCCTTTACAACAGGATAGTCTGTGCCCTTTGGTAGTTTATATATTATAGCAGCCATAATCAAGCAATTTAGATACTTAGTTTGTGAGAATAAAAAGGCAAAGCAGTTGAACAAAAGAAGAGTGCTGACAAACTATTTTGTGTTCTCTGCCAAGAAAAAACCCCCAATAACCCATAACCACTATTCTTCTTCTTTTGAAAATTCCTAAATGGTAGAACATTCTGACGTGTAGGTGATTGAATTCTTTGTTTCTTTCCAATTAGTCAGGGCCTCAAAAACATGCAATCACTGCTTGTTAAAATACTGCACATAGCATGCAGTTTTATCGCTAAGATATTTCGATTGCCAAAAGTTAATAACAGTTATTTCCTCTGCATGCAAAACAGGAATTCAGTATAGGTTGTGGTGACATTCCAAGGAAATGAGCAGCTAAAAAAAAAAGTCAGGGGGAGCATTTCTTATCTTTTTAAAAAGCCACCCCCCCAAAAAAAAAAAAGTTTGTAATAACTAATGCTGAGTTCCTAGGATAATATCCAAGGAAAATGTTGCTTGTATATCCCTGTGTTTATCTTAGTACAGTGGTACCTCAGGTTAAGTACTTAATTCGTTCCGGAGGTCCATACTTAACCTGAAACTGTTCTTAACCTGAAGCACCACTGAAGGAGTGAGGACCAAGGGTCCACCTGGGTCCTCTTTGGAGAGCCAGACTGAAGCCATTTTATAAGAAGCAAGCTAAAAGCTAAGAACTATTTCTCTCCTCTGCCTGCACACAGCATTTCTGTAGATGCAACAAGTGTGGTCAGAGCACTTCACACCTGCTCTAGCTGCTGACCCAATTCCAGTAAACAGACCGAGGAGAGAGCAAGAAGCAGGATGTCTAGCCCACCACAAAGTTCTAAAAGAAGACTTAGGCCTGAACTTGTTAAAACCACAGAAAGAGGTGGGGGTCAAGGAGCATTTACGGGAAACAGTAAAGAGGTCAGATAGATTTTAAGCCATTAGTGCCACCTAGTGGATAATACAGCCTGGAACCGAAAGGCCACCATCAATTTTTTAATTGGTTGAGCTTCAATGAATATGCATAAAGGGGAATGTTTGGGGGGTGAGTTTAGAGGCTGAACTTTGCTTTGCCTAAGGGGATAAAAACTGTCTGCCCCTGGTGTTCGGGGGCATTCTCTCATTTTTGCTGAATGTACCCACTTTGCTTTGCTTGTCTGACAAATAAACCAAAGTCAATAAAACTTCTGTTTTAAAATATTGCTGCCTGGATTTTTCCATTCTGGTCTGGATTCTGAAGTCTCCAACACCACTTTAGCTAATGGGGCCTCCAGCTGCTGCTGCGCCGCAGGAGCCCGATTTCTGTTCTCATCCTGAAGCAAAGTTCTTAACCTGAAGCACTATTTCTGGGTTAGTGGAGTCTGTAAGCTGAAGCGTATGCAGAAGGAGAGAAGAAGAGTTTGGATTTGATACCCCACTTTATCACTACCTGAAGGAGTCTCAAAGTGGCTAACATTCTCCTTTCCCTTCCTCCCCTACAACAAACACTCTGTGAGGTGAGTGGGGCTGAGAGACTTCAAAGAAGTGTGACTAGCCCAAGGTCACCCAGTAGCTGCATGTGGAGGAGCGGAGACGCGAACCCGGTTCACCAGATTACGAGACTACCACTCTTAACCACTTCACTACACTGGCTCTGTGTGTAACCTGAAGTGTATGTAACCTGAGGTATCACTGTACTGCCTCTGGGCAGAAGACGTTTGACACTGCCCCTTTTCCTCTCTATTTCAGGCTAGTAAAGGGAAAAGTCGAAGGGGAGTGGGGAAGAGGAAAGTATCCCATACCTTGTAGATCTGCCTCCCGATCTTGTGGCTGTCTCCTCAGTAGCTGTCACCCATGCCCCTCACTCAAACTCGACCCAACCATCCCTACATCACACTGCTGGGTTTGGCAGCTTGTTGTCCCCATACCTCTGGTTCAGAATAAGGAATGAGATCCTGCCACCCTAGAAGTTATCCGGCTTGTATAAGGCGGCGGCTGAAGTGGACCAAAAGAAAACAAACCCCCATACAGCAAAGAGACAAGTTCACACATCACCTTTTCTGGTCTGGGGCAGTAGCGGTAGACCTTTGAGGGTCCCAAATTTCAGCAGCGTCCTGTGCAGGGCCAAAATCCCCCCCCCCACTTCTGCACTTCATTCTAACTCAGGGGTCAGCAAACTTTTTCAGCAGGGGGCGGTCCACTGTTCATCAGACCTTGTGGGGGGCTGGACTATATTTTGAAAAATATAGATCACACTAGACAAGAGTTTCAAAAACCGTGGGGAAAATGCAGAGAATACTTTACAAAACAGTGCCTTAAAATACATACCTGGACTTGTTTCGATTAATGTCTGCAGGAGACTTTGTGGATATTTAAATTATAATTAGAAAAAAATCTTAATCATTATTCATAAAGGAAACAGCTTATAAGAAGTAAATAAAGAGGCCAGATACAGGATAAAGGAAGTCTTTTATTTCGTTGTTTGTATTGTCGTATGTTATGCTCACTGTATGTTATGTTCACGTTTAGTGAGAGTGGATTGTGTATTGGGGGGTGGGGGTTATGTTATGTTGTAAATAAAATTCCAATAAAAAAT
Source organism: Podarcis gaigeae (assembly GCF_964106915.1). Lineage (NCBI taxonomy): Eukaryota > Metazoa > Chordata > Lepidosauria > Squamata > Lacertidae > Podarcis > Podarcis gaigeae. The sequence continues at coordinate 64,750,982 of NC_139686.1, read as the reverse complement.
TAAAAATATATATTTTGAAGAAAATAATGAACCAATTCCTATGCCCCACAAATAACCCAGAGATGCATTTTAAATAAAAAGACACATTCTACTCATGTAAAAACATGCTGATTCCTGGACCATCCATGGGCCAGATTTAGAAGGCGATTGGGCCAGATCCGGCCCCCGGTCTTAGTTTGCCTACCCATGTTCTAAATCATAGTTGTAGCACCCCCAAGATGTGGCACCCAGAACCCCTAAATTCAGTTCTGATCCCTGCCACATGCTCATTGGCCAGAAAAGTGCCACCAGCCAGCCAATGGGACAGGAATTTCCTTTTTCATCACCACCTCCTTCTCTTGCCGGTTTCTTTCCTTCTCTGAGCCTGCAAAATCTCTGAGCCTATTGCACAATCCAAGAGCAAGTTCCTGTTCAGCTATCTAAGATGTGATGTTGTCAAAAAAAATCATGCCAGTGCTTGTTTTTTCCAAACATTTTACTAAGAAGCAACCTGGTTATCAAAATCTGACATTTTGACACAGCAGATAGATTTTTTTTAACTATTTAGTTTTCTCGTCAATAGTCTGCTTCTCTCAATTTATCCAGTCTTTGCTATGTTAAGCAAAAGGTTGACATTTGTGTGCTAGCTATTAATGATTTCCCCCCTTATCTGCATTGTAGAAACCTCTCAGTCACAAGTACTCAACTGTATAAATTGTATTGGACATAAACTATCTGAAAATAATGTATGTGCTGACTTGAGTGCAAATTTTGATGTAATAAGCATTATTAAACTTGTAATCAGGTTTTTACTTGTATTCTGCTGGGTCAACAGCAGATCAGTTAAGATTTAATGCTTCTGATTAAAGCTCAGCATTTGTTATTAAGCAATTATGCTTTAATTTTTTTCCTGTTGTCTAAGACTTTGTGTCTGTAACCTTGAGGGTGCTACAGTCATTCAGATTTTTCAAAAACTGTTACAGTGGTACCTCCATTTACAAACAGTCCTGTTTACGAACTTTTCGGTTTATGAATGCCGCAAAACCGGAAGTAGTGTTCCGGTTTGCAAACTTTACCTCGGTCTATGAACAGAAACTGAATGGTGGAAGGGCAGCGGCGGCGGGAGACCTCATTAGAGAAAGCAAGCCTTGGTTTAAGAATGGATTTGGTTTAAGAGTGGACTTCAGGAACAGATTAAGTTCATAAACCGAGGTCTTCTTCTTCTTCTTTGGCGATCACTCGTAGCCGAGTAAGATTGTCTTCCATAAACACGGTTTTAACAATGAGTCCATAAGTGACTGTGGAGGCCAATTCTGGATCCACACATCCTTTCACAGTGGGGACATTGGTTTCTGGGCAGGAGCTGATCAGGTGTGGATTTGCCAAGCGTGCCTTCCTCTTAGCACGTTTCTCCCTTGCATCCTGAGTTTGAGTGTCTTCGAAGCCCATGACACCTTTGGTAAAGGCTGTTCTCCAACTGGAGTGCTCGCAGGCCAGTGTTTCCCAATTGTTGGTGTTTATACTACATTTTTTTAGATTTGCCTTGAGACAGTCTTTAAACCAAGGTACGACTGTACTAAGAGTAGATCAGGAGCAACCAGCTGATCAAAAGCATTTTGGACCTGGCTTGGCCAGGTGAGAGGAAGCAATCGGAATTTTTAACTCTGTGGCTTCCTCTGGACAATCTCCACCCAATGAGATTTGAATTACAGTCAACCAGCCCCCCACTCCCGCTACTTCATTCTCTCCCTTTCAAACCCCAATGGAGTGAGTGAATTATATTCCACAGATTAATCAAGGAATACTCCCCCCAGCCCGTACATCATCCCTTACTGATCTATATTTTAAGATATGCAAGTGATTTGGGGAGACCATGTTAACAATTTATACAGGCCTGGGAATCAGTGGAACACAGAAGCAGTTGTAGTAAGGCCATATGTTTCATGTTTCCATCTCAGCTGGCCTGTTGGGAACAATGGAAATAATGGCTGTGATAGAATACAAAGGTAAACCCTAAATTACTTAGTTCCCTGTACCCATACTGATCACCTCTCATTTATGTGTGTTACCCAATCAAGAGAGTGTGGTGGGTAAAAGGCTCAGTCCAGAATGAGAATGCGGTGGGTGAACTCCTGATTTTTTTCCTTCCCCTTCAGGCACTTATCAATTAATTTGTATAATCTGAAAATTTCCCCTGATAGATGCCACATAATTGGCAACTGATGTTCTCCAGGAGGATGGCATTGGCGCTTGCTTGTCAAACTCTGTTCCCCACTACAGTCAACCCTGAAAAAAACATGTTCTTCTTGGCAGTGCTTTACGTGGCAGTAGGATGGCAATGTTTCCTGCTCTCGGGTTGTAAACTATGCTGCAACTGACACATTGTTAGCTCAGATGCCAGTCATGAAGCACCACTGTTCTTCTACTTTTCAAATTAGATTTTCCGGGAGGAAAGAGCATGGCATGATTGGATCACAGTGGCTGGCAGATGACTGAGTTCTAAAGCACACAGATGGGCTCCTCGTTTCTGCTTAGCCCTCGTGTGTGCCCCGTCTCTGGCAGATGACATGAGAAAGCCATGGGGACACATCTGCATACTAATGTGATTATTTTAAAAAGGTAATTTTCCATTCCATCTCTCCCCCTCCCCTTCCTCTCCTTTTTCCATGACGGATCATACTTCATTTATATAAACTGGTACATCGAAAGCCAATGGCCTCGATCACATCTTTGCACATCACAGTAATAAATTTAGAATAAAAAGGGAGCCGTAATTGGGGCATAAAAAATAATAATCCAAAAGTAGCAATATAGTAGTAGCTTCATTAGAACCAAGCTGCTTCACTTGTGACCCAGTTCCTAATAAACTTATTACTGTTTTGGATGTTTTAGAATTAGAATAGATTTAGTATTATTAATTTCATTTATATATCCAATTGGAAAGTTTTTAGGTGGTTTTTTTAGGGTCAAAACTTCTCAAAACAGCTTTAAACATATAAAAGCCCCCCACAGAATATTCAGTCGAAACCTAATAACTGTAAAACAAGAATGGTGGCACATCAGCTCAAACATACAGGCAATTTTCTATAGTGTTTTTATGTAGATGTGAAATGAGGTAAAGGTAAAGGGACCCCTGACCATTAGGTCCAGTCGTGAGCGACTCTGGGGTTGCGGCGCTCATCTCACTTTATTGGCCAAGGGAGTCAGCGTACAGCTTCCGGGTCATGTGGCCAGCATCACTAAGCCGCTTCTGGCGAACCAGAGCAGCGCACGGAAACACTGTTTACCTTCCCGCCGGAGTGGTACCTATTTATCTACTTGCACTTTGGCACGCTTTAGAACTGCTAGGTTGGCAGGAGCAGGGACCGAGCAACGGGAGCTCACCCCGTCACAGGGATTCGAACCACCAACCTTCTGATTGGCAAGTCCTAGGCTCTGTGGTTTAACCCACAGGGCCACCTGCGTGCCAGATGTGAAATAGTGTGGTTCAAAACAGAGTGAGGCACCCTGGAAACAGAAGGCTCTAGACTAAAATAAAACTCCCTCAGCACTACCTTCTGGAACTGATTCTCCAAAAAGGAGTAGGGCTAATATACCCACATTTCCTAAGTTCAACCCAGCAAGGCAGACCAGAAGGATAACATGGTTGAAAGGAGAAGCAATAGGTTGTACTTCCTGTATTCACTTCCTGGTGTCAGTTAGGCACCAGGATTTCCAAAGCTGGTAGATTCCTCCTGTGTTTCTTTTGCTTCATGTTGCCTGCTTAGTGGTGCCTAATGCTAATCATTAGAATTGCAATTAATAAATGGTTGGGAATTCTGAGACAAAGAAATTTATACCTGAATATACTAGCCTAGATTTGTCTCTAGCAGTGGAGTGTATTATCTTCAGCTAAGTCCATTTGTGTACAGTTGTGCTTACTCATAGATAAGTAGATATAGGATTCCAGTCTAAATAAAGAAGTAACGTTGTTGTTTAGTCATGTCCAACTCTTTGTGACCCCATGGACCAGAGCACACCAGGCACTCCACTGCCTCCCGCAGTTTGGTCAAACTCATGTTTGTAGCTTCAAGAACACTGTCTAACCATCTCGTCCTCTGCCGTCCCCTTCTCCTTGTGCCCTCCATCTTTCCCAACATCAGAGTCTTTTCCAGGGAGGCTTCTCTTCTCATGAGGTGGCCAAAGTATTGGAGCCTCAGCTTCACGATCTGTCCTTCCAGTGAGCACTCAGGGCTGATTTCCTTCAGAATGGATACGTTTGATCTTCTTGCAGTCCATGGGACTCTCAAGAGTCTCCTCCAGCACCATAATTCAAAAGCATCAATTCTTCAGCGATCAGCCTTCTTTATGGTCCAGCTGAAGTAACATTATTTTAATCTTACTCTTTTCCCTATATAGAGTTCCATCTATATAGCTGAGAGTTATAAACCACCAGTGGGTTACATCAAATTTTAGATGCCTGTGACTTCCCCTTGGCTCTCTAAGGATGATGTTCTAGGTATATTTGGAAATTAATATAAATTTGGGAATGCTTAATGTTCCCATGTTCCAAGTAGCAAACAGTTCCCAATAGTATGGGATGGGATGGACTTTGATGGTGGTAAACAAACAGTAATAGTTCAAACAGGGAAACGTTTGGTTTTCCTTGAACAAAAACTTTCTTTCTGGGAACATTTCTGTTTGAAATCATATTTAGTTGGTTTTGTTCCTTAGTTTTTCTCCTAGCTATGACGAGCCTCATTTTTAGAAAACACACACACAAAACCTTCTACCAGTCCCCCCCCCCCCCATATTTCCCCTGCAGGGCAAATGCTGTAGCAAGGATTTTTAAGGTTTTAATAACTTTCCATATATGTTCTTTAAAGAATGAGTAAATAAAGATTCCAATTAAAGTAAATAAAATGCAGACTTCAATATTCAAATTGCTTGCCCCAGTACATCTACCATATTGCTTCTATTCAATGCTTTTAAAAAATTGCTTGGGCTGGGTCAGTATATTTCGCATACTCCCAAGTATTATGCCTGCTAGATTCAGCAGGATATTAAGGTTAAGAACTATTTCAAAAGCTGCTATAGCTGCAGATCACAATGGAAAGCTTCCTTGGTGTTCAGACCAATAAATAAATTAGAAGAAGGGCTTTAAGCTCTGCATGATAAAACGAACTGAAAGTAGGGCAGAGAAAGAGCAACCTTTGTAACGAGCCCTGCCTGGGGCTAAGAAGAATCAGAAGTTCATTGTGCATTGCTGCACATGGCGCAACAGTGTTGCAAAGAGTTGGTGACTGAGGTTTTGCAGAGCCTTGGGGTACCAGCATTTCAGCTGTATGTAATGATGGCGAATGCCTGGGATGTACTAAATAAATCTTGTTTCTGCAGTTCATATTTTCAAGCTGTAGTTTAAGAAGGGGATGGGAAACCTGAACATGATGTGTCCCTAGCTGCCAAGATGTGACGAGGCTCTGTTATTCTACATTTGCCAGAGTATTAGAAATATGAACAGTTAATGATTAATAATAATAATAATAATATAGGTAAGTTTGTGAGTTACATAAAGTGGTAGAATTAAAACAACAGAATTTATTTTTATTTACAGTGGTACCTCAGGTTAAGTACTTAATTCATTCCGGAGGTCCGTACTTAACCTGAAACTGTTCTTAACCTGAAGCACCACTTCAGGTTAATGGGGCCTCCCACTGCCGCCATGCCGCCGGAGCACGATTTCTGTTCTCATCCTGAAGCAAAGTTCTTAACCTGAAGCACTATTTCTGGGTTAGCTGAGTCTGTAACCTGAAGCGTATGTAACCTGAAGCGTATATGTAACCCGAGATACCACTGTATAGGGCAACTTCAGGATTGCCCTCATTAAGAACAATGGCTGTATGTAACAAGGTTGACTAGCTTCTGTCTCAATTAAGTTCCTAATCTTCATTAGCCTTCATTGTCTTGTATAGACAGAGCAGTTATTGATCTCTCAACCATACTTGGGAAGTACCCTTTGCCCCTTGTACTCTTGCTGGTTCCTGTCTCTCAAACAGTACCGTATTTTTCGCTCTATAAGATGCATCAGACCACAAGACGCACCTAGTTTTTGGAGGAGGAAAACAAGAAAAGAAAAAATCTGAATCTCAGAAGCCAGAACAGCAAGAGGGATCGCTATGCAGTGAAAGCAACAATCCCTTATTGCTGTTTTGGCTTCTGGGATAGCTGCGCAGCCTGCATTCGCTCCATAAGACGCACACACATTCCCCCTTACTTTTTAGGAGGGAAAAAGTGAGTCTTATAGAGCAAAAAATACGGTAATTTCCCCCATTTTACAGTTTGCAAAACACCTGAACATTTTGCCTAACTACGTTTACTTCCTCACCACACCATTTTTGTTGCTTTCCCCTTCCAAAATTCCTCAATGTTCTTTCATTTGAAACATCTCATCTTCTAGCTCTTGTTGTTGCTAGTTTGATACCTCCCAGCTTTTTCTCCCCCCATTTCCCCCCCTGTCCACTAAAGCCTGTTTTGGAACTAAACTATTAGATTATTTGTAAGGAAAACCAAGGATTGCTCATGCATACGTTACTATGAATAGAATACACATGGACCAGCCTTGAAACACAATAGGCAGAATTCTGTGTTGTACAGTGGTACCTCGGTTTAAGAACAGCCCTGTTTAAGAACTATTCAGTTTACGAACTCCCCAAAACCGGAAGTAGTGTCCCGCTTTGTGAACTTTACCTCGGTCTAAGAACAGAATCTGAACGGTGGAAGGGCACTGGCGGCGGGAGGCCTCATTAGGAAAAGCACGCCTTGGTTTAAGAGTGGTTTTGGTTTAAGAACAGACTTCTGGAATGGATTAAGTTTGTAAACTGAGGTACCACTGTATTGTTATTTTGTTAGCTTATGGGGGGGGGGACAAACAGATTGAAGCAAGAAGAATAAGTGGGCACAATTCCAACAACTGCTTAAGGTGAAGTTTTGGAGTCTTTATTTAGTTTAATTTCAGACTTCACACACACACACATTTCCTCTTCGGTGTTTTTTATGCTGAGGCATTTTATAAAAGCAACACACAGAATGAAAAAAAAACTAGTTTGCCCTGTTTTCATCTACCAAAAAAATAAAATTAGTTTGCCCTGTTTTCATCTACCAAAAAAATAAAATAGAAATGTCTGCACCCCAAAATATTAGTGTATAACATAATTAGTCATTCATTGTTGTGCATACTCCTGATGCCCCTCCTTTCTTTAAAATTTTTGCTCTTATTAATATTTCAGTGTACAAAGATATCTAAACATACAAAAGCTGATTCTCATTGTTTCCTCTCATCTATCCTGACTTTAAAACCTTTGGGCTAATTTCAACCAGTTTCTTTAATACAGGGCTGGTGAAAGATTTTGCTGTAGGAAGGCTTGCTGTCCAATCAGGCAAGCTGAAGAAACAAATCAGCTTTAGTAGTTATGAGGGCGAAGAAATACAGCTAGAAATCAAATTGGACTCTTTTGTTTACTTGCTGGTTTGGAACTCTATTGGCTTAGACTTGGATGTGTTACAAACATCTCTCTCATATTTTGTCATTTCAGATGAATTTTCTGTTTTGTTGTAGCAGTAGCGCTACTTCCTCCTTTTTCTGGATTGCCCTCTGTAAGAGCCCCAAATGATTTGATATGAATGTAGCCTCAAGTTACAGTCTATTCTACCACAGTAATGCTGCGTCTGAAAGAGGGGAAAATCCTGATTTGTGCCATTGTAAACTACCATGTATACCTCTGTAGTTTTATACAATATCAAAACAATCCCTTTCATACATATTTTTTCAAGTCAATTTTTCTCACTGATATTTAAGCAGTGTCAAAGGGAGGTCAAGTGTCAAGTGGGAGAACAAATTGGTGCAGAGGCCTGTGTCTGCATAATTTCAGCTGTAAATTCACAATGGGCTGAGCATATTACTTGAACTGTACACATCGAAGGATCTCCAGAAACATTTTAAGATTTGTGTGCTGGAAATGTATCCTGTCCTCTGTGTCCCAGAAAGAGACAGGGGGAAAAAAAATGGAAATCTCTTTCACAGGGAAAGACAAGTTTTGAGAAACTGGAGGACAGCTTTTGGTACGGTACAACTTTCAGACATGGAAATCTTAAGCCTTTAGAAACAAAATCCTAAATTTTAATCCGCAAAATTGTGAAACTGTACTAGTATTTTGACAAGTTAATTCATCAGCGGTGTCTCCGAAAAATTTTACACATCACTTGGGAAGACAGGCGAACTAATATCAGTGTACTGGAAGAAGCAAAGATCACCAGTGTTGAAGCAATGATTCTTCAACACCAACTTCGTTGGACTGGTCATGTGCGGATGGCTGATTATCGTCTTCCAAAGCAACTACTCTATTCCGAACTTAAAAATGGAAAGTGTAATGCTGGTGGTCAACAAAAGAGGCTTAAAGATTCTCAAGGCAAACCTAAAAAAAATGTAGTATAAACACTGACAACTGGGAAACACTGGCTTGTGGGTGCTCCAGTTGGAGAACAGCCTTTACCAAAGGTGTCATGGGCTTTGAAAATACTCGAACTCAGGACGCAAGGGAGAAACATGTTAAGAGGAAGGCACATTTGGCAAATCCACACCGTGATCAACTCCTACCCGGAAACCAATGTCCCCACTGTGGAAAGACGTGTGGATCCAGAATTGGCCTCCACAGTCACTTACAGACTCACTGTTAAAACCATGTTTATGGAAGACAATTTTACTCAGCTACAAGTGATCGCCAAAGAAGAAGAAGAAGTTTGTAATATTAAAACTGCTCAAATTCAAGTAGCGTGTCAGAACTGGGTTCATAGGTTAGAATATATGTTTCTAAACTAGCTAATTCCTATGATAGTGGAGGTAGACTATGCAAGTGCAAAATTCAACCAGGAGAGGACAATTGAAAAATCAGTTACAATGAACTATGCTGTCTGATAGCCAGACTGGAGATGATCGGTGATTGAAATAGTAATTCTCTCCATGTGCAAAGGAGTCTTTCTTTGGGTTTCAGTGAGAAAGTAGCAGATTCATGGCTTTCCCCTCTCTTCCCAGCATGGATGTTTTATTGGAACAGACATGCCAGTTCTCTCATGGAAATAGCAACAAGTCCAGGTGTTCCTTTTGTACTGATTGTGGCAATGATAATGATCAGCTGTGTAACTCAGTGTTCTTATAAGCTATTTATTTTCCCCAAAGTCCCTTTGTTCGAACACTTTAAGGCTTCTTCCATTTCTTATTACCCTTCAGGCTAAGAACAAGAATTAGCACTTGTAGGCAAACTGTCTGCCTTTATTTTATCTTTATTTTGTCTCCGGCCACTCAAGTTCAGTTTGTTCTGGTTTCGCCTTTGGCAGGTTTGCTGTGTCACAATTTTAGAACTCCTGAGTTAGGAAATGGCACGCGCAAAACATGTGTTTGGAGTGGTTTGAAAAGGCCGAATGTTCTCCTGAAACAAAATGTGACAGAAGAGTGAAAGACTACCTTGTGTGCAAGGTTTTGAGACTTTAGGGACATAATATTTCGTAGTTGTGGGATAGGTATCAGTAAGGCTTGCTGCCTTTGGTGGCCTACACCCACATGGTAGTATTGAACAATTTTATAATCAAAGTGGGTCTTATGTATATGTCATAAAATGGTCTGAAAGGACATTATGCAGCAATGTTTCTGAAGCTAAGCATATATTGGTCTAGTCTTGAATGGAAAACCAGCTGTGAACCCTATCTACATTTTCTCACATATCAACCTCAACATGCATTGAGGTACTTTTAGAGGTCCCTCTCCAGTGCCCTCACCATTTTAGCTGAAGTGGGTGATGACCAAAGAAAGTCTTCTCACTTTTGACGCCCCTCCCCAAAGAGATTTGTACCATTGTGTTCATTTTGGTGCCATGTGAATCTGTTTTTATTTCTCCAGGCTTTAAAATGTCATTTTTAACATAATCAATCCACATATTTTAGTTTGGGTTCATACTGTATCTCATTTTTCCAAAGTCCTCTGAAAGCACTGATGCTTTGTGTTCGCTGGCAGGCCTGTTCAGACTTTTTAGGTCAATTGGCCTGTTTAGTTTAAATTTCTTGAGGAGCTAGTCATTTTTATTATTATTTTGTATTGTTTTTATGGTGTGTTTTGTCATACACCACCTTGATAATTTACGTGAGAGGATAGTTTGTAAATATTTTAAATAAATAAATAAATATGTGCGTATATATGAATGATGGCAGAATAATGTATATACATTGCATTCGGTTTCATCAGGGAAAAAATGGGGAGTACAGTTGGGTTGAGAAATAAGTAAGATGTGAATCACTTATGAGGAATCTCCAACCAGTAGGCTTAGTGTTGTTCCACAGGCCTTCCAGTTTGACCTCTGTGGCTTTCTTGCCCAGGGTAAGCATACCTGGTGTGCATTGTCGTTATGACAATTCTAATGGGCTTTGGGAAGAATACAAAAATCAATGCCATTTATTTTTATCACAGCAACTTACTCTTGATTACTTCTTTCAGAACCAGCAATTTAGCCTTTAAAATCAAAGGATTCACAGTACTTGTGGTTAATAGGTATTAATGTTGGGATGTTAAAGAGCATGGGCTCCTCAACTGGTCATGCCATACAGGTATGGTAGAATCTGCGCTGAAAATGGGAAGTATATTGGTAAAACAACTTTCAGTGTTTGCGGCTAGCAAAAAATGGTGTAAACTTTATATTATTCACTCAGTAAGACCAATGTTAAGTAGGATAAACTCCTTAAACTTTTGCAATTTAATGAGGAGGTTGGTTTAGCTAATTTAGCTCTAAGTGGGGTGACATACTCAAATGAGAACAGAGAAAACAGCAAAAAAAGAAGAGATTATAAAGCTTTTTTCTCAAATAAAAGATGTAATATATTATTATTATTATTTAAAAAAAATGCATTGCTGTTTGACCTGAATTAGACAAGGCATTAATGTTGAATTTGACCAAACAGGGCTGGACCAAAGATAAACCACCCATGGTTCATGAGCTATATTGTACATTGATTTCAGGCTAACAGGGGGAAAAGACAATTTCTTCCTGTTTTTAGCCTGTAGCCTTTATTACGGTAAGTGAGTAAGAGAGACAGGAAGAAATCAAAGCAGCCTGCAAGCAGCAAGTTCGTAACACACACTACCATCATAATTCTAATGCCTATTGCATGAAGTATTTTGGCTAACTAAGTTACTCAAGTTGAAACAGGGCTACAAAGTTAGTGTTATTAAGCTTGTGTGTTTGAGATAGGCATAAAGAAGCTTCCTAACTCATGCCTTTTATTCTCTTCTACCCATTTTTATAAACCGCAAACATAGTGATGTAACATGCTTTGTGCCCGAGTTAATTATAACAGAAAATAGGTAGCTTTGGATGAGCTCTTCACTTCCTCCTGAAGTAACTTCCTCCTGTACAAACAACATTTTGGCCAACTGCCTGATAAATTTAAAACTCTCATATAGTGTTGTTTCTAGTACTATGCAGAAACTGTTACTGTAAATTCAGTCTCTGCTGAGGTTTACACAGCCAGCTATCCACACAAAGCCAATCTTTCAGACTTGCTGTGCTTTAATACACCTGGCAGCAGAAATTCAATTACATTCTGCCTGCTTCGCAATCACCTTGTAATTTTGTACAAAATTTGATATGCAATTTTGGTATTTATGTTTTAGATACATCCTAGTATGGATTCGGCTGCAAATTGCCGATTTGTTTCTTTCATTCAAACACTGTTGACAACCACTAATCATGAGCGTCAGTTTCTATATAGTCTCTCCTGACAGGTGGATCATCATTGGCAAGTCTTTTTTTTCTTACTTTACACCAACCTGCATTGAAATTTCTTGACGAGTAGACTTTACTCTGCATCTAACTCATAAAAATATCATAGGGCAAAGTAAAAAAGCTGACATTAAATTTCTAATTCTCAAAGTTAAAACGTATGCTGGATCAGAAAACTGCAACCCCAGTATAATACAGACACTGCCAGCAGACAAGGAGAGGGGAATAAACAAGAACACAGTGTGAGGTGCATTCATAGGGAGGGCAGAAATGCTTCTGAAAACTAGCTGCTGGAAAGCACATTCCTGTTTTTGGATTAACCTTGGATTAACCTTGATGAGCTGGACCAGCTTCTAGGGGCTGATCTGGAGAAAGACTTCTCACCTTCTGATGATGAAGAACTGGCCCATGTGCTTGAAGAGGGAGATGAAGGTGAGGATGAAGAAATTGAGTTGATGAGGATGTTGAGCCGATCCTCAACTGACAGTTCAGATAATTTGGATTTGAAAGATGGTATTCTTTCCTGTATAACCAGGTCTTTATCTGTGGCCTTTTAGAAGTGGGTGGATGTTTTTAATGTATTTTTTCTTTCCCCTTAGTTTTAATGTATCCATGTGGGGTTTTGGTCTGGTTGGTTGTAAGTTGCATTGTGTTGCTCTGGGCAAAAGTGACTAACAAATTTAATAAGTACTACTACTAATAATGGTGTAGGGATGTGGGTGGCCCTGTGGCTTAAACCACTGAGCCTAGGGCTTGCTGATTGGAAGGTTGGCGGTTCAAATCCCCACAATGGGGTGAGCTCCCATTGCTCAGTCCTAGCTCCTGCCAACCTAGCAGTTCGAAAGCACGTCAACGCACAAGAAGTTAAATATGTACCCCTCTGGCGGGAAGGTAAATGGCGTTTCCGTGCGCTGCTCAGGTTTCGCCAGAAGCGGCTTAGTCATCCTGGCCACATGATCCGGAATAACTGTCTGCGGACAAACATTGGCTCCCTTGGCCAGTAAAACGAGATGAGCACCGTAACCCCAGAGTTCTTTTGACTGGACTTAACTGTCAGGGGTCCTTTACCTTTACTACTAATAATGTTCTTGTGATAGCAGGCTCCGTGGAATAATAGAGTGCCAAAAATCCAGAGCTAGAGTTTGCACAACAGCTAGCTCTTCCTTCTAGAGGTCTTCAAACTTGACAGCTGTTGAGCAGCTCTTGCTGTTCTTCTTAATGTTCCACCAAATCTACCCTCCGGAAACTGAAGCCGATAGGTGATGATAATGGATAAGGATTATTTGATTTATTACTCACTCTTCATCAGAAGGTGGCAGGGCAAGTTACAGCAGTATAAAATACTGCATTAAAGCAGTTTAAAACAAATTGCAATCACAACTAGAGCGGGTCATAAAAATATATATCTCAAGGGTCAAAGTTCAAGTGTCTAGTCTACAGTAAGAGACCAAGTCTTCCCCTGTGGCAGCTCTTCAGTTATTTGACAGTTCTTTGGCTATCAGCCTGCTCTAGGAGTTTCCCTCCCTATCTTTTCTCATATGGTTTCAATCCCACTGACAGTCTCTATTGTCCTAATCATATTGTCCCTTGTTAGTTGTATATATCCTTCTGCAGCAAATAATCTTTGTATTAATGTTTGGAGTGGAGTGGAAGGAGTTTGCATGGCGTATGAATGTTAATGCAAGTAGGCAGGCTGAAGGGGGCATTGAATAACAGTTGGGGTAGTGATAGAAATTTTGTCAGATGGAGAGAGTGTGGGTGGAAGGTAGAGTGGAAACTGGATGGGAACGAATTTAGGAGATTACTAGTTCCAATCACATCCATTTTACAGCTCAGTTTCCTCTGAATTTGTTTTCAATACATTATTACTAAGATAAACATTTTTTGATTAACCCCAAATAATGTCAGTGAAACCAATGCTGAAGTGATTTGAGCATCTGTCCCAATGCTTATACCATCAACTGGACACCATGCCTGTGTCCAATTCTGGATGCTACACCTTAAGAAAAGAGTAGACTAATTGGAATAGGTTCACAGGAGGGCAATGGAGATGTTCAAGAGTATGTCTAAAGTCTCATGAGCTTTCTCTTGTGCCATATGCATTTCTCTATATATACTTAAGCAACTCTGTTGGTCTGAATATTACATGACGTAGATACCAAGTATTAGAATTATGATGACTCTGTGTAATTTAAGCTCCTCTTCTTTTGACAACAGGAACGGAGATAAAGGGCGCCCTCACTGAGTTTCACTTGAGAGAAAGACATTCTAAATTAACAAAATCTTTCTCAGTGTCTAAATAAAATACCCCACACCCAATATATAGTGACACAAAGAGTACAGATACACATTTTTAATAAGTCAAAAAATTAAGTGGAACAGAGCTCATGCATATAGACCAGTGTTTTTCAACCACTGTTCCGCGGCACACTAGTGTGCCTCGAGATGTTGCCTGGTGTGCCATGGGAAAAATTCGAAAGATTTAAAAATAAAGTATTTTATAATTTTTCATATTTCTGTTTACTTACTATTTCATAATAAAGTAATTATAAAATACTTTCTTTGTGTTTATTTGATTCCTATTCAAGAGAATTACTTTATAAATAGTCAATATAGGCACAGAGTTAATTTTTTTAACATTTTCTAATGGTGGTGTGCCCTGTGATTTTTTTCATGAAACAAGTGTGCCTTTGCCCAAAAAAGGTTGGAAAACACTGATATAGACAATTCCTGATATGATATGGTAGCCCACAGTACTTCTCAATTAAATGAATCAACCTCACTGTCTTTTTTCATAACTTTTTTCCCCCATGGAATATTTTGTAAAGTGAATAATTTTTAAAAAGAAAGAAAGAAAGAAAGAAAGAAAGAAAGAAAGAAAGAAAGAAAGAGAGGGAGGAGCTACATTGCAGCTGTAAATTGTTGGTATTAATAGTATGCCCAACAGCACTGTCCTTTTTTTAAAAAAGCCGCTTACAATACAAAGATGAGTTCAAGGCCCTAACATAAATGTTTGATAATGGGAAGTATTTGCATATATAATAATTATATTATTTCAAAGCACTTAATGCCAGTTGAATGTTTTAACTATACAAAAGCGTGTCTCTCTTTTATAGTGCTGAAGAGAACTTATTATAATCAAAGAACAACATTATCAGCTGAGTATTTGTGTCCATTAGTCTTTTCCTCATGTTCCCAGTATTTAACTGCTTTCCTTTTATTAAAAATGTATACTTATTGTGAAAAGGACAAAGGATATCCTATTTGATGTGCTTTCAGATATAGAACCTTTTATCATGTTACTTTAGAGAAAATATCTCTTTAGATGAAAGACTTATACGGGTTTGGATAGATTTTATTTTATTCATTTTTAATCGTATTTGTAACTTGCTCTTCATTTAATGACCCCAGAGTGGGTTGCACCTATAAGACCCAAGTTCTTAAAAACATTAGAAGAGTCTGCTGGATCAAGCCACTGGTTCATCTAGTCTAGCATCCTTTTCTCACATTGGCAAACCATTATCCTTATATCAAGGATCACTGCCTGATCCCCCATAATCAATTCACATTGATGCTGTTTCTGCTCACCTTCAGTAGCTCTGCTCTCATGTTCTCTCTCTCTTTGGCGATCACTCATAGCTGAGTAAGATTGTCTTCCATAAACACAGTTTTCACAGAGAGTCTCTAAGTGACTGTAGAGGCCAATTCTGGATTCACACGTCCTTCCACAGTGGGGACATTGGTTTCCGGGTGGAAGTTGATCCCGGTGTGGATTTGCCAAGCTTGCCTTCCTCTTAGCTCATGTTTTCCTTTCATCCTGTATTTGAGTGTCTTCAAAGCCCATGACACCTTTTGTAAAGGCTGTTCTCCAACTGGAGCACTTGCAGGCCAATTTTTCCCAGTTGTTGGTGTTTATACTACATTTTTTTTTAGATTTGCCTTGAGAATCTTTAAACCTCTTTTGTTGACCACCAGCACTACGCTTTCCATTTTAAGTTCGGAATAGAGTAGTTGCTTTGGAAGACGGTAATCGGGCATCCGCACAACATGACCAGTCCAGTGAAGTTGATGTTGAAGAATGATTGCTTCAACACTGGTGATCTTTGCTTCTTCCAGTACACTGGTATTAGCTCGCCTGTCTTCCCAAGTGATGTGTGAAATTTTCATTGACTGAACTTGCAGAAGGCAGTAGAATTGTGCCTGTTGCCCCTCCTCTCAACCTCTGCACATTCAGGGGAAGAAGATGGGCTTTACACATGCAAGCTGCATGCGTGTAATGTCAGCTTATTATATGTGTGTGCAAGAAAGACAAAGCATTATAAAAAAAAATCGAAACTCGATAACATATTTTGATTAGTTTAAAAAATGTCACATACTTGAACTATTATTTATGCTTTGGATTTGTATATCTTGTAATATTCTTATTTTAAGAAATTTTCTTTTTCTTGTTAACAGAAATGGCAAAGCTGTTTTGTTTTTAAGGAAGAGTCTGTAGTGCATGGGAAGTCTTACACAAGCTAGAATCCCTCATTATGTACAGTTGTTACAGCTATATGTGTGTAGAACCCTATTTTCACCTGTTGCTGGATCCATAAAAGTTCAGAGGCTTGGGGCAAGGCCAGTGGGTTTGTTACAAACGCGCTGTCTAGCTTCTACCTCCCCCTTTTGAAGGACAGGTGCCTGACATGTAATTTGCACATGGGCAGTACTGCCACCATCCATTAATAACTTAGCTTGAATGTGTGGAGATTCAAATTTGCTGTACCTTAGAGGTGAAAGACACACTTAGCCCTCCTAGCAATTCTGTAGCTTCTGTAGTCACAACAGTCAGTGTGAGATTGCCTAAGTCAAGGCTTATTACTCAATTCTAGCTTTCTAATTTAAGAGATATATTAAAGATTAAAGAGCAAAATGAATGAGAAAAGTATTAGCTCTATGAAATAGTACTTTCTAACAGATTCCATATGCTTGATATAAACCCCAAAATTAGTTTCAGTAACTCACCTATAAACATGGTACGTCCTTCAGTATGTCAAGGGCATTGGTTTTGTCCTAACAGTGAAATAGGCAGAGCTTTCTTAGGTCAAATAAGGGTGGAGACAAAAGCATATTCAAAATAATTTTTCATGCTATGTTCTAGCAGCAGGACCTGGAATGGAACGGGACCAATCCTGGCCCTTTTAGGTTCATGTACATATGGAAGGTGAAACTTACTGCTGTGAACAAAACAATGTGTTAACTCTAAAAGAAGATACATCTCTTCTCCATGTGTGGTTTTGCGGTAGATGCTTTTGATGACATGACTTGTTGTCTCTGCAGTCATGCTGCACTGAACTTCTGGTCAGAGATAGTATTTCTGAAAAGGGAAAAAGGGGGAACCCAGCTATTTCATCATTGGGTAGGAACCTTATACAGTACACTTCCAATCTATGCATGGCTAGATTATAATACATATATGGATACAGAATAATTTGCAGTTGCCTGTTTTTCACAGTTTTAAAAGCTAAAGCAGTGTTTGCTATTTTAGAGGTTTTTGCCTAGATATGCTACAAATGCAGAACTGTCCTTGAATAGTTATCAATAGATCAAAACCTACTTCGTTGGCTGTGATGTGTGAAGTGGCAGCTTTCAATGCATGGTTTCTTAATATTCATGTGCATGATTTGTGTCACAATCTGGGTTACAGGCAGTTGGAGTCCAGGCTTGGTATGTCGGGACCGGGGTAGAGGTTGGGAAGCATGAATTAGCAGTCCAGGGTCAGCAGTCCAGGGGTCAGAAAGCCAAGAGTCCATGAATCAGGAAACCAGGAGTCAGGAAGCCAAGAGTCCGAGGGGCAGGAAACCAGGAAGCCGAAGCACAGCTAGGTGGGTAGCGTGTTGCTGTGGCAAAGAGCCAGAGGGAAATGCTGGTCTTATATACCCCTCCCGGCCCTTGCCACCAGGTGCTACAAGTCTTCTGTCAAGCCTCACCTGTGCGGCCGTGCGTTGCCCTTCTAGGCCAAACTCAGGAAGGCCCCAGTCCTACCAATCACAGGGCCTGGCTCCTGCATGCACTCCTGACAATTTGTTGCTATAGAGTAGGGCCCAATTCAGCACTTCAGACTGGGCTTGACCTGGACCCTGAACTGAATTGGTGGCCTTGCACAGTGTGAAGTATAAGTGAGTTTAATTCACCTGTGTTCACCACCACCACATTATTAAGCATGGTTTTAAACTCATATTTTAAACACATTTTAAACACATATTTAAATAAAATATGTGGGTGGCAGTGAGAGGGGGAGAAGGATAGGAGACAGTCTGTGCCTGCAACTTCTTCCCTTGCTCTTCTCACCACCAACTGCATGCTCAATTAGGGTTTAAAACCATGATTAAACATGTAGTTACTACTACTACTACTATTAATAACCATCACTCCTTTTGACAGCCCTAGAATGCTTCAGGTGGACCCAACACAGGATGTGTAGACTTGGGAGTCCCAGTATTAAATAAGACTTACATTAGGAAGATGTGTTGCATACAAAAATGTGTAACTTTGATAAAACAGCTTTGCATGTAGTGACATACCAAATCTATATATAGGCTTGCACACTCATATGTGGGTGTGGTAATTATCTTTAATGATATAGAATATTATGGAGTTGGTGGCTTGTGGGATGATTGTTTTCGTGATCACCTCTTGTAAACAAACAGAAGCAAGTTAGTTGGGATCATCTTATCTAAAGTTTTAAACTGAGTCACCAGAATGCCCCCTCTACTCCCCATTTTCCCTATCGTTTCTTATTCACCAGAATATATCCTTCTCTCCCCACCTCCAATTCTCATTCTTCTCTATTACACATTCTCCCCATACCTCCTTCTGAGCAGGAACCTATGCTTTCTGTATTGTTAACCACCTGGAGCCAAACGCCTTTAGAGGTCCTTTAAAAATTGGCCAGGGCAGAAAACTCAATGGCAGACTCCTCAATGGACAATTAATCCTCTCTTCCAGGGTTATGACTTCCAGTATTGTAACCTACAGGAATCTGTAGATCAAACAATGGAATGTGGATCAAAAGTACAAGGTAAACATGTCTGCCAACCTTTTGCCAGGCATATAGTTTGAGGATTCTCTCATGCCTGTATTAGATGTCTTGTAAAAGTCAGATGGGATGTGGGCGGCGCTGTGGGTTAAACCACAGAGCCTAGGACTTGCCGTTCAGAAGGTCGGCGGTTCAAATCCCCGCGATGGGGTGAGCTCTTGTTGTTCTGTCCCAGCTCCTGCCAACCTAGGAGTTCAAAAGCACATCAAAGTGCAAGTAGATAAATAGGTATCGCTCTGGCGGGAAGGTAAACGGTGTTTCCGTGTGCTGCTCTGGTTCACCAGAAGCGGCTTAGTCATGACCTGGAAGCTGTACGCCGGCTCCCTCGGCCAATAAAGCGAGATGAGCACCGCAACCCCAGAGTCGGCCACGACTGGACCTAATGGTCAGGGGTACCTTTACCTTTTAAAAGGTCAGATACATGTTTATTTCCTTGACATCGGATGGGAGGATGTTCCACAGAGCGGGTGTGACTACTGAGAAGGCCCTCTGTCTTGTTCCCTGTAACCTCACTTCCCGCAACGAGGGAACTGCCGGAAGGCCCTTGGAGCTGCATCTCAGTTTCTGGGCTGAACACTTTGGGTGGAGATGCTCCTTCAGGTGTACAGGGCCAAAACCGTTTAGGGCTTTAAAGTTCATCAGCCCTGGCCATGGGTGAAAGGCATGTCAGAATTACCGTATTTTTCGCTCTATAACACGCACCTGACCATAACACGCACATCGTTTTTAGAGGAGGAAAACAAGGGAAAAAACATTCTGAATGAAACAGTGGATGTATCATTTTTGTGCTTCATGCTGTGGCCACAGACATGTGATCTGATGGTGAATTTGGGCTGACCCAATGCAAAAATCCTGAGAATCCCTGTGCATCCATGGTTTGTAACGACGTTTTTGCACCATTGCAGCCCCAGGCAACAGTGGGTGCGTGATTTTGGGGGGGCAGGCTGTAGCCATGGACATGCTATGTGCTCTGATGGTGAATTTGGGCTGACCCAATGCAAAGATCCTGAGGATCCATGTGGATCCATGGTTTGTAACCACGTTTTTGCACCATTGCAGCCCCAGGCAACAGTGGGTATGTGATTTGGGGGGGGGGGCAGGCTGTAGCCATGGACATGCTATGTGATCTGATGGTGAATTTGGGGTGACCCAATGCCAAAATCCTGAGAATTCCTGTGGATCCATGCTTTTTAACCACATTTTTGCACCATTGCAGCCCCAGTCAACAGTGGGTGCGTGATTTTTGGGGGGCAGGCTGTAGCCATGGACATGCTATGTGATCTGATGGTGAATTTGGGGTGACCCAATGCCAAAATCCTGAGAATTCCTGTGGATCCATGCTTTTTAACCACATTTTTGCACCATTGCAGCCCCAGGCAACAGTGGGTGCGTGATTTTTGGGGGGCAGGCTGTAGCCATGGACATGCTATGTAATCTGATGGTGAATTTGGGGTGACCCAATGCCAAAATCCTGAGAATCCCTGTGGATCCATGCTTTTTAACCACATTTTTGCACCATTGCAGCCCCAGGCAACAGTGGGTGCGTGATTTTGGGGGGGCAGGCTGTAGCCATGGACATGCTATGTGATCTGATGGTGAATTTGGGGTGACCCAATGCAAAGATCCTGAGAATCCCTGTGGATCCATGCTTTGTAACCACATTTTTGCACCATTGCAGCCCCAGGCAACAGTGGGTGTGTGATTTTTTTGGTGCAGGCTGTAGCCATGGACATGCTATGTGATCTGATGGTGAATTTGGGGTGACCCAATGCAAGGATCCTGAGAATCCCTGTGGATCCATGCTTTGTAACCACATTTTTGCACCATTGCAGCCCCAGGCAACAGTGGGTGCGTGATTTTTTTGGTGCAGGCTGTAGCCATGGACATGCTATGTGATCTGATGGTGAATTTGGGGTGACCCAATGCAAAGATCCTGAGGATCCATGCTTTGTAACCACATTTTAAGTGGGGAGCGAAGGAAAAACAAAGAAGGGACATTAGAGGGGTGTGCAGAGAAGCAGCTGGCTAAGAATGCAGGAGAGGGATTTAACGGGAGGGAGGAAAGAAAGGCAAAAGTTTCCCCCCACCCAAGCCAGCCATCTCTCTCTCTCTCTCTCTCTCTCTCTCTCTCCCTCCCTCCCTCCCTCCCTCCCCCTCTCTCTCTCCCTCCCCCCTCTCTCCCTCCCTCCCCCTCCCCCCTCTCTCTCTCCCTTCCCCCCTCTCTCTCCCTCTCCCCCAGCAGCACCGGAGCTTGCCTGGAGGGGAGGGGTTTTCCCTGCTCTTTGTTCCGTTTCAGCAAACACAGCAACGAAACAGAGGAGGGTGGGCAGTAAGACCCTGAGGCAGAATGCAGGAAAGCAGCCGCTTCCTCTTTTCAGGTTTCGCTTCTCCGTGCAGCGTGCAGCGCCGCGATTTGATTTTTGCATGATTTTTCGGCTCCAGGGACCACACATTCGCTCTATAACACGCACAGACATTTCCCCTTCCTTTTTAGAAGAAAAAATCTGCGTGTTATAGAAGGAAAAATACGGTATATGTCTCTTTCCTCAATAAAAAGGGACGTGGGTGGCGCTGTGGGTTAAACCACAGAGCCTAGGACTTGCCGATCAGAAGGTCGGCGGTTCGAATCCCCGCGATGGGGTGAGCTCCCGTTGCTCGGTCCCTGCTCCTGCCAACCTAGCAGTTCAAAAGCATGTCAAAGTGCAAGTAGATAAATAGTTACCACTCTGGCAGGAAGGTAAACAGTGTTTCCGTGCGCTGCTCTTGTTCGCCAGAGGTGGCTTAGTCATGCTGGCCACATGACCAGCTGTACACCAGATCCCTCGGCCAATAAAGCGAGATGAGCGCCGCAACCCCAGAGTTGGCCACGACTGGACCTAATGGTCAGGGGTCCCTTTACCTTTACCTTTTTTCTCAATAGAACCAAGAGCTCCCTATCCAGTTCAGCAACTATAATATTTGCTGAAATTCTTTACATGGATAAAATCATTTTATCCCAGGATGGGTGGAAGGGGACAATAATATCAGAAATCCTGTCTCACAACTTGGCCGGCCTCACAAACCTCTCTCATCTTCAGGGTGCAATGACAGCATTTATAAACTCTGTATATCTCCATTCAAGGTGTCTCTTCCAATCCATTTCCCATTTTTTTCTGTCTTTCTTCATGAGATATAGAAGACAGATAAAGAAGATTAATAATGTTTAATAACCACCTCTGAACTATTTTATTGCCTATATCAAAATATATATTTTACTGGATTTCAGTCTTCTTATCATTTATACATGCAGTCACCCCTGCAAGCATGGAACTATAGCTCTTTATTTTCTTTCTCTTTAGCCGTGTATCTTATGCTAGATTACTGAGTTGCTGAAAATGTGCAATCTCTTCGTAATTGAGTCAGTCATTTTAAAACACTCTCAGCATTTTTGCCAAAGATGCTTAAAATATTTGCTGGATGTTACAATGCAGATTAATTGATATTAGTTGGCTTATTGATTTTTGCCCCGTTTCAATTCATTTCAGGAACTGACACCTCAAAAAAGGTAACAAATTTAATTACCCCCTTTCTCATTTGGTGTGTTGTATTTTCAAAGTGATATAAAAAAGACAGCCTTCACAAATTCTTAAATTTAAACATAACTCCTATTCATAGCTGTCAACTTACAGATTTGAAAATAAGGGACCAGCAGCCTCGAAAATAAGGGATCAGCAGCCAAAATAAGGGATCAACAATTACTTTGATAAAATACATATTTTCTTGCGTGCAAATGGCTTTAAATACCTATTAGGTCCATAAATTACCATCTAGCATCTATTCAACACAAAAAACAGCAACAATTTGTTGTGGACAAAGGACAGCTGGACATAGAAAGGGCCCCGCTACCTCCAGGAGCTTATTTAAGGGACACCATCAATAAGGGACAGCAGCGGGACATGGCACTGGGATAAGGGACTGTCCCGCCAAATAAGGGACGCTTGACAGCTATGCTCCTATTACAAAGGAATTTGTTACTCACATATTATAGGGCCTGAAGAAAGAACAAGGAAAATGGAGATGCAGGTTGGTCCCACTGCTGTGATACCAAGTGTAGAACATATGGACTTTATCCTACCAATGCCAATTCTCTGTGGAGAGGGCTATTTGTTAAGTTGTGGGCAAACATATCAGATGACACAGCGATTCTTCAAACAGCTCTTGTTTATTCCGAGGCCAGAACAGAACTGAACTGAAGAGCTCAGTCAGCCTGCTTATATAGAGCTCCAGAACAACGTAACTGTAGCAACTTTCTAAAACTATCCAATCACTGAACGTCACTTTCAATCCTTCATTTGCATAACTATCTACAGTATCCCCCTGCTGGTCCAGGGTGAGAACTTCAGTACATAAGACTATTGTTTTCATTTGTTATTATGGTATGTATTGTTGAGTTTTTATATTGTAAACTGCCCTGTAATCTTTAGATGAAGGGTGGTATAGAAATAATAATTAATAATAATAATAATAATAATAATAATAATAATAATAATAATAAAATGGATAGCTGCAATAATTGGAAGATAAACTAAAAAGGTAAAAGTAAGATCAGCTGTAAGATCAACATGCTTAACACAAAGCGGGTTCTCCTTCAGAGAGAGCACGTGTTGCAGTGGGGGCAACCATCACAACCTCCTGTTGCTGGGCGGGTTAGTTTGGATGGCCATGAATTTCTCTAACAGTTTTCCGTATTTTCCTCCCCACTCCCATGGACTTCCCTCATACTCCCATTTTGTTTATTTGCATACTGTTCACCCTCCGTATTGTTTCCCCAAAATTTTCCCAAATCCATATTATCTTATTTTTATTATTATATACAATTGTGATCGTTTCCTCAAATCCTGCCAATGAGTCCAGTTATTTATGTTGTCTCTTCATATATACTGTAAATGGATCCCATTCTCTATTGAAGTCTTTCTTGTCCTTTTCATGTAGTTTATCTGTTAGTCTTGCCAGTTCTGCATATTCCATAAGTTTCCCTTGCCATTGTCTTCCGTTGGTATTTCTTCTGTCTTCCAAGTTTGTGCTAATATAATTCTTGCCACTGTTGTTGCGTACATAAATAATATCCAATTTTCCTTTTTTATATCTTGATCTAAAATTCCTGGGAGGAATGCTTCTGCTTTTTTAACAAAAGTCTTTTTAAACATTTTTTTCCAATTCATTATATATCATTTCCCAATAATTTCTAACCTTTTTGCATTCCCACCACATATAATAAAATGTGTCATTTTTTTTGTTAGATCGCACCAGTTTCAAGCAAGATCTCACCCAAAATGGATGTGATCTTCCCCAAAATTGAAGCAGGTGGTGACTGGGCTTTTCCATCGCTGGTGAAGGTGGGCAGGGCAGCCAGAGCACCCATGCACATGCTGCCAGGGGGCTTTTGCTGCGTGAAGCAGTGGGCTCACCCTGCCTAATGGCTGGGCCAGCTCTGATCATGGTGCAAAAAGAAAAAGGGGAAAGGCAGATGGATTACCGTATTTTTCGCTCTAGAGGATGCACCAGACCATAGGAGGGGGAGAACGGGGGGGGGTGTTTTTCTTGTTCTCCCCTCTAAAACAAGCTGCGTTCTGTGCGTTCAAGGTGCGTTCACCCAAAGCCTCTGGAGCCCAGCGGGAGTTCCTTTCGACCTGTTCTTTGGGTCTGGCGGGGGGGAAGCATTGCTTTCCCCCACCGCCAGCCCCAAAGACCAGGTCGGGGAGCAACGAGAACAGCGAGACGGAGCTAGAACAGTGAGACGGAGCGCTCTGCAGCGTGGGGACAGCCTTTGTATCCTCCGCAGGGCAGCGGGGTGAAGGCACCCCGTTGCCCTGGGGAGGCTTTGTGCAGCTAACCCCAAGCTAGAACAGCGAGACGGAGCGCTGCGCAGCGCTCCGTCTCCCTGTTCTGGCTTTGGGCTTAGCCACGCAGCCTGCATTAGCTCTATAGGACGCACACACATTTCCCCTTAATTTTTGGAGGGGAAATAGTGTGTCCTATAGAGCGAAAAATACGGTAAGTGCACCAGATATAGCAAGTTTAGCATTCCTTGCCTTGCTGAATGAGATTAACGGAGGAGGTTATAGCAACACTTACACCTCCTACTCCCAATACAGCCTCCCCAGCATCAGGACACCAACATGCACACAATCTCTATTCTGGCATCACGTGAGGAGAGGCCAATCTGCTCTTCACAAAATGCAGGGGGAAGCATCATTCTCCATAATTATGGTCAGAGATCATTGCAAGCATCTTGAGATGCATAGGTTTTATGCCAGTTAATCATTCGGTAACAACAAGCAAGTTGGACCCTGAAGAATCACCTTCGATATTCTTCACAATGAATGGGGATTTTAGTTTAAGTTGACAGCAAGGCTCCTAATGAAAACTTTTATTTGATTGGGCACTGGCAGTTCATACTAACGCTGCTTGTCACATGACATCTCTCCCTTTAATACTGATTTCATGCAGAAGCTGAAGGTATCCAAAGACCTAGAAGAACACTAGTTTTTCTGAAAGGGAATGATATATTATTTCTCTCTTATACCACCTACATTTTTTTTTGTTACTTCAGCCCTTGTTGTTGTTGTTGTTGAGTCGTTTAGTCGTGTCCGACTCTTCATGACCCAATGGACCAGAGCACGCCAGGCATTCCTGTCTTCCACTGCCTCCCGCAGTTTGGTCAAACTCATGTTGGTAGCTTTGAGAACACTGTCCAACCATCTCGTTCTCTTTCGTCCCCTTCTCCTTGTGCCCTCCATCTTTCCCAACATCAGGGTCTTTTCCAGGGAGTCTTCTCTTCTCACGAGGTGGCCAAAGTATTGGAGCCTCAGCTTCAGGATCTGTCCTTCCTGTGAGCACTCAGGGCTGATTTCCTTCAGAATGGAGATGTTTGATCTTCTTGGAGTCCATGGGACTCTCAAGAGTCTCCTCCAGCACCATAATTCAAAAGCATCAATTCTTCGGTGATCAGACTTCTTTATGGTCCAGCTCTGACTTCCATACATCACTACTGGGAAAACCATAGCTTATACAGGGTTAATTGTAGGAAGCACTCTCCCTTTGTAGATAGCAGAGCATTTAGCATAGAGATAGTGCTTCACACTATCATTGTCATTTTACAAACATATGGTGGCAATCTTGTAATCCCCTCATAGGTGCTTGATTTTGGGAAATGGCACATTACATTTGAAAAGTCACAACCTTGAACCTAAGCTTTGATTTAAAAAGAAGGCTTTCTTCTCTAAAAGTCACTTTTATAAGCTGAAACGTAACAATTCACATTGCACTTTCAATTCAAATGACCGCTATGTTATGTGGTAAATTCATCAACTTTATGGATTTTTATGCATATTTGTTTTGGTATTAAGATTTATTGAAAATTTCCTCTAAATATTGACAATGGGGACATTATTTAAAAGTTTGTTTTTGTTGTGATTGCTGGAATTGTTGCAACAAAGAGCATGATTGAAACCATTACATAAATTAATAAATAAAATAAAAATAACAAGGAAAATCCCACACACATTACTTAACACAGCTCGACAAATTGTACCAATGGGGTCATGGAATATTTTAAGGGGTTTGTAGCTCTCCAGTGATGAGAATGCAATTTTTACTTATTTGAGATGATGATACGACAGCATATTCAAAATATGTGTTAATACCTTTAACTGGAATGCCAGATTATTCTGCAACATGCAGTGTTCTTAAAGCAGTTCTACTTATTTTCAGTGGGACTCCACTAATTTAGCAACTGTTCAATTAATTATGCTAACAGGTGTACATTATTTAGATTACTATTTTGTTGTTGTGCTGTTGTTTTAAACTCTTATATTTACATTCGTACCTCGGCTCCCAAACGCCTTGGGAGTCGAACGTTCCGGCTCCCGAACGATCGAAAACTGGAAATGAGTCCAGCACAGCTTCCGCTATTGTTTCCGGCGCACCTGGGCAATCAGAAAGCAACCAGAAGCTGCGCCTTGGTTTCTGAACATTTTGGAAGTTGAACAGACTTCTGGAACTGATTCTGTTTGACTTCCGAGGTATGACTGTATAACTTTTTAAAAATAGTTTTTGTATATGCGGTTGTTTTAATTGTTTATATATGTACCTTTTGTATGTGTTCTTGCATTGTAAATTGCTTTGGGGTGCCTTAAGGGAAGCAATTCATAAATGAAATAAACAGCTGCATTTGCATCCTATTTTTCTGGCCTCCCCCTCATATATTTCCTTCTGATTATCCTTTCAGTAACTGCCTTTCAAATCTGTAAGTTATTGCAAATCAAGGAAAATGCCTAGGAGCCTTTGAGGAATTTTAACTAGTTTTAGAAAATGATAAAAATGTTTGAAAAACACCTTTAAGAAATTACAGGAATTTGTCCCACTTTGAAATGTAGAGAAATGTCAATGTTTGTTACATATTTTCTAACCATTTTACTGCATAAAATACACTTTTACACTGATCCATAGTTCCTGTTGTTCATGTAATGGCTACACATGCAGTAATTGGTTCTTCACATTCCAGTGACTGTGCTCATTGATCTCTCACTCATCCCTCCATCTCCTTTTCCACATAAAATTTCCCTTACTGTACATAGAAGATGACACAACCTTGATGGCCAAAAGTGAGGAGGAATTAAAGAACCTTTTAATGAGGGTGAAAGAGGAGAGTGCAAAATATGGTCTGAAGCTCAACATCAAAAAAACGAAGATCATGGCCACTGGTCCCATCACCTCCTGGCAAATAGAAGGGGAAGAAATGGAGGCAGTGACAGATTTTATTTTCTTGCATTCCATGATCGCTGCGGATGGTGACAGCAGTCATGAAATTAAAAGATTCCTGCTTCTTGGGAGAAAAGCAATGACAAACCTAGACAGCATCTTCAAAAGCAGAGACATCACCTTGCCAACAAAGGTCCGTATAGTTAAAGCTATGGTTTTCCCAGTAGTGATGTATGGACCATAAAGAAGGCTGATCGCCAAAGAATTGATGCTTTTGAATGATGGTGCTGGAGGAGACTCTTGAGAGTCCCATGGACTGCAAGAAGATCAAACCTATCCATTCTGAAGAAAATCAGCCCTGAGTGCTCACTGGAAGGACAGATCATGAAGCTGAGGCTCCAAGACTTTGGCCACCTCATGAGAAGAGAAGACTCCCTGGAAAAGACCCTGATGTTTGGAAAGATTGAGGGCAGAAGGAGAAGGGGACAACAGAGGACGAGATAATTGGACAGTGTTCTCAAAGCTACCAGCATGAGTTTGACCAAACTGCGGGAGGCAGTGGAAGACAGGAGTGCTGGGCGTGCTCTGGTCCAGGGGGTCACGAAGATTCAGGCACTACTAAATAACAACAACACTGAAGATGAATATGCATTAAATGGAGACGGAGGGAGGGAGAGAGAGAGAATTGTGGTTTTGGGCTTGGGAAACAAGTTTGAATTGAGAATGTTAGATTTCCAGATAATGTATATAAGATTTCAGGCTTTGTCGATGCAATCCAATAATATGAAATGACCAAATGATATATTTTCACTGAAAGTTTGGGGATTTTAAAAGCTAAAGTGAAAATTAGATTGTCTGGTTCTGTGTAGCTTGCTAATTCCAAGGAAAGGAAGAAGAAAATGTTTAACATTCACTCTTGATATTATCCCTCCCATTCTTTGTGGCTGGCAGCCTATTTCTATTCATATCATGGTATGTCTGCCAGCCTTTAAGAGAACTGGGAAGGAAGGTGGCCAACAAATTTATATCTTTCCTTCTCCGTAGTAATTTCAAAATGTTGCATAGGTTGAAGCTGGTCTGCCAAAACATAGTATAAGGACAAGAATGCTTTTTTAGGTACAGTTTTTTCTTCCTTATGACTGAGCATTTTGGTTCTTCTCCTTTGTCATCAGTCAGGTCAAACAGCCTCACTAGAGGTGTTTACACAGATAATAATAATAATAATAATAATAATAATAATAATAATAATAATTTATTATTTATACCCCACCCATCTGGCTGGGCTTCCCCAGCCACTCTGGGCTAAGGTTACCAGATTTTTTTCAATGAATCCGGGGACACTTTTCAACTTACCAAGTGGGAAACGGGGACGTCTGGTAACCTTAACCTAGGTAGGAACCAATGCTATGTGGCTTATTCTCTTGCTTCCAGGTTTGTGGCATTTGGGAGCCAAAACATTCAGCTCGCAATGCATTTGGGATCCAAGGTATAACTGTATATATCTAGAGAGAGAGAGAATATGTTTGAGGGCAGTCAGCAGTTTTCAGCTTGGTTCCGTTTCTCCTCCATTACATTCCTTATAAGCGAAATATTGTAGTGCCTGCTAAAATGGAGAAAGTTGACAAGCAACCCAATATTGGGTTGACAAGCAACCCAATCATAGAAATGTAAAGTTGGCAGGGACAATGAGGATCTTCCAGTCCAACCCCCTACAATGCAGAAATCTTTCCGTGGGAACAATTGACAGGAAATCATGTTAAACAGCATCACTCTCTAAACAAACAGACCTGGGTAGTGCTGTGCCCCATTCCTGCCTCCTTTTTTTGCAGTTTTAGATATACTTTGTGTGTATACTTTATGCTTAAGCCATTATGGATGAAGTAGTGATGAATTTACCAAGAATAAAGGTAAAGATAAAGGGACACCTGACCATTAGATCCAGTCAAGACCGACTCTGGGGTTGCGGCGCTCATCTTGCTTTATTGGCCAAGGGAGCCAGCGTACAGCTTCCAGGTCATGTGGCCAGCATGACTAAGCCGCTTTTGGCGAACCAGAGCAGCGCACGGAAATGCCGATTACCTTCCTGCCGGAGCGGTACCTATTTATCTACTTGCACTTTGACCAAGCAACGGAAGCTCACCCCATCACGGGGATTTGAACCGCCAACCTTCTGATCGGCAAGTCCTAGGCTCTGTGGTTTAACCTACAGCACCACCCGTGTCCCTTTACCAAGAATGCAAAGGAGCTAAAACAAAAGCTGCAAAGATGGCAAAAGCATGTGTAAAATAAAGGTTTAGTATATACAATTATGAGGGGAGTGTGTATCTAGAAGCACTACTAGATAGGATGTATAAATGTTCATTTTGACAGTTGCGTGTGTGTGTGTGTGTGTGTGTGTGTGTGTGTGTTACTTGGTAATTCAGACGCAAGGAATGCAAGGTTCTAGTGATCTGCAGTTTCAGGATTCAGTACTTTGGTCACCAAAGCATGGATTTCTCATTAGCAGTTCTGTGTACCCAATTTGTGCCCAATCTAAACACATTGCCTTAGGAAGAACAGGATGGTTAGTGATTCCGTTGGCAGAGAAGCCATTTAGTTGCTTCGTTTACTGCCTTTCTAGAAATTGGCCGTGACATTTTTCATGCTTCTAAACTTGCATGCGCAGAGAGCAGCATGAAGCAGCATTTTTTAAAATGAAGCAAACGGACATCTTTAAGGAGATTGTAACCCCTGTACTTGACCATATGTCACCAGCAATGAGAAAATTAGACTAGAAAAACTGGAGCGCCGTACATGGTTGCTACGTTTAGCCCAATAGAACTGTGACATTGTAGCCTTCAGTGACACACTGACATTGATGGTACAGTGGTACCTCAGGTTAAGTACTTAATTCATTCCAGACGTCCGGACTTAACCTGAAACTGTTCTTAACCTGAAGCACCACATTAGCTAATGGGGCCTCCTGCTGCCGCCGCGCTGCCGGAGCACGATTTCTGTTCTCATCCTGAAGCAAAGTTCTTAACCTGAAGCACTATTTCTGGGTTAGCGGAGTCTGTAACCTGAGGCGTCTGTAACCTGTAGTGTATGTAACCTGAGGTACCACTGTATACAAATGGGAACCAATGTGGTATCAGTGTAAGACTCAGTGTGGGGAAACCCAGGTTCAAATTCCCACTTAGTCATGCAAGGGTGTCCTTGGGATAATTTCTGTGTCCTGGCCTACACTCTCAGTGGGTTGCTGTGAGGCTAAATAAAGTAGGAGATGCATTTGAGAATTGTTTTGTTTTTTAAAATCTATATCTATATCTATGGGACGCGGGTAGCACTGTGGGTTAATCCACAGAGCCTAGGACTTGCCGATCAGAAGGTCGGCAGTTCGAATCTCCACGACGGGATGAGCTCCCGTTGCTCGGTCCCTGCTCCTCCCAACCTAACAGTTCGAAAGCACGTCAAAGTGCAAGTAGATAAATAGGTACCGCTCCGGCGGGAAGGTAAACGGCGTTTCCGTGCGCTGCTCTGGTTCGCCAGAAGCGGCTTAGTCATGCTGGCCACATGACCTGTACGCCGGCTCCCTCAGCCAAAAAAGCAAGATGAGAGCCGCAACCCCAGAGTCGGACACGACTGGACCTAATGGTCAGGGGTCCCTTTACCTTTACCTTTTTCCTCAATAGAACCAAGAGCTCCCTATTCAGTTCAGCAACTATAACATTTGGTTATAACATTTGCGCTGCTCTGGTTTGCCAGAGGCAGCTTAGTCATGCTGGCCACATGACCCGGAAGCTGTAAAGCGAGAGTCGGTCACGACTGGACCTAATGGTCAGGGGTCCCTTTACCTTTACCTTTACCTATATCTATACCTATCATCTATCATCTCTCTATCTATTTATAAGTTTTCAGTATAAGATACAATAAAAACCCATCTAAAAAAGAGAAAGCAAAAATAAGAAAGAGAAGTAGCTATAAACACTGTCTATCTCAGTTGTATCATATCCTTTATCCATATGCAGAAAAGTCGATCTTCCCAGTTCTCACCTGGGAACTTCTGTTTCTCCCCCCAGCCTTCAACTCTCAAGGGATCCTTCCTGCCTTGTCTCACACACAGAACCCATCACTATCCACCTGGCCCCTTTTCTGTGCATATCCTCATCGACCCAGGACAGAGGTCTTCCTGAAATTAAAAATAAAATTGAGACTATACAAAGAAAGATTTTAAAAAAGGAAAGAAAGCAGAGAATTTTAGACGCCTGACAGGATATTAATGTAATAAATAAATAAATTATACTTAAAGAAATATTTTTGATAAGCAGGTTTTATTTTTGAGGCAGATTTTGTAGTTCTGTGATCTGCACCATTTCGCCTTCTGACAGTGTCTATCTGCTTCATTTCGAAAAGAAGAAAACCAGGACTGCAGGGTTTGGAGGTATGTTTGCTTTTTCTGTTTCCTGTTGCCTAAGGAATGAGAATGTGCATTTGAATGTGTATCCTATTGAAAGCAATAGACAGCGTATGTGTTTGGGTTTTGTATCCAATTTTCACTTACAGCGCCTATCAACAAGAAGTTCCATCCTGTTCCATGGGAGGGAAAAGTAGAAAACTGTAGAAATAAAGGAACATATTTTGTATTTCCCTAGTTACTGACCATATAGATTGCCCACCTCTTCTAAACAAGATCACAACTAGGCATAAATGGTGTTCTAACATACACTGAGTAATTAGTATGACTGAGCAAAAAGGGTCTATGTCTGTCGTCCAAGAGCTCTGAAATGTTTTCCTTGGGGGGGGGGTGTATGTAAATTATTTTCCCTGTTGAGTTTTAGGAATGCAGTGCATCTGTCTTCTGGGAGACTTTGGGACAGAGAAGTTTTGATTGCTGATGGAACTGTTTATTTTATATGGTAAAATAAAAAACCTATACATTGCATTTTAATATACTCTTAATTTTGTAATTGCAAAATGCGTTTACCATTATTGGTAGCCTGGAATATGATGCAGATATTCTAATAGTTAGAAAAGAGAGGAGAAAAATGGAAAACCCACGGAACTTTAATTCAGCAGATTAAAACTATAGCATAAAATACTCAAGAAGAACAGCGTTATTCAGGCTTGGTGTCTATTATGATATGCCTCTCCTATGATATCAGAATCAATTTATATTTAGCGCTAGGGACTGACAATATTAGGCTGCACCCTAAACCCTGAGTTTAGAAAATTTGTATTGTATTATGTTATTTATGTGTGGTGTGTTATGCCTAATAAAGGATTTTGAATTTATAAAAATTTATTTGTGTAAGATCACATCATGGATTTTAATTTATGTCTCTGCTCCCATTCCCAACTTCTTTGCTTTCTTATGGTTAAAATGTCACCACAAGGTGGAGTTCTGGAACAATTTATTTAGAATCTAAAGGTTTGGATTGAGGTTGTTGATGGACATCCCTTTAAGTAGATAAAACCCAAGTATTTTTAAGCTCTCCTCTTTCAGTTGTGTCATGAACTTATCAGGGATGCAGTTCAGCATGAAATATTAGCATCTAAGGCAAGCAGGCTAAATCTTCAGAGCTCTTGTTAGAAGGTCAAGCTAGCATCTTAACACGTATTTAGACTTGGCATTAAGCCTGGACTTTTCATCTCTTACTTGTCAGATACAAACCTAGTGAAGCTCTGAAGCCCAGGACAGATTTTGATTTAGCTTTGCTCTCTGATCCTAGATGCTGCATGGTTCCCCGGTTCTTGGAATGCCACGGAGGGGCCTAACTTTCCAGGTGTTAACACAAACAGCAAAGTTGTGGGGCTTGATAGGCATACTAAAGCACAAAACTTTAGTCTGGCTAACATGCACAGGTTCTTTAATCTTGGCTGAAATTCTAATTGAAAATCTAGAAACAAGATAATATACAAACAAGGCAGATGCCTGGTTTTCTACCTGCGAGTTAAGAGTGCTATTTTTCTGCTCAGCTTGAAGCATCTGGTGATAAACTGCAGAGTCTGTACACCTATATCAGCCGTTTATATCTGGTAGAAGTGAGAGCATAGTATGGAGAATTGGGTTTGGGCTAGTTTGCCCCATACCCGCCTCCCACTTCCATTGGTTCAGGGCTTCCTTTGCACAGAAATATGGGGAAATGAAGCGTATGTGTTGTGTGTAGGTTCTTGGTGGCGCCTTTAATTCATGGAGGGGCCAGTGGATACAGCTTGAATCTCTCCTCCACCACAACCTATTCATTTCAGCCTTTGATGACTGACTACTACTGAGAGTGTGGTACAGTGGTTAGAGTATTACACTAAGGAGACCAGGGTTCAAATTCCTACTCAGCCATGTAGTTCACTGGGAGACCTTGGTCTAGTCACTGGCTCTCAGCCTAAGCTACCTCACAGGGATGTTGTGCGTCTGAAATGAGGAGGGAGAACTTTAGATGAAGGGTGGGTTAAAGGTAAAGGTACCCCTGCCCGTATGGGCCAGTCGTGACCGACTCTAGGGTTGCGCGCTCATCTCACTCAAGAGGCCGTGAGCCGGCGCCATCCGAAGACACTTCCGGCTCACATGGCCAGCGTGACGAAGCTGCAGCTGGCGAGCCAGCACCAGCGCCGCACACAGAAACGCCGTTTACCTTCCCACTATAAAGCGGTACCTATTTATCTACTTGCACTTAGGGGTGCTTTCGAACTGCTAGGTGGGCAGGAGCTGGGACCGAACGACAGGAGCTCACCCCGCCGCGGGGATTCGAACCGCCGACCTTACGATCAGCAAGTCCTAGGCACTGAGGTTTTACCCACAGCGCCACCCGCGTCCCTTAAAGGGTGGGTTACAAATGCATTAAGAAAGGAAGTACTGTTTTGAATATATATCTTATTTTTTTCTTAGCCTTTTTTATTAGGACTGTTGCGTAATGCAGAAACCTTTTTTCTTTTAAGATTCCTTTGGCCCATGATATTATATTGGTTTTCAGTGCCCTGTATCTTATTAGATTTTGTATTAAGCTCTTTTTAGACATGCATTGGGAAGGATTTCAATGAATTCATTATCTAACAGCACAACCCTAACCATGTGTACTCAAAAGTAAGTCCTATTGAATTCCCAGGGCCTTATTCCCAGGTATGTTGGATTAGAATTGCAGCCTCTGTCTGCTGGTTTTTCAGTTTAAGGCTCTCTTAAAGTTCTTAACCATATTATTTCTAGCAAAGAAGGTTGCAGTAGATACTGCCGTGATTAAGATGATACACATTTGGCTGGAATTGTTTTTATTAGTGTCTTCCTTATTGCTTTGGAAACACAGATACTAAAAATAAACATGTTGGTATGGTTAACATTCTGAGTAGATCACGTACCTGAGTAGATCACATAGACTGCACTTTTCATTGTGCAGTCTACTGTGGTACCTCGAGTTAAGAACTTAAGTCGTTCTGGAGGTCCGTTCTTAACCTGAAACTGTTCTTAACCTGAAGTACCACTTTAGCTAATGGGGCCTCTCACTGCCGCCATGCCACTGCCACGCAATTTCTGTTCTCATCCTGAAGCAAAGTTCTTAACCTGAGGTACTATTAGCGGAGTCTGTAACCTGAAGTGTCTGTAACCCGAGGTACCACTGTATATTGATTTACTTCCAGCATAAAGTTTCCATTTTACTTTTGCTTTTATGTCACTTATTCACAGCATCCCTTGAAGATGATTTTTAAAGACGTTGTGCATATTAAATATTGAGTTAATTAATACATGCATATCCCACCCTCTTCTTGCATAAGCACCGCACAGGGCAGCTTATAACATTTAAAGTTACAATTTCATAAAGACAACAATATAAAACAAGCAACCCAGAAGACAGGAACGGGAGGTGTTGACCCTCATTTTCTTCTTCTTGTAGGGTTAAGCATGATTCCTGGAAATAAGTTCCACTGAAGTCAATTGAGCATGCCTCCAGATGAATGTGTTCTGGCTCAGCATGCTAGGAATCACACTGCTCACTGCTGCAGGTCTAGTATGGCATCATTGTGATGCTGGAATGACAGCATACAAGTACAACACAGAGAGCACATGATAAAATATTGAGACAAGGCAGCTAGACTGTAGTCTCTGTTCAGAATGTTCCTTGTTCCACCTGACAGGAAGCAAACTGATCAGATAATACAAGAGGTTAGAATTAATCCATATTAAATGTTCAAATGGCTGTTCCAACTTTATAAACTGTAGCTGCTAATATGGAAAGCAGGAACACTGTTCTGGTACTTATATAATGTGACGACCATAGCATTTTCTTTTAATAACAATGTATTTCTTATTATTCTTGACATCCATGCCGTCCTATGGAGGCATTGTCTCACCGGAGATACAAGGCTGTTTCTATTTAGTTAATAACTAGTTAAAAGCTTGAAACGAAATTATAAATCTTAATACTTGTTTTTGGTATATGTAAACATATGAAACACAAATCTCTTTAAATGGAGCCCCTGTGCTTTTGTTCTGTTTTTGTTCTTTCTTTCTTTTTTTTTTGCCTGTTGTGAAATCAAATACCGGTATATATTATATGAAAGAATTGCCTTTAAAAGCATAGTTATCCTTTGCATAGTGTACAAACTGAATACTGGGAGGTGGTCTTCTCATTCAGCTAAAGAATACTAAACTAATTTGTTCAAGTTCTCTTCATTTGCCAAATCAGATATATTCATTTGTCAAAGCCACATGAAGTACTGCAAGTTCCCATTTCTCTAGCCATCCTGCTGTACAATCTTATATCCATTATTCTTCAAAAAGAGAAGAAAAAAATCCAGGCAACTACTGAATGGGCAGATTGGCATCACTGCCTAAAAACAACATCTAGAACGGATAATTAATCATTCAGTCTGCGCACAGTTAGGAAATCAAACAAACCATAGATATCACAAATATCCAGCATTGATTTCTTAAGGCTAACCAAGATGATCATGCCGTGATGGAGAACTGTGCAAAACATTAAAATGAACCTTAAAATGAGTTTCAGGAGAGAAGTGTACAGTTCTCTTTTGGTTAGGAAGAATCAGATGCCCAAATACAGGATGGGTGACAAGATACCTTAGCAGAAAGCAGTACCGGTGAAAAGGATCCAGAGGTTTTAGTAACCAGAAGCTAAAGGTATATCACCAGCGCAATGCAGCATCTAAAATGGTAGCTGCAGTTCTAAGTCACATCAACATGCATAGTGTCCAGATTGCAAGAGGTAAGAGCGCTGCTCTATTCTGCCTTGACCAGACCTTATCAGGAATACTGTGACACTGCAGTCCTCTGATGAAACGTTGGCTATATGTAGCCTGGAGAATATTTTATTATACGGCAGTAGAATAGCTGTTGGTATCCATCTGTCTTGTGGGACATGGAGTACACCTCTTGGGGGGTGAAGTCAAACTGCTGTGTGAGCAGTACTGAAGTGACCTCCCCAGGGAACAAGCATGGTCAGTGTGTATGGAGCTCCTAGGCTGCCCAGAAGACAAGACCCCCCTAGCTGATGTGGTCCAAAGGAAAGCAGAGCACCAGCTTGGCTGCAGGAGTTGCCAGAAGGAAGCATGTAAGGCACCATCCAACTGTCTTATGGACTACACCAGGGGTGTCCAAACGTTTTTCAAAGAGGGCCAGATTTGATGAAGTGAACATGTGTGAGGGCCGACCAAAGGGCCGACTAAAGTTGTTGACCTTTTTTGAGGATTGAAGTTGTTCAGCTTTTTTGAGGATTTTACACCAGAAAATAAACTGCTACTGGGGTTGGATTAAACCGACCGGGCTGAATTAGGTCCCAAAATGGACTTTGGACATGCCTGGACTACACCATGCTTAGGCAAACTGAGGCCCGGAGGCCAGGTCTAGCCCAATAGCCTTCTAAATCCAGCCTGTGGATGGTCTGGGAATCAGCGTGTTTTTACATGAGTAGTATGTGTCCTTTTATTTAAAATGCACCTCTGGGTTATTTGTGGGGCCTGCCTGGTGTTTTTACCTGAGTAGAATGTCTCGTGCCCCTCACTTCCCTCTACAGCACATGTAGAAACGGCCTTCTTGACCATTGAAGCCACTATCGGTCTCATCCCACTGGAGCCTGTCTTCTCCTGCAGCGGAAGTCCCTAATGGGATTTGAGACCCATTGGCTCCCCTCACCTGGTTTAGCCGACCATATTTGGAATGACATTCTTCGAATATTTGAAAGGCTGTCACATAGATTAGGGTTGGGTAGAGCTGTATTTCCCCAGGGGCAAATTTCCAGTGGCCACAGGCCAGTAGTGGGTGTGGCCAGAGGCAAAATTGGGTGGCACAAGATATGTGACTCAATATGTAGACTCAATTTTAGCCACAAAATGGAAGAGGCTCTGCATCCAAGCAGAGGCAAACAATACAGTTAACACAGTTCAAGAACAGGCACAAGTACTTGAGGAAGGCATACATCAGAACCAATAGGAAGTGTGGTCTGAAGAGAGGGGGTGATTGTGACCAGGAATATATATATATATACGTACATACATACAGATATCATTTGATTTGTATGATACCTTTTCATAGCCAAAACCATGCCCAAGGTGGCTTACAGCATGAAAACAATTACAGTGGTACCTCGGGTTACAGATGCTTCAGGTTACAGACTCCGCTAACCCAGAAATAGTACCTCAGGTTAAGAATTTTGCTTCAGGATGAGAGCAGAAATCGTGCAGTGGCAGCGGGAGGGCCCATTAGCTAAAGTGGTACCTCAGGTTAAGAACAGTTTTAGGTTAAGGACGGACCTCCAGAACGAATTAAGTTCTTAACTCGAGGTACCACTGTACATAATTGCAAACGTAAGAAAAGTAGTTATTAACAATAAATAAAAAATCAGAAAGTACGCAACCAAATTGAACGAGATACAAAACAAACATATAATATATTAACAGCAATAACAACAACAACCCTGTCCGACAAAACTCCTATTAGCAGTACCCCAGCCCAAGTAATGAATACAAGTGGCAAACCAGGTCTGTAGTGACAAGCTGGATACTATAGCAATTCCCTGAAGCCACAGGTCTGCTCTTCTGGGGAGTGCAACCGTGTCTGGAACAGGTGAACCCACTTTTTCAAGGAATTACATCCCTTGACACAGAAACTATCTACCAACAGTAAATCTGATTTGCCATGATCTATAGATGTCAGTGAGAATATTCTGGAATAAGTGTGCTGTGCACCAAATACCAATTTAACTTTATTAATTTCCTTAGTGACGCCATGCATTTGTTTTACCGTTCAAGCAATCTAACGACAAAGCACTTAGAAATAAACATGTCCTGCTAAGGACTGATTGTATTGCCTTTGGTGAAGCCTTTGAGATTGAAGGTTTTTCACAGCAGAATGTTTGTGCTTAAATAGATTTGCTAGTGATAGGGTGAGGTTAAGTTTATTTTTAGAATGCTGTTTGGTGTGTCTCCTCAGAATGATGTAGAATAGCATTTCCAAAATCAATTGGAAATGGATTTCCACAGTTTCACATGTTGGAATGAGAGAGGCCACCTGGGTCATTTTTAGTTCAAATGTTTCCATGGAGAAGGGTTTACCTCTTTATTTAGAAGACTCACTTACAGAGCAATACTATTCTTGCATTACATTTGGGGTTGTAGGTGGAGGATATATGCTGCCATTATGCTGATATAATAGCTACCCTATTCCATACATGGCGCAGCCTGGGAAGCGAGGGGAAAACACCCAACACGGGGGGGGGGGGGGGAGAGGCAAATTATAGATGTGCCTTGGAAAAACTGCCAGTGTCCTCCAAACAGCTGTGGAATGTGATACATAAGAAGCAGTCAAGTACAACATTCCATGTTTTCCTAGAGTGGACATGTGAGGGAATGGGCATCACATGGATTTCCAGAGGCCCTCTCCCTCCATGTTGCCAGACTTCCAATAAAGGGAGGCCAATCACTGAAAAAAAAGACTGATCTTGGTCAATGGCAATCTAAACTCAAGAACCCAGGGATGGTGAGCTCTTCATCAGTTGCTGGACTGTAAATGCCATCATCCCTGACTATTGGTCGTGCTGGTTAGGATCAGTGGGAGCTGGGAGTTCCAAAAGATCTGCAGAGCCATACATTCTCTACTCCAGCCTTACTGATGGGGCACAGATTGGGGTATGATAAACATAGCTTAATTTTTCAGCAACCTTTCTTATTAATCTCTCTCTCTCCCTCCCTCCCTCCCTCTCTCTCTCTCTCTCTCTCTCTCTCTGCCCACTGCTCAGGAAATTTTCATAAGTTCAGGTTCACTTTCCTTTGGATGAGAATTGGGAACTGCCTTTTATTTATTTATTTATTTATTTATTTATTTATTTATTAAAATGTATTTTTTATTAAATATTTTCTTGGTTTACAAAAGTATGTGCAATGTCTCTCTCTCTTTTTCAAGGAACATTTTTTTACAGATCAGTTTCATTTGTTGAGACATTAGGAAGAAAAGGGGTAAAGAGGTGGAGGGGGGAAAGGTGAGGGGGTGGGGTCGGGTGGCGATGTTTCTATTTTACGTAATATATGTGGGGTTTTGTGTCAGCGTTGCTTGTGCAGGTTCTCTGCTATTCACTTGTGTTCCTTTGGTGGTGAGAGAGGTTGGGGTTGGCCTAGGGTGTGGTTGTTCGTTTGTGATTGGCTGTGGGGATCTTTGTCTTCATGTGTGAGTGGGGTGTGTGTGTGTTTTGGATCAGGTTAGCCATATTGATTTGTATGCTGTTGGTGGATTTTTGTCATTGTCTTCTTGGGCTGTGTATGTGATAAAGGGGAGCCATACCAGGGTGAAGGCATCTTCTTCTGTTTGTCCCCATGTCAGTTTCAGTTTATTGGTTAATTTTTCTAGTAAGCCTGTATTCCATACTATTTGGTACCATTGGTCCATGCTTACTCCTGAAGGGTCTCTCCAGTGTCTGGCTATGGTGTTTCTGGCTGCTGAGTTATTTGTGGTGTAAATGGGCATTATTGTCTTGGAAGATGTTTAGTAGGGCCAATTCTGGGGTGATTTCTAATACTTGCTTAGTTATTTTACATATTTCTTGTATGGCTGTTGTCCAGAATAGTTGGATTTTGGGGCACTCCCACCACATGTAAATGTTGTGTTTGGGGAGGGACACTGGTTTGCAACACTTGCCCAATGGCATTGCACCTAGTGCTTTTATGTACAGATTCTCACCTTCCTAAATTTGAGGTTGTGCATTTAGTTTAAGGAGAGCTACCCTTTCTTATTTTTTAGAACCAGGTTAGTTGGTATGTCACCCGCATCTTTGACTCCTATGGCTAGAATAATTCTTCTGGGTTTTCAAATTCTAATACGTTTTTATGAAGGGTGTTCTATAAATGTCTCAAATAAAATAAATGTGCATCAGAAGTGCAACATGAGAAGAATGTTGCGTTTTTGTTTTGTGTGTTTGTGTTTGTTTGTGTGCGTGCACACACAGCTTTCAGTGGGCAAATGGTGCAGTAGAAACTGTCAACAGCCTCTTTCTCTTTTCACCTTCGCACTAAAGCTTCTGATAGACTTCCTTGGTTACTTATGTTTTGAAATATAATGTGCAACATGATCTCAAAATACAGTGGCACCCTCTCCTCCATGATGGGCTCCTAACTTTGTGCAGTTGTTCTGCTTTTAATTTGTAAGTTGTCTTTTGAATCCATTTTAGGTTGAAAAGTCTACTGGCCTCAATGCAGAAATGTTTCTTAACATTATTAATTTCAGTTATTTAGGACACTCTTAATTATGGTAATTATAGCTTGTTCTTCTGTTATGCTGGTGGATAGTTTCCAGGCACATATTCACATGTCTATGGCCAACATCAGAATTCAGCTTAACTCTTGCTCCTTAAAAGCTTGGATATATGTGGCAGTTGTAAGAAGCACTTTAACAAATAAGTTACAGAATTCAAGCTCTGTTGTCCTCCTGCGACGATCATGCCAGTCATTTTGCTAAGCAATTTTTAATCCACCTGCACCGTAAACAACTCCTCTATTCCAAAGGGGGAAACAATGTGTGGAGGAAAGACTTTTGTAGTAGAATAAAACAAAACACACACACACACACACACACACACACAAACATTCAATGGAAAAATGTACCTTCTGGGATATCGCTTCTTATCTTCAAAGAAAGCTATTTAACATTTTAGGTCAGGCTCCTTGAATGTGCTATATTCATTCACATAGCTATAGATGGTAATATAAACAGAATATTAATGCATTTGAAAAAGCCATTTACAAAACTCGGCACACCTCTCCACAAAAAAACCCCCTCAATGTTCTGTTAACCAGCCTATCGGGAAAGAAAACAGTCAGAAATGGATGCAAATAAAACCTGAATATTTTTAGTACAAATGTAAACTATTCGGGGGGGGGGGAGTTACTATCAGCCATAATTTCAGTTTGTACACATGCCTTTGTATTCTGAGATCATACTGCACATTATATTTGAAAGTATAAGTAACCATCAGATGCCTTAGTGAGAAGGTGAAAAGAGTTTCTTATTGCAAGGTAAATTGCTGTAATTTCTCATAGTCAGAGGGTCAGGAGCTCAGATACTGATCTCATCCACTTACTCAGATAGGACAACGTTATTGATAAACACCTTGGTACTTGTGGTGTCTGCTGAGAATTGATGCCAGTCCTCCATGCTTACATCAACAGAACAGCCTCTTTCTTGCTAATCTCCTCGCTAACCTTTATACCTCAAGCAATACTCTTCAATATCAAATTAATCACAGTTTTGCCAATACCATCTGATACTTCAATTTACTACCTGACATTTTCTTTTATTCTAGAAAGGCAGACTCTGAACAAAATAAAAGTAAGTTTCCATTTAAGTGAGGCTTGCATAACTTCAATGGCAAATTAAAAATGAACAGTCATTGTTCTGACCTGCTAAGCATATTGTGAAACAAAAAAAGTACCCATATCTCCTCCCGGGTTCATAATAATAATTATAAGCAAGCAGGTCATAGGGTAGATTAAAGCTAAAGGGACCCCTGACCATCAGGTCCAGTCGTGGCCGACTCTGGGGTTGCGGCGCTCATCTTGCTTTATTGGCCGAGGGAGCTGGCGTACAGCTTCCAGGTCATGTGGCCAGCATGACTAAGCCGCTTCTGGTGAACCAGAGCAGCACACGGAAACGCCATTTACCTTCCCGCCAGAGCAGTACCTATTTATCTACTTGCACTTTGACATGCTTTCAAACTGCTAGGTTGGCAGGAGCAGGGACCCCAAAAGAGAGAAATTCACCAAATCCTTTTATGCAAACCACCATTCTCAGTATGGAGGCTACTGTCATTGCCTGGCTGTGATTAACTGAGATTGTTCAATGACAGCACTTGCCAGTTATAACTACTTTTCTTTTTTTTAAGACAGTGAGAATCAAATGTATGCACACTGTTCTGGTCCACTGCTGTATTTCTGTCTTAACCAGGAAGAGTGGTAAACACTGACTCTGTGAAATGTTTCAATCCTGTATTTTCCCATGTGTTGTTGCCCTGTGTCTTCTGATGTGTCAGACCCACAATAGGGCACTTGGTTTTGTTATGTTTTCATTACCTTGTGTATTTTCAAGAGTGATTCTGACTGAATCATGTATTCAAGATATAATAGCAATTTTGAAATAGATAACTCCCAGTAGTTAGGCTGTGTTAGGTTGCCTGAGGTGTTTTTCGATGGGTTAAGAACTACACAGAGCCTTGATGTATACTCACAATTTTGTGCTGTGAATTTAAATTTCACAAAACCTGTTCAAGATCTCCCAGTGTTCCATTATTTCAGGATCATTGACACAACAGGTCAACTGGTGGTGTAAAATGAGTTTGTACTCAGGGGGTTTATCTTATGGACCAAATGGAGACCTTGTGCCACAGGAAAATGGAATTATGAAAATAAATCAAAAGGGATTGTTGGTCTTTGTATAAAATTCAATAATAAAAGCCGTGGACTGTGATTTGAATTGCCCTTAAGTATCTAAAAATAAAAATTGGTGAATTGCATCAAAACTCGAATACAGAATACCTCTAGGTGGAAGGAACCTACAGCAAGTACAGTCGTACCTCAGGTTACATATGCTTCAGGTTACAGACTCCACTAACCCAGAAATATTACCTCGGGTTAAGAACTTTGCTTCAGGATGAGAACAGAAATCGTGCTCCGGCGGCGCGGCAGCAGCAGAAGGCCCATTAGCTAAAGTGGTGCTTCAGGTTAAGAACAGTTTAAG
Organism: Podarcis gaigeae; assembly: GCF_964106915.1. NCBI lineage: Eukaryota > Metazoa > Chordata > Lepidosauria > Squamata > Lacertidae > Podarcis > Podarcis gaigeae. The sequence continues at coordinate 64,707,184 of NC_139686.1, read as the reverse complement.
GTTAAGAGCGGACCTCCGGAACGAATTAAGTACTTTACCCGAGGTACCACTGTATTTGGTTTACTGAAATCTGATTGATCTGATTTGAACTTCCCCTCAAAACTAAAGTGGGAGGAATTAGGGACACTAAGTCTTTCAACCTCAGAAACAGATGCCCACACCTCCCATTTTAGCCATGCCATTAGTTTAAAAGGAATCCTTTTAGAAAACTAGAAACTTCGTTGAAGCCCAAATTCTAGGGGGTCATATAATTGTGTGTGTGTGTATGTGTGTGTGTGTGTGTATAGTGTCAAGTATGAGTTGAGTTATCATAATATGAAGTCTGGGGGTGTTTTTTTTCCCCCTTAAAAAAATCAGGGCTGACTAGTTATTGGCAACTATAGCTTGGCACTTGCTTAGAAATTAATTGCTTTTGGGATAATTTTCACTAGTGCTTTAATTCAGGGATTACTGAGCAGTGAGTTTCTCTTTTGACCTTCTCCAGTTATAGCAACTCTGAGACAAATCTTTCTTAATGTAGCTGAAAAGTAGATAAGAATCAGGATGTCTTCCAATAAATTGACTTAAGTAAAACTTACAGGATGGAGCCGAATTTAGTCTTGCTTAGAGAAGACCCGTTGAAATTATTGTGTCTGTTCTGTGCATGACTAAATCCCGATTCAACTCACAGCAGCAGAAATAAGAATGGGAAAGTAAGTTCAAGAAATGGAACACACAGCTAGAAAAGTTGCTAGCTAACTTTAAGAATGTGCTGTTGTAGAATATGTCATATGTCTCTATATCTATCTTTGCAAATTGAAGCTTAATTGTATTATGCCATCCTATTTGAACATGACTGGCATTTTGAAACATTCATTTCTTTTAAAATATTCTAACCATTTATTAAAAGAATATTCTAACCTGGCATATCAAAGGGATTTATTTCTAAGTAATATGGAGAGCTTAGATAATGTGTTTGCAGTTATATTTTTCTGAACTTCAAAATCTTAGATTTCAGGGAGATGAATGTATATATTAAGTCATACTGTTAATACTATATCATGAGAAACGAAAGGTGGCAAATTTAGCAAAGTGGTCTTATATGACAATGTACTTAACTGGGGCTTTTATTGCAAGTGATGTCTGCAATTACAGAATGGTGGTGTACATACAACATAGAGGGGGCAAAATATGTATTGGAGGGTCAGCAGAAGAGAGAAGGTAATGATTCCTAATCTTCATATTACTCTACCAGAAGAGAGTTCTTAAGAGCATTAAAATAATTCCTTAGTGCACAGAGGACTGAAATGATCCCTAGATTATCTGCTGGTAATCCATTTCATCCTGTTGGACAGAAGAAGCTGTAATTCACCGTAATGCCTAGTCAATGAAACTTTGGGTTTTATTCATAAAAAGAACAACCCAAAGCTTCTAAACTGTATTCCATATAGCTTGCTTGTAAACTTTAGCACATTGCTATTCAGAATTGCGCATGCAGTTACTAAAGTATTTGAAGTATAGTTGCTTTTTTTGTTTGCATTGTGGAAAGGAAGATCTTTGCATTACAATTCTGTTTCATCAGACTGATTCTGTTTCATCAGAACAGCATGCTTATATTGAAATAATTTTCAAAAAATAATTTTCAATTCACATGGCCAGGATTTTATCTGTGTTATGCATCCTTTTTATCAAGCAATATCATCTCTTAAAGATGTGAGGTCTCCATCTATTCTGTTTACATAATGTGAATACGTTTTTGGTTATTTGGCTGGCAATGGCTTGTGTTTTTTCATAGAAGTACAAAGAGCTGCCTGTTCATTTCCTTCTGTGTCACCCACTGTGTCCATAATATTAGATCACTGTATGGCTGTAATGATGTCACAAACTGCAGAACCTGGCCTCCATACATGCATTAGTTTCCTCCTACAATTTCTTGAAAATAGCAGGAAGAACTTTCTCATACTATTTCCTGTAAACCCTGATCTGTTGCCATCCAATAATCTCAGCAGACGAGACTACTGCACAGCATGGTGTAGTGGTTAAGAGCGGTGGACTCGTAATCTGGTGAACCGGGTTCGCTCCCCCGCTCCTCCACATGCAGCTGCTGGGTGACCTTGAGCTAGTCACACTTCTCTGAAGTCTCTAAGCCTCACTCACCTCACAGAGAGTTTGTTGTGGGAGAGAAAGGAAAAGGAGATTGTTAGCCACTTTGAGACTCCTTAAGGGAAGTGAAAGGCGGGGTATCAAGTCCACTCTTCTACTTCTAATTTATTATCAAGGCAAAACATTTTGCCTGGTATGGACTTCCAAGCAGAATTGGCCTAAATAATATCATTCATTCATATATATATATATATATATATATATATATATATATATATATATTTGCTTTCGTAGATTTTCACGGGTACAGGAATGCAGGTTTTGGTGTCCTCGGGCTCTGTTCCAGTAACAAGAAGCCGAAAGCACCAGCCTGAAGATGACGAGTGAGACCTCGTCGAAACGTCGCCTAGACACCCCAACTTTTACACGGGAAGACACCCGAGGACACCAAAACCTGCATATATATATATATATATATATATATATATATATAGCCAAATGATCACTGCCAGTCAGCAAATGTTTCTGAACAGAATCAGAATTTAGATGTTTGTTTTGGAATTTCACATTTACATTATTGCCTGAAACTACTATATACTTTGTAAATGATTTGGATAGGCATTCCCCACCACCACCACACTTCTGACCTGCACCCTCTCATCATGGCAGTGGTTTATTGCCACTTTGTAGAGCCTGAAACAAGAAGGTTTGAAATGTAGTTGGTATGAAGTATGGCTAATTTGCTGACAGGACTGGGTGCACAGCTGTAGCTGACAATCTAGCATTCAGATGCATTGAACAGGCATTCTTAGTTGACCTAAATCCACATTAGTGCTGCACTGAAAACCTATGATGGGTTCATGCACTACATCACCCAGCCATAAGGGAATGGTAGGTGTTACATTGAGCATAAAATACTTGTAATGGAGATAGTTAATGTACATGCATATTGTCCCCCCATCCACCTTTTTTTCCTACATGTTTTTGGCTTTGTTATGCTAACTTGCCTTCTAGGTCCTTGATACCACTAAAGTAAAGGTAAAGGTATCCCTGCCCGTACGGGCCAGTCTTGACAGACTCTGGGGTTGTGCGCCCATCTCACTTAAGAGGCCAGGGGCCAGCGCTGTCCAGAGACACTTCCGGGTCACGTGGCCAGCGTGACAAAGCTGCATCTGGCGAGCCAGAGCTGCACACGGAAACGCCGTTTACCTTCCCGCTGGTAAGCGGTCCCTATTTATCTACTTGCACCCGGAGGTGCTTTCGAACTGCTAGGTTGGCAGGCGCTGGGACCGAGCAGCGGGAGCGCACCCTGCCGCAGGGATTCGAACCGCCGACCTTTCGATCGGCAAGTCCTAGGCGCTGAGGCTTTTAACCCACAGCGCCACCTGCGTCCCTTGATACCACTAGACTTGGTTATTACAAAGAGCAAATGGCTTCACTTTTGATTATGCATGACTGTTTCTAGGGTCTCCTATCTTCAATTCTGACTTTTTTCCCAGAGGACGTGATTAATGATGAATGCTTCTACACTCCTGCAATTATTACTTAACTCTATTTAAGGAGATGTCAGCATGTTAGACAGATATATTCCAGATCATAGCTGTCAATGTTTTCCCTTTTTTAAGGGAAATTCCCTTATTCCGAATAGGATTCCTCACAAGAAAAGGGAAAAGTTGACAGCTGTGTTCCAGATCGACAAGGAAGTGATGTTGGAAAGTATGTATGTGCAATGCAAATCTTTTATTGCTTTTATTCATGAGTTAATTTTGCTCACAAAATAATGAAACTTAAATCACACGACCAAATTTGGGCAGAAATGCATGTTCTTAATTTAGTATGTGACAGAGAATCATCCTACTAAAATGGTAGACAGCCATTCCCCCCCCCCCCTTATTGTTACTTTTACAAATCTATGTAAGTAAAAACTATCTATAGCTATACAAAAATCCAGATGGAGCACAGAGTACCAAACCCACAAAGGGGGTTTGCCTATGTCTACTCAGAAGTTAGTTTTATTGAACTCTCTGGTGCTAACTCCCAGAGTAAGCAGGGTTTCAATTGCAGCCTGAGTTCCCTGCTGATGACTTATGTTTCTGATAATAGGATTGGATATCTCACCTGCACATGATAGCTGATTCATTTGTTACAACTGATGTAATTCTGGTGCTATTAAAGTAATGCAGAATAAAATATTCTGCTCTTAATTTCCTTTTGTGTGTGGTTCCTCTGGTCAAGAGAAATTTCTCCCTGAGACCATCATGGCCATTACTGCATAATGGGGGGTTGCAACTGATCATATTGATTTTTCTAGTAAGAATAACAGAAATCTCTGAATAATTTTACCTATTTAAAAATAAATAAACTGTGTACACTGACAATATTAAGAAGGATATAGGCTAGATCTGACAGTTATGTGACTATATTAAATATAGTGGTACCTCGGTTTACGAACTTAATCCGTTCTGGAAGTCTGTTCTTAAACCGAAACCGTTCTTAAACCAAGGCGTGCTTTCCCTAATGAGGCCTCCCGCTGCCGGTGCCCTTCCACCATTTGGATTCCGTTCTTAGACCAAGGTAAAGTTCGCAAACCAGGACACTACTTCCGGTTTTGCAGAGTTCGCAAACCGAATCGTTCGTAAACAGGGCTGTTCTGAAACCGAGGTACCACTGTATGTCATTTATGCAGTAATGTTAGAAGAGATCTGATGAGCAATCTAGGACAGCCCATTTGTACCAGTCGAGGTCCCTGTATCTAGACTGAACCACTTCAGTTCAATTTTCTTCTTCTTTAATCTGTTTTTCGGTTAAGAAGCAATATTTGATAGACAGGCTAAAGCTGTTTCTTTCAACTTTGGCAGTGTTCCTCAGGACAGAGAAAAGGAAGTTATGGTCATTTCTTTCATACGCTTAAAAATTGCTACGGCACCTTTCCTTCATACCTGTCCTTCATCTAATAAGGTTTCTGCTGCACTATTTTTATATTGCATGTTACAGATTTTTCTTACTATCGTTCTCATGTTTCCTCCAACAACCAACTGGGGTTGGAACTAGAAAAACAGTATGTGACTTAAGTTCACCTCTGAGAAGCTCTGTGTGTATCAACTTATTCAGTTGTATAAGAACTATGTTGTAATTTTGATTTTTCATCCTTTCATACTATACCTCAAATTGGCTTTGAATAAATAGTTAACTCTTTGTTTGATTTTGTCAGATTTCAAGGTTTCCAAGTATTCACATTTTTCACTGTTTTCTGGGGTTTGTGCTTCATTCAGTGATTAGCAATGGGGCAGTTAGAAAAATTCAATAAAAATATTGCAGTCTACTCTGCCCTCCTCTTCCCCCTTCACAGAACACCTGGTTTTTAAAATTATTGATTCTACCCTATTCCTTAGGTCAGCTAATACATTCTTAGGGTGTTTCTTCACAATGTGGGGGTGGAAGCAAAGGCCATGAGACGAGCTTGATGTAGCAGTTCTATTCTTGGCTAACCTTGAGGAAACTGGAGCAGTTATTATGTTTTGTTTTTGGAGGAATTGCTTAGATAAAACAACAACAACAAAAGTTGAACCATTCTGACCAGGAAAAATTCTGTGCCAACTAGAAATCTGTTCCATCAACACCAGAGCTACTGATTTATAGGGCCTGTACAAATTAGACTGACGTGGAGATTGCTTGAAACCCTATTTGAGTGCCCTGCATCAACTTCACACTTCAGCTACATGTCTATGCTACAAGCACATCGATTTTATGGGAGCATGGTTCACCTGTTGAATTCTGCTAGTGATCCGAATCTTCTTTCATTGTATCACAGCCAGAAACTTTAAAACTAGAGAAAATCTGTGGTGAAGATTTGTCCTGAGTATCATAAGCAACCATCCTTCCACTCAGATCCTACATATTCAGAAGAAAATCCATTCTGTTAAGCAAAAATGGACTTTCAAATAAGTTGTATAGGATTCCAGCCTTACAACACTATGCATACCTATGTAAGTTCAGTGAGGCTCTCTTTGTATGTTTTTGCAACAATGAAGAAACTATATACTCTTTTTCTAGCCTTGAAATGCAATCCACATTTTCTGACTCTTTCTGCACCAAAACTGCTCTGCAGTCTTGCTGGGCATAGCGGCACCCACTGAAATAAGATCTTAATTATATCTAAACAGACTGAATACTGACTGTGTGGATACCATTGAACCTTCATTTACTGTTTGTTGTAGGGATGGTACTAGTACTGGGCAAGCACTAAGTCTATTTTGGAAGATGGGTCAAGAGTACATAAAAAAAATGTGCATGTATGCATATAAAATAACAGAACACAATGATTTTTGCAATATTTGCTTAGGCAATGGAATTGACGAAAATGGTTAGGCAAGTCCCATTAATTTCAATGAAGTAAGCCCTATTGATTTTAGTGACACTTGCTGCCAGGTAGGTAGATAGCTTGCAGTGTAAGAAATTATGATAAGGAGATGCAATGCCAATAGTAACACCCCCGGAGAGCCGCTGGATGTCAATAGGTAGTTATCAGAAACAGGTGGTATGCCTTGAGAGGGGAACTACCAGCAAGCTGCAGATGGCATAGTGACATTATCGGCAGAAAAGAAAAGTAATGGAAGTGTGATCTGCAGAGAAGTAAACGAAAGGGAGTGCTAAACAGCAAAAAGCAGCCTGCGTTTCGCATGCCTCTAAGCTGCTCTTCTGTATTTCCCGCACCGTTCCATGTGGCCCATGTTGCTTCCGAAATGGTCCTTCTTCCCCGTGGCATCACTTACATCACACTTCTCAGCCCACAGCAAGCGCACTGTCTGGGATCTCTTGTCGGTCCCTCTGGTACTGTAAATCACACCGCCGCCTCCTCTCCCTACGCCCGTGCGCCCCTGCAGCTTACTTGCCTTTCTGTAAATCGCTACAACCTACTGACATTCAAGCGGCTCCGCTGGCATTCTGCTGGGTGGCTGAACAGAAGCCTCCAATCTGTCACTCTGATTTTAATAAATATCACCCACATCAAAGCCCGCATTTCGAGGCGGGGTGGGAAAGGTAGTTCTGGCATTCCGAGAGGCTGCTGCCCGGCTCTGGCCACCTTTCCTCCTCTGCTCCTGCCTTGCGCTTTGGTGTCTCCCTCTCCACCCCTTTCCTGCCGCCTAGCTTCCAGCGGCGCAGTTCCAGCTCGGCGCTGCCAGACTGCCTACCTCCCCGCTTCGCTTGTTTGTCATAGGGAGCTGCCTGTCGGAGCCCGAGCAGCTTGCCGGAGGGGGTTCGCTTGCGCCCAGCGCGCACGCTCGCCTCTCGGGCATGCTCCTTAACAAGCGAGCGAGCCCAGCCTGCTGGGGACCGAGGCGCCGAGAAAGTTGCTCCATGGCGCTAGGAGTCTTGCAATAAGACGCGGCTGGGGGAGAGCGCGCCCAAGGCGCTGCTTTCGCCGCCATCCAACGAACGCGCGCAGCCGGCCAGCCTTCCTGCCTCTCCGCGCTGCGAAGGGGGGCGGTGGGGGGGGGGAGAGAAGCAGCAGCCCCGAGGGAGGCTGGGTCCCTGGAGTCCGTGCAGAATTGGCTCCGCCGCCTTGGCAGACGAAGAGGCACTTCGGAGCCCGAGCTGCCTTCGTCAGCCTGCAGCCGGGAAGGGAAGATTCCAGCCCCAGCGACACCCACCAGCACCCGCCAGAAGAGGAAAGCTCCGGGGGAAGCCGAGGCGGCCGTCCCCGCCCTGTGCCAGCGCACCTCGAGCAAAGCCTCACCAAAACCCCCTCGCTGCCTGCAGCCAGCGAGCTCTCGCGAGCGGGGCTGGGGCTCCCTGCAGAAGCTACCTTCCTCCCGCCACCAGGACCGAGGAGCAGCCGCGTCTCTCCGCCCGATCCCTCCCGCAGGAGCGGCGGCGGCGTCGCAGCCTGGGCACCGATGTCCGTGGAGAGGTGGGGGGGCAACGCTGCGATGGAGGTGTCAACCTGTGGGCTGCTGCTGCTGCGACCCCTCTCCTAAAACGCTTGCCCGTTTGCCCCAAGACGCTCTGCGGGTGCCGCGGCGGGGGGTGCTCGGGTGCGCGCGTGTGTGCGCGGTGGAGAAGGCGAGGCTAAGGCGCACGGGGCGCGCGAGGGAAGAAGAGCGAGCCAGCCTTTCCCCGGCCAGGTTGGGAGGCGACGGGAAGGTGGCGGCGAGCAGAGGGGAGGCGGGAAGTCCCCGCGCCCTTCCCGGCTTCGCGCAGCAGCAAGCGCGCAAGAGATGCCCCAGCCGCCGCCAGCTGGCACCTGCGCTGCCCTGCGATGAAAGGATTAATTGAGTGGCTTTGAACCGCGGAGGGGAAGCGGCCGGCTCTGGGGACCGAGCAAGGGAAGCCGTCGGAGGGAAGTTGGACAGCGAGGCAGCCTCCTTTGCACCCTCCCTCCTTCGCAGCCCTTCCTTCCCCTCTTCTTCTTTTTTTACAGGGTCGTGCCAAGCGAACCCAGCGAGCGGCATCTGCAGGAGCTTCGTGCCCACAGGGCAGCATCAGCGCTGTGAGGACCGGCTTGTCTCCCGCATTGCTCTCCCTGCTGAACCGAAGCCGTCGCTGAGCAGCAGCAGCAGCAGCAGCGAAAAAACAAGCTCATCAGAGCAGGGGGAGCGATTGCGCAATTCTGCCCAGATTGTTTTCCCTCCCCTTCCTCTCTACCCCCCCCCCACTCCACCCCAACCCCCAATGCTGCTCAACTCCCGAGGAAACAGAAAGCTGATTCATGGAGCCCAGACCCAGCTTACTCTATGCTTCTCTCCTTTTGAAGATCAGGATGCTTGCTCCTGCTGCTTGAGACTTTGTGTTAACCCCCTTGCTCTCCCCTCCCCCCAGCCGAGGGGAGCGAGGGGGAGGAAAAAGGCTCCCTGCGATCTCTAGCCTTTTCTCTGTTTTGGAAGTGTGGTTACTGGCTGGCTCAAACCTGGGAAACATTGATGCATCGCTCTGGAAATTCATTGTGTGACTTTCTGGGTATTTGCTGAGTTCCAACCCGAGATGCAGCTCTTGAAAGCTTTATGGGCAATAGCAGGAGCAGCTATCTGCTGTTTTCTTATATTTGTCATCCACTCCCAGTTCCTTAAAGAAGGTAATTATATCTGCATGCCTGCATACACTGGTGTCCCCCCACCCCTTCCTGATTCCGAATGCTGAGATATTCCTTATTTCTTTCCATTTATTTGCAGTGTGTCCTAGTTCCACAGATCTCTCTTATCTAGTACATTGGTGCGTTATTACCAAAACAGGCTTTTTTTTCTTTTTTAACTTTATTTTATATGCAACGAAGACACAGGGTTTATATTCCAGCTGAGTGCATTCTATGTGGGCAGTGTTGAAATCTCTAGCCTTAGTTCATACATTTATAAGCTGAAAACTGTTGTTTTCTTCTGGATGAATGACCTGCTCTGCTGCTATTTAGAACTTGAAATAACACTAAGCCACTGGTAAGTGTATTAATACACTATAAATCCCAATAAGTAAAAATATGTATCATTCATATATATATATATATATATATATATATATATATATATATATATATAGACTCACCAGTCATCCTCTTCTTTTTCTTTTTTTAAAAAAAGCAAATTCAATACATTTTCAATAGATGGCACTAAAGTTCTATGATCAGGGCAAGGAAGAGTAGAGATTGGGCAGGAGGCTCATTCCTCCATCCTCCTTTCCTAAGAGTGGAAGAGGCCTTTCTGCCTGATTTTTAGGGGTTTTTTCATTAAGTGTTCAAATAAATTTTGTCTCAGAACAAGCAAACAAATAGGCAATACAGCCAAAGCAAAGCAAATGTAATGATTAAATTTCAAGTGGGGAAAAAGAAGAAGAATCTGATGCATTTCATAGTTGAACATAAGATTGTTATTGTTATTATTTTTTCTTAAGCCTTTCAGGGGTTTTTTTTGCCACCTTACTGAGAATATTAGGGGTCAGTCCTTCGAGAAGGTTGATTTAATTAATTGAATTCTTTACAAGCCACTGCCCATGGTGAAAGTTTAGCTTGTTGTTGATTGAATATGTGTGTGTTCAGGTGTGAGAAAAGGTGTAGCTATTTTTTTTTTAAAAAAAGAAATGCAGCAAAGGTTTATAGTAGGTTTTTTTGCTACCAGTAGATTAAATGCAGATGGTAACTTAATTGCACTAAGGTCCGATTGAAATCAATGGAAAAAATGAGTCGTGGTTTAAGTCAGGTCGCATTGATTTCAGTGGGAGTGAAGTGCAACTAATTTCATCTGGACCTCACCTAATACTAGCAAAAAAAGAAAAGAAAAAGTGTTCAGATGTCTCAGGATCCATATTTATTCAAAGTAATCACTTAGTATGATATTGGGTCTTGGAAATATGCAAGAACTTTCAGTGCCTCATTGGCAAAGTGCTCTCCCCAATTGGCCACTGTAGTCTTTACACATGTCAGTTGCTCATGAACTTTAAATATGTAAGTCATCTAGCAAATATATTGTTATGTATCTATAAGTATTTAGCATTTTTTTAAAAAATGTGCACCAGATACATGGAATGTCTTACTAGTGTTTCCTGAGCTCCTGCTCAGTGATTTTAAGATTGTTGTTAATGAAGATACTGCTAAGAACAACGCAGTGTAGAAACATTCTTAGTGCCTTTCCAGTTTTAAGAATTGTATATAAGTAGATATATTAACATCAGGAAAAAATATGGTTATCCCCTTAACAAGAATTTTCAAATTTATAGACTTCCCTAATGCATCCAGAAAGTAGTCCTCTTAAAACACTATAGGGATTAGCAATCTGGTTTTACAAGAAGAGGAATTAAATCTCAACTGTTTACTTTTTTTGAGAACAAGAGAATAATGCCTATCCATTTATTATTTTATGTCTAGAATGTGGTTACTCTGGAAGTTGGTTGAGAGAATTTGTCCTAAGCTTCCTGTGTAGCTAGGCAACTTGAAGCTTAGTCTATTTTAGCATTTTTTTTTTAAGGCCATCATTCACTGTGATTGTTGTACTTTAGCTTCTACAGAAACATCACACAATTAAATAGGTTTGGAAGGAATTCCATATTGTTTATTCCTCCATGTGCTTCAAAACACATTTTTCTCGCCTGCATGGCTGGATCTGTTTTTATATTTGAGTGTAGTGATTTTCATATACTGTTCTAAGATTTTTTTGGGAGGTAAAATATATCTATGATGCACTCATTTTTAAACAGTGGGGAACTGAATTTTACTTTTTCTTTAGTTCAGTATTAGATGATGGGGTTGCATGTATTCCCACTTGTAAATCCCTGGATAAGTCCACTTGCTTGTATATTAGACTTACATCATCAGCATAAATGTGGCAAGCAGCCATTTCTTATTGTCATATGTTTGGACCTCATAATTTGTTAGCTTGAGGATGTTAGTTCGATGGTTGGTGGATAAACTCAGTTGTTTCAGAGTACGGTTGAAGTTAGTACACCTTGCCTTCATTTTTGGTGGCCCCATTGTATAGCCTTATTTCATGATAAAAACCAGAAATCTCCATTTAATAATCTTTTTTTCAGGAAGATCTATTAGATGGACTCATAATATCAAGCAAGTACCTTACAATTTGTTTATCTTGATCAGACTTAATTGCCAGAACTAAAATATGATGATCTGTTCAAATATCACCTGCTTCAATGTTCTTTAGCTAAGAACTGCTGGAAAATATTGTGCCGAGTTGGGTGTAATCTTTGGCTAAGTTTTAAGGCACTTACTCTGAAATGGTCTTAGTCATGCTAAGAGGTAGCAAGGCCTTTGCTTAAATCCAGATTATCATGCATGTTGGTTTGCTAACAAATGCTAGATCTATTTATTAACTAAATGTAGCAACTGTTCAGTTTGTTGTAGCTGTTAACCCCTCCCGGAGCTATCATTTCCACCACCAGAATTCCTGGTTTGTGGGTGTGCTTTAAATATATCGTGTGTACACTGCCTATATTAACTGCAGCATAAACATAATATTTGTGCAGTCTCAGATTTTTGTGATCCTAGAGAATAAAGCAGGTGAGACTGACTTTAATATTGAAAAAAAAATCTAGCAAGGTCAGTTTCCTGTGTTGGCTCTCAAAGCTGTTCAGTTAGGTACAGAATAACTATTTTGTTGCTGTGGCAATGGGTTACTCTTGAAAAACATACAGAATAACTATTTTGTTGTGGCAGCGGGCTACTCTTGGAAAATGTACAGAATCAATTCACATTAACAGTAGTACTGCATTACTGTACGACTCATAAATGGTAAGAAAACAGGCAACACTTGTTCTGAGATGAGTGAGAAAGAGCTGTTTAAATGGCTGTTTCCATTAATACGTTGTTTTTTTCCACCCAAGAAGTGAAGAATGGCTGACACAAGAGTGCCATTTTTCCACACTTTGGCTTTTGTGTGGAAATACAGGTCGTCCTGTGGCTAATCCATTCCCCTACGTCCAATCTGTCTTTCATTGTTTCAAAAAGATGAATAGAGCTGTGAACCAAGAAAAGGCTATTGTGATATATAATTGCTGTCCCATGCCTGTCTGATCTTCATACAAAGCAGTTTAACACATTCTGGTAGGTTTCTGTCAGTTTGAAGAGCTGCTAAAAATTAAAACACTTAGCAATTGCTATAGAAGATTAGAAGTAGACATGGGATATGATTAGCTCTTGCTCATTCAAAATGTTCTCTCACCTTTTTAATATTATCTTCAATGGAAAGCAGAGCTGTATAAATATTATAGGGTGCTACAACCCTTTCCCAGCAAAACAGAACATCAAATAGTTCCCCCATTGCAATCACTGAATAGTGTGTCGATGATGAAAGGGCATCTTGAATAGGTGGCTGTGTAAAGACTTTAAAGCAGCTTAATTAGATGGAAAACGTCACCGCTGTATACAAGGAGCAATATATAACCACTCTTTTCTTTATCTCAGAGAATGTTGTACAGCTTTGGAATGTCTGTTTCATAATATGGATGTAGATGTTGTAGAACATCCTTATGAATCCTTGTTATGTAAATATGAAGCAGACATTTTTATATATAATAATTAGGATTTTGAATGCAGTGTTGGGTCAGAATAGAATGATATGCCTCTGTAAAAGTTAAACTGTGAAAAGAAAACACTTGCTTAGTTAATTGGAGTATACCCAAAACCAAATGAAGTTAAGAACTACCACCAACTCTTATTGGCCTGAGGGTTTTAGAATGAAAGGAGTAAGGCGATGGATATTTTTTAAATTTTTGTTGTTGTTTCATATAGGTATAATGGTATAATGCAGCCCAGTTTCTGGGCAATGAATCTCCCACCACCAATTTCAATCTTATTTAATAGTTATTTTTTATTCGTCATAGATTTTGATCCATTAAGGTCCAATAACCCAAAATTTACCTAAGTGTCTTAATCTGAAACTTGCTGTATTACCATGAAAACTATACTACAGATGGGGTACACCAAAGCTATTCTTGCAACATTTCTCAAAGCATAGCATAGCTCAACATTGCAGTGATGTTTCAATTCAGTTATAAGCACCAGCGTTGGTTCAAAAAAGGACACAAGGCTTTGGGTGAATTATCATTGTAGATACAGGCTTGTTAGCGGCTTATGTTAGAACTTGTTGAGAACATTAGTTTTTATTTTGTGACTGAGTGCCATTTGACAAATATTTCAAAGTATATGAAAACCAGGCCTGAAACTTTCCTACTGTATCAGACGGTAGTTTGCTTCATCAAATCACTGTCTTTATGGAGACTCTCACTGTGAGAACAGATTGCTAGAGTTGATGGATTTTTGATCTGTTACCTTCTTGTGAGGAGATTATCACAACTGTCCAATATGACGACATAGCAAAAGGTTTTATGTTAATATTACAGTATTTATGTGACCTACTTCAGTTCCGACTCTATGCCGTGGTACTGTATTGCTGGAGCATGTGGAACTGGCAATAAGGACTCCCGAATCTAAGAGACGATACGGATAAGGAACATGGGTGTGGTCTTGGCACTGCACTGTTGTAACCTTCACTTGTTTGCTGTTGCAGTGTAATGTGTACAAGGTCACAAACGGCAAGGGATGGAGATGAGGGCTGCTGTTCCCTTGGGCTGTTGAGCAGTCTTTTACTTGACAAGTCAAGCTCACAAAGACTGTTTTTGCTGCAGTACATAAAATCCTTAAAGCTGGTTTAAAGGATTCAACAACTCAGTTTTGCATATTTCAATTGGGCTAATTCCAGAGTTGGTCTTTTTCAGTTGCAACCTTAAAGTATGTGTATATTTCTCCCCACAAATGTAGCTAATGCTCATTTGAGACAGGGGGCATCATTGTTGTTGCTGTTATTATTATTATTATTATTATTATTATTATTATTATTATTATTACTACTACTACTACTACTATTTCCTCTATGGAGCTGAAATTGGTATGCACTGTTTCATCACTTGTTTTATCTTCACAATAGCTTTGTACGGTAATGTAATGGTTATATGGGGTTGCTCGTGCGTAAGTTGCCGCCACTCCTGTCTAGGTTGCCTGGTTGAACCTTTTCCTGGCTGGACACCCCTTCACTTTGTGGCTGTTTCAGTCGCTAGCAGAATCCGTCAGTGGGCATTTCTTGAACTTCTTCTAGCAAAGAAGTTCTTTGACGCCAAGTCTACGCCTACTTTCCCTGCGCGGAAGTCTTCTGCGCAGGGTGGGTGTGGGTAGCGGAGGACCCGTGTTCTCCCCGCTGGTCTCCGGCGAGGAGTCCTGGAGCCCCCTCGCCGATTCCCCCATCTGCCCCCCTTTATCCCTGGTGTTACGCTGATTTCCTTCCCCAGCCGATGAGCTCCCTCTCTCCCTGCTGGGTCCCTCTCCAGCATTGCTCTGGAGCCTTGCCTCCACCTCTAGCTCCAATGGCAGTTCCCTGACAGGTAAGTTCAGATTGACAGATAGTAACTGGCTCAAGGTCGCCCAGTGAGTTCCGTGGCTGAATGGAGATTTGAACCTTTTGCTTCCTCAGTTCTAGTCTGACACTTGAACCACTGTTCCTCGGACTGAGGCTTATAAATGACGGATACACATTTAGGAACATGATATATGTGCCAGCTATTAACCAACTGTGAGTTATATGAGGCTTCAAAATCTGTTGGAGCAGATCCTTCCTGCTTCGAGTTTCAGGATGCTCGTATGAGGCTGCCCCTGTGGTTTTTACAAGACAGATTGCATCATGGAACTTCCTTAATGGAATAAAGAACAACATATCTTTATAGACTGATAAATATGTGCTATCTTTGGAGTGCAATGCATGTATTTCTGAGCAGACTAACAAGTCTATTTCTTTATCCTTAAGTTTCGTAAGTCCAGAACATTTTGCCTTCTGGAAAGGAGTGGTTTTTGCTTCTGTTACTCTTTCCAGTTTTTAAAAAAACTCATTTGTATTTTAGCCCTTACTGAATACCAATAGTATACCAGGTCTGGATTGTGGCAAATCTTTGTAGCTATCCTGACCTGTCTTGTGCCCTGAAAGACACTGCATTGAGCTCCCGGTCCCCATATTTCACTGACCACTCATTGGCTTCCATCTTTTAATCAGCATAAAAACTGTAATAGAATTGTTGAGTTGGAAGGGGGGCCTTGAGGATCATCCAGTTCAACCCCTTGCAATGCAGAAATATGCAGTTGTCCTGTACAGGGATTGAACCTGTGACCTTGGTGTTATCAGTAAAAAGGTAAAGATACCCCTGACCATTTGGTCCAGTAATGGGCGACTCTGGGGTTGTGGCGCTCATCTCGCTTTATTGGCCGAGGGAGCCGGCGTACAGCTTCTGGGTCATGTGGCCAGCATGACTAAGCCGCTTCTGGCGAACCAGAGCAGTGCACAGAAACGCCATTTACCTTCCCGCCGGAGTGGTACTATTTATCTACTTGCACTTTGACGTGCTTTTGAACTGCTAGGTAGGCAGGAGCTGGGACCAAACAACGGGAGCACACCCCGTTGCAGGGATTTGAACTGCCAACCTTCTGATCAGCAAGCCCTAGGCTCTGTGGTTTAGACCACAGTGCCACCCGCATTCCTTGGTGTTATCAGTACCGCACTCCAACCAACTGAGTTTTCTACCAGACTGTTGAGATTTTGAATATACTTAAAAATAAATAAATATAAAGTGTCTAACTACAAATAGTTCTGTGCTGTTTGTAATGCAGTGAGAGGATTTTCACAAAAAAAGTATGCTGTTCTTTGTTTTCATTTTTGGTAAAATGTTTTGGAAAACTTTTTTAAACCAAACAGTCTGCTTTTGCTAAATTTTCCTGGAAAGCATCACTGTTCTTTCAGGTGCAGTGGTGAAATCAACTCTTACTCAGGTTGGACTGAAGCATGAGAAATTTGGATGAAAATTCCAGTATGTCTCGATTATAACTTGGGAATGGGAAGAAGTATACTGCATAAAAGGAAGACGTACACTGCATAAAAACTCTTTCATTAAGAGAATGTTGTCTACTGTGTGGTTTATTAATTGTCATGCAGCAATTGTTGTTATGGTAACAAATAAGTATGGATCTGTGCTAGAGGACTAGGAGAACACAGTAGCTGAAGCTGGAGAAAATTGTGCAGGAGAAAGCATGCAGTCTGATGTCCGAGATGAAGCCACATCAAAAGACCACTTTTTAAATTCAGCCATAAGCCCTGATGTGCTGCCATCATCACTCCTTTCACCCAATTTAGCTATTAAGTTCAGACCACAGTCTTATTTGGAATCAGATAACTATTATGCACTGTGTCTGGACAGCTTTATTCTTGCACAACCTACTTTCTTGAACTTGGTTTTCCATAATTGCCCATTGGGTGTTAAATTTACTAAGCAAAAGTGCATGTTCAGGGTCGCCAAATGGTTAAGGCATAACTTATCAATTTCAACAATCAGGAGTTTTATATCTCCATCCTTATCTAGAGACAAACATATTGCTGGTTTTTCAGTAACCTCAGAGGTTCAAGGCATTAAGAGCAGGGACATCATTCAAAGATTAGAAGCTTCTTTCGAACCACTTAGAAGTGGCAAGGTTCCCCCCCTCACTTTATTTAAGACATTTAAATATCATGAAATCATTAGTGTTTCTAAGTAGCATACTTAAAAGTAATCCATACAGAGAATAAAACGATAAAAATCCATCATAAAAATGAACATAACCTGGCATTTAATTTAACATGTATGTTCCCTAAACTTTTATTGTTATTTATGGTTATCAGTCATGTGAAATCTTAACTGCTGACTCTTACAAAACAGCATGTTTTTACATGAGTAGAATGTGCACTTTTATTTAAAATGCATCTCTGGGTTATTTGTGGGCCATAGGAATTCGTTCATTTTTTTTTTTTGAAAATATAGTCCAGACCCCCACAAGGTCGGAGGGACAGTGGACCGGCCCCATGCTGAAAAAGTTTGCTGACCCCTGACTTAAAATATGAACAAGAGTGTTTGACAACACATGCCCAGTGTGAAGCATATCGTGCTATTTCTGTTACTCTTTGGAGAAGTCAAGTCAATTGTTGATACAGTACCTTGGATTTTGTTGCTTGGTCTGCATAGCATAGGAAAATATACATTGCATGCAGTTAATGACAGATGAATCAGTTTTTAGATTATGCACTGACACAAGTAACCATATTTTTCTCACCTAGGCTTTCTGTGGTACTGAACACCCAAGGACAATGTATTTATTTATTGCTGTAACAATCACAGTTATAAAACTAGACAAAAATAAAATCTAACTTGTATCTTCATCATTATGCTAAACGTTTAACTAAAAATATCTGGTATTTAGCATTCCAAGTGATAATTCCTTAATAATTCTTAGCTGATCAGTGAAACAACCAGTTAAAAATAACTTCAGATTACTGACCATGTCAATCTCAAAGCTGTCTCTTAATGCTTGTTAACATACCAATTTAGTTAGAATGGTTGCTTAAAATGCTTTTTGAATGTTTTTAAAATTACCTACTTAACAAATTCAATGTTTTAAGGTAATTTGTTTCAATTACAAAAGACTGTAGAACATAAGCAAGAAGCTACATGCATGATTGCATCAATTGGCAGAGCCAGAAGTTGAAAAGACAAGAGTGGATTCTTCCATTGTTGAGATGTCTGCAAAAAGAAATTTCTTGTTTGTTAATGTTTGTTTAATCACAGAGACTATCTAAGAGACAGAAGCAGAGAGGTTTGGATTTGAATAATAAGTAAAAATTGGCAGGAAAGAGGGTTGCATATGATGAAGGTTGCATACTATGAATAAGGCCCCCTGACTGTTAAGTCCAGTTGCAGAAAACTCTGGGGCTGCAGCACTCATCTCGCTTTACAGGCCGAGGGAGCTGGCATTTGTCCGCAGACAGTTTTTCCAGGTCATGTGGCCAGTATGACTAAGCCGCTTCTGGTGCAACAGAACAGCAAAACCAGAGCAGTGCATGGACATGGCGTTTACCTTCCCGCTGCAGCGGTTCCTATTTATCTACTTGCACTTTTTGGCCTGTTTTCAAACGGCTAGGTTGGCAGGAGCTGGGACAGAGCAATGGGAGCTCACCCCATCACGGGGATTCGAACCGCCGACCTTCTTATTGGCAAGTCGAAGCGGCTCAGTGGTTTAGGCAACAGCGCCACCCATGTCCCACCCATACTATGAATAGGTTGCAACTATTTCTAAGGTGCTACCTATGAATCATTTAGGGACAGGATATGGCTAAGCAGACTTCATCCTGAATATATACGTTCTGTTGGTTAGATATGTAGCAAATCTGGGAGGATGTGTCCAACAGGTTTGGGTGGAGTTAAACTTCCTTGTAGGAACAGGATTGTAGTTTTGAAGTACAGTACTTCTGGATCTGGTCTTGGTTGTTTTTTTAAAGACAACCAGATGGCAGTTGTGGCAGTGATTCTGACTGGTGCACCAACTGTGGTCTTTGCTGTAAAGGGTAGACCTTGCCACAAGCTACTTCCACTTTCATCAAGAGGTCCGGAGGGTGGCAACACGAGAACGGGGCCTTCTCTTCAGTGGCTCCCCATCTGTGGAATGCTCTCCCCATAAGTGAAGTTCACCTGGCGCCTTCATTATACAACTTTAGGCACCAGGCAAAAACATTCCTTTTTACCCAGGCCATTGGTGGATCTTATTGACATCCAACACTCTTTTAGAAAGTGGTTCTTTTTTGGGATTGTTTATTGGGTTATTGCTTTGGATTTGATTTTATATGTTGTGGTCTTGTTGTGAACTGCCCTAAGACCACTGGGTATAGGGCGGTGTATAAATTGAATAAATAATAAATTATAATAATAAATTCATGTGCTGTGGATGGGCTTAAGTATGTTGATGCAAAATGGAGCAGCTAGACTGATGTCAGAAGTCCATCTTTGTTATTGTGTGACATATGGTTCATTCTTAGGCCATATTGGGTCGTTTTGACCCTTTTAAAGCTCTAACCAGTTAGGGAGACTGGATGTCTGAAGGACTATCTTCCTCCCAAAAGAAATTTTCCTCCATACTTTAGTGTAGTGGGGAGACTCTACTGTATTGTCCACTTCCATCAGAGATGTGGCCATCGGTCACAAGTGACAGGGCTTCTTAGCAATGGAAAGTTTTCGTGAGGAGTTTGCTGACCCTCTCTATGTCTTCAGACTCCAGTCAAAAACATTTCTTCCTTAGCTCTAGTGATAAATACCACAAAATGTATCGGTGGCTGTAATGCTTATGGTTTATTTAGGTTTTTTTTTTTTTGTAGGGGGGAGTTGTTGGTGCTCAGATTTTATGTATTGGGTTTTTATTATTAAAAATAGGATAGTTTTCATTGAAACTGTTACAGTGGTACCTTGGGTTAAGTTCTTAACCTGAAACTGTTCTTAACCTGAGGTACCATTTTAGCTAATGGGGCCTCCTGTTGCTGCTGCGCCGCTGGAGCATGATTTCTGTTCTCATCCCGAAGCAAAGTTCTTATCCCGAGGTACTGTTTCTGAGTTAGCGGAGTCTGTAGCCTGAAGTGTCTGTAACCTGAAGCGTATGTAACCCGAGGTACCACTGTATATCTCAAGGACTGCTTTTCTCAATATGAACCTACCCCAACTGTGAGATCGTCTTCTGAGCCCCCACCCCTTGTGTGCCCCCTCCTTGACATAGCTGTCAAGTGTCCCTTATTTGAAGGGACAGTCCCTTATTCCAGCGCCATGTCCTGCTGCTGTCCCTTATTGATGGATGTCCCTTAAATGTCCCTTAAATGATGTCCCTTAAATTTCAAAGGAAGCAGCTCCTCTCCCTGCTGGCCAGGGAGGAGGGAGGCTTCAACTGTGTTGCTTGGCTGTGTTGCTCACCCAATAAGAAGTCTAAGAACGACTGGGGGGTGGAGCTTGCATGTGTGATGGCCTGGAAATCCGATTCAGAGGCTGAACCGGAGGAATCCCAGCCTGCACAGGAGTCCCTGCCTCCAGGGCTGGCTGAACTGGGGCAGAGCCTTGATTCTGAAGCGCCTGCACCTGTGCCGGATCCTCGGGAGCAGGCACCAGGTGAATCCACTCTGGCTCCGGAGGTGGTTGAGGACTTAGTGCCTACAGGTGAGTCTCCCCTGGGTCCAGTAACCCTTCAGCCTCTCCTGAACTGCAGAGGCTCAGGGCAGAGAGGCGAAGGGAACTGGTTTCTCCCAGGAGGAGTGCTCGCCTTAAGGCCAGGAGAGGCGGGTCTCCTGGGGGCCGGGACCGCCCCTGGCCTCAGAGAAGTTAAAGGCCAGTCAGCCCGGTCCCAGGTTGCGGGAGCAACGTCGTTGAAGAGCTGTTTCGGCCAGCACCCAGGCCGGTTCCCCCAGGGTTCCTGTCCTTGCCCGGCTCCTCGCTGTGGACCCCGCTTCACTCGTCGAGGACTGTCTGCCGACCCTCGACTCCTGGACCTCGCCCCACAGTAACCTCCCCCCTGGACCAGCACAGCATGCCTTGTGTGTGGCTAGTTAATGCAAGCTGAGGGGGGTTTTGAATGCTGGACGCCAAAGTGTGCTGCTGCAAACTTTGCAGTGTAAAGCCAGGCCGGGGAGCCATCTTAAGTTGAGGCTGCATAGGCCTTGTGGTGCATGTGATTCAGATTCTAATCAGTTGAACCTCTGGTTACAAAGTTGGTTGGACAGTGTTCTCGAAGCTACCAGCATGAGTTTGACCAGACTGCAGGATGACAGGAAGACTGGAGTGCCTGGAACACATGAGACTGCAGGTCCCTTATTTTGGCTGCTGGTCCCTTATTTTCAAATCTGTAAGTTGACAGCTATGCTCCTTGAGAGGTCCAGAGGGTGGCAACACGAGTGCAGGCCTTTTCTGCATTCCCATTTGTGGAATGCTCTCCCCAAGGAGGTTAAGCTGGTGCCTTTAGGGGCTAGGCAAAAATGTTTTGACATCCAATTCCCTTTTAAATATGTCGTTGGGGGGCGGTAATTAGTTTGTTGTTCTTATTTTTACTACGTATTTTGCGGTTTTTATATTGTTTTTTTAAAAATTGCCCTGAGATCTGCGGATGAAGATTGGCATACAAATTTAATAAATAATCATATTAATTCTTTGCCAGCTATTGTGAAGTTGAAGGGGCAAGATAAAAAAAAGAATTAATAGAAGTTGCGGTTGCAATAAAATCTGAGTTAGAAATTTAACATTCCTGTCAGCAGCTTTGAGCACTCGGGGTTTTGTGGGAATGGCATCCATGAAACAGATGCATAGTTTTATGTATTAATAAATAATAATTTTTTATTTATACCCCGCCCTTCCCGGTTCAGGAAACAAGGCTCAGGGCGGCTAGCAACAAATTTAAAACACTTAACTGATGCTAAAAAAAACCGAAACAGTAGAACAATCCAGAAAGAAGAAACCACTTTTATTTCTAGTTCCTCTTGCATTCCGTCACATCAAAGCCACTTCTTACATTGCGAAGCATGAGATATGTGTTGTAGCAGAACATCAGTTGGGGTTGCTGCTACTGTTGGAAATAATCATCATTTGGATTGATGTATGTTTGTTTAAAATGCCAGCACTTTCTCCTGGTGCTCCTTATTTCCTTCATATATCAGCATAGGGAGAGAAATTCTTACCCTTCCTCAAAATCTCTGCACATACCGGAGAAGTTGGGAGAGATTGGCAGCAAAAACAAATGAAGCTTGCTAGTTGGAATCTGTCTGTCTCAGGAGACATTGGAAGAATCCCCTTTTGGGGGTAAAGCAAAACTGTTGGAGAGTTGTAGCGCCTGCTCTGGTTGTAGGGACTGATATGGGAGAGACATGTTTTGTTGCAGATGGGTCACATGAAGGCATCCATTTTTGTTGCAGGTGCACCGTGGTGCTTCTTCTCTCTGTGGTCCTCCCAGCAGTCGTTCCTCCTCTGGTCATTGCTGTGTATACACAACCTGTCTTGTCTGTCTCGAGGCACCACAGTCATCTGCAAGAGATGCCTATGTGGTGGAGTTAATGTTGCCATTCTTCATGTCTCATTTGCAGAGTTCTTTGGTCTGGCGGACAGGCCTAGTGCCTGAAGCTAGCTCCTCATAGAGCAATGTCCTTGAGATCCTGCCACCCTCTATTCTGGGTACATGACCAAGCCAGCGTAGAAGTCATGTCTCAAGCCTGAGACGGAAGCGTGAACATACTGGGAATGTGGGTTTGGAAGAGCACATCTTTCTTTGAGACTCTCTCCTGCCATTTGATGCCCAAAATCTTCCTGGTGCATATGAAAGGCATTGAAGCAGTGTTTCTGGTGGGTATAAACTGGTACACCCAGCCAATATTTGTAGGCACCTACTGTATATATGGGACGCGGGTGGCGCTGTGGGTTAAACCACACAGCCTTGGACTTGCCGATCTGAAGGTCGGCGGTTCGAATCCCTGCGACGGGATGAGCTCCCGTTGCTTGATCCCAGCTCCTGCCAACCTAGCAGTTCAAAAGTGCAAGTAGATAAATAAGTACCACTCCAGTGGGAAGGTAAACAGTGTTTCCATGCGGTGCTCTGGTTTGCCAGAAGCGGCTTAGTCATGCTGGTCACATGACCCGGAAGCTGTATGCCGGCTCCCTCAGCCAATAAAGTGAGATGAGCGCCGCAACCCCAAAGTCGGTCATGACTGGACCCAATGGTCAGGGTCCCTTTACCTTTTACGGTATATTAGTTGATATTCTAAAGCTGTATGCAAAATGCTTCATTTTGCTAGTGGCATGTGGAAAGAGCACATTTTACTGTTGCTCATCATGCTGGCATAGGGAGGAGCTGGAAAAGGCTACCTCTGTGTAGCCAAAGACGTCTCACTATCCTAGTGTAGGGAACAGGTGGCGCTGTGGTTTAAACCACTGAGCCTCTCGTGCTTGCCAGTCAGAAGGTTGGCGGTTCGAATCCGCGTAACGGGTTGAGCTCCCATTGCTCTGTCCCTGCTCCTGACTACCTAGCAGTTCGAAAGCACACCAACATGAGTAGATAAATAGGTACAGCTGCAGCGGCAAGGTAAATGGCATTTCTGTGTGCTCTGGTTTCCGTCACGGTGTCCCATTGTGCCAGAAGCTGTTTAGCCACACTGGCCACATGACCTGGAAAGCTGTCTGTGGACAAACGCCGGCTCTTTCGGCCTGAAGGCGAGATGAACACCACACTCCATAGTCACCTTTGACTGGACTTCACCATCCAGGGGTCCTTTACCTTTTGACTTAATCATAGTAATGTGGGAAGGAGCTTTTTGTCCTATAGTTTTTAATACCAACAACATAAACAGGATGGACCTGTTAAGGTGGTTTCATTGCATTTGACAAACTTGGATTACACTGTGCAGAGAACCAAACTGACATTTCCTCATTGGGAGTCAAATACTCTTTTCAGTTATACCACACCAACTTTACTGGTGTAACAGTGTTAAAAATTCTTCCAGTAAGCTTTTTTTTTTTAAGGAAATAAAAATTTCTTGGGAAAGGGGGGGGGGGAGAACTTCAGATAATTAAGTACTTTCAATGCTTTTCAATAATCTTTGTGGATCTATCCCCCCTTGGCTATGCCCATGTCTACTACTACAATTTGTTTGGCAATTTTTTAAAGCAGTACCTGGAACTAGTTTACAATAGTGCAATCGGAGCACCTCTGCATGTAATGTTCTACACTCCCCAACCTGTACCTTTAAGTATTTTCACTTCTCTTTCCTGTGTAAATGGAGTTGAAGAGTGCTGCTATTTTGCATCTCAATTATCTCTTGTCCCCCTATTCCCTGGGCATTCTCTTGGCTATGTAGTTGACTGGTAGTTGGCTGGGTATCAATTGAAACTCACCTGAGGCAAAACCTTTACAAGTTGGACTGCAGCTCAGGGTATCCTTCAATTGACCACCTAGCCTGCTACACTCGAAGAAACCCAAAACCTGTTTATATGTAGCCAATGAACTTGAACTGAAACATTCGCTTTCTTTCTAAAGTACCATTTTGCTTTTGCTTTGTCTTCCTGATTTGATTTTAAAAAAATAAACTTTATAAAATTTGGCTGCTGTGGTCGTGGCTGTAATTGTGCCAAAATGCAAAGGGTTATATCAACCTTCCATAGGCTTAAGGACTTGGTTCATGCTATGTGTGTGTATGACTAGTGGTCAACAGATTAAAGCAAAATGTGTTGGGCTCAAGAAAGAGCTCAGCATGCTCTGCCTCAAAGCACTTAAGTTGCATAGCACATTTGTGATACGTACAGGTGTTTACGGAGCTAAAATGCAAGAGAGCATCAGGGATGAGTGAAGGAGAAACTAGCTTGGCTTCTTTACAAGTTCTCTTTAAGACCAAACTGGAGGTGAGGGCAGTTGTTTAATTGTGTAGTCGTGTCCAACTCTTCATGACTCCATGGACCAGAGCATGCCAGGCACTCCTGTCTTCCACTGCCTAACACAGTTTGGTCAAACTCATGTTAGTGGCTTCGAGAACACTGTACAACCATCTCGTCCTCTCTCGCCCCCTTCTCCTTGTGTCCTCCATCTTTTCCAACATCAGGGTCTTTTCCAGGGAGTCTTCTCTTCTCATGAGGTGGCCAAAGTATTGGAGCCTCAGCTTCAGGATCTGTCCTTCCAGTGAGCACTCAGGGCTGATTTCCTTCAGAATGGATAGGTTTGATCTTCTTGCAGTCCATGAGACTCTCAAGAGTCTCCTCCAGCACCATAATTCAAAAGCATCAATTCTTCGGCGATCAGCCTTCTTTATGGTCCAGCTCTCACTTCCATACATCACTACTGGGAAAACCATAGCTTTAACTATATGGTAGCCATGTTTATTCATGTGCTTGCCCTGCTGAAGTGTAAATGAGGGAATCATGGGAAGCCACGCTTAATACCAAAGAAATGTCTGTGGGAACCTTTCTCCCCCACTTGCCTTTCATATCCCAATATGCCCCCTCTAGCCCAACGACATTGCTGTGATAAAGTGAGCTGGACTGAGAGAACAGTGCCTGGAATGACTGCTCTTAGACCTATGAGGATGGTTCACCCCCTCCCCCACTCTGCTTCACACACATTTACCATTTGGAATTGAAATTAGACCCCACTCAGCTGCTTAATATGTTGACATGGCAAGCGTAGAAACAGTAAACATCTACGGTATTTTGGTCCTTCACTTCGTCAAAGAAGCCCGGTGTATTTTGACCAGGCATAGGCAAACTCAGCCCTGCAGATCTTTTAGGACTACAATTCCCATCATCCCTAGCTAACAGGACCAGTGGTCAGGGATGATGGGAGTTGTAGTTCCAAAACATCTGGAGGGCTGACTTTGCCTATGCCTGGTTTTGAGCTTTACTGTGGTCTTGGGGCAGTAGAATGCAAAGCAGCAATGATGAAGCCTAGAAGAAGTTCCTCAAAACCAAAACAAAACCCAATGAATTGTCTTAAAAATTGAGAAGCTTGCAGTGGGTCCAGTTTTACTGGTATAGAATTGTTTAACCTTTTCCCTAAGCCAATAACGGCAATATATGCAGGAACAAGACTCTTTGACTCAGAACCAGACCAGACTCTTTCTAATTAAAACTAGGAAACTTATGGCACACGATCAACATTTTTAGTAGAGGGTGGTAGCAAAAATGAAGGCCTTTTTTTGAGTGCTTTTGAGGGTGAAAATGTTGCATTTTTTTTTGTAAATATACATTTTGCCTCTTTTGTATGTGAGTACTTATTATTGCAGGTGGCGCTGTGGGTTAAAGCCTCAGCGCCTAGGACTTGCCGATCGAAAGGTCGGCGGTTCGAATCCCTGCGGCGGGGTGCGCTCCCGCTGCTCGGTCCCAGCGCCTGCCAACCTAGCAGTTCGAAAGCACCTCCGGGTGCAAGTAGATAAATAGGGACCGCTTACCAGCGGGAAGGTAAACGGCGTTTCCGTGTGCGGCTCTGGCTCGCCAGAGCAGCGATGTCACGCTGGCCACGTGACCCGGAAGTGTCTCCGGACAGCGCTGGCCCCTGGCCTCTTGAGTGAGATGGGCGCACAACCCCAGAGTCTGTCAAGACTGGCCCGTACGGGCAGGGGTACCTTTACCTTTACCTTTACTTATTATTGCACTAAATGTCCCTTCTTTTATAAAAGATAATTATGAGTGTCTTAAGTTCCGAGATAACATAACAGCAATCACATTGTTCCTGATTTTATTTATTTATTCATATTCTCATGTTTTGCTGTGCTTGCCGGTTTTGGTTTGGCAACTAGATGACAAACTGCAAGAAGCTTTTGTTTCTACTCCTCCTACGCTTGTAAAAAAAAAAAAAAAGCACTTTACTAATCAAAAATATGAAGTGAAAAGCCCCCAGTCTGGTGTTTTTGGTTTTAGTTTTAAGATGTATTTCACAATGGTACTTATCAGTTCTATGTAAAAGCATTAGATTGTGTGAAGTATTATTGTTTAATAAAGGGATGGTATCTCTTTCTGACATCTGTAATAACACCTGCTCCCTCCCAATCATTCCTGTGAGGTAAAGGTAAAGGTAAAGGGACCCCTGACCATTAGGGTCCAGTCGTGACCGACTCTGGGGTTGCGGTGCTCATCTCGCTTTATTGGCCGAGGGAGCCGGCGTTTGTCCGCAGACAGCTTCTGGGTCATGTGGCCAGCATGACTAAGCCGCTTCTGGCGAACCAGAGCAGCGCACGGAAATGCCGTTTACCTTCCCGCCGGAGCGGTACCTATTTATCTACTTGCACTTTGATGTGCTTACAAACTGCTAGGTTGGTTGGAGCAGGGACTGAACAACGGGAGCTCACCCCGTCGCGGGGATTTGAACCGCCGACCTTCTGAACAGCAAGTCCTAGGCTCTGTGGTTTAACCCACAGCGCCACCCGCGTCCCTGTGAGGTACTGCAGATCTAATGATTCACTTGTACAGTCCCCTGCCCCACTTCAGCCTGATGCAGATTAGAAGTATGAATAAAAAGCAATGTGGAATTACTAACTTTCAGTTACTTAACCGCCACATCAACACAGAGTATTAAAGTCACATTTTTCATGATGTTGTGGGAAGTTAAGACATTCCACTTCCGCACCTTGAATGTTTACTTCATGACTTCACTATGCATTTGTCTTTTTGCCTCCCTTGATGTTTATTTGATGAATAATCAAAGGAATACAGAGCTTGGCAATGGACTAAAAGATGAGCAGAGCTTTCTTTTCAGCTGGAAGTCACTGAAACTCAGTTCTGGCACCTTTTTGGTGGGCGCCATTGCCGAGGGAAGAATTCATTGCTGAGAGAAGCATTTTCCTAGAAAAATAGCACTGAACTCAAATGCTTAAAACAAAATTTGAAGCTAGTATTGTGCATTGTGATTTAAAAGAAAGTTAAATTCTTATTAAGAAGCTGCAGCTCCCTCAAATTTCATTAATAACAGGGGTGGTTAGAAGACCAGAGCAATGACTATCAATAATCATGCATGGGCAGGTTTGTGGTGGATGTGGGGGGGAAATACATTTTATTTATTGGGGTAACAACTAGTGTTGTCCCCCCTCTGCTATAAACCTAACTGGAAAAAAGCCATAATTTTGTTTTAGAAAAGCAAGGCACAGGCTTGTTGTATTTTCTGACCTTGTAGGAATGGTTCTTTTGCTCCTTTCATCTCCTTCCTTTTCTTTATTGATCTAAATGAAGTCCTGGTTCTTAATGCGTCTTAGTTTCCATTTAATTTCATTATGTTTTCTTTTTATTGTATAGCCTCCACCGGCTTTATTGAATTCTATTATTTGAGAGACACAAAAAGTCTTGACTGATCATAATTCACAGTATTAATTATACCACCCAAGCACTATGTACACTTAATAATTTGAATGTGATGTGTAGAATAATGAAGAAATCAGTACTCTGTACAGTTACATTAACAAGTAATTTGAAAAATGAATTTTGCTTCACGAATGGATGAGGTTTGTACGCTTCTCTAGTACTTATGGAGATGATGAAAGTCAAATTATAAATGCAGCATCTCTCTAAGATTAATTCCAATACTATTACTTACTAACATTCTGCCTAAGGTGTCTGTTCTGTCACTCCCATGCCCACATAATGTCTATTAGCCGTAATGGGAGTTGCAGGCATGCATACATTTGTAAGAAGATAGCAATACCCATTTGGAAAATTAAGTTATCCAACATTAGACAGACTCCTAAAAGCATAGTTTGCTACTTGGAAAATGGCACCCATGGTTTTATTCTCTGGCGTTAACACAAAAGGCCAAGCACTAAAACTTAACCACCCAGCAAAAAGTGATATAATTATTTATTTTAATACAATTATGTAAACAGTAACCAGAAAATATTTCTAAGTCAGACGTATTCTTATTCAGAATATCAAATCCAGCTTTAACTACTTTTTGTGTTAGCTTGCCAGCAGACCATCAAGCTAATTCTACATAATGAAAAATAACACTCTGTAGTTGCATAAATTAGAAGTATTTTTGCAGCATTCAGTGAAAGAATTTGAATGAACTTCACACTATCTCATCTTCCTTTTTCTCTCTTTTGTCATTCACACATGCCACAAAGCATGATTATTGTGTGGCAAGTCCCCTCCCCCATGTGAAATGAAGACACTGGACACATTATTTGAGGTTAATGGGCATAAAAAGGCCACAACTTTATTGATTACAGAATTGAAAGGTATTGGCTTTAGGCATTGGCTCCTATCGACTACCCGGCATGGAGACCGGGAAGGGTTGTCCACAAGCCGTGGGAGTCCTGTTGAAGTACGCCAACTAGGATCCCACGGGTGTCACCGCTCGGGGGAGTGCCGGAGGCCCTTACCTCCCTAGGTTTCGGACAAGGCAACGCCCCCCAGAGTCCTCTACCGGACTACCCTTTTCATTGGGGGGAAGGTGATGGCGCTTCCTCCCCCCCACTCATTTGCATAACAATTAACCCCTGCCAATGCCTAACCACCAATACCGCGGAAGTTGTGACATTTGCTACGAGGTAGGCGAAAAAACCAAAAGGCTCGAAGTGCGCCAAATTGGAAAAATTCCTACCAGGCCCCTTGCGGCGACCAACCGAAGTCCATAGCAAGGTCATAGCTAGCTAAGCCTAAGGGTGGGTGGGATGGGAAAAAACATCTGGAAAGGGGGAAAGTGGGTCATCCCCGGGCGTGCCTGGCCTTAAATAGGCTAGGCCCCACCTCCCCGGTCCGCTGATTGGCGGGCTGGGTCGAAGACACGCCCGGAGATTCCCTGTTCACGCGGGGGCAAAGGCCAGCCCCCGCGAGTGTGTGGGAGGGATTAGCCTGCAACCCCCTCTCCTCCCAGGTCGGAAATGGCTTTGTGCATAAGGCAGCCACACCTGTTCAATTCCTCCTATTAGTGCTGGGAAGCAACAAGCCAGGATCCCTGGTTTAGTGTTAACTCCAAACAATTGGTTGCTTTAGATTTCACTCCCACAAACCCACAAACTCTGGTCCAGGTTTCCTACACACTGTAGTTCATTGGTGTGAAATAAATCACAGTCCTAACACTTAGCCAGGCATCATGGTTTGTTTCCTCGACACACTAGTCAGAAGGAGGAAATCAGCTCTGATAGACATGATCACAATAAATCATTATCCATGGTTTAATGAGATGCTCAAACTCACCCCATTTGCTAGCTTGGCTATAATGGCCAGGTCCCACATTGTTTTTATAGTCCCAAGTGTATGAAAGATTCTCCAAGTTTATATATAAGTTTGAACCTTAACAGTGCACATCAAAGACTTGTAGACAGCCTGAATTTAGATATTGTCAAAACAAGCTGTCACCAGTAACAATTTTTGGGATATATTATAGAAGGGAAAGAGGCTGGCGTGTCTTCTCATTTACACCTCAGGACTTGGAATGGTATTTTGACTTTTGAAGCTGTATAATTGAGACTAAATTAAATGATAAATGATACATTCCTATTTTGCTGCTGAAATGTTCCCTGTTTTCTTTATGAGGAAAAAAAATACCCAGTTAATATCGTATCCTTTGAAAATCAAGATTACACATTTGTCACCGTTTTCGTCACGTACTGGAATGCAAAATAGTTTGGATATGTAGATTCTCAACTCTGCTCATAGATCATATCAGTTCACATACTGAGAATCCCTAGTTGGTTTCCCAAAACAATAATAATGGAAAAACATGACACTTTAACATCTTGGGGGGCAGGGACCTATTTGGAGAATGCAAATGGTATTTTAGTAATATGTATCTTAGCACTGTTCTTAAATGCACAATAACTCCACCTTAATACTCAAACCAGGTCAGCATTAATTCACCTATAATGTAATTTATATTTTGCTTTCTGCCTCTTCCTAAGGATATTTTAAACTGGCAAGATGTGAAGGAATGGGATTGTATAACTGTCAAGCAATATTAAAACACAAAGGCAGATGGACCCTTTCTTGTGCCAGAGGAAAACTGTGTGTGTAGCGATGCAAGCATTTGCCAGTTATGGGCAGTTCAGCTAGGGACTGAACATGAGCCTAGTTATAGACAAAAATGTCTGCCTCCATAAGCAGCAGAGATCCCATTTTCCCTGTGCAAGTATTTCCTCCTTAAAGTACTGCTACATGCATTTTGCAGCATCCTGTTGAGAACTGATTTAACATCCCCCCCCCCACTTGCTGAGGAATAAGCTAATTTCCTAAACTGTTCTGAGATCAGAAATGATATGTAATGAAAAATCAAACATTTCCACAAAGATACTCACTAAATAGTTAATGATTTATGCAAACTCTGCGTATGCCGTGTCTGATCTGCCGATTTCTTTAGAATCCTGCAGGATGCCCTTATACAGTGCAAAGGATAAACATTTGGGAGGAAGGGTTCTGTGACTCCAGAGCCAAGAATTGGTCAGAGTTTTTTGCTCCTCTTGTAAAGAACACAGCGAGCCACATTCGTCGTTCAAACAATTTGTTTATAGAGGTTCAGGAAAGCAACCCTGTCATGGTTATAACCTTTTGATGTTTTGAAGCTTCTGGTTATGCCCACAGGGATGCTACTTTCTTTT
This sequence comes from Podarcis gaigeae, assembly GCF_964106915.1. Taxonomy (NCBI): domain Eukaryota; kingdom Metazoa; phylum Chordata; class Lepidosauria; order Squamata; family Lacertidae; genus Podarcis; species Podarcis gaigeae. Next base: position 64,675,688 of record NC_139686.1, on the reverse strand, counting down.
GTCAAAGAAAGCATTGGTTCTTCGAAGTTCTTAGTATCTCTCCTCCCCCCCCCCCTCAAAAAAGCTTTGAGCTCACAATTGCTGAGTGGAATATTTTTAGCCCTATCTGCCATCTCCCGTGCACTTACTTGAATGTAAATCGCTTTGAGATGAATAATATCTTCTCCTGTGCAAGACTGAGCAGAATTGCTGGCCTTTCCCCATCTTATGAGGATAGCTTTGCTGAAAAGAATAAGATTGGAATGAAATAGGGTAAGGGAAGGGAGATGGGCACGTCTCCTGTCTTTTATGGTCTTAATCCAGTAACACTTGCACACAGCTCTCTGCTCACACTGTGTTGAATTACAATGCGTTCTGAAATCTGGGGAAGTTTCCTCTTGCAGTATAACATATGCACTGCTAATTTTAGGGGGGTGGGAATGCTTCCCCCGCATAGCTGTCAACATTTTCCTTTTTTAAAGGGAAATTCCCTTATTCCAAATAGGATTTTCCCTTAAAAAAAGGAAAAAGTTGACAGCTATGTTCCCCCGTTCTCTTAGAAGGCAGTGGCACCCACCTGAGAGGTGCCGGAACTGAGTTCTGGTGAGTTCCACCTGGAAAAAGCCCTGAATATATGATGGCTAATGAAGGGAACGTGGGTGGCGCTGTGGGTTAAACCACAGAGCCTAGGACTTGCCAATCAGAAGGTCGGCGGTTTGAATCCCCGCGACGGGGTGAGCTCCCGTTGCTCGGACCCTGCTTCTGCCAACCTAGCAGTTCGAAAGCACACCAGTGCAAGTAGATAAATAGGTACCGCTCTGGCGGGAAGGTAAACAGCGTTTCCGTGCGCTGCTCTGGTTTGCCAGAAGTGGCTACGTCATGCTGGTCACATGACCCAGAAGCTGTACGCTGGCTCCCTCGGCCAATAAAGCAAGATGAGCAACCCCAGAGTCGGTGGATCCAGTATTGGCCTCCACAGTCACTTACAATTGTTGTTGTTTAGTTGTTTAGCCGTGTCCAACTCTCCGTGACCCCCCTGGACCAGAGCACGCCAGGCACTTCTGTCTTCCACTGCCTCCCGCAGTTTGGTCAGACTCATGTTTGTAGCTTCAAGAACACTGTCCAACCATCTCGTCCTCTGTCGTCCCCTTCTCCTTGTGCCCTCCATCTTTCCCAACATCAGGGTCTTTTCCAGGGAGTCTTCTCTTCTCATGAGGTGGCCAAAGTATTGGAGCCTCAGCTTCAGGATCTGTCCTTCCAGTGAGCACTCAGGGCTGATTTCCTTCAGAATGGATAGGTTTGATCTTCTTGCAGTGGGATGGAAATAGCCTGGTCCTAAACTCTTAATTCATTCCAGAACAGCAAACCCTGTGAAATGACATAAGGAAATGGACTTTGTGACTTACTTGTTGGGCGGATTATTATTTTATTTATTATTGTACACTGGTCTATCTGTTAATGGCTAATATATGTATATGAAAATAGCATTAGCAGAGGCTTCCCTTCTCTACTGGTGCCACAATTAATATACAGCAACGTACTCTGTGTGTAAAATGTAGCACTCCTCCTGAAATTAATATGTATTTTAAAAGGAACAGTCTTAACACATGGGGTAGATCAAACTGTAAATACCATTTACAAGAAAATATACATTTCACTGCATATGTTTTTTGCACCCCACATCTTATAATCTTGTTCTCAGTTCAATGAAATTTTCAGACTGTAGGTAAACACTATTGTTTGATTTTTTTTTAAGGGTTTGTGTTTGAGCTGAGACACCTTTCTATCCTTTTATGTGTTTGCATTGATGTACAATAATAGGTGGTGAAAGGCTGCTGCTACACTGATGCTTTAATCATAATGTATACTTCACCAACACAAGAGTAAGAATATGAGAGCTGCTGTTGCTTTTGTGCTTTCTAACTGCAGGTCACTGTTCTGTAGTTCCTTTATGGAGAGAAAAAAATGAATGTATTAAAACACTGAAAATATGATCCCTATACAAAAATGCTACATTACATTAATTTCTTACTACCTTAAGAGGTTTGTATTTGGCTGAGGTCTGAATTCAGTTAAACTACTGCTCCTGAAATGAGATTAGAGAAATTCATGTAGAATAAAGATATTATCGTTGGCTGCTAGTCTTGTCATCTATATACTGCCTTCGGGTTCAGAGGCAAACCAGTTGCTGGAGATCAACAGACACTATTTTCCACATGGCCAGGTTGTGGGCTGCTCATATGCATCTGTTTGGACACTGTGGTACTGGAATTCTGGAACAGATAGCCCTATGATCTTATCCAGCAGGACTCATATTCTCTTTTTATTTCTTTTCTAGAAGAATTATGCACTTGAAATGGACATGCCCATGCATGTCTAATTTACAGGTTGTTGTTGTTTAGTCATTTAGTCATGTCCGACTCTTCTTGACCCCATGGACCAGAGCACACCAGGCACTTCTGTCTTCTGCTGCCTCCAGCAGTTTGGTCAAACTCATGTTAGTGGCTTTGAGAACACTGTCCAACCATCTCGTCCTCTGTCGTCCCTTCTCCTTGTGCCCTCAGTCTTTCCCAACATCAGGGTCTTTTGCAGGGAGTCTTCTCTTCTCATGAGGTGGCCAAAGTATTGGAGCCTCAGCTTCAGGATCTGTCCTTCCAGTGAGCACTCGGGGCTGATTTCCTTCAGAATGGATTGGTTTGATCTTCTTGCAGTCCATGGGACTCTCCAGAGTCTCCTCCAGCACCATAATTCAAAAGCATCAATTCTTAGGCAACCAGCCTTCTTTATGGTCCAGCTCTCATTTCCATACATCACTACTGGGAAAACCATAGCTTTAACTATACGGACCTTTGTTGGCAAGGTGATGTCTCTGTTTTTTAAGATGCTGTCTAGGTTTATCATTGCTTTTCTTCCAAGAAGCAGGTGTCTTTTAATTTACAGGTTACTATGCTCTATTATTCCACTGCAGTATACCCACTTGGCTGAAATTGCAAATATGTGTGCTGTAGCATCTATGTTAAATACTGTGTTATGGATATTTAATTGAAGTACAACTGTACACTAATCCTTCAAGAATTTTTGTCAGAGTGTATTTAAATCATATATTGCATTAAATCAAAACGTTCTGGAATGTTTTCTTTTCTATTGCCTGATTAAACTAAAAACGAGTGTGAAAAAGAGTTTGCATAACTTCTTAAACATATCACTTTGCATTTTTATACATATAAAGTTGTGTTAGCAATAGTGATTTTACAATGCTTTATATGTAATACTTTATAGTAAAAGCATGTTTTGCAGCTTGTGTAGTACTTTGAAAATGTTTTGTGGATTAAGCAGTTTTAACTAGGGACAAAGCCAGAAACCTCATTATGTAGTCTTCAGAATTGACTTGAAATTGATAACTAAAGCAATAGCTAAAGAACAGAAACACAGCAAATGTGCTGGACATCTAATTTGTCCCCTGTTCTAAAACACAATATACAATACCTAAAAGCACCATGAGGAATGCTTAACCACCCATCACTTTGATCCACTGTTATCTGGACACTAGAGTTGGTGAAGTTCAACCAAAGGTCATTTATATAGAGAGCACCCCGTATTCCTTTTTGTGGGATGAATTTTACTTGTTTAGAAATGTAAACAGCAAGCTTGGAGGAATGCGGCTACCACACTTCTGTTGAATCCATTCCCAATTTTGCTACTAACACCCAGCAGGAAAGGTTGCCTGTGTCGAGGAAGTGTTAAATATCTCATTTTGTATGGTCCTAGACACCTTGATGGAGATGGTTCCACTGAAGAAATCCTCCATAGATCCTGAGGACTTTAATAATTATCAGCTGCTTGTGAATAACCTCTTTTTGAAGAAGATCCTTGAATATGTAGTTGCTATGAAACACCAGACTCTCTGGGATAAAATTGATCATCCAAATCAATTTGAGTCTGGCTTCAGTCCCTGTCCCACTTTTTAAACTTGTTTTATCTTCAACGTTTCTTCCCTTCCATTAAGTTATAAAATGGTAATTTTGATCCATCTTCATACTGCTTTCTGAATATCATACTTCCATTGAATAAAGCTTTATGTTAATATATTTGCTCACTTTTCATAATATAGAAGGAGGTCCCCGGTAAACAGGCAATATTTTTATTAGATAACTCTCAGTAAAACCATCGGAGAGGGCTAAATATTACTCAGCCATCACAAAATGGTGGTGGTGGTGTTTATTTCAGTAATTCCCAGCTGATTATGACAGTCCTCTATTGCTCTCTAAACCCTCTGTAGAATTTCCCCAAAGCTTTGCCATAGTAATTTCCTTGGGGGGGGCAGAAGCAGGTGGTGGGGTATTATTAGGAGGGGGGCAGGGCAGTAGTGAGACTGGGGTGGTTTGGCCACACTAGAGAAGCCAATCTTGTCATTCCTGCTCATTGTCGCAGTACATGGCAGCAATGCCATTGCCAAAGGCTTGATTCATGATTCTGCCCATCTGTGCCAGCTGCTACTGCAGCAAGGAGTTCCTGTTTCTTTAAGAACTCCTGAATGGAGAGAAAACATTGCTGACTCTCTGCCAGAAGCAAATAACATAAAAGTCAAGGTGGGGAAAGGCTGTAAATAAATAATAAACTGTGTTTCGCCTTTAAAAAATAAAGTCAGCCTAATGCCTGTTGCAATATTTATACAAGCATGTGATAATGAGGGAATCAGCTTATAATGAATCTAAATATTAAAAAGAAGGTTTCAAACATCTGAAAACTAGAAAGTACAGCTTTGCACAGAATCTATACAATTCAAAAACCTGTTAAGTTCAGATTCTATTCTGATGACATGCTTGTACAGCATACATAGCAAAAATGCATTTTGCCACTGTAGTCTTTAGGTTGGCTTTATAAACGGGTGGAAAATATTCTTTATTCATAACTTATTTACGTTGACTTTTGCCTTGTTTGTTTCTTTAAGAACCTCTTCCCTGCTCCTTGTGCAGTGGTACTTCGGTTTAAGAACAGCCCTGTTTATGAACTATTCGGTTTACGAACTCCGCAAAACCAGAAGTAGTGTTCTGGTTTGCAAACTTTACCTCGGTCTAAGAATGGAAGTCGAACAGTGGAAGGGCACCAGTGGCGGGAGACCTCATTAGGGAAAGCGCGCCTCAGTTTAAGAACGGTTTCGGTTTAAGAATGGACTTCTGTTCTGGTGCACTATGTTGGACAATGGTGATCTGATCTGAAATAAATGTAAGTTGCAGGCAATGTGCCCCTTGAATGACTCTAAATTTTGCTGGCATCCATCTTTGAACAGTCAGTCTTGCAAGCAGTTAAGGAGAACACTTTCTCACACACTTGGTGTCTCTCTCTCTCTCTCTGTGTGTGTGTGTGTGTGTGTGTGAGAGAGAGAGAGAGAGAGAGAGAGAGAGAGAGAGAGACAGAGAGAGAGAGAGAGAGAGAGAGAGAGAGAGAGAGAGAGAGAGGTAGGCAGACTTTAAACACATCTCAGCAAGTCCCTTAAAGCTGGCTTTTAAGCCACTCTGTCCGCACTCTGAGAAGCTATTTTTAAACCTTAATGGAAACTATTCAGCATGGTGATGAAAAACATGGAAAGCAATGTGGAAATGGTATTTAGAACTCTGCTTCCAATGAGGAAATAACCATATTTCTTTCTTAGACTCACCCCGCCCCCTGCACCTACCATTTTATATAGCCAATATATCAGGGTTATAGTTCAACTGAGACCCCAACATTTTCTATGTTTCATTTCCTATGTGAGTTAGTGTAGCACAGCAAAAAAATACTGAGTTGGGAATCAACAAGTTCGGATTTTATTTGTCATGGAGTCAGTGAGTGGACTTAGAAAGTCTTACTCCGATTGCCTTAGCCTCACATCAGTAATAAGTCGATAAAATTCTGACCTGAATTATATGGTTGTAGTAAGGATTTCTTAACGTTTACGTATGTGAAGCACTTTGATGTGTTCAAAGTGCTACATAACCACTATTCACTATTACTCATACTATGACACGCTTCTCTTGAGAAACTAAGATAGCAAATAAGAGCTTATTTCAGTCGCTCCTAACAGTCATGAATGCAACTCATCAGTTTGTTTTCTCGTCCCCTCTTCTCTGAGGTTGTTTGTTACATATTCATTGTGTATTACCCTGATTCCATTTCTTCTTGCGATATTTTTGAGGCAAGGAGCAGCTCTTCCAGTTGTATTGAATAATGCTAAATATAAAAGTGGATTGCAGAACTGGACACCAATAAAATAAAGCAAATGTTTTGTGGTGATGAATAGAATAGTCATGGTTGAAGCTTTCTAAACACATATATTAGTTATTAAAATTGTCCAATTTTCCTCTGCCGGAAAATGAAAATGTATCTTTATACAAGTACCGTATGGAAATCTAAGATTTGCATGATAGCATGTAGGGATGAACATAGATTTGTGTTGTGTTTTTAGGCTGCAAATGCATTTCATTGGTTGGTGGTTCATGCCCTGTGCTCTCTGTCTTGTTTCATACACCAGCTCTGAACATTTCTGCCTTCTTTCTGCAATGCCATTTGTGATTCACTGTGGCTGGAAGGGACTAGCCCATTTTCACAGTGCTAAATGTGCATAAATAAGGCTCCGTTTACGCTTGAGAATTCTGTGCCACAGATTCGTCTTGGGCATTTCCTCAGCATTTCCTATCTGTAACAGTATGCTACATTTGAGAGAGAGAGAGAGAGAGAGAGAGAGAGAGAGAGAGAGAGAGAGATTTCACCTGAGTTGAGTTCTGTGTTTGCTGTTTTGAATTATCAGCTCTTGAGGAATATGAGACAGGCAGGGCCAGATTAAAGTTTGATGAGGCCCTAAGCTACGTAAGGTAATGGGGCCCTTTGTATATCCAGCTGTCCTTTGTCAACAACAAACTGTTGCTGTTTTTGTTGTTGTTGTTGCTGAATATATGCTATATGGTAATTTATGGACCTAATAGGTATCTAAAGTCATTTGCACATGCAGAATGTAGGCACCCTATATATAGAAATGAGCAAACCAGTGATATTTTAGGGAGCAGGCTAGGAGGCGGGACCCATTACTTACATCATAGGAGCCTACACAACACAAAACACTGTTGCTGTATGTAGGTTCTATATTATTTGGTTTTTATCTTATATTTTGGAAATGTACATCCAGTTTTCCCCCTTTAATTTTTTGGGGGGGCCCTAAGCTATAGCTTGTTTAGCTTATACGTAAATCCGGCACTGAGCGGTACTAATACAGTGGTACCTCGGGTTACATACGCTTCAGGTTACATACGCTTCAGGTTACAGACTTGGCTAACCCAGAAATAGTGCTTCAGGTTAAGAACTTTGCTTCAGGATAAGAGCAGAAATCATGCTCCGGCGGCGCGGCAGCAGCAGGAGGCCCCATTAGCTAAAGTGGTGCTTCAGGTTAAGAACAGTTTCAGGTTAAGAACAGATCTCCAGAACGAATTAAGTACTTAACCCGAGGTACCACTGTAGTCACAAACTGCTGTTCACTGAGAGGCTCTGCGTAAGCCCGCAACAGTGGCAGTGAAGCATCAGTTCAGTCTGCTCAAAATCAACAAAGTGTAGGGACAAAAGGTTTTGTGAAAGAGCCCTTTGACAAATGACAAATGATTCCATGCCGTGAGTGTGAGGGCATGGGCAGAAGTGACTCACCTGTTGGAGTAGAACCAAGCCAGTAGCTTCCAGGTAGATGTGCGGCTGCTTCTTACCAGGAGGGAGAAGGGAAAGGACATGGCAAGGCAGAAAATGCTCTGGTGGGACTAATCTGGTGCTTCCACCAGTGCATCATCATCACCTCTCTTGCCCTCCCACATTTGCTGGTGAGCTGGCTTTGCCATTTTAAATCTCATGTTTAGTCTTCAAAGGGCCGTGTCCTAATTGATAAAAACCTGGAGCAACTTCTTAAGTTTTCGAGGTAATTAGGTAATTCACGGTGAATCAAATATTTCAATGTTTGCCGTTTACACAGTCTGTTGGTGAATCGTTTTCTACAAAATAAATCTGGAGGGAGAACTCTTGCAAATGCCATGATGAGATATTTCTAAATAAAGACAACGCTTTCTCAATTTTGGAAATGGGAGTATGATGTTAATTCATAGATTTGTTTGCTTCTCTTTCCTTTTTCAATATGAGGCATTACCAAAATAGTGCTTTGCTGTGATATGGACATTCGTACAGTGGTGCCCCGCAAGACGAATGCCTCGCAAGACGGAAAACCCGCTAGACGAAAGGGTTTTCCGTTTTGGAGGTGCTTCGCAAAATGAATTTCCCTATGGGCTTCCTTCGCAAGATGAAAATGTCTTGCGAGTTCCTGCGGGGTTTTTTCCCTCCCCCCCTTTTTCCCAAGCCGCTAAGCCGCTTATCAGCTGATCTGCTAGGCCGCTAAGCCGCTTAACAGCTGATCCGCTAAACCTCTTAACAGCTGATCCGCTAAGCTGCTTAACAGCTGATCCGCTAAACCGCTAAGCCGCTTATCAGCTCATCCGCTAAGCCCGCTAAGCCGCTAATGGGCTTGCTTCGCAAGACGAAAAAACCGCAAGACGAAGAGACTCGCGGAACGGATTCTTTTCGTCTTGCGAGGCACCACTGTATATAAAACTCTTTAGCTGGCACCAATTCTCACAGTTTAATTCCTACAGATTTAATGCACTCAATTCAAAGAATGTTGCGTCATGTGTACGTAAAGCTGGTAAAGTCTCCCTATTTTTCAGTTGCATGTTTTGGGGAAATATGCATTTAATTCATATTGTCTGGAAATGATCAGAAGAAACTTGATCATCTATCATCTCCTGGCTGATGGGGAATCATATTGGTATTTTAGTGATCTCTGTCGAAACTTTGGTTAACCACTCCCAACACATATGACATTTATATTTAAAGATAGAAAATAGTGTACAGCATAAATAGTTTGTACATGGTAGATGTCTATGTTTCCATAGGTTTTCAAATCCGTTAGAACTCTTCATCATTGATTGCCTCTAATATTATTGCACAAATTAATGATCTGATTGGAAAATGTTCAACTCAATGGGGATCTTAATCTTTCTGTCCTTCTTTTGCCTCTTACTTAAAAGTGCAAACATTGTTGTGTGTTGAGGTCCCCAGGGCCACCCCAATAACTCACACATTACACCAAATTTTTGTTTAAGGTTTTTGGCATTATTTTGGCCACAACTTTATTAAAATACAAACATGTGAATGGTTGCTTAGGCATTGGTTGCGACTAGCTGCCCCCACCATGGGGGACAGTCTGACATTCCGCACACCTGTGAAAGTCAGAAAAGGGGAATACACTGGGGGCTAGCGACCGAGCAGGGAACCTGCCCTCAGCCCACCCCAAATGCAGCCAGGAGCTCTTGCAGTGGCCTGAGCCCCTCAACAGGGTGGACAAGCAATAGTTAGCCCCTGATTCCTTTAACAGAATCCCTTGCAGCAGCAGCATTAGAGGGGCAGGCACAGCCAATCCATGCCCCCTCAACCAACTAAACCATAAACTAATGCCTAACTGCAACCTTACAAGTTGTGACGATTTGCTACGCAGTAGGCAAAAACCAACTGGCCCAGCCAATCTGCCAGATGGACAAAATTCCTACCGGGCCCCTGCCCCAAGAGCAGATGATCCCATGACAGGCATAGCAAGGTCAAGCGAACAACCCTAATTCTAAGTGGGGGGGATGGGCAATCCAATGCACGGTCGAAAAGAGGAAGCCCTAGCCTCGTGCAAGGAGTTTTATCATTTCTGGCTGTCAATCAACAAATGGCAACATTAACTTCTTCCCAACGACAAGGGAAGCCCAATCGCATCAGTGGCCAACAGTCAATTAGCCTGCCCCACAACTTTGGAGTGTCCTGGCGGCCCCCACCACAACACGTGCTCTCCATGAAGGAGAACATGCTTTACCATTTCAGATAATATAAACCTTATTCTGCCCCACAACTTTGGAGTGTCCTGGCGGCCCCCACCACAACACGTGCTCTCCATGAAGGAGAACATGCTTCTTTAATCCCCCCCCCCAAGATTCAGTCTCATATAGTATACATGCTTTTCTTCTCCTGCTCCCCTTCCACTCCACCCTAAATATATATCCTGTCTACTTTGTTCAGCGACTTTTTTCTGGGGTAGGACTCTGTTGTGGGGGGGAAATGGTGTGAAGATAAAATGCAGGCAAAATAAAATGAAGCGCAAGGAAGTGATTCAAATGACGTGCTTGCCTGAAGCTCTTCAAAGGCTAGGTGAAATTTTAGGAGGTAAATTGTAATGAACATTGTCAGGCTGACAGCCTGCAGGTTCCATCTTTTTCTCCTGGTGAAAAGGAAGACACCTGCATCTCAAGCTGTGCCCTAGTAATAATCAAATATGTTGCCACTGCCACTCACAATAATGCTTTGGGAAGAAAAGTAGAATGAGGTACTAAGGCTTTAATGTGCTAAAGGTAATTAGCACCTTATTGGGAGGCATGTTGGCCTTTGGATAGGAAATTACCTTTAATTCAACGTTCAGATGTAGGATAAATGTATACACTATTCCTGCTTGCTTAAAACGAGTGTTTGCAAAGGAACAGGAATATAGTTCCTTACTGTTTGCTAGTGGAAGATTACCGGTAAAGGTTTCAGTGCATTGAGATTGCTAATGCTGATATTACAAACAATGATGTGTGGTTAGTGGGATTTCCTGGTTTAGCTCAGGGAAGTTCTGTTTTATTTCCTTTTCTTTCCTTTTTTGCAATTCATTTTTAAATTTTTTTAATAGTTTGTGTGACAGAAAAAGAAGTAAAAACTAGAAAAAAAACTTACAACCACAATCATTCAAAATAATTCAAATTACAAACACAAGCATTTTACTTTTATATGACATTTTCAATAATTTTCCAAATACCACCCACTACTATTTTATTTCCTCTTCTTACTGGATGAGCTGTACTTCAGGCCCTTCTTGCTTTTCTCCTTCACTTCCGCTTTCTACATTGTGTTATTAATTAGAAGGAGATTTATAAACAAAAGGGAGGCAAGTGTAAGTAATTGATTGTGGCCAATTAATGTAATCAATGCAAGTGTCTCTTTCTTTGCTAACTATTAAAGGGCATCATAAGGGACAATGAATCACTGCGCTAAGTTTCTTCTATTGTTTCTATGTTAACACTGCATATGAACTGCATTACAACTAGCCTATAGTCATAAGGTTACGGGATACACTATGTTTCTACACAATGGGCAAAACAATAGCAGAAAAATCCAATCTCCCTTAGCTATAACACACAGCGGCAATGTATGTGAAGTTTCAAAAATGGCATTTGGTGAAGTAAAATTCTATGTGGCATGCAGAAGGAGATACAGAGAAGGGCGCTAGCACTGAATTTTTAAATAAGCAAACCAGTCTGCTCAAGTTGAGCATGTCATATGAGGCTACAGTAAGTGTAGAGAACAACCCTTAAGGTAATCTCTAAGTAAGTCCCCTGACTATACTCCCCACCTGTATCAGCCTGTCCATCTGCCTGTTTCTTCTGAAGAAGAGAGTGTGAGTCTTTTTAGAAGCTACCTACAACCCCTGTTGATTTATTCCTGTTCTCAGTATCAAAGGGAACTGCATACTCTGATCCATCCTAGCTCTGTCAGTTTCCTTCTGCTTCTCACATTTCATAAGAAAGCTGCTTGTCCTGTATGCCACATTCTCACTCTTCATACGCTTGATGTCGTGTGTACAAGCTGGCTTGCAAATTCTTGGAGTAAATTGGTTTTAGGAGTTGCTGGATCACTCCTCTCAAAGGCTGTATTCTTTTCAAATCGACCTTCTGATGTTGAGGATCAAAAACCCAGAATTTATCAGTCAGACTTGGACAGGACACCTACTATTTCATTGGACCTCATTAATATGCTTTGCTGTGAGAAAGATGTTAAATCATGTCAATGGAGACCTGTATATAGTTGTCTTTTGGCTGTCTCCCAATTCACCATGCCTGACTGATGCAGCAAGAGTACAGACTTGAAAAGCAAGGTCCTGGTTTAAACTGAAAATGTCACAAGTTGCTCCACCATGCACTTGCAGTTCTTCACCACAAAATCAGGTTGGAGACGGATCTCTAATTGGCCTAACTCAGCAAAGTTTAGTGAAGATGACAATAATCAAGGAGCAAAGTTGCAAAAACATGAATCAGCATGATAAGATCTCTGCCCTCCAAGAAGGAAGAAGAAGAAGAAGAGTTTGGATTTGGTATCCCACTTTATCACTACCCGAAGGAGTTTCAAAGCGGCTAACGTTCTCCTTTCCCTTCCTCCCCCACAACAAACACTCTGTGAGGTGAGTGGGGCTGAGAGACTTCAGAGAAGTGTGACTGGCCCAAGGTCACCCAGCAGCTGCAGGTGGAGGAGCAGGGATGCGAACCCAGTTCACCAGATTACGAGTCCATCGCTCTTAACCACTACACCACACACTGGCTCTCTCAATTTACATAACATAAAAGGAATTTACATAACAGAGGTAATTGAGAGAAAGCTGATCAAGAAACCACAGCAACGTGCATATTAAAAACATATAAGATTCAGAATGACACTCAAGACTGTGAACCTGTATTGATGTGGTGACGAGCACCCCACTGATAATTAGCAAAATTAACTGATCCAGGGTACACAGATTTCTCAGCGACACTGCCTCCATTTTTTTAAAAAAATGGATTTTGTTTTAGTCTGTTCAACCTCATCTGTTCAACCACAGATTACAAACTCTAGTTAAGGGCAGAGATTATAGCTGTGCCGACTAGAAATCCAAACCTGAACATCCTGATTGATTTCCAAGAATTTCAGATGGTGGCTGGTCCGTCTATAGTTTGTGGCACATCTAAAGCCTCTGCAAAAATCTGGAATGCTCAATAGCGTTTAGAACCTGTTCCTCCTAGCAGAAACTCCTTTTAAGTAGTGAATCACTGGAGGTGCTTGCTGTCAGCTCATTTTCAAGTGTAGTAGTTGAAAGAAACCAACACTGAACATCAAGTGAAACAGTCTATCAGTATATCAATCAAAATAATAATCAGTGGTGACTGCAAATAGCTGGTTTGTAGACCCCTGACAATTGAAAGGGGAGGTCCACAACTTGCACAGGCAACGTTCAAACTGTCAGGTGGTATCCCCAGTGGAATGCAGATTCCATTGCAATAAAAAAAAGGCAACATCATTCATGTTAGGTAAAATTTAGTATGTGATAAGGCACATTTAACACAAGCAAAGGCAGTAACATTTGATTATAGGATTACCGCCACAACTAACAATTACAGGTTATCATCATTCAATTGCTAGGTCTGTACCCTGTGAAAATAGATAGATCTTAGAGTATCAAACCACTTAGCCAACAAAATCCCTCTCTCATTTGTAGGCCCCTTGACAGCATTGCATGTTAAAGGGCAGCAGTTGATGATTAAACCAGAATCTGAAATAATTTTCTTTTTATCTTCCATAGAGCATTTGAACCCTACAGCGCAAAATAATCTAGATATTTAAAAGCATACATTTTTAACAGTTAGGTGGGGTGCTGTTTTTTGATCTCTAACAGAATTATCAGCACACTTACCAAACTTCAGTTTCTTAGATTGTTTGTGAGGAGGACAGAACTACACTAAAATAATACTAGTATAGTGCATGTCATGGTATGTACTGAGGGCATACCTTGTTGAAGTTAAGCAGGTCTGTCTGGATTGGAGATCATTTAGTAATTCAATGCTTGCTGCTTCTAGCTTCATGATGGAAGAAAGGCGGGATGTAATAAATACATAAATGGGAGCTCTCTCTTGCTGGAGAGTGTATTTAGCCCTGTGCTTTGGATCTGGAGATCCAGCCAATTCTTTTATTGATCACCCCTCATGGGTGATCTATACAATCTAATTCCCTCCCACCCCCACTTTTAAAGAAGATTTCTCCTCTTCTTGGCTACCAGCTGCTCATTTCTCCATAAGGAGACTAAGAGTAACACTCTGAGAAAATTGGCTGTATAGTAGTATAAGAAAAAGAGACACTGAATGTTTAGAATGAAGGATACTGATAACGGCCATGACTATTAAGTGTATATTGTGGCCACACTTGCATATCTGTAATTTGGACAAGAGGGCCAAAGCAGCATGTACATAAGGTTCTTGCCATTTGCCCTACTATTTGCCCATCTTCTTCTTTGGCGATCACTCGTAGCTGAGTAAGATTGACTTCCATAAACACGGTTTTAACAGTGAGTCTGTAAGTGACTGCTCACTGGAAGGACAGATCGTGAAGCTGAGGCACCAATACTTTGGCCACCTCATGAGAAGAGAAGACTCCCTGGAAAAGACCCTGATGTTGGGAAAGATTGAGGGCACAAGAAGAAGGGGATGACAGAGGACGAGATGGTTGGATAGTGTTCTCGAAGCTACAAACATGAGTCGGACCAACCTGCGGGAGGCAGTGAAAGACAGGAGTGCCTGGCGTGCTCTGGTCCATGGGGTCACGAAGAGTCGGACACGACTAAACAACTAAACAACAACAACTGTAAGTGACTGTGGAGGCCAATTCTGGATCCACATCCTTCCAGAGTGGGGACGTTGGTTTCCGGGTGGGAGTTGATCACAGTGTGGATTTGCTAAGCTTGCCTTCCTCTTAGCTCGTTTCTCCCTTTTGTCCTGTGTTTGAGTGTCTTCAAAGCCCATGACATCTTTGATAAAGGCTGTTTTCCAAAAGGAGCACTCGCAGGCCAATGTTTCCCGGTTGTTGGTGTTTATACTATATATATATATTTAGATTTGCCTTGAGAGAGTCTTTAAACCTCTTTTGTTGACCACCAGCATTACGCTTTCCATTTTTAAGTTCGGAATAGAGTAGTTGCTTTGGAAGACGATAATCAGGCATCAGTACAACATAACCAGTCCAACGAAGTTGATGTTGAAGAATCATTGCTTTGACACTGGTGATCTTTGCTTCTTCCAGTACACTGATATTAGTTCGCCTGTCTTTCCAAGTGATGTGTAAAGTTTTTCGGAGACACCGTTGATGGAAGCTATCGAGGAGTTGGAGATGGTGTTTATACGTGGTCAGTGTTTCACAAGCATACAGTAAGGTTGGTAGTACAATTTGCCCATCAAGATGATGTTGAACATGCTGCAGTTTTTATTTCAGGGGAACCCCAGCCCAAATCACTGAGGAGATACTTACTCAAGGGGACTGTGTGCACTAATCACACAACAATGACAGCCGACATTATTCTTTTGTGCGCACCCTTCCTCCTTTCTCTGTGTTACTGTAGGTCTTTCTGAATCTATTTGGTAACGCTTCCTCCTTTTGCCTTTCAACTGATGGAATAGGGTGTGTAATATTTTCTCTGCTACCAAGAATACTGTCTCCATATATTCACTATCTGTCACTCCCCTTTTGGTGTTTTCCCACAGATCAGTTCTCCTTGTGCCAGTTTTTAGTAATCTGCTTCCCTACCCCATAGGTCTCACTGCACCCATCCAGTCTCAAAATCTGTCCCTCTTCTTCATTTTCTGTCTTTGTTTTGTTAGTTGCCTCCTCACGGAAGCCTAGTCCCTGTGTTTCTGTGTGTATCACTTGTCTGGGTATTCCTGCTGCTTGCAAGGTTGCAACCTCGAAGCAGTGATTCATGCAGACCTGCTCCATTTGCCTCTTCTGGGGGGTGACACCTTATGCCCCTCTTTCCCTCAGGTTTAAAGGATCCACTCACACTAATGTAAACACAGGCATAATTCGTGCAGTAGTGGAAAGGGCAGCTGCCTCTCTATGTGGTGTGGAGCCAGTGTAGTGTAGTGGTTAAGAGCAGTAGACTCGTAATCTGGTGAACCGGGTTCGCGTCTCTGCTCCTCCACATGCATCTGCTGGGTGACCTTGGGCTAGTCACACTTCTCTGAAGTCTCTCAGCCCCACTCACCTCACAGAGTGTTTGTTGTTGGGGAGGAAGGGAAAGGAGAATGTTGGCCACTTTGAGACTCCTTCCGGTAGTGATAACGTGGGATATCAAATCCAAACTCTTCTTATGTGGATACTGTGGGATGTGATCCATGAGAGGCAGTCACGCCCACCTTCCTTTTCCATGTGATAGAAGGTGGGCGTGACCTAACCTGTCCTGGTAACAAAAGGACAAGTCACGCAGCACACCTTCCTCTTTTTTACTTCCTTCTTCGTTTGACCAGCTTTCAGCTAGGACTGCTCTGCTACCTCTCAGCTATCAGAAGCACTGGGATTATTCCCCCATATGGGGTAGATCCACATGTACATATTTGTAACTAAGCCTGCCTTCAGGAATCCAACTCTGAACTGATGTGAGTAAATTTATTTTATTGACTAGGAAGATTGCTGTGTCTTTGTTCTTTTAAGAGGGATTCAAGGGAACTTACCAGGAACAGACAATTCAGTCTGAGACAGACTGAATTGTATAATAGTGCAAGGCTCACACGAGCCTGCATCCAGCTATCTGCCGTTCATATAAAAGGGGGGAATGTAATTCTGCTACATAAAGGAACTTGCTAGTGCAAGGTAGGAATGATATTAATAAACAATATATCCCCTGCCACCCTGAACATTCCCACAGATACTTGATTTTACAGGAGCCTTTCTTTCATTTATTTCCCATGCCATACCTGCAATTCTCATGTGATACAATTTTAGAATGACTTATCTTACTCTGAATTATCCTCTCAGCTACAAACCATCAACATGTCCATGCCAGAACTTTGCCACTCGGTCACAAATGTACAGGAAGCTGAAATCTACAGGCAGCAAACATTATTTGAATGCTGACATAGCATCATTATATCCTCTGTTTTCTCAAAGGATTGTGGGTCCTTAGTTAGCAGAAAATATGTTGCTTGATTCGTTTAGTCTGGCAAGTATTTTGTTCCTCTCCTAGCAAAGTGGATATATAGTTTCCTGGCTGCTAGAATTTTCCGGTGTCCTCTACAATAAAGTAAAATGCAAAGATCTGGTTTCCTTGCTGGCAAAACATTATTTGCCTTCAAGCTTATATTGAAGATCAGATTTTGTACCCAGCGCTGGGTTTTTAGTGTTCTTTTTGCTGAAAGTGGGAGTTTTATTTTGGTAGCTGGCAAGGAAACATTGTGTCCTTTAGCTGATAGTGGAGATTGGATTCTCATTGACTTTGAAAGAAATGTTTTAGTGTTCAGACTTGCCCTGAAGTGCTTAATTTGAAAACAGGCACTCAGGCGAGGAAAAGTTACCACAGTGCATAAAATAATGCAACATGCTAATAAAAACTTATTATTAATTTCAGTTCAAGTCCTGCCTTAATAAACTTTATTCCACATAATATAGTCTGTTCCTTATCTGCAGTGTACAGAAGATGCTTGGGGTGTGATTTTTCTTGAAATAAATTACTTTTCTTGTACATTATGCATTCTGTTTGTTAAAGAGATTGTTTTAGGTACAGAGAAGAGAATTAAATTTGGTTTTAAAAACTACTTAACAACTGTTTTGAAAATTACAGATCACCTATGATAACCACACTTTATAACTGGCAAATCATAGCTGTGAATTGGCTTGAAAAGCAATCGTGTATGGCATTCAAACATCATTTAACATTCTTACACTTCATTAAATGTACATGTGTTTATCTTTATAATTTGCAAGTTGCCTTATCATATTGCCATAATTGGAAATAATGACTATTTTCCTGAACATAGGGAATTTCAATGTACATAATCAAGCCATGACTGTTGAAATAGCAGCATCAACAAGCCAACAGACATTTTCTTGAATTTCATAAACTCATTTTTCCGTTTCATCAAAATGAATCAATAATAATACTTAACAGGAATAGGATGAATGTACCAAAGAGAAAGTTTTTACAATCTTTTCAGTCAGTTTATTAGTCTTTATGAACTATAAATTGTGAAATTCCCTAAAGCGCTTAGTGATCTGAATGTTTATGTTGCTTATTGCATATTTATTCCTAACTACCTGATTGTTAAAATTCGTGTGCATTGTTCATGTATACTATTCATTCCTTGATAGCCCCATGCATTCAGCTTTGAATAATTGCATCTAGAAGCATTGCGTCACTTTTTCTGATTATCAATTTTTACCTTTCTTCCAAGTCATATAGAACTGCAGGATTTGAGGAGAGAGTAACTTCTATCAGGAAATGATAATATAATATTCTATTCTTGGCGGAAGGAAGCACATGCTTTGTGTATTGGAAATATTTTCTCAATTTGATACTATTATACACATAGCTCAAGGTTTAAACACCATCTTTATCACTAAGCATTAGATTATCTCCAGCTAATATAGTTGGATAAAAATATTATTCAATTATTCCACAATACAGAATGCAACATTATTTCTGTGTCTGCTGAAAATTATTCATGTTAAACTAAGCTAGGAGATATACCTGCTGAGTATCTCTTTGGCTGTTGAAAACAGAGAATGTTTCTTTCTTTAGACACTTGAGGGTTTGCTGTCTATTTTGAGCAAATATCATTTTGAGTGGTAATTAACAACCAAGTCTTAAAAGGGCAGTGTCATCCTTGATTTCATCCCTGTCAAGCATAAACTGTGTGTGTGACTAAAAGATTCGGAAATCAAAGATGGATAAGAAGTTGGCCACGAATCATTCTTACTAAAACAAGCAAACAAACCAGAACAAACAACATTTTCAATGTAAATGTTTACTGAAGGGTTTTTTTATTTGCAGAAAAAGAAACCAAATGTTGTGTCCATGGCAAGCTTCTTCAAGAGTTGCCATATTACTGTTTGTTTAAGGCAGGCATGGCCAAACTTGGCCCTCCAGATATTTTGGGACTACAATTCCCATCACCCCGACCGCTGGTTCTGTTAGCTAGGGATGATGGGAGTTGTAGTCCCAAAACATCTGGAGGGCCAAGTTTGGCCATGCCTGGTTTAAGGGCTGCAGGCACCACTCCACCGTGTAGAGACCACACCTGAACCCATTTGTCATGTCCCCTGAGAAGCTTTCACCGGCAAGGATGGGCAGGGGTCAAGAGAACATGAAACTGTACTAAATAAACTTTTGTACATTTGAGTCTGAAATTTACTGGGGGCACTCAATGACTCTTGGCTAAACCATCTGGGGTACCTTAGTTATAAAAGCATTGATAAATCTTGCTCCATTTGGAATAAAGACAGCTTCTTCCATGCCCTGAGATCTGCGTGGAAGAAAATACATGTGAAAAAAACCCTTAATTGTTCAGGTTCCCCCCCCCCCCCCATGTTGCCCTGTCTTTTGAAACACCCCGATGATCGTTTGACCAGTCAGAGCATTAAAAGGATTTAAATACAGATATTACAGGAGGTTAAAGTTTTTAAAGATGTACCGGAAGCCAGGATTTTCTCTCTGATGAGCTAGTGAAGTATATCTACTTCATGATTGTTCTGTTCAGATTCTTTGGAGAGATATTATCCTTTCTATTTTTAAACTACATGAAATGCACATGCAAATCAGCAGCAGATTTGCCTAATGCACACTTAACACATTTGATCATTAGGTAGAACAGTCAGTTTCAAATATTCACAGGATCAGATTTCTTGTGCCTTTACATTTTGGTGTGTGCTGAGCTAATGAAGCATTATCTTAATTGTGCTAATGCAATAGATTCTCATGCCGTCTCACAGTATATTTTTCAAGCTTTGCAATAATTATCAAATAGCTTTTCATATTTGACCTATTTTTTAAAAGATCTTAAAAGCTATGCTTTAAGAACAATGCCTTAGTGTTCTCTAGGCAATGAGACCAAAGTTGATTCCAATTTCCATTCACATCCTTCTTACATTTTTTTCTAACCTCAAAAGAAGATAATTCACATTAGCATCAGATACTTACTGGTACAATATCATTTAAAAAAACAAAATGGAATAATTACTCTTTAGAATAAAGCTTGGAGGAGAGGCTCATAATTTGCACATTTTTCATGTTTTAATTTAAGGAAAGAGAGGAACAAGCTCTTGCTCGATGGTCCAGTCAAGGGGTTGCATCCAGTGGTGGCCTTGCCTTTGTGGGACACTTGGTTTTGAGATGGCTCAGTCTGTAGAGCATGAGACTCTTAATCTCAGAGCCATAGGTTCAAGCCCCACATTGGGCAAAAGATTTCTGCACTGCAGGCGGTTGGACTAGATCATAGAATCATAGAATCATAGAATCATAGAGTTGGAAGAGACCACAAGGACCATCGAGTCCAACCCCCTGCCAAGCAGGAAACACCATCAGAGCACTCCTGACATATGGTTGTCAAGCCTCTGCTTAAAGACCTCCAAAGAAGGAGACTCCACCACACTCCTTGGCAGCAAATTCCACTGTCGAACAGCTCTTACTGTCAGGAAGTTCTTCCTAATGTTTAGGTGGAATCTTCTTTCTTGTAGTTTGGATCCATTGCTCCGTGTCCGCTTCTCTGGAGCAGCAGAAAACAACCTTTTATATATGTGACATCCTTTTATATATTTGAACATGGCTATCATATCACCCCTTAACCTCCTCTTCTCCAGGCTAAACATGCCCAGCTCCCTTAGACGTTCCTCATAAGGCATCGTTTCCAGGCCTTTGACTATTTTGGTTGCCCTCCTCTGGACACGTTCCAGTTTGTCAGTGTCCTTCTTGAACTGTGGTGCCCAGAACTGGACACAGTACTCCAGGTGAGGTCTGACCACAGCAGAATACAGTGGCACTATTACTTCCCTTGATCTAGATGCTATACTCCTATTGATGCAGCCCAGAACTGCATTGGTTTTTTTAGCTGCGGCATCACACTGTTGGCTCATGCCAAGTTTGTGGTCAATCAGACTCCTAGATCCTTTTCACATGTACTGCTCTCAAGCCAGGTGTCACCCATCTTGTATTTGTGTATCTCATTTTTTTTGCCCAAGTGCAATACTTTACATTTCTCCCTGTTAAAATTCATCTTGTTTGTTTTGGCCCAGTTCTCTAATCTGTCAAGGTCGTTTTGAAGTGTGATCCTGTCCTCTGGGGTGTTAGCCACCCCTCGCAGTTTGGTGTCATCTGCAAATTTGATCAGGATGCCCTTGAGTCCATCATCCAAGTCGTTGATAAAGATGTTGAATAAGACCGGGCCCAAGACAGAACCCTGTGGCACCCCACTAGTCACTCTTCTCCAGGATGAAGAGGTACCATTGATGAGCACCCTTTGGGTTCGGTCAGTCAGCCAGTTACAAATCCACTGAGTGGTAGCATAGTCAAGACCGCATTTTACCAGCTTCTTTACAAGAATATCATGGGGCACCTTGTCAAATGCCTTGCTGAAATCAAGGTAGACCTTCGTGTTCCCTTCAAACTCTACAGTTCTATGATTCAATTATTTTCTTCTACTCACTTAAGCCTTCTGTCCTCCTCCAAACCTGATCTTGAAGCCTGTGTGTGTGTGTTTGTGCGCATGCGTACATACATGCCCATATGGAACAGAATGAGATATAACATGGAGGGCTGCAGTATTTAGTAAAGGTAAAGGTAAACGGACCCCTGACCATTAGGTCCAGTCGTGGCCGACTCTGGGGTTGTGGCGCTCATCTCGCTTTATTGGCCGAGGGAGCCGGCGTGCAGCTTCCGGGTCATGTGGCCAGCATGACTAAGCCGCTTCTGGCAAACCAGAGCAGTGCACGGAAACACCATTTACCTTCCTGCTGGACGTGCTTTCAGACTTCTAGGTTGGCAGGAGCAGGGACCGAGCAACGGGAGCTCACCCTGTCACTGGGATTCGAACCGGCGACCTTCTGATCAGCAAGTCCTAGGCTCTGTGGTTTAACCCACAGCGCCACCCGCGCCCTGCAGTATTTAGTAGGGATAAGCAAAAACTGGTGCTTCTTTCTATGTAGAGAGATAACAGTTACGCCTCTCATGTATTTCACCTTTTAGGGATGGAATATTGATTTAGACCCAATCGCCTTCTCAATCTGGCCCGTGGACAGTTCAGGAATCAGCGTGTTTTTACATGAGTAGAATATGTCCTTTTATTTAAAATGCATCTCTGGGTTATTTGTGGGGCCTGCCTGGTGTTTTTACATGAGTAGAATGTGTGCTTTTATTTAAAATGCATCTCTGGGTTATTTGTGGGGCATAGATATTCGTTCATTATTATTTTTTCAAAATATAGTCGTTTCCCCCCGCCACAAGGTCTGAGGGACAGTGGACTGGCCCCCTGCTGAAAAAGTTTGCTGACCCCTGCTGTACACTAAGACTATCACAGGCCAAGTAAAGGTTTTGCTCACTCTCTGTTAGTTTTCCAGCGAGGGCCACTCTCATATACATTAGTGGCTGCCAGGCACTCCTATAGGGAAAAGTAAAAGGCTGAAGTTGAATATCCAGACCCTATGTGGAAAAGCTTTCCCAATACAGTGGTACCTCGGGTTACATACGCTTCAGGTTACATATGCTTCAGGTTACATATGCTTCAGGTTACAGACTCCGCTAACCCAGAAATAGTGCTTCAGGTTAAGAACTTTGCTTCAGGATAAGAACAGAAATCGTGCTCTGGCGGCGCGGCAGCAGCAGCAGGAGGCCCCATTAGCTAAAGTGGTGCTTCAGGTTAAGAACAGTTTCAGGTTAAGAACAGACCTCCAGAACAAATTAAGTACTTAACCTGAGGTACCACTGTAGTGACAACATGTAATCACATGGGAAAATGCCCTAGGCTTCATTGCATTGTCCATCATAAGAAGTGGCATTTTGCTAGTTTATGCATACATCTGTGTATATGGCAGACTTCTAAATAGCTACTTATTGGCAACAAACTTTCTTTCTTTCTTTCTTTCTTTCTTTCTTTCTTTCTTTCTTTCTTTCTTTCTTTCTTATTATTAATTAAACTGTATCCTGCCTCAAAAAAGCCGAGGGCAACAAATACCAAAGTAGTGAAACATTACAATTTATAAAAAGTGAGCAAATGGGAGGGGGGTATTTTTCCCAGTGGTTCCCAAAAAATGTTCCCTTGCATTGGTATGCATCAACAAACGATCTTGGAAAAAGTTTTGTGGGCTGTTACTATTAAATGGAAGTATTTCCAGAGAGAGAGGAGTTTAATTGATTGTGGTAATGTTAAGACTATGGAGTTTTTGAGCGGTGTTCTGAGGGACCCTGAGGTTCATTGAAAGCTTATAAGGGTGTTTGTCAAATACGTTTATGTTTCGGTTTGTCAAGAAAATGTAAGTCGTCTATTTTACAGAAGTCATCTCGAATAGCGCTGAGTGCCAATAGAATGACAAAGTGTTTACTATATTATTCCAGCAAAGTACTAATCATGTGCTAAAGAGTGACATTGAAGCCTGCAGTTTGTGATTTCTAATGCATGTCAAGATCTTCATTAATATGCACATTAATGGAGCATAATTGACTGTAAGCCAGATGGACAGTGGTAAAATACTTAATAATGAACCTCTTCAATGCAGTATTTGCTGCCTCAAGGAGAACAATAAAAGCATCCACATTTCCTTTAATGTCATTCAATAAAATGCTGGCATATTAGCAAGCAAAATGATCGTGTTGTGCAAGGTCTTTAAAGATTTGGCGAAGTGAAATCCATTAAGCCATAAATTGCTGGAGTGCAAGAGTTTACCAAGAGAGAGCAGAGGAACGTATCTATGTCTTATGACTGTTGCATATATCTATTTATTTTTTTAAAAAAGAGAAACAATTAGTACTGCAGATGGCAATGTGAGAGGATAAGGAAATAATTTCTTCAGCTAGGAAAATAAGTCATTATGAGCTGAGCCCAACGGTCTCCAGGTTTGGGCCTAGCTCATAACCAGCATGTCAGGAATCAGCTAATCTTAGTACTCAATCCATTATCTCGGGTGTGTTGGGGTGTCTGTGAATATATTAGAACAATATTCACTCTAATGCCAATCCTGTTAGTATCGGGATAAAGCTTTTTTACACTTTGAGAAGTCTATAATTGTTTTCAGCTTTCAATTTATGACCTTTACTGCTAGAGTGCATAGTAAATGTTAGCATAGGATAATAGTAGTAGTAGTAGTAGTAATAACAACAACAACAACAACAACAACAACAACAACAACAACAACCTGAAACTGTTCTTAACCTGAAGCACCACTTTAGCTAATGGGGCCTCCCACTGCCGCTGCGCCGCCGGAGCACGATTTCTGTTCTCATCCTGAAGCAAAGTTCTTAACCTGAAGCACTATTTCTGGGTTAGCAGAGTATGAAACCTGAAGCGTATGTAACCTGAAGCATATGTAACCCGAGGTACCACTGTATTAAAAACACAGTGAAACATCAACCGTTTAAAAACTTCCCTGCCTTCAGATGTCTTCTAAAGGTTATGTTGTAACTCATCTTCCTGACATCTAATGGGAGGATATTCCACAAGGAGGGTGCCACTACTGAGAAGGCCCTTTGCCTGGTTCCCTGTAGTTTCACATCTCACATTGAGGGAAACACCTAAAGGCCCTCAGAGCTGGATCTCTGTGTCTGGGCTGGATGATGGAGTGGAGATGTTCCTTCAGGTATACAGGGCCGAGGCCTTTTAGGGCTTTCAAGGTCAACAGAAATACTTTGAATTGGGCCCGTAAACATACTGGGAGCCAGTGTAGATACCTTAGGACCAGTGTTATATGGTCCCAGCAGAGCTCCCAGTCACCAGTATAGCTACTGCATTCTGGATTAGCTGTAGTGTCTGAGTCACCATCAAAGGTAGCTCCACGTAGGGGCGCATTGCATTAAGTAGTATGCCAACAAGCTATGTGGAGACTGCGTTCTGGAATCGCACCTAAAGCCAAAATCAGGTTTAGTCAAAGCCCATTGGGTTCAATAGTGCACGGAATTGCCAAAGTCTTTTTCCCCAGAACCCCGCCCCTTCCCACCCTCTTTTGAATTTATTTTATTTTTTGGCCACATGTATGAAGCTGAATGAGTGCAAGTTGAATGCACATAAGGTGTGGGCTTGCTGCCGTAACTATGGAGTAACCTGATAGGAAGCCCGAGCTGGTATTCCTGATAAACCGTGTCCTCCATCATGGAGAGCATGCATTGTGGTGAGATCATCAGAACTGCCTCCTTATTGTGGGGTGGGGCCATTTGAATAGCCACATCACCCCATTGGATGCCCCTCGGTTGCTGGGGCAGAAATTTGGCCGGTTGGGTTGTTTATTGGCTGCCAAGGGGCTATTTAATCTGCTGCACGTTGCTGGGAACTTTCTCTTTCTTGCAATGTGCACCTGATTACCCGCCCTCCCACCCTATATTTAGTGCTGTTCTTTTGGCCTTGCTATGCCTGTCTAGGGGTCGTCTGTTTTGAAGCAGGGGCCCATTAGGAATTTTGCCATTTGGCAGATTAGCTGTTGTCATTTGGTTTTTGCCCACCATGTAGCAAATCATCACAACTTTGTAAAGTTGGTGGTTAGGCACTGGTTCAATGTTTTTCGGGGGGAGGGGAAGTCGTTGGCTGTGCCTGCCCCTCCATTGCTGCTGCTAGGGAATTTCGTTAAAGGAATCCAGGGGCTCGCCTTGCTTTTGTCTGAACCCTGTCACGGGGCTAGGGCCACACCAGAGCCCCTGGGAGCATCTGGGGTGAGCTGTGAGAGTGAAGCCAACTTTGTGCTCCCCCAGAATGCTTTCCCTTACCGACCTCTGGTGATGCCCAGTTATCAGTCCTGCTCCTGCCACTGTGCAGGTTCAGGTAGTCTGGAACCATGCCTAAGCAACCACTCTCATGCCGTAACCAATAAAGGTGGGGCCAAAAATTATTACTCAAAACCTTAAACTAAAATTCTGTGTCTATTGTGTATTTATTTGGGGGGTGATTTTGGGGGGTCTTCGCACACAACTGAGTCTTTAATCCTTCATGCTGCATATTTATTTATTTATTTGAAATATTATATTCTGTTGTTCATTATCAAATTAAAACAGCATGTGTTACAACAACAAGAACTCAAAGCAGAAATATAGCATAGCTGTCAATTTGAAAATAAGGGACTAGCAGCCTTGAAAATAAGGGACCAGCAGCCAAAATAAAGGACCTGCAGCCTCACCTCTTCCAGGCACTCCAGTCTTCCTGTCCTCCTGCAGTCTGGTCAAACTCATGCTGGTAGCTTCGAGAACACTGTCCAGCCAACTTTGTAACCAGAGGTTCAACTGAATAGAATCTGAATCGCATGCACCACAAGGCCTACGCAGCCTCAGCTTAAGATGGCTCCCCGGCCTGGCTTTGCACTGCAAAGTTTGCAGCAGCACGTGCAACAAAATGGTGTCCAACATTCAAAAACCCCCTCAGCTTGCATTAACTAGCCACACACAAGGCATGCAAGCTCCACCCCCCAGTCGTTCTTAGACTTCTTATTGGGTGAGCAACGCAGCCAAGCAACACAGTTGGAGCCTCCCTCCTCCCTGGCCGGCAGGGAGAGAGGGAGAGGAGCTGCTTCCTTTGAAATTTAAGGGACATCATTTAAGGGACATTTAAGGGACATCCATCAATAAGGGACAGCAGCGGGACATGGCGCTGGAATAAGGGACTGTCCCTTTAAATAAGGGACACTTTACAGCTATGAGCCATAGTATAAAAATACAGGAAAGAAACATATTACTGAAAGCTAGGTATTAAAATCAGCAGCTGTTTGACAAAAATGAAATTAACAGATGGCAAAACACTTAAGGTTGGCACCGGGTTCTGCCCACCCATGAGGCGCGAGGTGAGGCAGCTGCCTTGGATGACAGACTCTGGAAAGTTGGGAGGGGTCTTCGAACCCATCAGCTGTCACTGTCATCACTGCGTCTCGCGCTTACCTGAGAGAGGGGAATGCAGAGACTGTGAGCCAACCCCCTTGGGTAAGTACTGCCCTGGCAATAAGGGGAGAGTGAAGATGGGCATGGGGAGGGGGGAAGAGTAAAGATTTCTCCCCCTGCTTACTGTTTCCCATACTTATCTTCACCCCCCCCCCATTGTTTCCCGTGCTAATGTGAACATAGCCTAAGTCATGGGTAGGCAAACTAAGGCCCGGGGGCCAAATCCAGCCCAGTGGCTTCTAAATCCGGCCCGTGGACGGTCCAGGAATCAGATTGTTTTTACATGAGTAGAATGTTTCCTTTTATTTAAAATGCATCTCTGGGTTATTTGTGGGGCCTGCCTGGTGTTTTTACATGAGTAGAATGTGTGCTTTTATTTAAAATGCATCTCTGGGTTCTTTGTGGGGCATAGGAATTCGTTCTTTTTCAAAATATAGTCTGGCTCCCCCACAAGGTCTGAGGGACAGTGAACCAGCCTCCTGCTGAAAAAGTTTGCTGACCACTGGCCTAAGTCATACCCAGACTAGTTCCACTGAAACCAGTGGACTTAAAACAGTAATGTCCACTGATTCTCAGCCAGTCCATTCAGAATATCACTTAGCCACATGCAACCTACTGAGATTTATTTTGAAACTTTATTAATGGGCACCTGCTTTTTTCCTTGGCGGTCTGATACTACTGGCAGTGGTTGCTAGCTCCATGTAGTGAGTTTGTGCCACCTTGTGCCACCGAAGAAGGCAGGACCCTGTGCCTTGATAACATTATCTGGATTAGGAGGACTCATGCCAGATAACTGAGGGCATAATCAAGTTGCATTCCTGGGTTGATGCAAACCAATTCAGTGTGCTTTTGTGTGGTGTTGGGGATCTGTTGTTGTGGTGACTAACTACAAAGTATATAAAATTGTGCACTATCCCCCATGGGCAAAATTTTCAACTCCTGTGATTAAGTCTTGTGAGACTGATTCATTCCCACTTAATTTAAGTGTGTATTAAGGGTTTACATGCCCAACTGCGATTGTACCCTTGTGAGAACTAACATTCTGATATGGCAGGATTTTCATTGCCCTACCACCGTATCTGCATAAAAGGGCTAGGTTAGAAGCAATACATTGCGGCTTCTGTCACAGTGCAGTGATTACGTCAAGTGTGTGATAAATAAAGTCAGTCAATCAACGATCTGGGATAAAATAGGCCGCAACTTTATTGATTCCAGATGCAGGTGAATTTTGCCTCAGGAATTGGGTATATATCCGTTTTACCCTTCTGCTGGAGGGCAGAGACATTTCAGGGTTGTACCAGCGATTATGGGGATGCGGGTGGCGCTCTGGGTTAAACCACAGAGCCTAGGACTTGCCGATCTGAAGGTTGGCGGTTCAAATCCCTGCGACTGGGTTTGCTCCCGTTGCTCAGTCCCTGCTCCTGCAAACCTAGCAGTTCAAAAGCACATCAAAGTGCAGGTAGATAAATAGGTACCTCTTCAGCGGCAAGGTAAACGGCGTTTCCGTGTGCTGCTCTGGTTTGCCAGAAGCACCTTAGTCATGCTGGCCACATGACCCGGAAGCTGTACGCCGGCTCCCTCAGCCAATA
Source organism: Podarcis gaigeae (assembly GCF_964106915.1). Classification (NCBI taxonomy): domain Eukaryota; kingdom Metazoa; phylum Chordata; class Lepidosauria; order Squamata; family Lacertidae; genus Podarcis; species Podarcis gaigeae. Next base: position 64,647,362 of record NC_139686.1, on the reverse strand, counting down.
AAGCGAGATGAGCGCGCAACCCCAGAGTCGGCCACGACTGGACCTATTGGTCAGGGGTCCCTTTACCTTTACCTTTTACCAGTGATTACGGTCTCTGCAAGATGCCTGTCTACTATGAAGGCTACCCACAAGCCATCACTGCAAACTCTCTGACCCATCTGGGCAGAGACTTCCACCGCGACCCCTTTAACAGGGTACGCTGAATATGCCACAGGTTTAGTTCAGGGCAATGCACCGATTCACCCAACTTCTGATGACTAGGATTATAAAAGGTCATTGATAGGGGAGGGAAGGAAGATTTGCTCTTCCGCAAGGGAGGGAGTCAGGCGTGACTGGCTTTTATGCATCGCTGGCTGGCCAAGCATGGGAACAGCCAATACCTGCCAGCCAGCAAGGGGCTGTACCCATTAAAATAATACCCATTAATACCCATTAATAATACCCATTAGCAGTGGCTTCTGATTGGCATGTTTAAATTTGCATTTTTGGAGCCAGGAATATTCTCCAATGGCCGGCTGAACACATGTGTTCTGACTGCCGCCGCCCATTCAGGAAAAGGGTAACAGTCCATTCTAGCCATAAAAAAATAACAGTTATTGTTTAAGTGGAGCATTGCTCTCAAATGCTGCAGACACTCATTGAATTGTTTTGATATATATTAAGGCACACATTGAGTTATCTTTTTTTTTTAACACGAAAGATGCAGATAGCATTGCATTTTTGTGTGTGTAACCCTCCTACTCCATGATATTTAGAAGATCACAAATTAGTCATTGGATTTAAGAGTGTCATCAGATATAGTCAATCTATTCACTTACAGTCCATTAATCATCCCATCTGCACGCCTATATTATTTTTTGTCAGTTCGGTGAGAAACATCTATTTCTGCTTTGGTTATAAATGGAGTCAGTGGCCATTTACTTGTTCAGAATTCCTTGGTACATCCCCCTCCCCTTCCTTTGGAAACTTTGAAAAACATGTTTACACACAAGTATTTGACTGTGTCTAAATAAGCTGCCATTTAAAACCCTCAATTAAAATTCAATTACCAGCTTGTAGATATTGTCCCTGCCAGGTTTATGCATTAACCTTTGGTTTCTTGGGAGATAGTAACAAATTTTCATTTCCAACTTAGTCTATATCTCCAATAATAAGTACACTATCAGGACCCAAACTTGCATCAAAATCCCCCAGAAGAACAGTATTAGTACTAAGCTTTATCTCCAAGCTCTTATAGCAGATGTCTTGAATCCTGCCAAAGTGAAGGGAAAAATAAAAAAATGAAGAGTTTTGAAAGGACAATACTTTAAAAAAAAAGTCCCACAAACTCAGAATCTGAAATAGCAGTGTCAAATTTCCTACAAGGATTTACCATATTTTTCTGTGTAACCCCCCCCCCCGCCCCACTTCGATGTTCCTAACACAGAGGTTTGCCTTCACCCCCAGAAGTGCACTCTGTTGTCTCTCGAAACAGACTGATGCCAACAAAACATGCTTGTGAATTGGTTGGCACCTTTTCTCTGTGCTTTTAGGAACAGTAAAGACATTTCTGATTAGATGTGCATTTCAACGATTGTCTTTGTAATTTACTGACCTTATGACTTGGCTTTTTACTACTGCTGTTTTTATGATTGTCTTTATTCCATTGATTTACTACTGTTTTTGAGTGTCTTGAGAGGCAGGTGGGCATACGTATTTTAATCATTAACTGCAACAGATAATTTTAGAATGTGTCAAAAGAGGGTATTGTACATTGATTTATAATTCTGTGCATGCTCTAGGAAGACACACAGAGGGTTGTGCAGCAGGTTCCTCTCCCTTCTCCTTGATTTCAACTGTTCCTTCCATCGCTTATTTTCACCTTGCAACGGCGTGGACCATTTCATAGCAGGTGGTTGTTTCAGCAAGATATAAATTTTGTTAAATAAAATAAATATATAAATAGTTTCACTTTTGCATTGGTACTAGCTGCTGTTACCACTGTTTAGGATCAAATTTACAGAATGTGGTAACTAGAGAATCTGGCTTCCATTCAGCATGGTTATTTCAGATGTAACTTTAGCAAATGCGCCTTGGACCCAGTGGCGTCTCAAGGGGGGTCGGGGGCCGGTGCGCCCCGGGCGCCATGTCTGGGGGGTGACAAGAAGGCACCCCCAGGGGCACGCGGTGGCACAAGCAGCCATCCTGCCGCCGCATGTGGGGGATCCTCCTTTCGCAGCTGTAGCAGCGAGCAGAGGATCCTGGCGCCAGCGGCAAACCGCTATGTACAGCGCATGTGCGGCGTCACATGCATGTGCTGTACGTAACGACGCCACACATGTGCTGTACATAGTGGTTTGCTGCCAGCACCGCTCGAGGGCTGTACAGACGGTGGTGGGATCCCTCCGTCGCTGCTGCAGCCCGGGATAATTTTTCAGGTAAAGGTAAAGGGACCCCTGACCGTTAAGTCCAGTCGCGGACGACTCTGGGGTTGCGGTGCACATCTCGCTTTACTGGCCGAGGGAGCCAGCATTTGTCTGCAGACAGTTTTTCTGGGTCATGTGGCCAGCATGACTAAGCCACTTCTGGTGAACCAGAGCAGCGCACGGAAACACCGTTTACCTTCCCGCCGGAGCGGTACCTATTTATCTACTTGCACTTTGATGTGCTTTTGAACTGCTAGGTTGGCAGGAGCTGGGACCGAGCAACAGGAGCTCACCCCGTCGCGGGGATTCAAACCACCGACCTTCTAATCGGCAAGTCCTAGGCTCTGTGGTTTAGGCCACAGAGCCATCCACGTCCCATTTTTCAAGTACAATTCAGCAATTTTTTTTAGTGCAGTTGATGCTAGTGTATTGTGGTGCTAACAAGAAGTGTATGTAAAGGGCCACAAAATAGAGTTGTATTGTCTGCTGTTAGGGGGGCATGGATAGGGTCATTGTCTTTATGGTCCCATACATCTGGCAGCATCAAATATATTTTGTAGCTGAATATTTACTTTGCTGTTCATGCTATAAAATTAGTGAATGTTATTAATTCTCTCTTGCTTGGGACTTGCTCATTTTATACCATAATGACTTGCATAGTCACATGCAGCCTCTTGAGAAAACTGTTGAAACTAAGATTCTTGGCAGTTTTCTGTAGCGCTGAAGAGAGTGCACAAAAGCTATACTGCCTGTCAATTTTAGTTTCATTTTCTCTTTTCTTGGATGCTTCTACTCATCTCCTTGACAAGCCACAAGACCACTACATTTGCCCTAATTATGCTGTAGCTCCCAGATTAAATAAAGTTCTGTAGACCGGTTTAAAAATCTGAGTGAGGTCATTTCTACTGTCTGCATTATCACAGATCGTATCTTTGCTGCAAATGAGATTTTATTCACCTCCTATCTGTATTTGAATATATTCCAAATATTTCAACTATTTCTCTATCCTTGGCTATTTCTTTTCTTTCCTAAAAAGTAGCACTTCCAAATGATAGAAATTTTCCTAAATGGAAATGTCAGTTTTTGTCACAAGCTCTGGCCCTGTCAATCTACAAATTTACAAAATTACAAATTACAAATTATCATTAACATAGAAGCATGGCAAAAGAAGGGAATAGAAAATCAACCCATAAGACAACTGTTATCTATTAGATAATAATGTAAGCCATACAATCTTAATGCATAAAAATTGTGAAGTGTTTGAAATTTGTTTTCTAACCATTATTAAGGACACTTCCTTGGGTCTAAGGATTGAAGAAGAGGCGTCCCTATTCCCAAAGATGCCATTTGCGCGTCGAGGTCCCCAAGACACCCCCCCAAAGAAAAACACAATTGACACTTAATTTTTGTTTAAGGTTTTTGGCATAATTTTGGCCACAACTTTATTCAAATTACAGCAATGTGAGTGGTTGCTTAGGCATTGGTAGCACTAACTGACCCCGCCCGGGGACAGCTCTGACATTCGCACCCCCCGCGAAGTCAGCAAGGTTAAGTCACCTGGCAAGAGAGACGGGACTGGGAACCATGCCTCACCTCTCCCCAGAATGCTCCCAGGGGCTTGCGTGGCCCTAGCCCCTTGCCAGGGGGTTTCGGACAAAAGCATGGGGAGCCCCTGGGTTCCTTTAACGGAAAACCCTTGAAGCAGCAGCTGCAGCAGCATTTTGGAGGGGCAGGCACAGCCGAATCCATACCCCTCCACCAACCAATTCCAAGACCAATGCCTAACCGCAAACCTTACAAGTTGTGACGATTTGCTACGCAGTAGGCAAAACCCAAGTGGCACACACTAATCAGCCAAATGGACAAAATTCCTACCAGGCCCCTGCCCCAAAGCAGACGATCCCATGACAGGCATAGCAAGGTCAAGCAAACAGCCTAAAATTAGGGAAGGGAGGGCGGGTGATCCGAAGTAAGCAGCGAAAAGAGAAAGTTCCTTGCTGTGAACATTGTATTTAACAAATAGGGCTGTCAATCAACAAATGGCAACATCTAGATTTCCCCAGTAACAGCCCGCCCCTGCTTAAAGGGTGGCCAAACCATTTGCCTAGTAACAGTGAGGTGTCTTGTCAGCCCCAACCGCAACCTGTGCTCTCCATGAGGGAGAACATACTATATCGTATAGCATCACCTTCCTGTTACATCACATTATACTCAGTTTAAGACAGAGTTTTGTTTTGTTTAAGTATGCAACTGCAAAATAATGTGCAGTTGAAAAAGAAGGGAAGAAAATTAGACACACGGGTTGTATGTGTTTATTAAGCACTTGAATTACAGGTAGTGTTAGGGACTGTTACGTACACACATTAAATGATCTCAGCTTCCGTACGTAAACTGCCCAAACCATATTAAAACACTTACATTTTTTTGACCAGAATCTCCTCTACTTCACCTTCATATATAGGCAGGTAATGCTCCATCACATCCTTATCAATATTCTTAAAGAATTCCTGTTTTTTGTCGCTTAGGCCTATCTTACTCACTAGGTTTGCCTTGGGTCCCACTCAGCAAATTGTGGCATATTAATACTAGGACAGCTAGGTCTTTGATGAACCCTATTTTCAAACTAGGGGAGGGAACTTGAATTCTTGAACATTTTTTTGCAATTGGAAGGTTTTCTTCTAGGCTCTGTTTTGAGTTTGTGCTACTTTGCTCTGCCGTCCAAATTAACTTGGGGTTTGCAGTTAATTCCCCCCCAAATAATATTGCCAGATCTCCCCATTTCTGTGCCCAACTTTTTCTGCTAGTTTTGTCCTACCTTCCACCTCTTACTTTCCTCATCTTCTATCTTTGCACAACTATTAATAACACCAGTGTGGCGATCACACAGGGTCCCTGGACGTGTAACGGCCGATTGATCCCTGTGCCACCACTGTGCTCGCTTTCCTGCTGCCACCAACCCGCTACTCTCGCGTAAAACACTGAGTCCAGACAGCTGTTAAAATTGAACCTAATAAACAAGTTTATTTTATAAGCATTAACAAGTTTATGGTTTCTCAGATAATATTCCTGTCAGTTTCTTAACTTTAGTTCCTTTACTGGCCTATACCTTCCTAATACCTTCTGACTGATTATATCAACTGTTTGACTGACTCCTCTTAACAAATCCTCTCACTCTCTCACATCAGACTAGCCCAACCCACAGACTTATCTTCCCTCTCTCTTCTCTAACTCCAGACTGACTTCTTAACAACTCTAACTCTTCCCCTTGGGTTCCTATAGGTTAGTCATTTTACAATTAATTAACCCTTTCCTTATGAACCCAGTATGATGTCACACACCTTGGAGGGCAGACACCACAACCAGTATTATCTCACCTGCAACACACACACACACACTCACACACACACACACACACACACTGGTTAAAGTACCTAGCCAGAAAAAAACACACACTTTGCAGTCATATTTCAAACTATGTTGGAGAGTAGTGAAAAATAGGCAGTTGAAGCACTACAGTGGTACCTCGGGTTACATACGCTTCAGGTTACATACGCTTCAGGTTACAGACTCCGCTAACCCAGAAATAGTGCTTCAGGTTAAGAACTTTGCTTCAGGATGAGAACACAAATCGTGTTCCGGCGGCGCGGCAGCAGCGGGAGGCCCCATTAGCTAAAGTGGTGCTTCGGGTTAAGAGCAGTTTCAGGTTAAGTACGGACCTCCAGAATGAATTAAGTACTTAACCTGAGGTACCACTGTACTAGCAAGACTACAATAGACAAGGAGGACGCCAAACAAAACATAAACTATATTGTATATATTTTAACATTTTTTCACATTCAAAATCATGATTCTAAAGATGGTACAAACTGAAACAGACTACAGAAGTCTTCATTTTCCCCCTCTAGAGAATTTTAAGGAGTCTAGATATGGCAGCAGATGGTGAGTGAAAGATTGATTGCTCTGGTAACTTGAACTTCTCAAAAAAAGCAGAACTTGACCAGGAGAGAAGCCACCATGGGGAGAGAAAAAAGTGGAAGTAGTGTGGAAATGAGCAGTTCATAGGGAGAGATGAATTGTTGGGAAGGGAAAAGCTTTCTGGCACTTTGAAATTCTTTGAAGTGGCAAATGCCTCATCCTTTTTTTTGGAAAAGTACTGATTTGAACACAATTGATAAAAGCAACAAAGATATCTAGGTCAAATATTGACTTCTTTAGTCTTTAGGTCATCATTTAATAGCAGACAGCAACCTTTGTCGTTCAGTGTTTTTGATATTTATAAGTAAGTGCAGTGCTGGATTTAGCCCAGTGAGGGTGGTTCCCTTGCACAGGGTGTTGAGCCAAGGGGCTGCAAAATAATTACATTGAGAAGATCCATAAAAAGGCAAAAGGCATTATAGTGGGGGGGGGGGGAATTTGGGTGGGTGCACCCCATATTTTGTCCTCAGGACACCATGTTACCATAGTCTACCCAGGTAAGTAGGCTGCTTAGATCTATAATAAGGTATTTTATTAATCATTGTGTAGAACTAATACTGGACCATAAAGAAGGCTGATCGCCGAAGAATTGAAGCTTTTGAATTATGGTGCAGGAGGAGATTCTTGAGAGTCCCATGGACTGCAAGAAGATCAAACCTATCCATTCTTAAGGAAATCAGTCCTGGGTGCTCACTAGAAGGACAGATCCTGAAGCTGAGGCTCCAATACTTTGGCTACCTCATGAGAAGAGAAGACTCCCTGAAAAAGACCCTGGTGTTGGGAAAGACTGAGGGCACAAGGAGAAGGGGACGACAGAGGACGTGATGGTGGGACAGTGTTATCGAAGCTACCAGCATGAGTTTGACCAAATTGCGCGAGGCAGTGGAAGACAGGAGTGCCTGGCGTGCTCTGGTCCATGGGGTCATGAAGAGTCGGGCACGACTAAACAACTAAACAACAACAAGAACTAATACATGAGTTTCAGTTATATTTTAAGAAAGAAATAATTAAAATATAATTATAGCTTACTCTGGAGAAGAGAAAAAAGGCCCAAAGGGGACAAACCTTCAGTTGCTCACATGTAATGGATCACGATAAGTTTATTTTATTTCTAAGATGCTCAGCCTGTGCTGGACAGCGCAGGATATTGCATGGAATTATTTGGATATATATTTGACGTTTTTGTTCTGTTATGAAGAAAGTACTGCAAGTAAAGTTTTGAATAATATCTAATGGGTCTGGACAATGCTTCATTCCAAAATGAGTTTTTATGCACCCAGTCACTTCAAACTGCACAATATTAATATCTGCAATATGTCAGTGTATGCTAGCATTCTGTGAGAGAAGAGGCAGTATGCCTTGAGAAAAAAAAACCAAAAACTAAGGGCATGTATGAAGCTGGGTACTCTGTTCTACTCCTGCTTTCTTGTAATCAGCCTCACCTGAAAGCTTCCACTGTAATTGGCCCAACCTGCTTCCCATACTGGATAGAGTAGCATGACACTTAGGAATGATCTCAAGCCAAACTATGTTTTTGATATAAGTAAGGCAAAAAGCTAACCAGTTCTTGAGAAATTTATTTTAGGGGGGGGGGAATAATAATTTTACAGGTGAGGGATGAAATCTCCTGATTCGTCTGCTGATTCTCCAGAGAGGAGGGGCAGTGTTCTGCTCTCTACTTATTCTGCTCCAGCACCACATCAAAGAGTCAGTCAGTCAGTGTATCGGAGAGAGAGAGAGACTGAGTGTTAGAGAGAGATCATGTGTATAGATAAGGTTGCTGCTAAGAGCAGCTGCAGACACTCAGTGAAGATCAGCATTCATTTATGGTTAGACCTCATTTAGCTTTGTATATAGTTGTGTATTATAGTTGTAGATAGAATAAAGAAGATATTCTGCAGAGCTGCTCTCCGAGTCGTTTATTCTCTGCTAGACTCTGCTGTGCGACGACTGTCTTCTTGTGGAAGTGAATCCGTGCTCACAACTCTAAATTGTGAGTCCACAGCACTTTGACCTGTTCCTGTGCAGAAGGTGGTCTCTGGAAGTGCTACCCAGCTCGCCTAGCCCAGTCGGGGCTGAAGTGGATGAGTCCAGTTTGTGGCACTGGCTCAAGGGCGATGCTGACAACAGGTTCAATGGTTAGGTATTAGAGCAAATTAAGAAAATAAAATAGGGATAAAAACTTCCAGTTATATGTATTCTAGACTAAATGAAAAAAATTGTCCAGTAGTACCTTATAGACCAACTAAATTTGTTCTGGTATAAGCATGTACATGAAAGCTTACACCAGAACAAACTTAGTTGGTCTATAAGGTGTTACTTGACAATTTTTTTATTTTTATTTTGACTGCATCAGACCAACACGGCTACCTATGTATATTCTAGACTGTTTGCCTAAGAAAGCATCTGAGGTCCTTTTGATATTTTGGCTTCTACTGCAGTGCTCATCTATACTCTTAAATTTCCAGTACTGCAGCTCTCGTAAAAGTGTTTTAGCCCTTTAATTCTGATGCAACTCTCCACTTTTTCAGTTTTCTCTCTCCACAATTTCCTTGACTTTTCCGTATTTTTAAAGTACTAAATACCCTATTTTCTATCTCATATTCAGTATTTTCAGTCCCATTCTCAACCGTCTAGTCAATCAGAAGAAGAGGAAAGACCTGGTTAAATTTCTGTTTCCCCTTAATTGCCAGGTTCCTAGGATTAACCACCTTTGACCCTGCTGTGCACTAAGCCATCAAAAAGCAACCATTTTACTAGCCATGTTCTACAACCAAAAACCCAGCAAAAATGGCTGCAATTCCTATTCCTTCGCATCATGTCAAAAAAGAAGCTTGCTGACAGCTTCTATATTTAGGGTGGGCCTCATTAAAATAGCGGAAGCAGAGAAAAATATTCTGCTGAGAAAGAACAATGGTTGTTCATTAGTTCTGATTATAAACCTTACTATAAAGAGTTATTGCGGTGAGTGGTATTCTGGTGTCACCAGCAGCATGAATACCTGTGAGCTGAGGCAATTGCAGGAGCTAAAATAGCATGCATAAAAAGGAATACATTAAATTTGGGACTGCTACAAGTAGGAATTAGATCTCATAGTTTGTTACAGGCATTATTGAGAGGGGATGTGAATAATAATAAATGCAAACAAAGTAGTCTTGCCTGAAGCTTGATATATGACTAGTAAGCTTGTATCTGTCACTGCTCAGGAATTCTAAGAAACCAAAGATATCCATGCAGTTTTGAAAAGTTCAGCCTCCCATATTTATTAAAAATGGTGTCCAGTTGTATCCAAGCATAGACTAAAAACCTGCTATTTGATCTCAGGAACTATCATGCAGAATTTGGTTATGCCATCTTAAGAGGTGCCCAAATGCATAACAAACAACTTTCCAAATTATCTAAGTTTCTGGGTTAGCGGAGTCTGTAACCTGAAGCGTCTGTAACCCGAGGTAACACTGTATACAACCCATGTGTTGCTTGCTCAGGGTTGCACAGAAAGCTACATCATTTACCATCATTTCTTAACTTCAAAAACGATGTGAAGGAGCATCTTTGTTAAATGAGATAGCCTTAACTTTAGGTCAAGTTAGATTTTTACCTCTCCCTTCCTCCAATCCTAAAACACGTAATATTATTTGTCAGACAAACTTTAAACCTGTTATGTACTGAAGTTCTCAACCTGGGCCAGCAGGGGGATACTGTAGATAGTTCAGGTCCACATATGCAAATAAGGGATTGAAAGTGATGTTCAGTGATTGGATAGTTAAAGAAAGTGGTTACTGTTGCATTCTAGTGGAGCTCTATATAAGCAGGCTGGCTGAACCCTTCAGTTCAGTTCGCACAGAATCACTGTGTCATTTGATATGTTCACCCACAACTTAACAAAACCCACTTGTATAAATATGCTTCATTGTAACTTACACATTTATCTTACAGTGCCAATATTTATTTTTCTTCAACATATCTACCCCCAGATTTAATTGGAACAAGAGTGCCTTGTCAACAAATGTATTTCCCTCTTTTTTTGCTATCGTTGTTGTTTAGTCGTCTTAGTCGTGTTCAACTCTCTGTGACCCTATGAACTAGAGCATGCCTTGGAAGCTCTCACTGTCTTCTCAAAGCTTCTCCCTTTTTTTGTCTATGGAGTTGTCTTGGCAAAATACTGAAGTGGATTGCCAGTTCCTTCTCCAGGTGCATCACATTCAGTCTAAACTCTTGGCTATGACCTGTCCGTCTTGGGTGGCGCTGCACGGCATAGCTCATAGTTCCTTCGAGTTATTCAAGCCCCTTTGCCACAACAAGGCAGTGATCTATGAAGGGGTTGTCTATCATAGTTGTAGTCAAATACAAAATTAAATTGAATGAAATATTATGGACAAAAGCTACCCTCATATTATTTAAGTAACAGTTTTCAGTGATTCTGAATGAGCAGATTGTATGAGCAGATCGTCTGGTTAATGTAAAATTGTGAAAGCAATTGCTCCTTCATAGTCCCTTACAAATTAGAAGGCCAAATATAGATGCTGTTATATTTTCATTCAGAGTATACCTCCAGGGCTATTTCCATAGATCCTCATTAAATTCTTTCCAAAATGGTTTTCTTTAAATAAGGTGAAGGTCATTGTGGTTGTCTTGCAAATCTCTCATCCTATTGAATGAGAATTCAAAAACCTTTGTATTGGAAGCAAGGTAACTCTTGATGATTTCTTGAAATCTTGAGTACATGTAATAGCTACTTAAATAAATAAAGGATTAGACATTTTATAGAAAATTTTATAACCTTTTGTTCAGTTGCGAATTGTTCTTAAAATAAACCCTCTAAGTGTCTTTTTTGATAGTGTATATCTTCTTAGAGCTGAGTTTTTTTGTATAATATTTTAGTCAGCTTCTCATAAATATGTGTTAAAATATATGACCTGAACAAGCTCTAGTCATGCCTTAAAAAGTACTCATGCCTAATTAGTTCTGACACAATGCAAGTTTGAAGTGCACCTCCAAAACCCATTGTACTTATGGTTTCCTCTCTAACAAGACGCCTGCTTTATATACATGGATCTCCTTTGCCGGATGAATAATCTAAACTCTGCATAATAATAATAATAATAATAATAATAATAATAATAATAATAATAATAAAAAATCATTTATATCCCACCCTCCCCAGCCGAAGCCGGGCACAGAGCGGATAACAACAGTAAAATAATACTTCATTCTAAAATCAGTTCAAATCAAATTGATGGCAACCATTGGGCTAGAGTTCTGTGAGGATTGCCAAAGGAGGGGGTCAGGCTGCGCCTTGGCCAAAGGCCTGGTGGAACAGATCGGAGCCACAGCCGAAAAAGCCCTGGCTTTGGTTGAGGCCAGCCTAACCTCCCTGTGGCCTGGGATCTCCAAGATGTTTTTGTCTGAAGACCAAAAGATCCTCCGTGGGACATACCAGGAGAGGTGGTCCCGTAGGTACGAGGATCCTAGGCTGTATAGGGCTTTAAAGGTTAAAACCAGCACCTTAAACCTGATTCTGTACTCCACCGGGAGCCAGTGCAGCTGGTATAGCACTGGGTAAATGTGATCCCACATACCTAAACAACTACTGAGGTGCATTGTGCGCAGAATATTTCTCTTTTTTCTCACAATAACCTTTATATGCAATCATTTTGTATTGCGATTCATTAATGTACAAAATGCCAGAATGCTTGTTGCTGTTGGCATCTCAAGAAACTATGGAATGTGCCTCCAGGGGTGAATTCAAAATGCTGCAGAGACCTCTAGCTCGTAAATGCTGCCTCCTGCATTGTTTTTGCTGTGTTACCTCTTCGGGGCATAAACCTGGTGTGTTTGGAGGTCCTGGTCCTGCCCAGACGACAAGATGCAGCCACCCACCTTGCTGATGTGGTCCAGAAGAAAACAGTGCAATACATTTGGCTCCCAGTATGTTCCCAAGCACAATTCAAAGTGTTGGTGCTGACCTTTAAAGCCCTAAATGGCCTCGGTCCTGTATACCTGAAGGAGCGTCTCCACCCCCATCGTTCAGCCCGAACACTGAGATCCACTGCCGAGGGCCTCCTGGCAGTTTCCTCATTGCGAGAAGTGAGGTTACAGGGAACCAGACAGAGGGCCTTCTCGGTAGTGGCGCCCACCCTGTGGAATGCCCTTCCTTCAGATATGAAGGAAATAGGCAGCTATCTTATCTTTAAAAGACATCTGAAGGCAGCCCTATTTAGGGAAGTTTTTAATATTTAATGCTGTATTGTTTTTAGCACGCAATTGGAAGCCACCCAGAGTGGCTGGGGGAACTCAGCCAGATGGGTGGGGTATAAATAATAAATAATAATAATAATAATAATAATAATAATAATAATAATAATAATAATAATAATAATTTGGCACCAGCTTGGCTGCAGGAGTTGCCAGAAGGTGTACAAGACGCCATGCAGTGTGGTGTAGTGGTTAAGAGTGGTAGACTCGTAATCTGGTGAACCGGGTTCGTGTCTCCGCTCCTCCACATGCAGCTGCTGGGTGACCTTGGGCTAGTCACACTTTTTTGAAGTCTCTCAGCCCCACTCACCTCACAGAGTGTTTGTGGGTGGGGGGGAGGGAAAGGAGAATGTTAGCTGCTTTGAGACTCCTTCGGGTAGTGATAAAGCGGGATATCAAATCCAAACTCCTCCTCCTCTTCTTCTTCTTCTTTTTCTTCTTCTTCCAACTGTTTTAGGGACTCTGGATTTGTCTTGTCTTTACTCCTTACCTTATTCTTCTTAGTGAGAGCTACTATGGAGAAGATTCATTTCTGTGTCGTCATCAAGCAGTGTGTTATAAAATGTGGGGCCACTAAGCTTCTGGTTTTGACCTTGATTTATACAATCCTTTTATTCTAATAATGTATGAATCTCATTCAGCTCATACTGTCTCCTAGTGTATGGTATGCACTAACAAGGCAACATTGACGTGTGATTCATTTTGTAACATCTGATCATGTTTTGTCGGGGCTTTTGGATAAATGGATGTTTTCCATCTTCCTGTATTGTTCCTCTGTACTGCTATTCTGAATATTTTGTTATTAGTTGACTTTGTGGTATGTAATTTAATTATTTTAATGCTTGCATATTTTGTTCTTAATTGTAACATTTTTGTAGCCATTTGTTGAAGAGTAGCTTATAAGCACAAGTTGTTGTTGTGTTACTCAAAAATTGATCATAGGATCAGAGAGAGAACGTGGATCAGGTGTCATAGTTTGTATACTCTTATTTAAATACATAATCATTTAACAGACTTTCTGGTCAACAGGTTGATTTTTTGCAGTGGCCCCTAAAAATACACCATAATGGAATATATCTATGGTGCTAAATGTTTAGGTTTGGTAAATTTTATGATTTAATTAGAACTTGCATGTTGTTACTGGGATATAAGGTAGCCTCAATGTGTATTAGAATGGGGTAATGTTACAGTTTTAGGTGTTCAGTTAGTGGTTATGTGTAAAGACCAAGAATGTTCTCAAGATCCATGTTGATTGAGATATGTGTGTGGACATACTTCTGAGCACCAGCAATTAGCATCCGAAGAGTTAATTAACCTAGATAAATGTCCTAAGTGTGTACCAGCCTTTAATCCTAGTCAGTAAAAAAGTGTTGATGAAGGTGAAATCCTTTGTTAGGTGACACCTGGGAGGATAAAACATTAGTATTTCAAAGTATTGACAGAACTGGCTGTTAGAATGCAAATGGTTAAAGGGGGCTTTGTATTTAGAAACAGCAGAATTTGGAGAGATGGGACCAGGAAGCAGAGAATGTTCCCTGCAGACTAAGATTGGCTGTAGAGCAAAAAGGATAAACTGGTGTGTTTTGGGATACTGATGTGCTCCTCAACAGAGGACTAAAGATTGCATACATGTGTAAAATAAATCATATATCCTGGGTGAACACTTGGAACCCCTTGGAATCTTGTTGTTTCTCAGCAGAGATTGGAGGGTTGGCATCCAACCTTTGTAACAGTACATAAAGTGCTTTCTAGAGCATTTTTTTTCTTTTTGTATATAGAGCATTTAACCTACTTCTGTATATTATTGATTGGTTCTTTATGAGCAGATGTAAACATGTTGTGGGACAGGCTTTCACATTATTCTGCCCACAAAACCATTGTAAGATTGCAATACTGGGTTTAAGAATATTTTTTCCACCTTCATTTCAATACAGTCTTGGGTTTAAGAATAGTTTTCCCACATTCATTTAAATATGAAGTCAGATTTTAGACAAAAATTGGGTAGTATGATTTATAACTCGATAATCGTTTTCTAAAAAGAATCTGGCAACTGATGAATGTAAAACAAGTCTTCATGTTGGCTTTATATATACCTTTTCAGTATTAAGATTTTTGTAAAGTGAAAAGTGCCCTGGTACTACATTTTTATATAAATGGAACATTTCCTCTTATTTATTCCAAGTATGACCACATCAGAACCTTCTGCTGCTTCTAAATATTTGTACGCGGTAATCTTTGACATATTTTTTTTACCTCCCTGCTTCGTCTCTCTCACACACATTCCTGCTTGCTCACCCTCCTATGGAATCTCATGACTGCTGTGTGTTTATCATACAGCTGTGCCAAAAGTAAAGGCTGAATGAATGAGATGGAGATTAAAGCCAGTAGTCTGAACCTGTATTCAATCACTGCAGTCGTGCTGTTTGCCTCCTGAATGCTGATGAAGTGTCATGAATGGTCCCATGTACTCTCATTCCAATATATTTCAGGCAGTAGTGATTATTGCTTGTACTCGGCTAAAGCTTGAGATAAATGGCAAAGCCTTGCTTAGCAACAGAAGGCTTCCTCTTATCTCTCATAGGATTGCAAACTTAAGGATGTGGCACTCCGTATAGAAGTAAAACTGACAGAGGAAAGATGCCATAGGCTCTTTGCTTTCCACGAAGATTTGAAACAGCCAACAGCAGCATGAATCTTTGCAGTTCAACAGGTTTACGTGTACAAATAATTTCTCTCTTTGCTAATGTAGCCCAGCCAAACACCATTTTATCATTCAATAAACAACTGTACTTTTTAAAAAAAAAACCTTAGCACTAAAATTGTTTCAGTTTGATGTTTGTGTTAGGATTGTACGTATACACAACCCTCCATGCTTTGTTTTTCCCCTCAGTGATACATAATGGCTTGTATTTTTTAACTGCAAAAAGTTCCACAATCTTAAAATGTTACATTATTTTGCTTGTATGCTTGGTTTACCTGCTTGCACCTACCAAAGTTTAAATATTTGAAAATCAAATAGGTGAACAATGCTAAAACAGCACATGGGAGTAGGAGATAAAAAGACATAGCTACACAACTTGGATTGCAGGTTCTCAGCAATATAACTGGAACACGGTTATTTCATTGTATTTTTAGTGCAAATTAGAAGCCTCTTTTTTGGTTTCTGTTTTCTATCTCCACAAGGGGGAGATAGGCAGAACATGGGTTCAGTAATAATGTACTCTGCATTCCCACTTCATGTACATCAAAACAGAGCCCAGGCACGTCAGGGGTGAAAATCACTCAGTCTCTCAAAATCAAACAAACTTCCGCAATAATGGCTTCCCAGGCTAATTGCACACTTTTAATAAACAAACAAACCTGTGACTTTTGCATTAGATAGGGTAAAATGTTTACACTGACTGAGCAAAATTCCACTGAGTAAATAGAATAGAATAGAATAGAATAGAATAGAATAGATTTTATTATTTATACCCCGCCCATCTGGTTGGGTTTCCCCAGCCACTCTGGGCGGCTTCCAACAGAGTATTAAAATACAGTGGTTTGTTAAACATTAAAAGCTTCCCTAAAGAGGGCTGCCTTCAGATGTCTTCTAAAAGTCTGGTAGTTGTTCTTCTCTTTGACATCTGGTGGAAGGGTGTTTCCACAGGGTGGGTGCCACTACCGAGAAGGCCCTCTGCCTGGTTCCCTGTAACTTGGCTTCTTGCAGTAAGGGAACCGCCAGAAGGCCCTCAGCACTGGACCTCAGTGTATGGGCAGAACGATGGGGGTGGAGACACTCCTTCAGGTATACTATACTCAGGCTGTTTAGGGCTTTAAAGGTCAGCAGATAGGGTCTCAGCCTGCATACCAAATAAAAAATAGGCAAAGTGTTCAGATTATTAGATTACAAAACCTATTTTTTGTTGGTTATTTGTTTAACGCTCTAAGGATCCAAATAAGTATTTCCTTGACAAGGGGCTAAATCTCTGCAGGTACTAGTGAACAGTCTTTGCTTCCTGACGTGTACTGTGGAAAAAAATAAGTATAGGAATCCTGTATCCCCCCCCCCCCCAAGTTTATATCCTGCCCCTCATGTGTTATGCTTGCAAGCATTTACTACTTGGGTGAGTGGGAAAAGCAAATATGTAATCTTGAAAGCTGCAGGTGTGTGAGTAGGATTCTTGAGTGATGAGTGGCTACAAGATCCATTCAATGAAAGGAGGATAATGGCATGTTGGCTTTCCCATATGATGAAGCAGATGTTTATTGCTTCTAAGAGCCTGTTGTGGTTAAAACTTTTAGAGATTCAAGTGGAGGCGATTTTATTATAAGGATAGCAAGCTCAGCAAGGCGGACAGATGAGCCTTTGCTGCTTGAAGGGTGAAGTCCAGTGTGAAGAAGTTTGAGTAGCTCTCCTTACTTGATAAAAAGAAATCTTCAATGCAGTAATTTAAGCTGTTTTATACAGGGCCTTTTTTTCCAGCTGCAACTCAGTTTTGATACTTCTCAGGTGGGCACCATTTCCATTCTAAGAGGTGTTCATGGTGAGTTCCAGCACCTATTTTTCTAGAAAAATAGCACTATTGGTTTTTTTTTAAGATGACTTATTGCTGTTTTTATCTGTTCTCTTGTTTCTTTTTGGTGTCTTGTAACCCACTTTGAAGGGAAGTGGGTGGCTATGTGGGCTTGCCGATCAGAAGGTCGGCGGTTCGAATCCCTGCGATGGGGTGAGCTCCCGTTGCTCGGTCCCTGCTCCTGCCAACCTAGCAGTTTGAAAGCACATCAAAGTGCAAGTAGATAAATAGGTACCACTCCAACGGGAAGGTAAATGGCGTTTCTGTGCGCTGGTCTGGTTTCTGTGTTCCGTTGCACCTGAAGCGGCTTAGTCATGCTGGCCACATGACCCGGAAAAACTGTCTGTGGACAAACACTGGCTCCCTCAGCCTGTAAAGCAAGATGAGTGCTGGAACCCCCAGAGTTGTCTGCGACTGGACTTAACTGTCAGGGGTCCTTTACCTTTAACCTACTTTGATTATGCTTGGAGAGAGGCATGCTAGAAATGAAGGAAACACTGGTTTGGGCCATCGTCTCTTATACAATCACAAAGGATATCCTGGAGGGTTATATATAATCATAGGTGTGTGTGTGTGTGTGTGTGTGTGTGTGTGTGTGTTTTAAGGTAAAGGACCCCTGGATGGTTAGGTCCAGTCAAAGGTGACTATGGGGTACTGTGCTCATCTTGATTTAGGCCGAGGAAGCCGGCATTTGTCCACAGACAGTTTTCCGGGTCATGTGGTCAACATGACTAAACCGCTTTTGGTGCAACGGGACCCTGTGACGAGTGCCAGAGCACACAGAAACACCATTTCCTTTCCCACCGTAGCGGTGCCTATTTATCTACTTGCACTGGTGTGCTTTCAAACTGCTAGGTTGGCAGAAGCTGGGGGACAGAGCAACGGGAGCTCACTCCGTCGCGGGGATTTGAACCACTGACCTTCCGATCGGCAAGCCCAAGAGGCTCCATGGTTTAAACCACAGCACCACCTGCTCCCCTACCTTTATCTTTACCTATATATAGTCTTATAACCATAGCAACAACATGGGAAAGTTGGCCTTCAAGTTCCTGCTTAGGTCAGCTTTGCAAATAAGTCCACAAAAGCCGTTGGTCTAGAGAAAGGTGAGGAGGGTGAAGAGCTCTTCCCCTTTTGCAGCAACCTACTTCATTTCTGTGCTGGTCCTGGAAGAAGGAGTTTCCTTCTGACAGCCCACTTCATCTCTGCACTGAGAGCAAAGAAGGGAGATAGCATTTGTGGGACTTGCTCACTCACCTGCATGGAGATGAGTGAGCAAGTTGCCTATCTTCTAGTTGCCTATGGCTACCAAGCTACTGCTTAAATAAGGTCTGGCTTAGATCATTTGCTTCATTTCCCACAGCATATGTTTTCCCCTCTCTCTTTAGAGGATTGCTAATCTGTATGTTAACTTTCTTCCTTTTTAAAAATATATTTTTATTAAGTTTTACATATCAAGTTTAAATTCAAACATTAAATATCAACACCTTCATTTAGGATTCCCTGAATTTTTGACTCCCCTCTGCGCTTCCATGATTACCATTATCAATCTTTTTTCCCCCAACTGCTTCCCTTATTTTCTCTATTTTCATTTTTAATAATCCATTTTTACCATAGTTTTTCGTCCATTATAAGCATTACTCAAATCCTGCCAAAGTTTTCAGTTGTTTACTGCATCTGTATTCAAATGTGGTTTAACCAACCAGTGAGTGATACGTAAAACAGGTAGACTTTCTCTCAACAGTTTCTGATTTTGGCTGTCAGAATGGGTCTTTAAAACCAAATATGCACAGGACTTGTGCTCAGTCTTTTTAAATGGTGTTGTTGAACTGCTACCACATTTATCACCCTGCTGGATTTCCATTTTCAGTGCCTATGAACTTTATCAAAGAGGTGAAAGAAGCCAACATTCTTCTTCTCCTTTTTAGTTCCATATGACTGTATCCTTCCTTTTAATTCCACTGTTTTCAACTTTTATTTGAAATGGACCATTATTCCTGATGTACATTTGGTTATGCCATCACATGTAATATATCTGGTATAGGGACACGGATGGCGCTGTGGTCTAAACCACTGAGCCTCTTGGGTTTGCCGATCAGAAGGTCAGCGGTTCGAATCCCCGCGATGGGGTAAGCTCCCACTGCTCTGTCCCAGCTCCTGCCAACCTAGCAGTTCAAAAGCATGTCAAAGTGCAAGTAGATAAATAGGTACCGCTGCAGCGGGAAGGTAAACAACGTTTCTGTGTGCTCTGGTTTCCATCACGGCGTCCCGTTGCGCCAGAAGCAGTTTAGTTCTGCTGGCCACATGACCCAGAAAGCTGTCTGTGGACGGCCTGAAAGCGAGATGAGCACCGCAACCCCATAATCACCTTTGACTGGACTTAACTGTCCAAGGGTCCTTTACCTTTTTACCTTATCTGGTATGGGTTAGTGTTTGTGGATGTTAGCAACAGGAGGATATTATTCTGTTGCTTGCCCTGAATGTATTTTTGCAGATAAAGTAAAGGTAAAGGGTAAAGGAACCCCTGACCATTAGGTCCAGTCGTGACCGACTCTGGGGTTGCAGCGTTCATCTCGCTTTATTGGCCAAGGGAGCCGGCGTACAGCTTCCAGGTCATGTGGCCAGCATGACTAAGCCGCTTCTGGCGAACCAGAGCAGCGCATGGAAACACCGTTTATCTTCCCGCCGGAGCGGTACCTATTTATCTAATTGCACTTTGACGTGCTTTCAAACTGCTAGGTTGGCAGGAGTAGGGACCGAGCAACGGGAGTCTCCCCGTTGCGGGGATTCGAACCACCGACTTTCTGATCAGCAAGTCCTAGGCTCTGTGGTTTAACCCACAGCACCAACCGCATCCCATTTTTGCAGGTAGCCATTGGCAAAGGTGTGTGAATGATAAAGGTTGTGTACATTTGAATGCAGCTCCCACCAAGGGTGTTTGTAAGTCCTTGAGCATGTTTCCAACTAGTATGTGCAGGGCCTCTCAAAATATGATAGTTAAGTTATTTAATTTGGCCTAATATGATTGTAATTCCACTGATAAAGTGGAATGTTGGTAAAAAAATATAATTGAAAACCCTGTTGGAAAACTAGAAGTATGTTCTTCCTTTCCATTTACCCTGTGGAAGATTTCTGTAAATGCTTTCTGACTGCTCTCTTTGAACAATGCTACTTTGGTGTTAAAATTACACCTTAGTTTTAAAAACTCTCAGTACTTTAGGTATAATATTCTTTGCTTTTGTGTCTGGAGTGCATCTTCCCTTATTTTCTTCAGTTTTCACATAACGCTTTGATTAGGTGCAACCGTACAAGTATATTGCAATACCTCATTTATGCTGAAACCTGTACGAGGTATGAAAATCCCTGAGCAGAATTTGTAATGCATGTATTTGAGCAGTGCAAACCTACCTTTCTTTGCTGTTGCTAAATTCTAGGGAGTCTGTAGGCCTGCTTTTGCTCCTATGATTCCAGCAGTCATCGGACTCATTTGATTAGAGATAGCTGCATTCAGTTTTAAAATGGAATGGTAATAGAATAAGCTTATCTCATATCAGCTGTGCAGTTTTGTTGGACCAAACTGACATAAATTTATGAAATCTGATGACAGTAGTAAACTGAATCTGTCTAGCTCAAAATTGCAAAGGAAGCGATGGAGAAGCAGGCATTAATGAGCTGGGAAATTTTTCATCTGGAGCAGTAAACAAGAAACTACACATTTTAGAACTGGGCCTCAGATCGTAAAGCTAACGTTTATAAATACTGTACTGGACACTGCCAATAGATTGACTGCCAGTAGATTGTGCTTAATGTAACAATCCTTATTCTTGCAAATAGCCACATTGTTAATGCCAAGTATGTGATATGTGGGGTACGGCATACCCCTCAACATTTCTCTGATGAAAGTTGGGACGACAACAGTAACAATTTTATTATGTATAAA
The DNA here is from genome assembly GCF_964106915.1 of Podarcis gaigeae. Classification (NCBI taxonomy): domain Eukaryota; kingdom Metazoa; phylum Chordata; class Lepidosauria; order Squamata; family Lacertidae; genus Podarcis; species Podarcis gaigeae. The sequence goes on along the minus strand of NC_139686.1, from coordinate 64,626,234 downwards.
TTTTATTATGCATAGTTGCCCCAGCCACTATGGCTTCCAACATATATAAAAGCATAATAAAACATTAAACATTGAACAACTTCCCTACACAGGCCTGCCTTCCGATGTATTCTAAAGGTTTTATAGTTACTTATCTCCTTGGCTCGGGAGTTGCATAACTCCATACCCTCCAGCATTTCTCCAGTGAATTTTTCCCAAGGAAAAGAGGGACATTCTTGGATCAAATAAAAAACCGGGGTGACTTCTGTATCCTTGGAAAATAGGGACACTTGGAGGGTCTGTGTATGGATGAGGAAATATCTAAATGTTGAAGAAGAATGGAATATTTCGTCAAATTTTCATGTTACTTGTACTGCACTCAGAATGTTCAAGCATTAGAAGTCCTTGTTGTTGTTGTTTAGTCATTTAGTCGTGTCCGACTCTTCGTGACCCCATGAACCAGAGCACGCCAGGCACTCTTGTCTTCCACTGCCTCCCGCAGTTTGGTCAAACTCATGCTGGTAGCGTAGAGAACACTGTCCAACCATCTCGTCCTCTGTCGTCCCTTCTCCTTGTGCCCTCCATCTTTCCCAACATCAGGGTCTTTTCCAGGGAGTCTTCTCTTCTCATGAGGTGGCCAAAGTATTGGAGCCTCAGCTTCATTATCTGTCCTTCCAGTGAGCACTCAGGGCTGATTTCCTTCAGAATGGAGAGGTTTGATCTTCTTGCAGTCCATGGGAATCTCAAGAGTCTCCTCCAGTACCATCCTACTTACTCATTATCTCCACACACTTACTTTTACACAGTGGGAGTACAACAGGGCCATAGCTACTAGCTCATCCCTGACATAATGTTCTCATGGGCCCTACTTTACATGTAGATATGTCCTCAGAGGGACAGCTATGTGCATGCAACTGTTTGTGTGTATAGAATTTCTGCTGCCCGGGTGACACACTGGCTGCTGCTGCTGCTGCTGCTGCTGCTGCTGCTTCTTCTTCTTCTTCTTCTTCTTCTTCTTCTTCTTCTTCTTCTTCTTCTTCTTCTTCTTTTAATTGTACCTGTCAGGGGCTCAGGAGCAGAGGCACAGGAGAGGGAGGAAATGGAGAGCGAGGGGGAGGAATCCAAGGGGAGCGTAGGCGGTGACAGTGGTCAGAGGGATTCCATGAGCCTCTCCAGCGAATCGGAAGATTCACAGAAGGGAGCGCCGATGGCCAGGGCAAGGGGGCTACCAAGGGGGAAACCCCAGAAGGAAGGGGCCGGCGGGGACTCCCAGAGCAGCAGTTGGAAATCAGGACCAGCTTCCCCACCAGAGCGCAGTGGGGGGGAGGAGTCCCAGGCATCGGGACCAGTGTTCTCACCACCAGCGAGAGGAGATGAGTCAGGATTGACCACGCCTCCATCGGAGAGCGGGGAAACGGTCAAGAGGAAAGTTACTGGCTGGGCGCGCGCGCCAAGTTCAAATGTACAGGCGAGCGGCACAGCAGGTAGCCCGGAAAGGGAGCCAGGTCCTAAAGCCCGCTGGAAGGAGGGGCAAGACTCAGGGGGGTCAGCGTCAGAAGAGTCCAGAAAGGAGGAAACCCCAGGGGGCAGAAGGACCCAGAGGAGGAAAGAACAACGGAAGAGGTGGAGTAAGGCTAGAGTCTTAAACTGATGTCTAGGAGGCGGAGACTCAGATGGAGCTTCGCCGGTCTAGGTTCTAAGACGTAGAGTTGCACGCTGCGGTTTGGAAATGGAAACTAATCTTCAATAAAGACTTTTATACGTTATTACTGACTAGCGTTGGTCCTCTGTGAGCTGGGACCTAGAGGCAACTCTGAAAGTACCCTTCATCCTAGGATCACAGGGTGGTTTACAATGTAAAAACACAGAAAAACATAGCATAGCAACAAACAAAAACAATCCCAACCCACCGAACAGTTTAAAAGGCCATAGATTATTTAATTAGTCAAAGGCCTAACTTAAAAAGATAGGCAAGACTACCACCAACTGGCTATGTTTCAGTACTGTGCAAATAGCGAAAGATGTCACCAGAACATATAGAATTCAAAATATCAGAGTGTCAGGTACCTGGCTACCCTACCAGAGCGGTGAGCACAAAAAAAAGGTAACTATAAAAATTTAACTTTCATATGTCAAAATTTCTTACCAGGTGTTCATAAAAGCCTGAGTCAGGGCTACTAATGGAATGAAAGTGGCTAAGTGGTTTTGAATGGAAAGAGATCAGTGAGCAGAATTGGTCTACGAGATGCGGACCAGAACTTTCTGATTTGTAGTTTCTTAGCTCTTGCATACCCCAATTTTTCATACCTGTTGTGCTGTTTGTTTATGCATCAATCAATCAATTAATTAATTAATCAGTTTGGTCACAGCAAAATTCTCAACTGGTAGCCAGGGGTCTGTGAGTTGAATTTTCTTTCGGTCCATATTTGGGAGCCTAGAGGATCCTTCATCTTATGATGGCAATATCTCATTGGTAAAGCCTTGCAGAAGCCTTCTTTTGTGCTCACGAGGTACTGCCCACAGCCACTGACATTCAGCTTGAAGCATCCTTTGGTAGACAATTGTGGGATGTGTGGGGCTCTCACAACAGTTTGTCCAGTTTGCAGATGTGCCCACAGCCTCTACACCTCAAGTTGGCAAAAAGGCTGGGCAATATATCAATATATCATCCCAAACCAGATTGAAGTCCATATTGTGATACCGATTTCATAATTTTTTGACCTGGCAATGTATGGTGAATCATGATTGTGTGTGTATGTGTGTGCTGTGAAAAAATCACAATGTGGGGAAAACTGTGAAGCCAGCCAATGCTTCTCTCGATTCCTGCAGCCCCTGTTATCTCTGCTGGCTAAGCTCTCCCCAGGCGGCATCGAATCACAAGAGCAGAGCAGGCGCCAGCAAAAATCACGATGCAGGGAAAAACTGTGAAGTCACCACTTGCCTCTACATAAATCCATCCTTATATCAGACATGATGATATATCAGAATATCGTGATGTATAGCTGGTGATAAATCATGATGCTGAAAACCAGATATCGCCCAGCCCAAGTTGGCAGCCTCTGCTCTGGAGTGTATATGTTGTTCATGCATATATGATATAGGCAAGCTTCTTAGTCTTCCTTATGAAATCTGCAAAAAACCTACTGGGATTCACTTCTTCATAGCAGATGTGATATCTGCAGGTAAAATTTGTTAGCAGCGAATTAGTCAAATGAACCTTTGTACATTTTGAGTTATAAAAAGAGCTTGTGTTGCTAGGCATCCAAATGACGGCACATGGGGAAAAATTACTGTGTGAGAGTGTAACATAAGGCTGCATGTGCAATTCAGAGAAATACATTTCTAGATTAATATAAAACAAAGTTGTTGCTTTTTAAAGGTCTCTAGAATGCTAAGTTCAAACAGAACAGAACCTCTTGATGGCATAGGATCCTGTAAGAAAATGTTTCAATGTTCATTGTGCCTTTTATGACTAAACAAAGGTACCCCTCCCCGCAATAGGATAAAACTGCTTTCAGCCATGCAGGATTGCCCTGATAGTACCTCTGAAGGTAAAGGTAAAGGACCCCTGACAGTTAAGTCCAGTCGCAAACAACTCTGGGGTTGCGGCACACATCTCGCTTTACTGGCCGAGGGAGCTGCAGTTTGTCCGCAGACAGTTTTTCTGCGTCATGTGGCCAGCATGACTAAGCCACTTCTGGCAAAACCAGAGCAGCGCACGGAAATGCCGTTTACCTTCCCACCGGAGTGGTACCTATTTATCTACTTGCACTTTGACGTGCTTTCGAACTGCTAGGTTGGCAGGAGCAAGGACTGAGCGACGGGAGCTCACCCCATTGTGGGGATTTGAACCGCCGACGACCTTCTGATCGGCAGGCCCTAGGCTCTGTGGTTTAGACCCCAGTGCCACCTCCAGCCAATTGCCAATAGGTGCCTGGGATTCACATTTCCACAGGTACAGAATACAGCATATTCCTGATGATCTAAAAAAGCGTTCTATTTGCAATAGAAGTGCATCACTGAGAAAGTTCTGATTACAGTGGTACCTCAGGTTACATACGCTTCAGGTTACATACGCTTCAGGTTACAGACTCCGCTAACCCAGAAATAGTGCTTCAGGTTAAGAACTTTGCTTCAGGATGAGAACAGAAATCGTGCTCCGGCGGTGTGGCAGCAGCAGCAAGAGGCCTCATTAGCTAAAGTGGTGCTTCAGGTTAAGAACAGTTTCAGGTTAAGTACGGACCTCCGGAATGAATTAAGTACTTAACCCAAGGTACCACTGTACCATAAATGGAAACCATATTTAGAATACATTTATTGGGTTACAGCCAATAGTGTCCATAAACTAGCAGAATGGGCATCTGTTTGCACTATGGAACACCCTCTCTCTCACTTCCCCAATGTCCCTTCCAGATTGCTCTGAAAAGTTAGTGAAGCATCTACTATTGTCATTTTATGTTTTTAATGCGTGCACGCACACGCACACGCACACGCACACACACACACACATTCCTGCCCAAGTATGGAGGGTTATTATAAATGCCAGAAAGGTGGTATCTGCTCTGCCACGTTCTTGTGCAAATTCAAATTTCTGCTGCTATATAACTTTCAGCATATTGCAGATATTAGCATAACTGTGCGATCCAGTCTACTTCTCTATCTGCACCTGCACTTCATTCCTATTTTCAGATTTCCTGACAATTAAATGCATTCTGCCTGTGCAGGTTCACATAAATAAAATTAACATTATATATTCAATCATGAGCCAATAACTGGGGGCTCTGTTCTGTCTTGCAGGAGGCAAACATAAAACACCTGTTTAGGGGGAAAGTTATGTTTTTATCGGCTCTACATTAAGAACCAGGACATAAACTGCAATCTAGCAGCTGCAACAAAGCAAAGAGCACCATCCTCCATTTTTTATTTTTTTTTAAAGCTTATCGGCGGGAGGGGAGTTACTTTAAAAAAAAATTAACCTAGTTAAACAATCCCTGCTTAGCCACCATGGTTAGAGAGCTCCAGCAGCCCAGTGTAACCCAGGCAGCGTGCAGCCACACATTGTGTTGGAGTAGGGTGGGCGGAGCTGAGCGAACAGACTATGGAAGCCAGTGATGGCCAAACTCGGCCCTCTAGCTGTTTTGGGACTACAATTCCCATCATCCCTGACCACTGGTCCTGTTAGCTAGGGATGATGGAAGTTGTAGTCCCAAAACAGCTGGAGGGCCAAGTTTGGCCATCACTTTCTCTTACAGTGTTGTTTTGATTCTTTGCCTTTCTGAACTAGGTTGATTGGGTTGTTCTGTTGGTTGGCTGTTCCTATCATCATCATCATCATCATCAAACCTTTTATTGGCATCACATCCAAACATCCAAATCAAATCAATACAGAATTACCACTTACCCAGTGGCACAAAACATTTGCTCAAAGAAAGGAGGCAGGGCAATCTATTGTCTCATCTCTAGGTCTCCAAGGAGATCAGATGTCTGCAGTGTATTTCGACAACAAAAAAACAAATAGAGATATTTAGCCACTAACTTGGTGAGCTCCTGGTCATTCCCCGGTAAATAGAAAATGTATGACCTCCAACTCTGGTTTCCATTTGGGGATGCAGAGTTGATCTAGAAATTGCTGACGGAGATCAGCATATAGTTTACAATTAAGAACCATATGTGTAAGGGTTTCCACCAGGTGGTCTTCACACGGGCAAGTTCTTTCTCCTTCCACCCTGCCTGAGAACCTTCCCCAAAGGAGGTTTGATGGATTTAAATTAAACCTGTCCAGTGAAAATGACCTTCATTCTTGAGGGTTAAGCAGAAACTCAAGGTAATTGTGGTTAGTTTCATGTGCCCAAGAAAGTTGAAAATAAAGTGGGGAACATGTTTTCTCTGCTGCTACTGTTAGTTCCTGGCACTCAGTATTGCGTGTCGAGGTCCCCAAGCCACCCCCCAAATAACTCACAACGCACACTTAATTTTTGTTTAAGGTTTTTGGCATAATTTTGGCCACAACTTTATTTAAATACAAAACCGTGAGTGGTTGTTTAGGCATTGGTTAAGACTATCTGTCCCCCCGCCTGGGGACAGAACTGACTTCTGGGCACCACCGAAAGACAGTGCGGGGGAAAGCAAGTCAGGGAGAAATGGAGCTGAGTCACAGACCCTCAACTCTCACCCGCCTGCTCTCCGAAGGCTTTCCGGCCCTAGTCCCATTCCAGGGATTGGACGAAAAGATGGCAAGCCCCAGGATTCCTTTAACGGAATTCCCTTTCCGCAGCAACCATGGAGGGGCAGGCCCAGCCTATCCTAAGCCCTCCTCCACCAATTTATAACCAATGCCTAACCGCAACCTTACAAGTTGTGACGATTTGCTACGCAGTAGGCAAAAACCAAATGGCCCAGCCAATCAGCCAGATGGACAAAATTCCTACCAGGCCCCTGCCCCAACGGCAGATGACCCCATGACAGGCATAGCAAGGTCAGTGCAACAACCCCTTACTCAAGGGCGGGTGGGCGGGTGATCCGTTGCACGCAGCAAAGAGAAAGCTCCAGGCTGCGTGCAGAGTATTTAAACATTTTACCCCTCCCACCAAAATTGCAACATAACTTTTACCCCAGCAACCCAGTGAACCAATCACTGTCCCAGGCCATCTTTAGAAACCCTGCCTGGTAACAGAGGGGTGGCTCAGCAGACCCCACCGCCACACGTGCTCTCCATGAAGGAGAACACGCTTTCTAGTTCTTATTATAGCCTTGGCAGATGGTAGGGACATCGGTCACAAAAGTTCCACTGACAGCCTCAGTTGCTGTACCTTCTTGTTAAACTGTTGTAGCTCTGGGGAAAGAAAGGGGTCTACCAAAACTTCACTGTTCTTGTCATTATCCCTGTTTAGTTGGCCACTTTGGGCAGCAATGTGTTGGAATTTCACAGGGCAGGGTTTGGGCGAGCATCCTTAGGTACCTTTATGGTGAATGGCGAGGCCAGAGACTAACCTTCCAGGTTTGTGTGGTCTCTTGTCTTGGTAAGGATCACCTTGGGGACTAACCCCCCTGAGAGAGTGGGTCAGGAAGGCCTCCCTATCTACCCTCAGGCATGATAAAAGTGGGGTGGTAGTGGAACTGAAGGCAATTCCCCTTTTCATGGAGCATGGCAGGCTTCACCCAAAAGCGAGGTTCCCACACAGTCACACTGCAGATAATTTGTATAAATTTAAATAAGCATGCCCTCATGTTTTACCCAAACTTTTCTTGTGTCACACCTTTTTATTTCATAGCTGTGGCCACTACAGGCAACCCCAGATTTGTGTTGGAGTTGTGTTCTGGGTCATTGCATCCTTGCACAAAATTGTGTGCAAATGAAATATCCTGCCTCATTCAGCTTCCATGCCTCCTTGCGCCACTCTTTTAGTAACATCTTTTATTATGTTATCAGGTGGCTTCTGTGTTCAGTGCTGTGCACAAGTGCACAATCGCACACATACCCTTTGCACCTAAAACGGGGTTTGCCTGTACAAGGTTTTCTGTCAATATAATTTTTTGCCTTACATTTTTTTCAGAGTAGTAATCCTATTGCTTTTCTACGTAGTAGTAATATAGAAATATTATGGAAAAGATCACAAGTTGAAGGGGGCAATATTTTATTTCCTGAGTAATTCCTATTGCTTAGAATTGTTTAAAGCAATTACATATTTTATGCTGATGTTTTGTAACAGAAATAAGATTGAAGCAGAGTAATGATGAAGCTTTTAACTGGCTGCAGTTTGTTATTTTTAAACTGTAGTGTGTTTCACCAAAGCTGTGGAGGTATGGATCCATAATTCCAGGTATTCTGGATAAAGGATAGGTAATTCTTAACATACCTCTTTTCCCTTTGAATATTTTTGTGCTTCTTGCACAAGTGTACTTGAAATACATCTTTTATTTTAATCACTGCTAAAGTAGTTCTTTCAACAAAGTAAAAGTGATTTGTTCCATGAAACCATTTATAGAAAATAGTTTTCTGACTGGTCCAGACTTAAAGTTTTCATTTGGCTAGCACAAGGAGAATATTCTGGTTACCTCTCTTCTTATTGTATCCATAAGCTCATTTTCCATTTGTTGTGGAGTGCCTGTGCGCCTGCTACAACAATGGATTGTGACTTTTTTTTCTGTAATAGAGTGGCTATGGTTCATTCAGTGACTGTGGTACCTGTTGCTGGTTCTTTTTCCAGGTCAATTGGCTGCAGGTACCTGTGAGATTGTTACGCTGGACAGAGATAGCAGTCAGCCCCGAAGGACTATAGCCCGACAAACAGCTCGTTGTGCATGTAAAAAAGGACAGATTGCCGGTACAACGAGAGCAAGGCCAGCCTGCGTCGATGGTAAGAGACAAAAGATCATTTAACTTAATATCCGCCCAACACGGAATTGGTTATCAAGCACTTTATTTGTTCAGATTGAAAAAGTGTCTTGTCAAATATTTGTGCAATCACCAGCCAAGTGAACATGTTGACCCGAGGATTACTCTGGAAATTCTTGTACACATTAACTGTGTGCCTCTAAAAGGCAATTGACTCGCTTTCTCTTCTGGTCTGGAGCCTTTGTTTTCTGTTAGCTGGTGAAGTTGAGAAATGTCCGGTCATTTCTCCATGGATCTGTATCTGTGGGATGGTTGTGTGTCAGTTCCATACCAGTGGGCAACCAAGCCATGCTGTCCAGATGGCGTATTGGAACAAGCACTGTATGTTTTCTCTGCCAGAATCCACAGACTTAGAATTGGTTTTGTAATGGTGTAGGAAATGGATGTCCTGCATTGCAGTACTATTGTGTTAAGAGAGAGAGATTGCTTCTCAAAAACCTTTCTATTGCTTCCTCCGAGCATCAAGAGCTGGGTTCACAGCCAACCTAACTGGCGTTGCTAGTTTAATACTCTACATCTTAATTTGAATCATAGCCAACGTGACCACTCCTGCATGAAAGTTAATATGGTTGGGGAGAGGTGGAAGTGCTGGTGAATATGACATTAGAATGGAACTGTTGTATTATACCTTATATTTCTGCTGCCCCTTACCTCATTAAAAACGTCATTCTGTATGATTCACTGCAGATGCAGTGTGTTGCCTGCAGCTTGCAAAAATGCTGATGTAGAGGGAGGATGAAAATATTTCACTTTGAAATCATTTTTATGTCTCAAATGAGCTGCTGTATTCCAACTAAGACACCAGTGGTGCAGTCAGCAGTGTATGCCTGCTGATGAAAACTTACCGACAAACGTTCAGGTTGCAATTAAACTGAGATAAAACAGGACTCCTGTTATAAATAGACAGCATTAAAAATAGCATGTTTTGATTTAGGTTTTGCAGGGGAAAATACAAACGGATGCTTCTGTAAAAAAAGATAATAAATTCAGGTCTGCTTTGAAAAATGACTCACACTTGAGCCCATTAAAAAAAATAAAAATGCTGAGACTTCAGTACCATTTCATCAGAATTTGACTCCCCCACTGACTATCAAAAAAGACAGCACAAAGGGGATTTCATTGCCTGCCCACCAAGCTAAATATAAGGCATCACATCCATTCTATTTTTGTGTTCATTCTTGTTGGTACTCTAAAATCTGCTTGTTCTTTCTGTTTGCTTCATCATATTTTGCCATGGTATGTTTAGTTGTCCCCCCCCCCTCCCCTTTAGATTTAAATAATGTTTTTTCACTGCAGTTCTAAGTCAAAGATCTTAATAGGTCTACTAATTTTGGAATTGCATTTGATTGTCTGGCATGTTAACTTGCTTTATTTTTGCATAGTTTAAGGATTCCTATCCAACTTTTCCTCTATTGGGTATACTCAGTTTATGATATACTTGAGTTCTTCTACCTGAAAATATAGTTGCAGCTTTGGTTCAACCAAAGTCATTATGTACATATGAGTTAGATATGTATTAGTGTTGAGTGGACCGATGTTCTACATTTGCAGACTCATTTATTCTGTACCAATGAAATAAAAAATATATTTTTTATTTTGATTTAGGATAGATTTTGTTATGAATTCTGTTCTTTTATTCCCATCGTGCATGTTATTTATTAATACCCTATTTGGAAGTAAACTTTATTACAACCAATATAATTTGTGTCAGTTGTCATTATAAAATATTTATCAGCATCATTTTCTTAAATAATTCAAATAGTGAACTCAAGTGGCTTAGTGTCTATCAGGTTGGTAGTAAAGAGACTACCTCAAATTAGATTGATTAGTGCATAGTCAGGGAACTCCCTAGTTATTTAGAAGGATGTAAGTATGTATAAGTAACCCTGAAATGACCTGATAAGGACTTACGAATCTGAAGAATTTAGGGGTTGTTGATGCTATAAACAGTTGAGCCTGTAGCAATGATAAATTCTAGAGCAACTGAACTTGTTTGATAGAGCTTCAGACTGCATGCCAAAGGCAGGGACTTCTCCCTTTATTGTTACATTTTATTTAGGCAGAGGGAGAAACCCACTGCTGCACCTCACAGCTACCATAAATTCTGAATTTAGACTTTTTTCCCTCCCTTTGTACTGTTTTTGCTTCTGCCACAGGAAGAAGGGCTGTAAAGGTACTTGAAGTCAGAAAGACTATAATCTAGCCATTAAGTCTGATTGAGAGCAATTGAGACAGATAATGTCAATGCATATGTTAATTACAAGAACAAATTAAACTGAAATGTTTTAAAATATATATTAAATTAAGATGAAATAATGAACGTAACATTTTAAAAACCATAGTGAATTGGTATAACTTAATAAAATTTGATAAGGTTTCTGTAACTATAGTCAATTCACTAAGCGGTTATTCTTGCTAGGGCAGCATACTGTTAACAAAATAAATAAAATCAGAATTAAAGCAAAGTAACAAATAGTTGCTATTAACATGTCAAAGGCAAACATGTAAAGGTAACCTGCCATCTTCAGAGTGTCATTCTTAGTGTCATGGGATATTTGACAACATGTGTGGACAATGCCTTTTCAGTTGCCTAGCATTCCCAACCTAGATTTGTATTCATAACACTTCATAGTTCATTTCAAATCATGGTTTACCTCAGTGTTATACAACAACCTCTTAAATGCAGGACTTTTATAGGTTTGATTCCCTGTTGAATCTCTGGTTTAATATTCACATATGTTAGTGTTCACATCTGATGACTAGCACGTTTTCACTTGACACCGATTTTTATTTTTTTAGACCAGATTGTTAATCACATTACCTTCAGCTAATATTATTCTCCCTCTCCCCCTCCCACACCCAGTTATCTTTGAAAACCTACATAGAATAGTTGGGGTCAAAACTGATTGTGAATGAATCCTAGTTCACCAGACTCTTACAAAATTATGGTGTGTGTGCTTTTCGTTGTGTCCTTGAAAGGGAGAATGTAAAATATGTTCCACTCTAAATATAGAAAATAAGAGCAATACATAATTAAATTAATGCACTGCAACTGTGATCCATGAAATAGTTACAGTTGACACTTGGATTTTAGCCATTCTAATTGCATTGACTTCAATGGGTGCAAATTGTTTTAAATTAAAGCACCATGGCTTAAATAGCTTATCTTCAGTGAGACTAAAATGGCTGCACTCCAAATACCCTGTCTTAGTGTATTCATGAGCTGAGCTGAATAAGTACAGTTCTTATGACTATAAGAAGTTTTATGGATTGGTATCTGTTAAATTCCTGAAAATACTCTGAATGTACAGTAGGAGATCTCAGCCTTTAAATGTCACCCTACTTAAGATATAAGGCTTCTTAAGATTATAAATACTGAATTTATAGTGTGTGTTACTGCTTTCACTGGATATAAATCTAGCACAAATAAAACAAAAAAGGAAAGATCTGATGGATTTGTTACTAGCATGGTGTTGGCTGGTGGGAGAAACTTTAGGAAGACAGGTGTTTGTTGCTAAAACCTTGGGATTATTCCATATCCGTATTCAGACGAATAGGCTTGGATAATTTATTTCAAGACAGAAGAGCTAACTAGTTTCAGTAGTTATTGGTCTTATCATATAACAGTTTGTTAATTAGGAAACTAATTAGTTATTGCGTGTTCAGATCCCGAGACCTCCCCAATAAATAAAGACACATTCAACTCAAATTTTTGTTCTGGTTTTTGGCAGAATTTAGGCCACAACGTTATTGATTACAGATAAGTGAGTGGTTGCATAGGCTCTGGTTCGACTAGCTCCCTGTACCGTTGCAGATAGCGCTGACCCAGAGCTCTATCATAGGGTGAACACCTGAGGCAGGTGAAAAGCCTGGGAACAGACTCTGTTCTCTCCCCAGATGTTCCCTGGACTCAGGCATGGGCAAAACCCCCTTTTGGGGGTTGACCAAACCAAGTTGAGTCCCTGGATTCCTTCAATGGAATACCCTTCACATAGGGATGGTGAGAGCGTTCTCCCATCCCTATCACCTGAACCAGAGCCTATCTACAACCTTATAAGTTGTGACGATTTGCTACACGGCAGGCGAAACCCAAATGGCAACAGCCAATCAGCCAAGTGGGGAAATTCCTACCATGCCCCTGTCCCAACAACAGACGACAGATGATGGCATAGCAAGATGCTTGCCTTCTTTACCATTAGCCAAATTGAACACAGCAGTGAGGAACCACCAATTGGGCGTTGTGGCTATCCAAATGACCCCACCCACAACCTTGGGTCAGTCACGTTGATCTCACCACAACACATGCCCTCTGTGAGGAGGACACGATTTGTCAAGTTGCTAAGCCAGTACACCTTTTTTTCTTTCATTCAGGAAAAATAAAAGTACTATGGTCACAATTATCACTATTGAGGGGGTGAGACATTGGTCAAAGTCTAACTTTATGCTCTTTAAAGGCTTGTCGTTAATTCAACTCTTTCTTTTCACGTAATATGAATACAGATAGACATAAGGATACAATAACTTCAGAGGTCCCTTCCACATCTGTGTACACAGAAAGATCAGCCATGCATCATAATTGCAGAAAGAAATTCTAATAATACCATAGTAATTTGGATGCTAATGCAGCTTGGCAACCTGTGACTAGTGAAGATTTATTCTAGTTGAATGGAGAACGTTACTTGGATACCACAAGTATTTAATGTTTCAAATGAAACAGTCCAAATTATCTTGGAGCACAATGAAGTTCCTCAGCCATGAGGTAAAGACAGAGGTACCGGCTGGATCCAAGCTTTTAAGTTTTTTAATTGTGTTTCAGACAAGTTAGTCTGACACCCAATGTACCCGAACGCAGAAGAGATAGTAGACTTTTTTGGAATGTCACTATATGCTGATCTACATGGTAAAATCTGTAAGGAGGACATGACAACACCAGTGTGACAGCTATGCAGCAGTTATAAATTTATTTAATTAAGCCACCCTGTTTTACTTGCACAATGGAACTTTTCAGCCTTATCTCCCTGTGTCCCTACAGTCTGCTCCAGGGTTTCCAAGGAGAGAATAGGGAGTGGAGGTCCAACTGTACTTGCGCAAATGGGTTGACTTAAATGGATACAACTAATTAGCTTGTATCACCGTGGAGAACCGTTGTACCAATATAACACAATAATGATAATGTATGTGAAGCAGGCTTCTTCTACTAGTTCCAGAGCTTATGGCCTTGGGATAGTCAGCCATCAAGTGTTACATCAGGAGTTTCAGTGGTGCTGATGACGTCCAAAACAGCTTTCACCATCTCTCCCTCATGAGAAGAATTAATAACAGTGGTACCTTGGTTTTAGAACAGCTTAGTTTATGAACAACTTGGATTACGAACGCTGCAAACCCAGAAGTAGGTGTTTTGGTTTGTGAACTTTGCCTTGGAATAAGGACAGGTTTCACTTCCTGTTGAGTGTGTTTCATTTGTAAATTTGTAAAGTCCCCCACTGCTATAGGAAAGCACACCCTGGTTTAAGAGTGCTTTGGTTTAAGAACGGACTTCCGGAACGGATTAAGTTCGTAAACCACTGTACGTCAAAGGCACACTTGGCAAGCACTGTCCATAATTTGATGTTAAGGCTAAAACACCAACATGTATGTGGACCGGCTGCTTTCAAAGGTTGGAAAATCTGAGTGCACTTCCTGTGTGGTGTGGACACTGATGGTAAAAGGGAAAAAAAGAAGTACCTTACAGATGATATACCAGTTATCATATGGACTTTGAAATTAACACTGTTGGGTTTTATGCAGCGGTTGCTCATCATCCATCAGACTAATGTGTTTTGCGCTATAAGGAATTGAAATGACTGCTGGTGCAACTGTCCTTCTGTCCAGTACACTGGTTGGTTTGCTTATCTCCTGTGAAAGTGCTACTATGGTTGTTGGGAAACGGCTGTGAGCCTCTGAATGTAATTATTTTTTTTTGAAACATTACTGAGGTGGGGGAGAGAAGTGTTCTCTCATGCATTTCTATGACTCATGTGTACAGTTTCCTGTGTTTTGTGGATAATTTTAAGAGTCAGAATAAGGTATGATGTTTCTTGTGTTTTACAGAGGTGACAGGCAAAGGAAAACATAGGTCGGTTACTGTGCAATCTGTTTTAATATGCTCTAAAGCGGGTGGTGCTGTGGTCTAAACCACAGAGCCTAAGGCTTGCCGATCGGAAGGTTGGTGGTTCGAATCCCCGCGACGGGGTGAGCTCCCGTTGCTTGGTCCCTGCTCCTGCCCACCTAGCAGTTGGAAAGCACGTCAAAGTGCAAGTAGATAAATAGGTACCGCTCCAGCGGGAAGGTAAACGGCATTTTCGTGTGCTGGTTTGCCAGAAGCGGCTTAGTCATGCTGGCCACATGACCCAGAAGCTGTACGCTGGCTCCCTCAGCCAGTAAAGCGAGATGAGCGCCGCAACCCCAGAGTCATCCGCAACGAGACCTAATGGTCAGGGGTCCCTTTACCTTTACCTAAAGCAGTTGAATGACAACTACAGTCTCCCCACTTTACCCTGATCAATCTTGTTCTTTATTCAAACTCCTTAATTACTGATGGCGCCATCTTAGAGCTCGTATGCATCCCCCCTTATATTGCGTCGTTCATAAAGGATTTCCCCAATGTTTGTTCCTTTTAAATTTCCCTGTCCTTGATATGCATGGTCCCTTCCCCTTCCTCATCATTTTGCTTCTTCCATCACCAATAATCTCCTTTGTGTTGTACTCATCTTTCTATTCCGTCCTATTTCTGTTGCTCCCTGAATACCATTTGGCTGAGGAGGTGATCTCTATTATGTCCTAGAAAGCATCTAGGGATGAAAATAGGTGTCGCCAAAGCATGAAGAAAGAATTATAGGTGATGAATAGCTATCCATGTTATAGTTTTCTTCTCTTGCTTCCCTGGAAATTATATTTCATCTGTAGTATCCCCAAAGACATGGAGATTTAACTATAAGCACAAATTACTTCATCTCTCACTTTAATGTGGTCTCCTTTGGGGTCTAACCTGGCAACAACATGGCAGCTGAGGCTGGGAAATGAAAACTGAGAGTGCTGGGAAATTTTAAGATTTAATTATTTAAACTGGAATGTCGCCAGGATGCAAGGTTTAACTCCCTCATGCATACAGACGCTGCCATGGGATCTTTAATTACATCAAATGCATGCTTTATTTTACTGGGGAAATGACATGTTCAAAAAACATAGTTCATCAGAAGGGGATGTTTGTTCATTGCATACATAATTCTGCCATTTGCATTCCGTGTAGTTCCCAGGTAATTTTGCTTTAGTGATCACTAGGGATGTGCCAAACCTGTTTCCTTATTTCTATTGAATTTTCTGCTTGGCTTCCCTAAGCTCTCTGGTAGCCCCAGGTTCAAAGTTCAGATAGTCTTGCTTTTCTGTGTCTTTGCATGCAGGGTTCTTGTCCCATTGCCACTTAAACACACACACACACACACACACACACACACAAGTAATTTGTACAAAGTGAAGCAGGCTTCTACATTCATATTTACATCATACATACACATTTTGACAGGGGTGGTGCTGTGGGTTAAACCACAGGGCCTAGGACTTGCCGATCAGAAGGTCGGCGGTTCGAATCCCCTGACGGGGTTGAGTTCCCGTTGCTCGGTCCCTGCTCCTGCCAACCTAGCAGTTCGAAAGTATGTGAAAGTGCAAGTAGATAAATAGGTACCGCTCCAGCGGGAAGGTAAACGGCATTTCCGTGCGCTGCTCTGGTTCGCCAGAAGTGACTTAGTCATGCTGGCCACATGACCTGGAAGCTGTAAGCCGGCTCCCTCAGCCAATAAAGTGAGATGAGTGCCGCAAGCCCAGAGCCGGTCACAACTGTACCTAATGGTCAGGGGTCCCGTTACTTTTACCTTTACACATTTTGAATGCACAAAGTGACACTCTGAGCTACGCAGCAAAGGCTTGCATGTGGCTGTATATGTGCTTTGAGTCTACATTCTTTGTAGTGTTTCACTAATGTATGGAAGTACAGTGGTACCTCGAGTTACATACACTTCAGGTTACATACTCCACTAACCCAGAAATAGTACCCCGGGTTAAGATTTTTGCTTCAGGTTGAGAACCGAAATCGTGCTCCGGCGGCATGGCAGCAGCAGGAGGCCCCATTAGCTAAAGTGATGCTTCAGGTTAAGAACAGTTTCAGGTTAAGAACAGACCTCCAGAACGAATTAAGTACTTAACCTCAGGTCCCACAGTACTCGATCCATATTTTCCAGTACACAACCATATTTGCTGTCTATATTCTGTAAAATGATAATAGTGAGAAAGTGAACCCTAGCATTCAACTGTTCCTGAAGGCCTCTATTAGTGAAACTTTCTGTCTCTTCTTTAGTCATTGCAGAATTTCATTATCCCACTGGGAAAGAATAAATAGAATGAGTGTAGATAACTAGAAGCTTATAATGGCTGTATCAACAATAGCCATCCATACTCATGTCAAGAAAAATAAGGAAAGCCTATCTTCAAAAACCTTTACTACTTTCTGTGAGAGTTTCAGTAACTATTGAATCCAATTCTTTACAGCTTTCATAAGAGTTCTTTATCCCCTAGAGCTTATTAACCCCAATTGTAGTCCTACAATGCAGTATTAATGATTTCTTTTTTCAGGTTGTCTTGAAGCATTGTTGACATTACATGGTCACCTTCACTGATGCTTTAACTGAATAAAAGCTTTAACTCTGAATAAAAAGTAGTTGTGAGAATATATAGCAAAATAAACATTCTTCCATTTGCACTCTGTTAACAAAGTAGCTACTACACTTCCCGGCAAGGTACCTTTTCCATTGCATTAAGCTACAAAGTATTCACTTGGTGTCACTTGGACACGGGTGGCGCTGTGGGTTAAACCACAGAGCCTAGGGCTTGATGATCAGAAGGTTGGCGGTTCAAATCCCCACGACAGGGTGAGCTCTCCTTGCTCAGTCCCTGCTCCTGTCAACCTAGCAGTTCGAAAGCACATCAAAGTGCAAGTAGATAAATAGGTACCGCTCCGGCAGGAAGGTAAACGACGTTTCTATGTGCTGCTCTGGTTCGCCAGAAGTGGCTTAGTCATGCTGGCCACATGACCCGGGAGCTGTACGCCAGCCCCCTCGGCCAAAAAGCGAGATGAGTGCTGCAACCCCAGAGTCGGCCATGACTGGACCTAATGGTCAGGGGTCCCTTTACCTATTCACTTGGTAACAAACAAGCAAACACGTATCTGTGTTTGTATTTGGCCAATAAATTCATTTTCAGTGCCCTAGACAGGGGTTTCTAACAAACACTTTTATTTTGGTTACAGGGAGGTAGCCATGTTGGTCTGCCGTAGTCAAAGCAAAATAAAAAGATTCCTTCCAGTAGCACCTTTGAGACCAACTAAGTTTGTTATTGGTATGAGCTTTCGTGTGCATGCACACTTCTTCAGATACACTGAAACACAAGTCACCAGACCCTTATACATAGTGAGGGGGTGGGGAGGGGTATTACCCAGAAGGGTGGTGGGAATGGGTGATTGCCTGATAGGTGTGGTAAACCTGTTGATGACTGTTAACAATTGCAATTGGCCTTACAGGAAAAAGCATGGGGTGAGATGGCTAAAAATAGCTTTATCATGTACCTCATGTTACGTTTGCTTCATGTTACATTTTTTCAGGTTGTGTCGTGTGGTGACCTGGAAGTACCGGAAAGAGTTACTTCCGGGTTTTGCTGCTCGTGTATGCGCAGTAGTGCTAAATTGCACTTTGTGCATGCACACAAGCGTCAAAACATGCCGCGCACCTGCGCAGATAGGGCACTTCAGTTGCGGCCTTTTCATGTTGTGAATGGGCTTCTGGAACGGATTCCGTTCGCAACCAGAGGCATCACTCTATAATGAATCCAGTGTCTCTATTCCGACCAGGTCTCTCCATGGTTTTAAGTTTGGTAATAAGTTGTAATTCAGCAACTTCTCTTTCCAGTCTATTTCTGAAATTCTTTTGTAATATGACAGCTACTTTGAGATCTTGTATAGAATGTCCTGGGAGACTGAAGTGTTCTCCTACTGGTTTCTCTGTCATTCCATTTTCTGGTATCATCCAACCCCACAGGACAATTTGGAAACAAACATTTCACCCATTGCTTGAAAATTTCAGATCACAACTGAAATCTCAGTAATATCACACAAATATAGGTCAAGAAGTATGGAGCGTGGTGAAGTCCCCTCGATTTTTTGTTATAATTTGGCATAATATTTAGGACTGTTTGGTTATTGAATAATATGTATAATTCAGAATGTATGATGTGGTTTGATTGGATTGTTAAAATGGAAAATTTAATAAATATAGGGTTGTTGTTGGTTTTTTTAAAAAAAGAGTATATAATCTACAACCATCCGTTTAAGCATTCTCAAATCAGCCTTATAATTTGCTCACTTCTGATACACAGCAACTGCTGTTTGTTCTCTTCTCTGGCAATGGAGGTGCGTATGGAGTTTGCCATAGCTTTGCACTGTGTTTAATTCCACAACTGTTCCAGAGGGGCTAAACATGCTTTCTTTTTTCCACTTTAGTGCTAGGAAAAAAGAACAAAGGTTGTGAGTGGGATTGGGATATGTGTGAGGATTTGAGGTGGGATTTTTAACACTGACACTTTTAATAGCTGTTCTGTGATGAAATGCAATTTCAAGCTTGCTAAACTCACTGGCCCATTTTTAAGCGTTCCTCTTTATGAGATCTGCTTATCTGTAAGTCGGAGGTTGCATTTAAATGACTCAATCATATAGGTGGGAGAGTTGCCGATAGGTGACAACTTTTTGTAGTTTAGAAAGTGGAATTATTGTTATTATCATTATAATTATAGCACTGTTTCACCAGTATTATCCCTCAGTGAATTGATACCACAAAGTTTTTTCCCCTGTTTTTCCCTGTGTGTATTCAGCCCAGCATGTGTCCCTTTCTGCTTAAACAACCATACATGTCCCTAGTCCATTTCTAGGTCAATTGAAACTCCTGGCGCCTTCCTTTAAAGCTTTTCACAGTTTGGGACCAACTAGGGTCCCTGAAGAACATCATTTAATGTTATTTTTCAGGAGGCTCTACTGTTTGTAGATTACATTGAGTACAAGCTATTGAAGTTTTTCAGTTACGACACCCTGACTCATGGTAGATGTGATGGTACATGTTGTTGTTGTTTTTTGCTTTAGAGCAATGCAATTGATAATGAAAAGATTTCGGGAAGGAACCCCAAAATCGGGGGATCAGAAATTCAAGCTTACTCTAGCATATGCCCAAGAACATGAATTAAGCAACGAGAGGTTAAAATACTGAGCAATGAATTAAGGAAGTCAAATGTTAGATCCCACAGTGGAATTATTTATTTTCTATAAAGGGAAATTGTGAATTTTAATGCTCTTGATGGGGGGAAAAGGATCATATGCAACAAGATTTAGAAAGAACTTATAGACATGGTGTGAGAGATAGTGAGATTTTTTTATAAACAGCCACCAGAAAATCATAAACAGGAAGCAGCAAGAGCAACAGAATCTACTATAGAAAAGGGCCAGGATCAGAAGAATTAAGTTTGTAAGGAATATGGAGATATTCAGGATGAAATCAACCAATTTATAGCTAGGTTGTGTTAAAGGAGCTCTTTATAAATGGTTTCAGAAATGTTGTTATAAATGAAACAAATAATAATAGCGAATGTATTATTCGCTTATTTTAACTTCAATGGATTAAATAACCCGGTGAAATGAAAAGGAGGTTTACTATACTAGGCAAATAATATACAAGAAACTCATATAAAACAAAAGCACTGTTATCTGCTAAGAAATTGGGGGATGATTTTTTATTGTTGCCTCTAATGTTATCTTCTGAAACTAAAAGGGTATGTGTGTTTGTGTGCGTGTGTGTGTGTAATACAGCATATATAGCATATAAAAAATTTGAAGTGGAAAAAGTAGAGCATGATGTTCAAGGCAGGAACTAAACACACTATTGCAAATATACATGCCCCCAAGGCAATGTGATCTATTTTCTATAAATGGTTTTTCTGATTTAATAACTAAGTTTTCATATGGCCACATTATACTCACTGGAGATTTTAATGCACCAATATGTATCTGAAAGAGGAGCTTTGGGGTGATCCCACAATAGTGTATCATCATCATCATGTATTTAAAAAAGGGAAAAAAGTACCCCCATACTTTATGTTTAACATATATATGGCAACATAAATGTCCTTATGAGAGAGATTACACATTACAGTGGTACCTCGGGTCACATACGCTTCAGGTTACATACGCTTCAGGTTACAGACTCTGCTGACCCAGAAATAGTGCTTCAGGTTAAGAACTTTGCTTCAGGATGAGAACAGAAAACGGGCTCCAGCAGCGCGGCGGCAGCAGGAGGCCCCATTAGCTAAAGTGGTGCTTCAGGTTAAGTACGGAACTCCGGAACGAATTAAGTACTTAACCTGAGGTACCACTGTACTCTAAAACAGCCTTTCTGAACTTTGGGTTCCTAGATGTTGTTGTACCACAACTCCCATCATTCCTAAGCAGCCTGGTCAGTGATCAGGGATAATGGGAGTTGTAGTTCAAGAACATATGTGGACTCAAGTTTAAGAAAGGCTTTTCAAAGAATACAATTCATTTTCATATATTGATTTTTATTTGCTATCTCCTGAGTTAATAAAAAGTTCAGTTTTGCAAATAACTAACTAATTATGATAACCATTAGGCTTAAGAAGGAGATTGAATACTTTGGTTTTAGAAGTTGAGTTTTTTGGTATTTTTTGTAAAATCTTTTAAAGATTTTAAAATATTTTTGGAAATTAAAAATACTATTGCTGTCAAATACACTGCTGTATAGGAAATATTAAAAGCTCATATTAGGGAGTATTTCAGAAAGAATTCAGCTATTTTAAAAAGAAGATTGGAATATTAATATAAATTGGTTTGCAAATATTAATTGGAATTGAGAAAAAAAAACCTTTCACAATTAAAACAAATTGTTAAATTGCCGAAGTACTTAGGAGATACCAAAGATTATTTTTTTTGAAAAGGTGATAAAAAATAGATTAAATTTGCAACACCTTTAAAACAATTTCATATTGAATAATAAGCCTGGAATAAAAGATAAAATAATCTACATTAACAGAAATAAGGAAGCCTGTCATTCTTTAATTTAAAATCACACTAGCAGGCTAATGGATTAGTATTGATATCTGAATAGTTAGCATCAAGGCTTTGGATGAGACTATATGAATGACATCAAAAAGTTTTGTGCAGATCCTACCAAGTGCCTTACTATGTATAAAAGCAAGGATAGAAAGTCAGAAAAAGGGATCAAGTTGTATTTTTCTAGCCATGTGAAATAGACGTAACAATTATTTGCGCCCGGTGTTGGCTTGTTTTATTTCACCCACAATTTAGTAAAAATGGAACTATTGGCACATTCACTAATTCCGAGAAGAGATTATTGTGGAGATAAACTTTCGAACCAAAGCATGTTTCAAGAAGAGCCTGGAAGGTATAAAAGCTTTGGAATGACACAGTTAATAATGCCGTCGCCATATTGGGAAGCTCTGTCGGAGGTCTTGAGTCTGGGAGGAGAAAGCTGTTTATATATTGTGGATTAAACTCCTCAGTGGGACTTAAAAGCGACAGTTTCATAAGATAATGATGGAAAGAGCGATGTTATCTATGAAGGAGATGATATATGGAAACCATCTTGATTTGAGGATTGGAAGAACGGAAAATTCACACAGGATTATTATTACCATTGGTGTTTATCGGCTTAAGGAGACTATCAGAAGAGATCATAAAGAAAAAAGAGAAAATATATGAACAAGATGTGATGTGGAAACAGCAAGATAAGATGAGATAGAATTACGAACTCTGTTTGGACTGATTTGGACATTAACGCAGTAGCAAGAAGATGATCAGAATTCCCCTTCGGATCTTGAAATATGGGTCCCCCCAACAAAATTCAAAATTTGGCTTTGTAATTCGGAATTTATGTGATGTGATTTAATTTGTTGTGATTGGCCAGTTAATAAAAATTATATATATATATATATATATATATATATATATATATATATATATATATATTTTCATGGCTAGCTCCGATCCTGAATGTTGGATGTTTGTGAGTTGCTGCTTTTGCTGTTACTGTTACTGCTTAGAGTCATTTAGCAGTTATTTCAAGTCTATCTCCATTCACTAGATGGGCTTCTTTGTAGCCAAATAAGATTGTCTTCCATGAATGTGGTCACACAAACTATTAGGCAACAACTATTTTCTTTCTTTTTTTATAGACATCTTTATTGGTTTCTCAGTTAGTTCACAGCCATCCTTTTAATACACATCAATATTCACAAAAAACAACAATTGGACACAATGAACATTCCAATGTTTAACATGTATACATAAACTAAAGAGAAAATGATTCTGTTTCTTATCTACTTGTTGGTATGGAGGAGCCAACAACTATTTTCTATGTGATATAATAATGATAATTTTTATACGGCATATTTGTAGGGTCAGAGTTCCTTTCGGATTTCCAGAATATTAGCCTTGTTTTGCCATCCTAGGCTTCATCAGTAGAACAGGCAACCACTACTATGCTATAAGATCCACTATCCTATAATATTACACATGCCTATCTTAGACTCTGTGAAAGGATTCTGTGGAACTGTAACAACTCTTCATGTGAATTATTGGACTCTATGAACAGACAGGTGGAATAGACACTTATACATGTATGGACCTTATGCTGTGGACTGTATGAACAGTATACAATGAACAGTATACCTTATTTATTCAAAAGCACAGCCGATTTCGTCTTGTGTGTTTATTGAGTATGTTTCACGTAACCATAGGTTTGTTGTTGTTGAGCCACACATACCCTGCAGAGGGGAATACCAATGGTGCAGAGATATGCCTCTTATTTTCTGTGGCTTAGAATCTATGCATATTGGTGTCAACAAAATCTGCTGCTTTTCCCTTATCCAAGAGCCTGTATAGAGTCCTTAAGTAGGTTCCCTATTGGTAGGAGAAAATAACAGAGGCCAACCAGAGAATATTGAGAAGCAAAGCAGCTAGTAAGCCTGATCTTTATTAAACTGTTGCAACAGGGCCCTCACTCCCCACATGCAGGAGGGAGGAGGAACTCTGAACAATGGTGCGCAAGACCTTATATAGACTTTTGAAATTGCCCACCCTGTAGCTCAAGACCACCCGCCAAAACATGCATACATCACAGAAGGAGGCGGTCTACAACAGAAATCCTGTCTGCCAGAATACCTGACAATGGCCAGTGATTGCTTACTTGGGCAGCCTGGCCGTTCTTTTGTGATGGTAAATACTTTAATTCCTGAATCCTATTCATGCACAAATATGCCCTAAAGACAGGTAAGCAAAAGACAATGGAGAGGCTTCCCCATTTCCTTCCTCCTTGCAGAGAAACATTTGAAGTCAATTTGGGAGAGTCAAAATGGTTTCAGGATTGTTCTCCTGTACTATTTCAGACACGTGATTTACGTAATTATGTATGTGTTTGCCTTGTAAATTTATGAACATTTAATTTATATATTTGAGACCTTAAATTCTTATAACAACATTAGCAGGATGCTATAAGTTTTCAAAAATGCTCCTGTCTCAGATTTTTCTGCCCTTTCCTTGCCACTCTACTCCTCTTTCTTCCCCTCATCTCTTATCTTTCTATTCAGCTGACAAAACACTCTGCAGAGCAGTGCGTCATTCTTGCAATTGGCTGGAGGAAGTGTTGGAGCCAGGCAAGAAAGGAAAGCGTCTACTATTTCCTTGTTAGCCCAAGGACAATTTGCTACTCTTCCCCCTGTGAGCAAGCGAATGAATATTTGTGCTGCTGGTATAGCTAGTAACATAACAATATTTGAAGACCTTTCTATTATTTAATGCTAGGTGTTTTTCAGCAGTACTGAAAGTCAGTCGTTCCTGATTACAAAATGGACGCTTCCCCCCAAAATAGTATGCATGCACTAGGATTGTGCCATATCCTATTAGTACTAGATCTTCTGTGGCATTCTTGCTTTTCATATTATTTGTGTGCCTGAGGGCTTTTACCATTGAATTAGTGGTCCAATAAAGCTATTCATCACAAATTCTCTGAAAGATCATATGAGAGCCGCTACATTTTGCTATGATCCACAGTCACTGCTTCTGATTAACAGAGACTAAGATGAATTTAAACTTCATTTTAAGTAAGAATCAAATCAGATGAAACATCAAATACCATTCTTATAAAATTTATTTTCAGGTTTTACTCTGAATGTGACACTTTTTACAGCAACGATTGCCAATAATATTTGACATAGTTGACTTCTACAACACACGTAATGTCTCTGCCTTTAGGAAATGCCTGGGGCTCAGAACATTTTTAGTAAGTGACTTTCTGTCAGAATCCAGTGTCATAAATTTAAAATAATGAAAAATTAAAGTTTCCATTGTCTGTGGTTTCTCTACCTGGGAAATAGTCAGCTATTTTATTTTATTCATTTTAATTAATTTCTATACCAGTTTTCAAGAATAAAATTATTTCATGGCAGGCCAAATAAAATGCAACAACAGAATGTAATATGTATGTCTCCAAAATACTTCAGTAAAGCAGTCCCATATCCTTCATACTAGCAATCCAACAATAGTAAAGTGACTAAGACTAGGCCACACAATCAGGTTATATATTCACAAAAGTAATATATTGATGTAGCACTGGGGCGATAAAGTCCCTTGTTTTAATTTGACTTTATGCAACTCTCTATTAGGTCACAAGAGTGCCTGGTCTAAAATTGTCTATCAGAAACTTCACTCTTGTGGTTTATCACCACAACAGCTACTCACCTTGGGTTTTAGTAAAGCAAACAGTCTAATTTGTCAGTGCCTAAATGATATTGAGCATCAGAACAACTTGGCCACAGTAAGGAAATTTTGCCCATGGTATGATTATTTCCCACCTTCCCTTTTTGACTCTCTGGCACCCTATCTGCATAACCTAGCAATTCTAAAATATAGACGTGCATTTACCCTCGCAAGATTGAACAAACTGCCCTCAGCTGTACTTGAGGGACAATTCCAACAGCATCCAAGAGAAAAATGCTTATGTCCCTGTGGAGATGGCAGTACCGAATCAGTGGCACATTCGTTTCTGACTTGCACTCTTTATAAAGACTTGAGGAATGAGGTTATCACCCCTCTTTTATTGTCCATTCTGGGTTGCCCAACCACTGCCACAGTGTCTTTTCTCTTGGCAGATCAAGATGAGCAGATGACAACAAAGGTTGCAAGGTTTTTAACTGGGGCAATCAGAATAAGGTCCACTACAGAGGTACTTCTGGTTACATATGCTTCAGGTTACAGACTCTGCTAACCCAGAAATATTACCTCGGGTTAAGAACTTTGTTTCAGGATGAGAACAGAAATCGTGAATGTGTTCTTAGGGGAAAGGTTTTAACATCTGAAAGGTTACTTGCTCACAAACATCCCTAAATAACCTGAGCAATGAAAATAAAGCAAAGTAAATACATCTAGCAAAGGATTCCTGCATTGCGGAGGACTGGACCAGATGACCAACTCTATGATTCTATGAAAATGGGTGCAGACAAGATCCTTATCATCCCCATACCTGCAAGCCAGGTTTGGCAGGTGTGTGGGACAAGCCACAAGTCAAAGTTCAAGGGAGATTGCTGTAACTTCCAACCAGCTGATTGGTGGTTACAGCAATGTCCTTTGTAGATGCTGAGAGCGTCCCTTCAAAGTGGCTCCCTGTAGCAGATGATCAGATGATCTTCGGTTACCAGAAGCCCCTTTGAAGCCTCTGCAGAGCAGAAAATGCTCTTAAAATTAGAACAGTTTTCCCTCTCCAGAGAAAGTGGTTGGTATTCAAAGTGCTTCTTCTAGCACTTGGAATGAAAAATTCTTTCTGTGGAAAAAAGAGAAACACTTTTTCTTGCCACAGGACACAGTTTCCTGGAGGAAGCTTTTAAAATCCATGCTGTTTCCTCCAGCCTCTTCAGCTGCAGCGGTTTATTGTGACTAAGATATAATCACATTGATCTAGTAATACTTGATTTATACAGCATAAAGTTCTGTGTAAATGGTCCTGAACAGAGTTGGAAAAGAGTTGACTAGTGAAGAGCAATTTCAGTTTCTAGAGTAGGGTTGAAGAACAAGTCAATAGTATTCATGATATTTCTACAAAATGATTTACCAAATTGTTATTGATGCACAAACTCTTTTCTCAGAAACATACTTAAAAAATAAAATAAGGCAGCATAGATTGAAATTTGTTTGGATATCTTGTGCCTTCACAGACAATAAGTGCAATTATTATCTATGGGAGGTTTTCTGTTCCAGGAGTTTGAACATACCATTAAAAATCATTATGGTTTTGTTCTCTCAGACATTTCTGCTGGTGTCTTCCAAACATCCTCCTCTTAGCAACATTTATACTGGTTTCCCCTTTCTGCAAAGTGGTTAAGAGTGAAGACAGACATGTATTTGATAGGATATAGATGTGCTTCAAGTGTTATTTTCTTGACAAAGAATGTTAATGAATGTCTGTCTATATTGGTTCCATAAGAATGACTTTCTGTTGGTGTACTGCTAGTAATCCTTTAGCCCCCCGCCCCCAAATAAGTTCAGGGTTTTGAGCTACTCCAGACTAACCACTTTGCATTTCTGTACTGTTCAACCACATTTTGTTTAAATTCTTACAAGAGCCTTTCTGCTAAGAAAGTGGACTACCATGGAGCCAGTCAGCCAAATCCCACATATATAAGCATGGCAGACATCCGTTCCTAAGGAAAGCATGGCAAGGTCCTGCCAGGCACTTTAGAGAGACCTTCTCACCTGAGTCTCTAGAAGGACAGTCAATTATTTTCCAAAATAAATAAATAAATACAAAAAAATTTTCCAGTAGCACCTTAAAAAGGTAAAGGTACCCCTGCCCGTATGGGCCAGTCTTGACAGACTCTGGGGTTGTGCGCCCATCTCACTCAAGAGGCCAGGGGCCAGCGCTGTCCGGAGACACTTCCGGGTCACGTGGCCAGCGTGACATCGCTGCTCTGGCGAGCCAGAGCCGCACACGGAAACGCCGTTTACCTTCCCGCTGGTAAGCGGTCCCTATTTATCTACTTGCACCCGGAGGTGCTTTCGAACTGCTAGGTTGGCAGGCGCTGGGACCGAGCAGCGGGAGCGCACCCCGCCGCAGGGATTCGAACCGCCGACCTTTCGATCGGCAAGTCCTAGGTGCTGAGGCTTTAACCCACAGCGCCACCTGCGTCCCTTGAGTAGCACCTTAGAGACCAACTAATTTTGTTTTGGTCTCTAAGGTGCTACTGGACTTATTTATTTATTTATTTCAACTGTGTCAGACCAACACAGCTACCTGTATACCTGAAGGAGCATCTCCACCCCCCATCGTTCTGCCCGGACACTGAGGTCCAACGCCAAGGGCCTTCTGGCGGTTCCCTCACTGCGAGAAGTGAGGTTACAGGGGAAGGCAGAGGGCCTTCTCGGTAGTGACACCCGCGCTGTGGAACACCCTCCCATCAGATGTCAAAGCAATAGGCAACTATTTTACTTTTAAAAGACAACTGAAGGTGGCCCTGTTTAGGGATGTTTTAATGTTTGATGCTGTATTGTTTTTAATATTCGGTTGGAAGCTGCCCAGAGTGGCTGGAGAAACCCAGACAGATGGGTGGGGTAGAAATCATAAATTATTATTATTATTATTATTATTATTATACCTGAATTATTTTCCAGTCCTCTCATCCACACATATACCAACTATGGCACACTTTGGTTGCCCCTTTTGACTGGAATATTTTAGTGGTGTGGATCAGATTTGCCTTTTTATAAATATTATAGTATGAACATATTAAGGTATTGTGTTTTATGACTGATAGGGTCTTTTGTGCTACAAGTTGTTTTGGGACTCACCCCTGTGTGGGAAAGGTGAGAGATGTAAGTAAATAAATAAATAATCTCACAATATTGATGCACCACTAAAACCTCAAAGCAGTCTACAAGAATAATTATGACACAGAGACCAATAAAATGCCGTCCGATTAGAGCTAACCAGAGCTTACTGCTCAAAGTAACACAGGTCATAAAATGACAAAAAGTAATCATTTTCATGTATTTGAAAACAAAATCAATAGAGATATTATTGCTACAATATCATGCAAACTAATACAGCATATTCCTAGTGGCTTTTCACAATTATTCAGCTGAAAATTTCTATGGTGTCAATGAAATCTCTGTGTGCATTTCTGTTTTTCCAGGGCAGCTTTGCCAAAACAGTCCTTCTGAAACATGATAAAGAAATAACCATATTTTGTATTTTACAATGTTATATTTGTCATAATTTCCCTTCTCTAGTATGGGGGGGGGGGAGTATTTTGCTCTGCATGATGTAGCACCAAAAATGTATTTTCAAGTATCCCATCTCAAAAATAGTAATGAATTCATGAGGGTGGGGATAACAGTGCTATTCTCACCTCTGTTGCATTTCTACTGATGGTTTCTTAATGTAATTATTGAATACTCCAGAACAGTAAACTTGAAGAATGCATTCACACCTTCCTGTTCACTTAATTGAATTGTTGTTCAGCTTCTTGTGTCAGAACTAGAAGTGGCAACAATCAAGGTGTTGCTTCCAATGGTGGCACCCACATGCCAAAAACATGAAGTAATAATATCATTTCCATAAATGGGATCATCTTAATAGATGGTCCTGGTTGCTCTCCACCTGGTTCCCCCCACCCTGGTGCGGGTGGAGCTATCGCACGCACGCCAGGGTGGCACCACAATCACCCAGGGCTATAGCCCAATCGTGTCAAAGGGTGATAGTGGGGGAAAGTATAAAAGCGGCAGTTCAATGTGTGTTTGGCTCCTTCTTTGCGCTGCTGAACACCCACCCACCCTCCCTTTAATTTAGATCCTCTGGCCTTGCTTTGGACTTCGGTTGGTTGCCCGTCTTGAGTCGGGGGCCGGGTAGGATTTTTTTCCATTTGGCAAATTGGCACGGGCCACTTGGTTTTTGCCTCCCTCTTAGCAATCGCCACAACTTTGTAAGGTTGGGCGGTTAGGCATTGGCTTATTGCGAATGGGGGAGGGGAGGTCAGCCGTCGCCTGCCCCTCCAGGGTCAAGGGTATTCTGTTTAAGGATGCTGGGGCCTGTCCGAGGTCCGCTTGAGGGTGAGGACCATGCCAGGTCTCTGGGAACACCAGGGGAGATGCAGGCAGGTTCCCCCGAAGCAATTTCCCTTTGGGTGGTTTACCCTTACAGACTTCCTGCAAAGCGGGCAGGAGTCAGATATAGTCTTGCCAGTGCCTAAGCCAATACTGCTCTCATTCCTGTAATCAATAAAGCTGTGGCCAAATTTTTGCCCCAAAACCTTAAACAAAATATTCGTGTCTGTGTGAATTTATTTACCTTAATGCGGGGTCGGCTTGAGGGTCTTGCCACGCAACTATACATTGCAAAAGGAGAAGGAGTATCATGACGATGAGGTCCTGTTTTTGGGACCAAACCCAACTTTATTGTCACAGTAATGGATTCATACATAAATTAGAGTTATTAACAATGTGCATGCAATTTTATTTACATTTTATTTATTTTGATGCATGCCCTAAGACAGCTTAGTAACTGCTATATTGCTACTGTTGCAGCAATGTTTAAAATATCCAGTTACTGAATGTGTCATTGGAGCCTTAAACAAACCATAGTATCAAGAATTTCCAGCTAGAGGTGAAAGAAATGTAAACCATTAGCTTGCATTGGAAATGTCTCTGTATCTTCTTGTCTTGTTCACCTGGTCTTATTTAAGTCACGTGAGTCTTCAGTCAGGTTGAAATATATTTCTAAAAATTATTGATCTAGTTTTATTTTTACAGTATTGCCAATCAAGTGCATTCAGGAAAGGCTGTAGGGGAGTCAGATGACTGCGAGTAGAGATTAAATCAAGTATAAAAAGTCTTGCATCGCCCAGTTCAAAGATCCTGAAGGCGCTGACTGTTCTTTATCGCAGTGCACTGTTTTAGTTTAAAGAACGGTAATGCAAACACAGCTAACAAGACATTTGCAGCCATTTAATCAAATCTCTGCCTCATTTAGCCTTTGCCAGAGGGGGCCACATGATCAAAGCTGTGTTGTGAAGGAGGCAAAATCCCATATAAACTATTTATTTCTGAAGTCTGCTGAAATAGTTACCACTGCATTGATGCTTTTTGCCACAAGGCCTGGATGTTAAAGCACTTTGGGTATTATTTTCCCCTCTGTTAAGGTTGGAAATGTGCATTGCAAGGAGAGGAAAGTAATGTCATTGGACTAAAATAAAAATGTTTAAGTTAAGTTTAGTTCATT
This sequence comes from Podarcis gaigeae, assembly GCF_964106915.1. Classification (NCBI taxonomy): domain Eukaryota; kingdom Metazoa; phylum Chordata; class Lepidosauria; order Squamata; family Lacertidae; genus Podarcis; species Podarcis gaigeae. The sequence continues at coordinate 64,595,436 of NC_139686.1, read as the reverse complement.
GTAGATGTCTCCTATCTGTTTAATTTAAAATCAAGAAGTGCAATCTGAATTATTTTTCATCTAACACTGTAATCTGTAATATAGCCACTGTGTTGGTTTCCTTGACTGTGCTTTGAAAATAGCAATTCCTGTGATTAGGGTTTGAAATAAGTGCTGTGTGATATCAGGCAGTGAGTGGCAATTTTCATTTTGCATTGAGATGTAAATCAGATATGATTTTCTTTGTTCCGTCTATATTGGTGGGTCTGGATATAATGAAGCATTTATTATCTGAGCTGCGTTAGTGGAACATGCCTGCTGAAGAATCAACATTTACCACAGCTAGTATTTTTATTTACATAATTGTAAGAAGATTACACAGATTGTATAAGGATCTTCTGAAAGACTTCTTGTAAAACCTGGCAGATTCAAAATATAATAATAATAATAAGAATAAGAATAAGAATAATAATAATAATAATAATAATAATTGTTGTTGTTGTTGTTGTTGTTGTTGTTGTTGTTGTTATTTATACCCCGCCCATCTGGTTGGGCTTCCCCAGCCACTCTGGGCGGCTTCCAGTAAAACACTAAAATACAATAATCTATTAAACATTAAAAGCTTCCCTAAACAGGGCTGCCTTCAGATGTCTTCTAAAAGTATGGTAGTTCTTTTTCTCTTTGACATCTGGTGGGAGGGCGTTCCATAGGGCAGGTGCCACTACCGATAAGGCCCTCTGCCTGGTTCCCTATAACTTGGCTTCTCGCAGCGAGGGAACCACCAGAAGGCCCTCACCGCTGGAACCTCAGTGTCCGGGTAAAACGATGGAGGTGGAGACGCTCCTTCAGGTATACTCCTTCAGGTAAAGGCTTTTACATGATTGTTCTCTTTCTGTTGGTTTATCTTTGGTATCTTTCAGAGCCATCCTAAACTGAAGTAGGGTGCCACTCATACCGGTCAGGGTTCAATATGGGAGGTAGACATTATTTCATTCACATTGCCAGCTCCAGGCTATCATTGTTGCAGACTTGGACTGTGAACAGTGTTGTTGTTGTTTTCCATGGGGTAAGGTAAAGGTAAAGGGTAAAGGACCCCTGGACGGTTAAGTCCAGTCAAAGGCGACTATGGGGTTGCGGCGCTCATCTCGCTTTCAGGCTAAGGGAGCAGGCGTTTGTCCACAGACAGCTTTCCGGGTCATGTGGCCAGCAGAACTAAACCGCTTCTGCTGCAATGGGACACCGTGACAGAAATCAGAGCTCATTGAAACACCGTTTACCTTCCCACCACAGCGGTACCTATTTATCTACTTGTGCTGGTGTGCTTTCAAACTGCTAGGTTGGCAGAAGCTGGGACAGAGCAACAGGAGCTTACCCCGTTGTGCGGATTTGAACCGCCAACCTTCTGATCGGCAAGCCCAAGAGACTCAGTGGTTTAGTCCAAAGCGCCACCCGTGTCCCTAAAGCCCTGCCCCCCATACCAGTCAGGGTGCAGACATTATTTCATTCACATTGCCAGCTCTAGGCTAGCATTGTTGCAGATGGGGATTGTGAACAGTGTTCTTGTTTTCTCATGGGGTACTCAAGGGCACGCAGTACCGGCACCTCTCTCTTTTTGGTTGAAAAGTGTGACACTCACTGTAACAAATTCATAGTGAGTACCGGCATCCATTTTTCTAGAAAGAAACAACAGTGACTGTGACCCTCTCTGTTGTATGCCACTCCCTTAAGATCCAGTGTATCCATGATGTCATCTGTTCTGTACCTACCCTGTCCTGTAATATCCCATTTCAGGATAATACATTGCCTACTACAGGGAGCAAAATGGCCTGCAGGAGCGTTTAATCTGCCACACTTTCTGCAGGGTGGGGGTTTCTGTGGTGGCAAGGCCTCCCCACTGTTGCAGGCCAGCAGACAGAGAGGTATATTGCATCCCAACCAGCCCATACAGCAAAGATTGGGGGTTAGGATCGCAAAATTAGTTTTGATGACTGCTTTGCATTTTGTTATGAAGTTTTGGCTTCGATGTTAAATATTTGCTATTTTACTAGGGATTTTCTTTTTTATATTACAGTGGTACCTCGGGTTAAGAACTTAATTTGTTCTGGAGGTCTGTTCTTAACCTGAAACTGTTCTTAACCTGAAGCACCACTTTAGCTAATGGGGCCTCCCGCTGCCACCGCACGATTTCTGTTCTCATCCTGAAGGAAAGTTCTTAACCCAAGGTAATATTTCTGGGTTAGCGAAGTCTGTAACCTGAAGCATCTGTAACGTGAGGCATATGTAACCCGAGGTACCACTGTACAGTAGTACCTCTGGTTACGTAACCCTCTGGTTACATAAACTTCAGGATGCGAAACGGCAAACCCGGAAGTATTTGACTGGGTTTCACCACATGCGCAGAAGCAGTCCTCAGGTTGCGGAAACCTCGGGATCTGACCGGACCTCCGGAACAGGTCCCGTCTGTAACCAGAGGTACCACTGTATTGTTTTGTGTGGTGAATTATAAACTGCTTTGAGTTTAAAATTAGCTGGTGTGTGTGTGTGTGTATACTAAAGAAATACAGTTCTGACTGTTTCTTAGAACATAATTTGTTCTGCGGTATCAACAACATGGGACGCAGGTGGCGCTGTGGGTTAAAGCCTCAGTGCCTAGGACTTGCCGATCGAAAGGTCGGCGGTTCGAATCCCTGTGGCGGGGTGCGCTCCCGCTGCTCGGTCCCAGCGCCTGCCAACCTAGCAGTTCGAAAGCACCGTCGGGTGCAAGTAGATAAATAGGGACCGCTTACCAGCGGGAAGGTAAACGGCGTTTCCGTGTGCGGCTCTGGCTCGCCAGAGCAGCGATGTCACGCTGGCCACGTGACCCGGAAGTGTCTCCGGACAGCGCTGGCCCCTGGCCTCTTGAGTGAGATGGGCGCACAACCCCAGAGTCTGTCAAGACTGGCCTGTACGGGCAGGGGTACCTTTACCTTTACCTATCAACAACATACCCCAGAGATTGCCAACATTGTGCCATGTGCCTCTCTTTGAATTTAGGCTTGAAAGCAGCCTGTTATATCAAATATAGAATACTTATTGTGTGTTCTTGGTTGTGGGGTGTGGGTGTATTGCACCCATCACAGTTTCTCTGGTTTGTAAAGGTGCCACAGGAGCAGAATAGCTGGCAACTTCTTATATATCCTATGGGAAACATTCTTTGTAGGAAATGCTTATCTGCATTTGAATCATATTTTATAATGTTTGAATCATATTTTATAATGTTTGCAGAGTGCAACTTTAAGGTTGATATGGGGAGGAGGAATCTGCAACAGGAAACTGTATCAACTGTACAAGTAAATTCAGCATTATTCCCTAATTCAGGACCGATGAAGATTTTGTGATTATTGAACAGTGGTACATTGGGTTGCATCAAGACTTAGAGTAGTTCCAGTTGAAGTCAAGGGGGCTTAAGTAAAGGACTAATGGTTCACATTAATTTCTATGAGAACTAGCTGCAACTATAGAATCATAGAATAACAGAATAGTGTTAGTATGGATACAGTCCACTGGCTGGGATCCTAAATTGTTGCTTGGTACATGTAAACAAGGATGCAAATTCTGCCAAGTCTCCCTCTATAGCAATTTCCACATCATTTCCAACTAACCTTCAGTAGAAGATTTTTGTGAATACAGGATTATAGAGGAACGTGGCAGGTGAGAAACACTTGTTAAATAAACGTGAACTATGTCACAGTTAGTAGGGACGCAGGTGGCGCTGTGGGTTAAAGCCTCAGCGCCTAGGACTTGCCGATCGAAAGGTTGGCGGTTCGAATCCCTGCGGCGGGGTGCGCTCCCGCTGCTCGGTCCCAGCGCCTGCCAACCTAGCAGTTCGAAAGCACCTCCGGGTGCAAGTAGATAAATAGGGACCGCTTACCAGCGGGAAGGTAAACGGCGTTTCCGTGTGCGGCTCTGGCTCGCCAGAGCAGCGATGTCACGCTGGCCACGTGACCCGGAAGTGTCTCCGGACAGCGCTGGCCCCTGGCCTCTTGAGTGAGATGGGCGCACAACCCCAGAGTCTGTCAAGACTGGCCCGTACGGGCAGGGGTACCTTTACCTTTACCTTATGTCACAGTTATGGAATAAATGTTAGGATCCACGCCATTGTCTTTTATTTGCAAGCTTCTGAAAGTCACAAGGCAAAGCTTTTGCCAGATTTTGTGGGCTGGTTGTGAATTGATTGCCTCTTGACAGTTTCATCAATGGTTGAAGATGATCATTTCCTTCTTTGAGAGTGTAGTGGTTTTAACTCAAAATAGAGAATTGGTAGAAAGTATAATGTGAAAGGAAGTTGTCTAGTGAAGTTCAGAGTATTTGAAGTATTTGCTCAACTAGCACTATATTGGTTTCCACTGAAATTGGAAGGAAGTGAAGAAAAATCACCTTAGTCAAAGAGTTCCCATTGCCTTCTGAGACAAGTTGCTCTGACCTTTCTTGGACATGGTTTCATTTCTATAGAAGTAACAATAACAAATGCAACATATTATCTTATCACATGATTTAAAAAGGGATAGAACACATCTAGTATTGTTATTGTTGCAGTGCTGATTGTGATGACATACATAATTGCAACAGACGTACAGTGGTACCTGGGTTACATACGCTTCAGGTTACAGACTCTGCTAACCCAGAAATAGTGCTTCAGGTTAAGAATTTAGCTTCAGGATGAGAACAGAAATCGTGCTCTGGTGGTGCGGCAGCAGCAGGAGGCCCCATTAGCTAAAGTGGTGCTTCAGGTTAATAACAGTTTCAGGTTAAGTACGGACCTCCGGAACGAATTAAGTACTTAACCTGAGGTACCACTGTAAAGACCTATGGCTCCATAAAAATGAAATTGCAAAGAACAGGACAAAATGCAAGCTTGATTTTTCAGTTAACTTGTTTGTGTGGTGCCTTTTCCACAGACTACAGTGGTACCTCAGGTTACAGACACTTCAGGTTACAGACTCCGCTAACCCAGAAATAGTACCTCAGGTTAAGAACTTTGCTTCAGGATGAGAACAGAAATCGCACAATGTTGGCGTGTTGGCAACGGGAGGCCCCATTAGCTAAAGTGGTACCTCAGGTTAAGAACAGGTTAAGAACGGACCTCCAGAATGAATTAAGTTCTTAACCCGAGGTACCACTGTACTGAGTCCAAAGGAGCTCACAATGAATGTTAAATTCATATCAAAATGTATACTCTCTCTCTCTCTCTCTCTCTCTCTCTCTCTCTCTGTGTGTGTGTGTGTGTGTATTCCATTTGTTTCTTATGAAGGATATAAAGAATTCAGATGACAAAATTCAGTACATCCATACCAGTCAAGGTGTGAGGCAAGTTCTACGAGGTAAATGCAAAAGATGTTACTAGGAAGGCTTGATGGATTCCATCACCTCAATGCCATTTTCGTATATTTCATAGGGCCAGTATTTTATACAAACTAACATTAGAAAATTTTGCTAATAGACGAGAGGTTTGCCATCCCAGGGTTAAACCTTTCCAGCTGGCTCCTTTATCTCTCCTCTCATAGACTTGCAGCAGAAAGAAAGGAGTGGGGGTAATTGATAATGATAGTGATCACCCTTGACCAGACTCCCAAGTCTTCTACCTGCTCCTTCAACAAAAAATCCAATGTGATCTTAAAATATTTACTGTCCAAAAAAGAGTTTCTTCAAGCTCCATGTATTTTCAGTAAAACAAACAAACAAACAAACAAACATAAAATAGTGCTTGGATAGTGAGCTTTATCTAACCGCTTTGAACAAATATCCAGTAGTTAAGAATGTTTTGCTTGTAGGTCTTACTACTAAACAACCCAGATACATATTTCACATTTTACAGTGCATACTCCAAATCTATGTCGATATGGATTAGCACTGTGCTGAAACCTCCTCAGTTACAGTATTCCCAAAAGATTTCTTCCTTTGTGGAAGAAGCTTCTATTTTTCTCCCTTATTCTTAGACTGCTTTAGAACTTCTTCAGGATTTTGGTGGGTGTATGGATAATGTTAACAGTATTTTTGCAAGGTGGTATGTTTGTGGTTCCCCCTTTCCATTAAATATTTCTCCAGCATTCTGCAACTTCCCTGGGTTTAAATTGAGGTGTGGGAAGTTGGCTGCTGAATGCCTGAGATGAGAGTACTTTCTGATTTATTTTTTGTAATGGAAGTAATTGCTTTTGAATTATGGTGCTGGAGGAGACTCTTGAGAGTCCCATGGACTGCAAGAAGATCAAACCTATCCATTCTGAAGGAAATCAGACCTGAGTGCTCACTGGAAGGACAGATCCTGAAGCTGAGACTCCAATACTTTGGCCACCTCCTGAGAAGAGAAGACTCCCTGGAAAAGACCCTGATGTTGAGAAAGATGGAGGGCACAAGGAGAAGGGGACGGTAGAGGAAGAGATGGTTGAACAGTGTTCTCGAATCTATTTGTAACTATATTGTATCTATTGTAACCAGCAGGAACATCAGAAACAAAGTTCTCTATTTTTTCCGACTTCGACAGCTAATTTGACAGCTGTCAAAATCTTTTATGTCTCCTCAGCAGGCTCCTCTCGCGGATCACTCCTGGTCCCGGGATGGGTGTCACTTTAATTCAAAAAATTAACTCTCATCCTCCAGCACAATTACTTATACTATCAATCCGTGCAATTAATAACTTTTATCCAATTAAGAAAAGGTTCTTCTTCGACCTTAGTTGTCAAATCCTTGCTTTAAATTGTATACATTTCAATTCTTCTGTCCAAAATGTCCAGTGACTTTTCGTAGTGTAGGCCCAAAATCTTATCCCTTTCCTCCTTTGATCTCAATGTTATCAAACAGTCTCTGGGCTTCTCTTTCTTTGCAAATCTTCCAAGCCTGAAAGCTGACACAATTTTAAAGTCCTTTTCCTCTATATTCCAAAACTTGGAAAATTCTTTAGTCAAAAACTCAGCTAGGTTGCCTTCTTCCGCTTCTGGTATCGACCTTATCCTTAAGTTACTCTCCCGGTTCCGCAGTTCTATCATAGAAAGATAGGTCTGGTGTTCGCCTACTTGTTTGCAGAGTGGTCTTACCTCTTGTTCTAAATTTTCAAGTTTTTGGCTTTAAATTGTATACAATGGGGGGGGGGGAGACGGACTTCCCTTTTGCATCTCCCCCGCTCGTACCAAATCCAAGAAAATTTTTAGTCCAATTTCAAAATTACTCACGGGTCGTTGTCTTTAGATTTTAGTCCCAATTTTCCAAAGAAGAAGTCAGTGCTCTCAGTCGAATGGCATGCGGCTTCGCTTGGCAGGGGAAGCAGAAGACTCCCACCACCGCGCCGCTCCCCGTCCCCCGCTCCGCAGTCTTTAAAAAGGTTTCTTCGCAGGTTCGGGGGGGCGCAAACGGTGCCCGCCGAGTCACCAGGTCCACGGGCTTCCGCGCCCGTGGTTTTTGAGGGTCCCCGCGTCGCCGGCGTGGCAGGACCCGACCCCCTGTCTAGCAGATTCCCTCCAGAGCTTGGAGGGAATCCGCCATTCGGCTATGGCGCCAACCCGGAAGTCGCTTTTTCTGAGGTATGTTGCATACATTGAGACTGATGCATTTGTTCATGAAGCTTGCTTCTAGATCTAGATATTAGGATCACAATCCAGTTTATTGTTATGCATAAATTCCATTAATATTAATTCACCTATGTGACTAAACTTAAGCAAAAGGTTTATGACCATAACCATTCCACTACTTACACACCAAGGGATGCTTTAATGTTCAAATATTTATTAGCAATTACTAAATATATAGATATTTTCCTGCCCCCACATGTTTGTTCTTAAAGATAACCATTTTAAATAGACTGCTATACACCGAAGAAAATCCCCTGTGTTGCAAAACAGAACACTCTGAAAATAGACCATTGACAGAAGGTTTAAAGAACATTGTCTTCAGTGTGAAAAAACCTCCCTTGGTCAGTATTTATTTATTTAAAGCATCATATGCCACATACAAAAATGAGCAGATAAACAAAACAGCAGCTGCTTAACACCCAAACTTATTACTAAAATTTTAAAGCTCATTTAAAAACTAACAAAGACAGGGACCATGCTGGATTTTGTTAGGCAACAGTTCCAAAGAAATGGGGCCCTCCCTGACAAGACCCTGCCTCAATTGCTGGTGATTCTTAATAGTTCTTCTTTGACAGGGGCCTCAGAGGCCTGAGGATGTTCATATTGTTTTAGGAAGTTCTTCAAATAACCTGGCCCTTTCAACTTGAACCTGAAAACAATTAGGCAGCCAGGGCATATTGTATAGTAACGTCGCTACATTCTCTGAACATCCAACCCTTATAGGTATTGTAAGTGACTATGTTCTGCATAGGGACGCGGGTGGTGCTGTGGTCTAAACCACAGAGCCTAGGGCTTGCCAATCAAAAGGTCGCGGTTCGAATCCCCGCGACGGGGTGAGCTCCCGTTGCTCAGTCCCTGCTCCTGCCAACCTAGCAGTTTGAAAGCACGTCAAAGTGCAAGCAGATAAATAGGTACCGCTCCGTCGGGAAGGTAAACAGCATTTCCGTGCGCAGCTCTGGTTCGCCAGAAGCAGCTTAGTCATGCTGGCCACATGACCCAGAAGCTGTACGCTGGCTCCCTCGGCCAATAAAGCGAGATGAGCACTGCAATTCCAGAGTCAGCCATGACTGGACCTAATGGTCAGGGGTCTCTTTACCTTTACATAGGTCAATAGTCTGTGAAACGACCTGGGGCTCTGTATGAATGCCACACCTACCTTCTGCGGCTATGTGTCCTGTAAAGAACTTAGCCACTGTAACACTTTTTCCCAGCTCCAGCCAAGGACAGTGGTCTAGCAGGATGTCATGGTTGATGGTATCAAGAACCACCGAAGGGTCTAGGGGGGAACTTAACAGCACTGCACTTCATCAATTCCTGCAACTACTTTGCTAAAGAAACTCTGGGACCAGGACTGGCATGAGTGGGGTCCTTCCTTGCAAAAAGGTAGCACCTTGTTCCTGATCGTTCACTGAAATTGCTGCTGTTTCCCAATGGCCACTGCTCTGCTGCATTCCTCCTGGCTGCTTCAGTTTGCTAGTTCTCAGGAGATTGGTAAATATCAGGAGAAAGCAAGGGCTGCTGCTGCAAAAGCTCTCCTTCTGATCACACTGTACCTTTCTGCTGTTTATGTAGCAGAGAATTTGTGTGCAGACTGAAGATCATGTAAACTTATTCATTCCTAAGCAAATTGCTTAGCAACAGGTAGGGCAATACAGGGAAATTAGCCTAAATTTGGCTACCGTTTCTACACACGTTCCAGCTGACTGTTTATCTTAGGTTTTCATGCATGAGCATGAAAGGTTTTCCTTTTCTTTTTCTTCATGTGTTTATGTTTAGAAAGTGTGGGTAGGAGGAATGAGGCAGTATTTGGGAGATGCTCAAACTTTAAAAAAAAACAAGCCTGACGTTTTTGCTACTGTGACAATAAAATGCAACTGCAGTGGTTACAGAAGACGGTCTGCTTAAGAACTCAGGGCAATTATGTTTTTAAAAGTTTTCCTCTGCAGCCAGGTGGGCTAGATTACAGTGGTACCTCAGGTTACATACGCTTCAGGTTACATATGCTTCAGGTTACAGACTCCGCTAACCCAGAAATAGTGCTTCAGGTTAAGAACTTTGCTTCAGGATGGGAACAGAAATCGTGCTCCGGCAGCCCGGCGGCAGCAGGCGGCCCCATTAGCTAAAGTGGTGTTTCAGGTTAAGAACAGTTTCAGGTTAAGAACGGACCTCTGGAACGAATTAAATGCTTAACCCGAGGTACCACTGTATATCAAACAACTAGCAGTAGTCATTTTCAACAGAATGTTAGATCAAAGTGTAAATCAAAACTGTCTTCCAAACGTAAACAGATATTTTACAGGCTAGAATTCCATGTAACTTATTTTGCAATTCATTGATTGTGTCCTTTGTTGGAACAAGTAGGCACAACATTTCTATATGATGCAGATGTTGCAGTAAACCTATGGCCCATGTTCACATGTTACAACACTGAGCAAACTAAGGTTTGTTCTTGGTTACAGGTGACAGCTTAACCACAAGCCCTGGTTCAGATGACTCAGTAAGCCATCCCTTTGCTTAGCTTTCATGCAGAAAATGAGCGAGGAGGAACAAAGAAGGTGTGAGCTCATTTCAGGAAGTCAGGACACTTGTGTAGTTTTAGCAAGCCATAGTTTGGCTTACTGTGATGTGCGCCCCAGGTCCTTGTAATCTTCAAGAAATTTATGCAGTTCTTCAACAATGGAGAATTTAAAAAACCACACATTTTCATATGCTTATCGTAAGAAATAAATATATAGGTTCAATTCTTTCACATATTACTCTGGATTTTCCATATGCTTTCTATCTTCATAAATATGTATAAAGAAAAAGTTCCTAGTGAACATACATTTCCAGAATGCAAAAATCTGTCGCTTACTGATTTCAAACTTAACTGTACATACAATGAACATAACAAGATTATTCAGTGTAACACTTGATTGCATTGATACCTTATCTTAGCAGCTCTTGTGACTTACTTCATTCAGTTTCTTTTGTATCCTGATATTTAAAGTAAACAGCTCATTGCACACAGTAACACAAATTTGTGATGGGCAATATGGCAATAATTTATTAACCTTTTTAGCAAACTACACTGTGAGTTGTATCTGCATGGTACTATGATTAACTTACCTTTCCTGGTTTTCATGGAAATTCTGCTGTCAAGGAGGTCTAAAACGTTCACTATAATGGATAAGATTAAAGATAAACTGATCTGTCCAAATGTGTGTTGATTCATTTCCAGAACATTTGGAAATTAGAATCCCACAAAGTGCTGAGCACTTGTAGGTTTATCAGCATGTAAAATCCGAGACAAATTGATTCTTAAAATAGGCTGATAGATTACAGAAACGAGCACCATTTTCAAACTCGATTAGATGCGTTGCTGAAACATGCAGAAAGTCATTTCTCTCTGGGAAGATTTTTATCAAGTTCTTCTCAATAGAGTGCAAGTGTTAAATGGGCTTATCACATTGACAACATGTCTGCGCTGTATCAAACAAGGCAAACATCATAGAGCGTGCTCCTCAGGAATTGTTGCAGTTCTTACGTGTAGCACAAGGTCGGACACTGTCACACAGCTAAACCGAATGTCGCTCCTCCTCCCCAGGTCATTCTCACGTAACTTGAGGATGAGGATGACATTGCGCACTCACAGACCATTGGCATGTCCTGTCCTGTACACCTAATAGTATTTTATACATCTTTAACATCTACATGGAACTGCTGGTGGCGGTTGCCTGGGAATGTGGGGTTGGGTGTCAGTAACATATAGATGGCATACATTCTATCTTTGGGAGGCTATGAAGGTTCTGAATTGTTTCCTGAGCACAGTTATATATTGGATGTGCAAGGCAACACAGTGACCAAGAACGACAATGCAATATCAATATAAACTCTTTATATAATCTATACAGAACATTGAACAATATGAGAAACCAAATAAACAGAAATCTTATAAATCTCTGAAAGTCACTAAATGTGCACTCTTGATGGATTCTCTTGAAAACATAAAACCAAAAAAAGTAAGTCTTGTAAGTCTCTGAAAGTCTTTGTAGACTATGCAAGTCTCTGAAAGAAGCAATGGGTCAGATTCTTATCTGATGAAAACAAGCCATAAAGCTTTGTTTTATGACGTCCAACGCTGCCGAAGTGGTCCACAGACAGACAGAGTGAACAGTGATTCTGGGTATACCCACTGTTTCGCAGAATTCTTCCTCAGCACAGCAGAAGGATACAGAAATGCTTCATAAACTGCAAATGAATTATTGAAACTATGACCTGCATATACATGATAACATACAATAACGCAAATTATTACAAACTATACGCATGAACTATAATGACAATTCAATATGAAATAAAACCAAAAGTACATACCCCATCTATATGGTGGATAGAATTGTATAACAACAATATCTAGAAGTGTTGATAGTCAGCGGAAACTACCGTATTTTTTGCTCTATGAGACTCACCTTTTCCCTCCTAAAAAGTAAGGGGAAATGTGTGTGCGTCTTATGGAGCGAATGCGGGCTGCGCAGCTATCCCAGAAGCCAGAACAGCAAGAGGGATTGCTGCTTTCACTGCGCAGCGATCCCTCTTGATGTTCTGGCTTCTGAGATTCAGAATATTTTTTTTCTTGTTTTCCTCCTCCAAAAACTAGATGCGTCTTGTGGTCTGGTGCATCTTATAGAGCGAAAAATATGGTATATGACAGGGCTAGGTATACAGCTGAGGCTGAACCGGATTTTGCTCCTCTTGAAGGATTGGGGTTATAGTATGGGAGTTATTCTTGTTATACATTTGCACCCGGATTGGATATACAGTTTGCGGCAATGCCAAGGACTGACTTTGCACAGCTTCAGCTAATGTATCAGCTACACCTTTTCCTGGGGAAAAGCCGATCTGTCCCAGTTACACATTCTTTGCCACATCCAGCTTGGTTTACTGCATGTTTGCCATAGGGCTGCCCTTGAAATGTGTTTGGAAACTTAAGCTCCTTCAAAATGCACCGGCTTAAATGAATCGCACTGGTTTCTAAATTGTTTCAGGGCACAATTTAGGGTGCTGATGATTACTCGTGAAGTCCTAAATGGTTTGACACCAGACTATTTCAAGGGCTGTCTTCTCCCACATGAATCTGTTGGTTTTCAAGCATTATTTTCATTCTATTTCTCCTTTATCATCACTTCCAAACACATTTTGGGCAATATCTAGCTTTATTCATACTCAGAGGAGACCCACTGAAATTAATGGACTTACTCTAAGTGTAACTTAGTTGAGCTCTAGATGCACTCCTAGTCCTTATTTTGCAGCTGTGGCTTGAGTTCATCACTTTAAAAAATATCAAGCTGTGTGGGGAAGGGGGGGGGGAGGGTGTGTGCTGAAAAGTTCTCTCTCAATTATTATTAATATTTTGCAATTGCAGCTGAAAGGTTTTCTGCACCTGGTGTTGTGTTGGCCAAGGGAAAGGTGGGTGTCGGTTGCCAAAACACTTTCAGAGGCTTAGTAGGCCTAATTGTTTCATGGGCCAAAGATTCTCAGCACTATTTTCACTGCCCTCTGATTGTTTTTAGTGTATACTACTTCCAGCCTAGCACCCACAGTTAAATTGTTCAAGTTAAGAATGAAATATGGATTTCATACTCTTTATTCAGCTCATAGTGGTGAGGAGGAATGAAAGTCCCCTCAAAGTATCTGCTTTATATACATTATTTACACAATGGGCTATACGTGATTGGCTAATTCTGGAATTCTCCTATAGGCCAATCAGGTTGTGGATTTACTTCCATCTGGAGCCGGATTGGGTGGCTCCTGCAGACCAATCATACTGCTGCATTGTTCTAGGACCAATCAGACTGCTGCATTTTGGATCCTATTGTTCTAGGACCAATCAGACTGCTGCATTTTGGATCCTATTCAACTCAGTACATAACAAAGAACTTACAAAAATGTGAACTGTTGATTTAAAAGAGGTTTTGTAGAGTAGGAATAGTAGTAGGAGCAGCAGCTGCAGATATTCATAATTGTAAAACTACTACTTAGGATCTTTCCATATGTTGCATTTTAAAGCTTATTGGTTTTGATATTGTATCTTACCCTTCCAGGTAGTCTTTGGTGTAGAGTGGGAACCCATCTGTTTGGCTAAATAGATTCTGTAGGGTGGGCATTAAAGAAAAAATAAGTCTGGATACTGCATTGATAGTAAGTCAATGCAGCAAGTCTCCCTCTTCCCTCCCCTTCTCAGCTTTGATAATACATAAAATATGGATTGGTTACTCTACAAATATTGATCTGCATTGCTTATACAGCACTTAATTAGTTTTGCTGAAGACCATATTACTGCATTTATAGCAATAATCTTTTAAAGAAGATGATGTATACCCAAATAATGAAGCAAGAGTTGCCAAACAGGATATCTAAGGACAATTAATAATCATTGGAAAATAGGACTCTGTAAATAATGCTGTTGAAGTTCTTTTAACTGTTCTTTTCTGGAAGTGGTTTAATTATGTTTTATTACTTCTTGTATGTTTTGTTTTTGAGTTCTTTTTGTTTTTACATATCCTTTCCCATCTATTAAGAGGCTCTTAAGGCAGCGAATAAGTAAATAAATATTAATTGAAAGCAGTATTTATTAAAGTTGCCAACATTTTTTTAAAAAAACAAATCAAACTGAGGGCGGCGGAGAAGTTGGTAGACGAGACCATCAGGGACATTATAGCCGCATCCTGTTCCCAGGATTATAGCTGCACTGTTTCTTGGAGAGTAAGATTCTTTAAGAAGGACAGCAAGACTTTGAGGAAGAGGTAAATGCGGGACTTGACATCTTTCCGCAGGGCCTGCAAGACAAAGCTGTTCAACCTGGCCTTTGATTTGGACTCATTCTGACCCTTATGTTTCCCTCCCCTTATGGTTTTGATCTGTGGGCTACTTTTAAAATGATGCTGCGTTTTAAATTGCATTTTAACCTGTATTTAAAATTGGTGGGGTTTTTCCCCCCCTATTATGTCTTTACTGTAATTTTACTGGTGTTAGCCGCTCTGGGCCCAGCTCTGGCCAGGGAGGGTGGGGTATAAATAAAATTTATTTATTTATTTATTTATTTATTTATTTATTTTATCCCCTATCTCATAGGTATGTACACATAAACAAAATTTGAACAAAATCTGAGATGTGAGAGCACGGTTGAGTATTAAAATCAGATGATTTGGTGTGGAATGACCCACCTATTATTTACAATGGCGCACAAAAGGCAGAGTGTGCCTGCCGAATTTTGGCATCGCACAGGGAACTGCTAAAATTTGAGACCCCAATAGGCTTTTGAATAACAGTTGTTGGAAACTGCAAGTTTTTGAGAGTGCTGTTGTGTCCAAATCCTGCTTTGTTGTATTGCCATAGGCACGTGGTTGGCTTGGACTATGTGAAAATAGGATGTTGCCCTAATAATAATAATAATAATAATAATAATAATAATAATAATAATTTTTTATTTATACCCCGCCCTCCCCAGCCAAGGCCGGGCTCAGAGCGGCTTACAAGCAATAATAAAAACAAGATGAATGATTACAAACTTAAAAACAAAAATAAAACACAACAATTAAAATAATGGAACATTAAAATATTAAAATGTAGCCTCATCGCAGGAGGAGAAGGAAAAGAAGGGGAAAAAAGAGAGGGGGGGAGGGAGGGAATCAAACTGGCTCCAAGCCAAAGGCCAGGCGGAACAACTCTGTCTTACAGGCCCTGCGGAAAGAAATCAGATCCTGCAGGGCCCTGGTCTCATGAGGCAGAGCGTTCGATGAGGCCGGAGCCAGAGTTGAAAAGGCCCTGGCTCTGGTTGAAGCCAATCTAACTTCCTTAGGGCCCGGGACCACTAGGGTGTTGTTATTTATGGACCTTGAGGCTCTCCGTGGGGCATACCAGGAGAGGCGGTCCCGGAGGTACGAGGGTCCTAGACCGTGAAGGGCTTTAATGGTCAAAAGCAGCACCTTAAATCTGACCCTGTACTCCACTGGGAGCCAGTGCAGCTTGAAAAGCACTGGGTGAATATGCTCCCATGGCAGAGACCCCGTGAGGAGCCTCGCTGCAGCATTCTGTACCCGCTGGAGTTTCTGGGACAGCTTCAAGGGCAGCCCCGTGTAGAGCGAATTACAGTAGTCAAGCCTGGAGATGACCGTCGCATGGATCACTGTGGCCAAGTCAGGGCGGGAAAGGTAAATTATATAGATATATTCTTACCTGAAATCTTTGGGGAAAGAATAAAATGGAAGTTTGCAAGAATGCAGTGTTGAAATTGGAAATAAATGTGCATGTATTCTAATTTTTAATGCTTATATAAGGCATTTTGCCTGACAACAGGCCCCAAGGTGGCTGACAATAGATGAACATTAATATGTAATGAAGACAAGCTTTTGTTTTCTTATATTGTGTGGCTTTATAAGTTCGTTTTGTGTGTGTGTGTGAGCTGTGATGGTAAACTAAAGGTCACAAAATAATAAAAAAAGTTGCCTATGCTTGATTAGTTTATGGCAATCCTGCTACCCCAAAGGCTGCCACAATATGGTGTGAATGGAGTCAACAGTTGGTTTTCATTCTTATTTCTTTCATTGCATTCTATCAAGGTTGCTATGGAAAACAAAGAAAGTTATCTCTGCATGGTAAGCCTTTATTTCCCGCAAAATAAGGAACGACCAATCCCCTGCGAGCTTTTTAATGAAAGAAAATGTCCTGTCTTGGAAGCCAAGGGAATTTCTGTCAAAAGACGGTTAAGGAATTATAAATAAGGCTTTAATAAAATTCAGAAAAAGATTAATGCTTTGGCATGAAATCAGAACTTTAGTATTGAGCACACCATGCTGAAGTCCTGCAAAAAAAAAAAAAAAAAACCGGCACTAATTTTAGATGCTTCCTTTCTCACCAGGTACACAATATAGGTTTCTTCTACCTTCCACTCAAATCTCATTTTCTTCCTCACTATAGATACGACAGCTTCTTTGCTGACTCTTTGGTTTGTTGTGATCGACTGCTGGCCCATTTGTAAGTTACTTCACCTCACTTAATTCAGCTTGCATAGTGCTCCATTTTGCCTTTATGTTATACCTCATCTTAAGGAATGAATGTATTTACACAGGGAAATTTAACTGCAGATAGGGAAGCTGTTGAAGAGAGAGAATGTGTGCAAACAAAACAGGATTTACCACAGGTGAACACCACATGGCACCTCTGCCTGATTATGAGAGCAATTTTGATTGCTTTTGTATGTGTTTGACGACTGAGCAGAACGCAGTGACTTCTCGTTTTAATCTTACATCCCATTACCTGAACGGTGTGTTTATTTTATTGACACACACATTTTGCAACTCTGCATTTGCTTGAGCCATTGATATTTGTACTAATCCATATTAATGAAATTATATGCTGCAAACTGTAACTTAATTATGGTGAAAGGAAGAGTAATGGTTTGCAAAATCATCCTAATGCATTTGCCTGGGTCTCAGATATTACTCGCAGCATCTGTAAATTAGCTGTCATTGTGTTAGTAGTGGTTAGCATTTAAACAACAACAACACTGCGATAACCAGCAGCATATATTTGGGGGCAAAATGTGCTCTGGAGCTAGGAATAGTTATTGACTAGTAAATGTTGGAAATAATTGTAGACAGAGAAAAAAAAATGGTTTCCCCTTATCCCCCGTTCCCCTCCCTCTCCTTTTTTTGTACAAATGGGAGTTATTTATTCATTTAAAATCTTACTACAACCATCTTGCAAATAATTATTTAAATAGTTGGAATTTTGTGGGTGCTGTCTAATGCTACAATATTTCCCTTATATACCAAAAAAATGTATAAGTAGATGTTTAAACTAGGCTAAACTGTGATGTTTCAGGTGTGGACTGCAGCTGTACCGAAGTCTTCTTGTACTTTAGAATTCATTCTGCAACCCTGTCTGTGATGTTAAAATCAGAATATGCCAGGAGTCCCTAGTGTGGGAGTTAATGGATAATATGTACACAGCAGTTGCATTTAAGTCAACTCTATGGTCGGTCCCATTGAACTCTTATCATCAGTTGATCATGCATTAATCTATGCTAGAGGAAGAGTCTGTGATTATTTTTGCCTACTACGGAAGGACTTAAATCCTGTGAACCATGAATTACATTTTGCCTATGGGACCTTCTTCCATCGCTTCCCAGCAAATCTCCTTTTTCAAGGAGCCATTGCTGAGTGTTGGCAAACACTCCAAAACCACAGTTTACTTGCCTAGGTGGTAGGGAGAATAGAGCAGTGTGTGTGTGAGAGAGTGTGAGTGAGTGGGAGAGGGAGTGAGGAAGGAAGGAAGGAAGGAAGGAAGGGGAGAGGGAGAGAGTGAGGGAAAGGGGGGAGGGGAGAGGGAGGGAGGGAGGGAGGGAGGGAGAGAGAGAGAGAGAGAGAGAGAGAGAGAGAGAGAGAGAGAGAGTTGGTTAGTGGAAATCAAATTCCCCTATTACAAGTGGAAGTGTCTAGCATAATGACTGCACTGGATCAAAGCAATTGGATCAAAGCACTGGATCCACCAATTGCCACAGATGCATTTTTGCATGTGTATACAAGAATCATACGCATGCGAGTTGTTCTTCGATTAGTGTGCATGTGAAAAATCCCATCAGTTGCAATGACTAAAACATGTGTACCTTAGCAGATGTTTTTTTTAAAAAAAACACACACCAAAACCCACAACTATCATGAGGTCTTCGACTAGGTAGAGTTGCGGCATGAAACAGATGAACAAACAATGCTTGCCACACAGAGATAATGTCTGTCCTATTAAAAACTGTGCTCCTCTACCTCTGGTGCCCTCTGTGATGGGCAAAACTACAACCATGCTTGGTTCCATGAGTGAAAAAATAGGACCAGTTAAAGCAATTGCCTAAAAGACTGTGGGGTACTGGTCTGCAGACTTAAGCAAGGCTGCTCAAAGTACTGTGGTGGGAACAATAGGAAAATGATATGCTGTACACAGAATGGGCACTTGCTGCAGCTATCAGTTCCAGATCTAGTCTGTTGTTGGGATGGGTCTGTATTCCTCTTCTCTCGTCCCAGTAGAATTAGCAGAGTGGCTGCTATTATGTTTCAGGACACTTAATGCAACAACTATTTGGAGAGCAACGTAGACAACAGTTTTCCGTGGCAGAAATGAGCATTCAGAACCACTCCACTTCACCTTAGGCTAATGGAGTGCTCTGCTTCTTTCGAAATGTTCAGTAACTATGTAAGATTGTTTCCCATGGACCTCTCATTGCCATGCTGTTGCAGATAACACTCAGGCTAGCAGCTCTCCCACAAATGGCATTTAACTTATTAACTTAACTGTCAACTTTCATTCAACATGCCACCACCATGGGTACTCTTTTTATGGCACTTCTCTCCCTGACATATTAGAGCACTTCTCATTATGAACTACTGTGTTCAAGTTAATGTATTCAATTTCTGCTTAATGACTATCAAATATAATTTAATTAAGGGAATGCTAATTCATACATAATAGAATAAATATAAATCTGTACAGGCAGCCTTGGCTGATGACTCTGTGTACCGTGAGAAATTTATTTATGCATATTGTAAGCTCCATATAGATGGCCTTGTCGGTGGGTGGGTAGTAATTTTAGTTCTTTAGATGCCTCAGATGTCTATAAATTGAAATAATTTGCCTTTGTATCAAGTCCTTTAAGGACTAGAAGTAGTTTACATTTTGGATGTGTGTTCCTCTGGTGCTTTGTTTCACTACGGTAGCACCTCGGCTTATGTTACCCTCGAGTAACGTAAACTTTGGGTTGCGAAAGTGGCAAACCCGGAAGTGTTTCACCGTGCGCGCATGTGCAGAAGCAGTCCCCCCCCCATTGCGGAAACCTCGGGATCCAATCAGAGCTCTGGAACGGATCCCGTCCACAACCAGAGGTGCTACTGTATTTTAGCATCTACAAATTGCGAGAATTGTGCCAGTTAAAATACAGTTGCAGATGGGGGAGTTTCCTAATGATAAACTCCACTAACATCAAAAACTTGCTGTATAGATCCGTATGAATTTATTGAGAACCTCTGTTTGCAACAGTTGGGCATACCAGGAAACGTTGCTGTAAGCTTTGTCATTTTGACATTTTTATCCAGTTGTTTGAAATGTCATTTCGCTAAACTGGAATACAAGTTGTAATCAAGGCTGCAGGCTGAGCAATTGAAACCCACTGTTAGAATATTCCGTTCCACCTTAAGGGACAGGCATGAGACTGTTGTGGGTCACATGTCTGTTTACACTCCAGCACAGCTTGCTGGGAACTTCCATTTGTGTACAGCTTTTGCTTATCCTGTCTTGCTTTGGACATGAAGGAGAGAAGACATGTTTTCCTTTTGTCCTTATGTGTGCTAAATAAACTGCTTGTAAATATGCTCAACACAGCCTCTCCATTCCACTTCCGTTGCACAGTGTTTTACTCTGCTGAGTATGTGTGCCCAGCTTCTGAAGTCTTCTGAAGCTAGGGTCACAGTTTCATGCTGATCCAAGGACCAGCTGGCCCCGGTGAGCTGGGGGCCTGCCAATTGCCCCTCATTCCTCGGCTGCATCCCAACACCCACAACCTACTGCACTGGGGTGGGTTTGGGTGAAGAGGAGGTGTCTCCCTCCAGAACTGCTCCAGGCTGTGTCATTGGAAAAAACCACCAGTTTGAGTGCTGCCGGACACCTGCCCAGACTGTGGTCAGAAACTACCAACAGTAGCACCCCCATTTGTCAGCAGAAATGCCATAAACAGGGCATTTGGGGGGCACGGAGGAGGTCAGCCTGTGAGTTGTTCAGTGAAAGGTTATTTCCCCTGCCCCACCTTTCCTAGCTGATGCGAGAGGTGGGGTTCTGAAAGCAGGAGTGGCCATACTACCCTATCATGCCCTGTCAATGTCAGCAAGCGGTTTTGACAGAAGTTGGAGTGAACACATGGGATAATAAATGATTTTATGGGGAAAGATGATACAGTGGATTGACTGACTGTTCCTTCGCAGGAGCAGGAAGAAGTGGTTCGGAAGCAGGAGGAAGTGAAATCAAGGGGGCATATGAAAAGGTTAGATGAAGAAAACAGGAGGCAACTCAAGTAAAATGGGGCGGGGGACAAGAAAGCATGGAAGAGAGGTGTGGGAGGAAGGTCAACAGAGAGAGGACAGAATGGAAGAGGAATCTGAAATCAGAACAGGTTGTTATACTATTCTATAACACACCCCAAAGGCCTTTGAATAAGCATTCTACCTTAATTTCTGGGTTTTAAATTTGACCTTATGTGCATAAAATATTTTCAGTATTGAGTTTAATACCACAAACATTAAGATTTGTTAATACAAGGTTATTGACTCAATGTTATAGTTTAATACTTCAAAATCTCCGCATTATCAAAAAAGCAGGTAGGGAGATAAATTGATAAAATGAACAAAAAAAAAGGTTGATAGTCCCAATTTGAACAAGCAAAATTGATGTAGGAGAGGTTTTGCATAGCTCCTAATAAAATGTTAATATTTTGTTTATATATACACAAACTGTAGCACATTGTTTTTTTTCCAGCTTAAAGCAAATGTCAAAGAAAACTTGAGTAAGATTTTTTTTTAAAAAAAAATATGGATTGTATCTTTGCATTGCAGTGCAATTAGATTTAAATGTGTACATGAAATGTCACAATGACCTTTCATATTCCCTTCTCTCCTTTAGAAAAAAATACTACTTATTATCTAATCCAGGGATTCTTTCTTTCTTTCTTTCTTTCTTTCTTTCTTTCTTTCTTTCTTTCTTTCTTTCTTTTTGACTTGTGCTCAGACACTCAAGCATTATCTCCCAGTGAGAGGATACAACCCTGTACTGCCAACTTGCCCATTCTACCAAGATCACCAAAGAACTTTTGCCAGGAATGCAATTTCAGTCTGGATCATATGAGAATAACAGGAGGGGTGACATTCATATACCTAGGATCAAACACATCCAAGGTCTAAAAAGGTGCATTGTAAGTCGTGGTTTATTTTCTTGGGGTTATCAACCAAAGACAGCAGCAGTAATAACTACAACAAATAGGGTTGTGGACAGGCTGCTTGGACAAGTGAAGCCAACCACCTGTCTCCTGGATCCTTGCCCATCCTGGCTTATAAAAGCTAGCCGGGAAGGACTGGGCAATGGGCTTCGTGGGGTGGTGAATGCTTCTCTCCGTGAGGGAGCCTTCCCCGACCCGCTGAAAGAGGCGGTTATTAAACCGCTTCTTAAAAAAACATCTTTAGATGCGGCCACGATGGCCAATTATCGCCCAGTCTCAAACCTTCCATTCTTGGGCAAGGTGATTGAGCGAGTGGTTGCTGAACAACTCCAGGCACGCCTGGAAGAAGCGGACCATTTGGATCCCTTCCAGTCGGGATTCAGGCCTCATCATGGGACTGAAACTGCCTTGGTCGCACTGGTTGATGATCTCCGGCAGGCTAGGGACAAAGGTGAGAGCTGTTTCCTAGTTCTGCTGGATCTTTCAGCGGCGTTTGATACCATTGACCATAACATCCTTCTGGACCGTCTTGAGGGGCTGGGAGCTGGGGGCACTGTCATACAGTGGTTCCGCTCCTTCCGCCTGGGCCATGTTCAGAAAGTGGTGGTGGGGGATGAGTGTTCAGACCCCTGGGCGCTCACTTGTGGGGTGCCTCAGGGTTCTGTCCTCTCCCCCATGCTTCTCAACATTTACATGCAGCCACTGGGAGAGATCATCAGGAGGTTTGGGCTGGGTGTACATCAGTATGCAGATGATACCCAGCTCTACCTCTCTTTTAAATCAGAACCAGTGAAGGCGGTGAAGGTCCTGTGTGAGTGTCTGGAAGCGGTTGGAGGATGGATGACAGCTAACAGATTGAGGTTGAATCCTGACAAGACAGAAGTACTGTTTTTGGGGGACAGGAGGCGGGCAGGTGTGGAGGATTCCCTGGTCCTGAATGGGGTAACTGTGCCCCTGAAGAACCAGGTCTCAGCCTGGGAGTCATTTTGGACTCACAGCTGTCCATGGAGGCACAGGTCAAATCTGTATCCAGGGCAGCTGTGTACCAGCTCCATCTGGTACGTAGGCTGAGACCCTATCTGCCTGCAGACTGTCTCGCCAGAGTGGTACATGCTCTGGTTATCTCCCGCTTGGACTACTGCAATGCGCTCTACGTGGGGCTACCTTTGAAGGTGACCCGGAAACTACAACTAATCCAGAATGCGGCAGCTAGACTGGTGACTGGGGGTGGCCGCTGAGACCATATAACACCGGTCTTGAAAGACCTACATTGGCTCCCAGTACGTTTCCGAGCACAATTCAAAGTGTTGGTGCTGACCTTTAAAGCCCTAAACGGCCTCGGTCCAGTATATCTGAAGGAGCGTCTCCTCCCCCATCGTTCTGCCCGGACACTGAGGTCCAGCTCCGAGGGCCTTCTGGCGGTTCCCTCACTGCGAGAGGCCAAGTTACAGGGAACCAGGCAGAGGTTCTCGGTAGTGGCGTCCGCCCTGTGGAGTGCCCTCCCATCAGATGTCAAAGCGATAAACATCTACCTGACATTCAGAAGACATCTGAAGGCAGCCCTGTTCAGGGAAGTTTTTAATATGTGATATTTCAGTGTATCTTTTATCTTTGTTGGAAGCCGCCCAGAGTGGCTGGGGAAACCCAACCAGATGGGCGGGGTACAAATAAATTATTATTATTATTATTATTATTATTATTATTATTATTATTATTATTATTTGGGCTTGTAGTGTACATCTAGTACATAATCCATTTTGAGATGTAGATGTATCAGGGAAATAATGTCATGTGGTGTGAAAGGTGGAAATGATTCACCCATTGCTTTTCTAATTTCTTTATTGTTGCCGTTGCCTTATCCTATATGGTATCATCTGTGTGAATAGCTATGAATACATATTCCGTATTCCTGTTCTGAGACAGAAAAGGGCACCCTAATCTAGAAAGCAAAGTACAGTTTGAATTTTAGAAGCAGGTTGTCCATCTTGCAATCTGGTTTTTCTGCTAATTTGTTTACAAAGCTAAGGATGCAGTTCCACCTAGAAAATGTGCTTCTTCACCTGCCTACCCCCACAAATAACAACAACAACAACAACAACAACAACAACACTGCTCAGGATTTAAACTTCACCAAGACTTTTCAAAGGCTACATCTGGAACCTGACTACGGCTTCTCTTTCATTACGAAAATGAGATTTGAAGAAACAGTCCTTTCTCTGTCTTGAAATAGTTCCTCGCAACTCTGTTTCCCTGTGCACCCAAGTTTGCTTCTGTCGTTGCACAGAAGGGCTACAAGAAGAAAAGTATGACAGTTGGATAGGTTATATTCCTCCATTCCACGGAGGAAACGAAAAACATTGGCAAAATGTGAAGCGCTTTGTGCTCACCTAGATCTCAGGAGACCAGCAGCTGGGTGCCAGAGATGACTTGAATTCCTCATTTGCCAAACAGAGCATCTTCAGACAAGAATACATATTGCACACATTCCCATCTTGAATAATCCAGGACTGTTTTGCCTTCTGTCTAGAATCAAACAATGCTACCCATAATTGTCAGGATAGGAACAAGAATTTTGTGGTTTTTACAGGGGCGGGTGTAGATAGCACGATAAAGGTGTTGTTTTATATTTGAAAATATTTGCTCAGACTTGGCAAAATGTGTCCAGGCAGTTAGTTCTGTTGATGCTCTA
Organism: Podarcis gaigeae; assembly: GCF_964106915.1. Taxonomy (NCBI): domain Eukaryota; kingdom Metazoa; phylum Chordata; class Lepidosauria; order Squamata; family Lacertidae; genus Podarcis; species Podarcis gaigeae. The sequence continues at coordinate 64,571,156 of NC_139686.1, read as the reverse complement.
GCTGCTCTTTGTGAGAAAATTTGTCTGGATCAGACAAATGAATCGGAGAAATTAGCATTCTGTTCTCACAGTGGCGAGCCAGATAACTGTGAGAAATCTGCAGGCAGAACCCAAGAATGGAATAAATAATTGAAACTGAATCTCACATCCCCCAGTTCTATAGATACAAAACTGTGTCTCTGTGATGAAGGTCTCTTAAGACATTGTTGATCAATTATGATTTTCCTCAGTGCTATTTTTCTCGAAAAAAGAGGTGCTGGAACTCACCATAAACAACTCCCTTATTCTCTTATAATGGCAGTGGTGCCCACTTGAGAGGTGCAAGAGCTGGAAAAAAAAGCCCTGATTGTCACTGACTCCTTTAAATTGTGTTCTCTATTTGAAGACTCCCTGTTTAAAAATCTGCTTTGCCGGCTAAATTGATTCTGATTACATGCATCTTCTATCTAGTGCTCAACCAAATATCTAATTTAAACGATTGGCTTCTGAAGATAATTCTTTCTTGGATAGAGATAGGTAAGAATGTGTTTTTATCACTACTGCTTGTTGAAATGTGTTTTTTGTAATTATGCACTTTAAATATAACGTTTTGGTAAAAAAGAAAAGAAAGAAATCTTGATGAGTTCCATGCGGCAATATGCATCTGATTATTGGCACCACGCATAACAGTTATGGAATGAAATACATAGAAATAGGAAGCGACATTTTATAGAATATGATGAGCTAGGATCTTAACATTTCCACTTCCTTGTTATATCTTTGCACCCTTGCCAACCCACTGAAAATGAAATGGATCAAAATCAAAGTGCAGGGGGAAAGAAAGCCTCTGCATTAAATCTATGAAAATGCAATCAGCCAAGGCCCGCAGAGTTGGTAGAAGTAGCCAACAAAAAGTAATACTGCAGCTCTGACCGGTTTTAATTAAAAAGCCTCAAAAATGAATATTGGGACTGATTAACTTTAATCGCTTGTCCCAGAACAAGTGCTAATTAAAGTTATCATAGGAAAATTTATGGAAGTAGCCAATGATGTCTTTGCAAGAACCCAAGTGGAGTCCTAAATTATCCTGATTGCCAAGGCACAAGGAGACGCCACAAATTATAAGAGCCATAAGTAATTTCTCAAGAATGTCTACAAAATATTGCTATCCTGGGTGCACTCTTCTATCAAACCAACTTCATCAGCTCTTGAGGTTGTACATATTTACTTCAAATAAGTCAGCATTTTTTCTTGCTTCTTAGGTTGCCTCCAATGATAAGGTAGCATATGCTGGGATTGAGCCTAAACTTTGAAATGTTACTTTTGAGGATCCTTTCCCTTTGGGACTGAAACTGCCTTGGTTGCACTGGTCAATGATCTCTGGTGGGCTAGGGACAAAGGGGAGAACTGTTTCCTAGTTCTGCTGGATCTCTCAGTGGCATTTGATACCATCAACCATAATATCCTTCTGGACCGTCTAGAGAAGCTGGGAGCTGGGGGCACTGTTATACAGTGGTTCCACTCTTCCTTCCTGGGCCGTGTTCAGAAGGTGGTGGTGGGGAATGAGTGTTCAGACCCCTGGGCTCTCACTTGTGGGGTGCCTCAGGTTTCTGTCCACTCCCACATGCTTTTCAACATGTACATGCAGCCGCTGGGAGAGATCATCAGGGGGTTTGGGCTGGGTGTTCATCAGTATGCGGATGATACCCAGCTCTACCTCTCTTTCAAATCAGAACCAGTGAAGGCAGTGAAGGTCCTGTGTGAGTGTCTGGAGGTGGTTGGAGGATGGATGGTGGCTAACAGTTTGAGGTTGAATCCTGACAAGTCAGAAGTACCATTTTGGGGGGACAGGGGGCGGGCTGGTGTGGAGGACACCCTGGTTCTGAATGGGGTAACTGTGCCCCTGAAGGACCAGGTGCACAGCCTGGGAGTCATTTGGGACTCACAGCTGTCCATGGAGGCGCAGGTCAATTCTGTGTCCAGGGAAGCTGTTTACGAGCTCCATCTGGTACGCAGGCTGAGACCCTATCTGCCCACGGACTGTCTTGCCAGAGTGGTGCATGCTCTGGTTATCTCCCGCTTGGACTACTGCAATGCACTCTATGTGGGGCTACCTTTGAAGGTGACCCGGAAACTACAACGAATCCAGAATGAGGCAGCTAGACTGGTGACTGGGAGCAGCCGGTCTTGAAAGACCTACATTGGCTCCCAGTACGTTTCCGAGCATAATTCAAAATGTTGGTGTTGACATTTAAAGCCCTAAACGGCCTCGGTCTAGTATATCTGAAGTAGCATCTCCACCCCCATCGTTCTACTCGGACACTGAGGTCTAGCGCTGAGGGCCTTCTGGCAGTTCCCTCACTGTGAGAAGACAAGTTACAGGGAACCAGACAGAGTTCCTTCTCGATAGTGGCACCTACACTGTGGAATGCCTTCCCACCAGATGTCAAAGAGAACCACAACCAACTTTTAGAAGACATCTGAAGGCAGCCTTGTTTAGGGAAGCTTTTAATGTTTGATGCATTACTGTATTTTAATATTTTGTTGGAAGCCGCCCATAGTGGCTGGGGTATAAATAATAAATTATTATAATTAGCAGGAATGGATCATGGCTGTCATTTGAATGGGGAATTGCATAAGCCCTCATTCACCTGCTGTTAGTCACTTAAGAGGTTGAGGAGCCAGAGTGTAAGACAGTTGGAGGCTACAATTCTAGACACAGCTACCAGGGAGTAAGGTGATGTGAACTAAATAGTATCTACTTCTGAGTACATGTGCATAGGATTATGCTATGTGCCTAGTAATGTTGGTTGTGATAATTATAAGAACATAAAGAGCCCAACTGAATAATCCAAGGTCTATCTAGTCCAGCACCCTGTTTTTGCAGTGACCCACCAAATGCCCATGGGAAATCTGCAAGCTTCCAACTTGTGGTTGTTATTTAAAAAATCCATGTCAAATAAACACAAAACATGCAGTAGATGTTGCTGGTTGTAATGTGTACCATTCACTTATGAAGATAATTTTCCTGTCTTTATTTTTACATTGTTTATTTTTTCTTACACATTCATTGTACTTCTGTGTAAAGAATGAGGTGTCTGCAGATAAGAAATATGTTAATATCATGACAGCATTGTCCAGTATTTTATCTGGATCTACGATAACATAATTATAAATCTTATATATGCAAAGTTAACACATTTTTAATAACAGTATTGTAGGGTTTCAACTAATCAGCTCGCAACTCAATAATATCATTCAAGTGCTTCTTGAGAATACATACACTTTTCTTTGTAATTACTCGATAAGAAAAAATAATTATTGTGATACTTGAATTAAAAGGAAACATCTTCAAGTGCAGAAACTATTTAAATAATAGCGGCTAGAAACTTGATAGATAGAAGGTGGCTGTGTGTAGCATATTGTATCCTTTTTACGAATTGGATTGAAGGGGTTTTTGTATGAATGTTTGTTACCTTTATATTCTCTCCCTTATAAACTACAGGCAGCTCCCCAGTTATGTATGTTCAATCTGTGCATTACCATGTATACTTGCATTGCGCTGAACCCGGAGGTGACCTGGGAACATAAAGAACGTCACCAAAAGGGAGGAGCAGGGGTGGGACAGAAAGGGGTGTTTGCAGGCTTTTTCAATTAACACACAATTTCACAGAAGCACCTGATGACCCAGGACACAACCCCCGTGCAAATCAGGGGTTGCATATGCCTCATCCATATACAGTCATACCTCGGAAGTCAAACGGAATCAGTTCCGGAAGTCCATTCAACTTCCAAAACATTCAGAAACCAAGACACAGCTTCCAATTGGCTGCAGGAAGCTCCTGCAGCTAATCAGAAGCCACAAAAGCCCTGTAGGATGTTCAGCTTTCAAAAGAACGTTCAAAAACTGGAACACTCACTCCGAACGTTCAAACACTGGAACTTTTGACTCCCAAGGCGTTTGGGAGCTGAGGTACAACACGTACGTGTGAATTTTCACATATATCACTGACATTTGGATTAGGTTACCACCAGAAATGTGCAGCCAATTAAGACTTTTTGATGCACAACAGAGTCCCTCCTTTTTATATTTAACTGAATTAGAGAAAGACTGAGCTTAACTTTACAGCGGTGATATATAAAATTTGTTGCCACTTGTGTGGAGACCTCCAGAAAGTGCTTCATCGTGTCTGTCACTGCACATGACTGTCATAATGTTATCCCTCTTGTCTCATAAACACATGCTGCAGTACACTGGCTAGCAAACAAGGTGTTGAATTCTCCATAATTCTTTTTCAGTCTGTTAAACAAAGTGGGGAGGAGAGAAAAAAGACGTAGAAGCCATGAAGACTGCAGTTTAGTCACAATCTTAAAATAAAGGTACGAGGAGACTGTTGGTTTAATTGGATTAGGCTCTAGATGCTGTGCTGGTTTCAAGATGGCATCTAGGACTCCTGGGACAAAAAGCAAATCCCTCTTCCTTAATTAAGACTGTAACTAAATTCATACTTGGTGTCTTTAACTTTGTCTGCTAATTTTTTCATATCCACTGAACTCTATTTTTCTTTTCACGGGGTGAGTTCTCGTTGCTCGGTCCCTGCTCCTGCCAACCTAGCAGTTCGAAAGCACATCAAAGTGCAAGTAGATAAATAGGTACCGCTCCGGCGGGAAGGTAAACGGCGTTTCCGTGCGCTGCTCTGGTTTGCCAGAAGCGGCTTAGTCATGCTGGCCACATGACCTGGAAGCTGTACGCCGGCTCCCTCGGCCAATAAAGCAAGATGAGCGCCGCAACCCCAGAGTCGGTCACAACTTGACCTAATGGTCAGGGGTCCCTTTACCTTTACCTTTAAACATGATGAAAAGTTCTGGAGATTATGAAAACTTGCTTACTGTTTTGTGACATGGTAGTATCCAGCTGTGGATTTTGGATTTAATTTTTTCCCCAGTTGACCGTACACATTTGTTTGCTGTTTAGTCACATGCTAACATGTCTCTATGGAAGAACTACATGGCATGTTTGTGAACAGTTGCATGGCATAAAAGACTTTAACAGTGGGTTGTATCCAGACTGTTGGTTGTGTTTAATCCCCTGTTTAAATCACTGGAATTTAAGTTGTGACTTGCTTATCCAATTTTCAGTGGGAGCTAAGTGCAACATCTTTAGTTGCCAGTTATGTCCACCAAATGGCGACACACAGCGAAGCATTTTACACTGGTTCTCATGTGGTACTGTAATAGTTACAGCAGTTCTTAGATGACCATATCACTGGGTGCCCATCGAGTAAACAAAGCCGGACACCACATATATTGTATGGAATTTCATTCTTTCATTGCAGTTTTCTGTGCTTGATTATTCTTTACTGCTGCAAAAAAACCACACACCTGGATTTAATGTTCAAAACAGTAGCAGTCCAGCAGTGATAAAATGATTGACAACCATAATTGCCCCTATCCTTGAGATGTTCTTTGCCCAGTTAAGTGCTCACCTGGAATCATGTGAAAAACCGAAACATTGGATCAGACACATACGTTGATTGTTGAATTAGAAACAACAACAGAATATATTTTAATGTATTCCTTTGTGCTCAAAACAAAATTCTGTGGTTTGGGGAATTATCGATAAAGAAACAACCAAACTAATTAGAATGTTGTTTTATTGTGAAAGATGGTTTTTTTTAAAAGAAACCAAGGCACAGCTATAGTTCACCAAATTCTGATTGAAAACAAGAGCAATCCTAAAGGGAAAGCTTAGTATTAGTATTGCAGCTCTGTAAATTGGGGGGGTGGTATTGACAAGTAGGGTGGGAAACATGCAGCCGCGCTGCCAGGGCTGTCTTTACCCAGGGGTGCAAGAGATGCAGTGCACCTGGGTGCCGAATTCTGGGGGGGCACCAGGCGCCCACCGCTGAAGCCGCTTAAGCTCTTAACTATCTACCTCCGGGATGTCCAACCGGTTGACTGCAATCGCCGGGTCATTTCCGTTCTCTTTTGCGGAAGAGCTGCAGAATCAATGTACATGATTGCAAAAATGGAAGACGGCGCTGCTTTTTATGTTTTCATATTAGCCCCTAAAAAAAGCTCAACAACTTTTTTTTTATAACATATTTTTATTAGACTATTTCAACACAGCAAATTATCATTCTAAATAATCAATTACATTCCCCCCCTTCTCCCCTCCCCCCCAGGACTTCCCTCAGCTCCCCTCTCTGGTTTCTTTGCACATATTGTTCTCTGCATGCTATAATGCTATAAAATTGTACATATCCTTGTCTTATCTATCATGTGTTCAACTAAATTTGTGGATGCTTATTCAAAACCTGCCAAGCAATCCAGATCATTTTGTTGTCTTTTTAGGTAATTTGTAAAAAGTTCCCATTCTTCCTTGAAGTCACAATTGTCCTTATCATGCAGTTTGTATTTCAATTTAGCCAATTCCGCATAGCTCATCAATTTTTCTTGCCATTGTTCTTTCGTTGGGATTTCCTCATTCTTCCATCCTTGCGTGCTAACAAGACTCTTGCCGCTGTTGTAAGTTCTTTGTTTTTCTTGGCAGGTGTTGTTCTACAATCCCTAATAGAAATGCTTCTGGCTTTGTTTGTTTGACCTGGCAGATCTTTGTACCCTGGCAGCACATATGCTAAAGACGGCCCTTCGACCTGCTGGCCCCCAGAGACAGGTTCCACTCTCTCTCCTTTTGCCCATGCTATCATTGTGCTGCCTCTGTCTATGGTGTCTGCTTTGGCCAACGGGTAACAGCAACTGTACACACCTCCCTGTTGCCCTGCCCCGCCACTGTAACTCTCTGGGAGCGACAACGTATCTTTCAACCAGTTGCCCTAGAAAAACCACCCTTCAGAGAAGATGACAAGACCCACTGACCCTCCATATAGTCACCTTTCCTTATGACACGTTAATGAAAGGAGAGACAGTCATTAGCTGCAGTTGGGTTAGAGCGTTGTGCTGATAATGCCAAGGTTTGCAGGTTTAATCCCTGTATCGGACAGTTGTTGTTGTTATATTTATATTTATATTTATATTTATTTATATATATAATAATAATAATCTAGTTGATCAATGTGGGGTATAAAAAATAAAAGTTGCCCAATTGCCTAACAATTTGAGCAACTTATAGTGATTTGGAATTCTAGGGCAAACTAAAAGAAAATAAATTATCCATATATAGGTTTTCATTTTCAAAAATTATCCATGATTCTTTCTTTTTTAAAAGCAAAATATAAAAAGTTGCATATTTCTGCATTGCAGCGGGTTGGACTAGATGATCCTCAGGGTCCCTTCTAACTCTACAATGAGAGGCACCCACAATCAAAAAACAGAAACACTTCAACATACAACGCCTACCCCCACCCGATTTTGCTGTGATAGATGAATCTGCATGTTTTTGACCAAATGTGTTGCTGCTTTCTGGAGAAATGGGAGGGCAGAAAAAGCAGGAGAGCAGCAGGTATGTTGTGCTGCTTGCTTTGGTTGAAACCAGAAACTGGGGGCCATGAAATGATAATTTGATTTTCGCAGCACTGAAAAGCTCTGTGCCCCCCCCCTCACGTCTTAACCTTGCTCTTTTTTCTTGCTCTCCCAGCCCCTAGTCTTGTTTCCCCTCTCTCCAGCCTTAACCCGTGTGTTTGTGTCGCATATTTGTGCCTAATCTCTCCCCCCCCCCCGTGTGCCTGTATCAAGTGTGCTTTGTCTGTTGCCATTCCTGGCCCTGCCCACCCCTAAATCCATCTGCAATTAGCTACCCTGCCCTCTGCCTTGCTTTCTGCCACAGTGGACACCAGCTGCCACTGCTTGCTTCAGATGTAAACTCTTTGGTTGACCTTAAACAAACTTAATCTCAGTTGGTTTTCACCTTCCTAATATGGAAAGTGTCCTCAACTGCCTACACACTTGGAAAGCACTTAGAAGTTGGGGAGGGAGATTGCTGCATCTGATCACTTTCTTATATGAGGACTGATTTGGGCACCTTTTACCCCAGTTGAAAGCCTCAGTCAAGTCTTCATTAGTGCAAAAGCTAAATGTAGGAAATATAATGTTTTGAAGTTCCTGAAATGTGTGCAGCCCACAGCAAGTGTGATGTTCGTGTGCTGGTTCGGTACTCAAGATTTATAGCACTGTAGGGGTGAGCTCCCGTTGCTCGGTCCCTGCTTCTGCCAACCTAGCAGCTCGAAAGCAGGTAAAAGTGCAAGTAGATAAATAGGTACCACTCTGGCCGGAAGGTAAACAGCATTTCCGTGTGCTGCTCTGGTTTTGCCAGAAGCAGCTTAGTCATGCTGGCCACATGACCCAGAAAAATTGCGGACAAACGCTGGCTCCCTCGGCCAGTAAAGCGAGATGAGAGCCACAACCCCAGAGTCGTCCACGACTGGACTTAACTGTCAGGAGTCCTTTACCTTTACCTTTTAGGGCCCTGCACACACTATTGTGTAATGAACGTTTAAACACCAAAACTTAATCTCAGTTCTCAAACCTTTATTGGTATATAGACAAGATTCCAGTGAGGTTCGGTGCAATAATGACTTGTACACACAGGGATTTGTGTATAAATTAGGTTTTACTCAGAGTAGACTCATTGAAATTAATGAACTTGACTAGATTAGGTCAAGCAATAGAAAACGAGAAAGCACAGAGTTTGTACCCAAAGTAAAGTTAAATGATTATCTTGGTATGGAATTATTAATACTTCAGTGACCATCGAAAGTGTTGCGCATTGAGATTTGAATGTAGTAACTGGTGTGCCTAAGCTGCTTTGCGTGTCGAGGTCCCCAGGGCCACCCCAATAACTCACACATCACACAGAATTTTTTGTTTAAGATTTTTGGCATAATTTTGGCCACAACTTTATTGAAATACAAATTTGTGAGTGGTTGCTTAGGCATTGGTTGTGACTATCTGCCCCCACCCTGGGGTACAGACTGACATTCCACACGATGCGAAAGTCAGAATAGGGGAATACACTTGGGGGTTACACGGAGCAGGGAACCTGCCCTCACCCCAAATGCAACCAGGAGCTCATTGCTATGGCCCGAGCCCCCTTGACAGAGTGGACAAGCAATAGTTAGCCCCCAATTCCTTTAACGGAATCCCTTGCAGCAGCAGCATTAGAGGGGCAGGCACTTAACCTACCAAGGGCAGGCACTCAACCACTTCCCCTCAGCCAACCAAACCATAAACCAATGCCTAACCGCAACCTTACAAGTTGTGATGATTTGCTATGCAGTAGGCAAAAACCAAATGGCCCCAGCCAATCTGCCAGATGGACAAAATTCCTACCAGGTCCCTGCCCCAAGAGCAGACGACCCCATGACAGGCATAGCAAGGTCAAAGCGAACAACCCTAATTCTAGGGAGGGGGGGACGGGCAATCCGATGCACGGTCGAAAAGAGGAAGCCCTAGCCTTGTGCAAGAAGTTTTAGCATTTCTGGCTGTCAGTCAACAAATGGCAACATTAACTTCTTCCCAACAACAAGGGAAGCCCCAATTGCATCAGTGGCCAACAAACAATTAGCCCGCCCCCAACTTTGGAGTGTCCTGGCGGCCCCCACCGCAACACGTGCTCTCCATGAAGGAGAACACACTTTGTCTCTCATGAGGAAATATTGTAAAACAAGCAAGGGCCACCAAACATTAATGGGAATTTGTATGGTGCACAACTGCCAATATCACTTTGTGTAGTTGTCAAAAAAGTTATACATTGTTACACTTTTGCAATGGCTTATTCGTTGTGAACTAGGAGAAGATATTCCTTTTTCACCTTTTCTCTGACATATGCAAAATGACTTTTTGGGAGAGGAGGGTTACCTCTGACAGTTCCTTTTACCACTTTCATTGCCCCTGTCAATAACTCTTCATTAGCTAGGAGTCTCTTGGGTGCTGATTAATTTCAACTCTCTCAAGATGCTAGGTCCAATTAGGTAGGCCCCAAGGAAATTAGATGAAATGGAGCGGCATTATCCAAAGCACTTACTAACCCAGATTTTATTTTGCTCCTCTCTTTACTAATACTTATATTTAATTCTGGAGATTTTTGGTGGGCAGACTCAAGTACTAATAATTTTGTGTCAGTTTAATGAGTAAGAATGGCATTTGGAATCTCCTGTGCCATCTGCATTGACAGATAAAGGTGTTTTTGAAAAGTATTAACACTGAAAAATATTGATGGAAGCTATTTTGGTTTTTTATTTCATTTTTAAAGAGGAAAGGGGCCAGCTTGGAATGTGTACTTAGCAAGGTGATTTGCTAATATACACGGCATTTGTCATTTTCAGTGACAATACATATGGGCAATTACAACCCTAGTGTTTAGAGTTGATAATATGGAGGGATAATTTCCTTATATTGCTCTGGAAGAATGCCTATTATCAGGCTGGGTTTTATGCTGAGTAGCCTGTAGCTGAAGCAGATTTTAACAATGCATTTATATATAACACACACCACTAGTGATGGAGAGTAACAAAAAAAAATAGTTTTATTTTCCTACAAAAAAAACCCTATCGCGATATGCAGACTTAGAAAAAAGACCCTATTGCTGCCCAAAACACACATAAATAAAACCCCATGTGCTACTGGAATTCACCCTCCAACTTGTCACCACAAACAGTTTCTGAGTAGGGCTGGATCTAGACACATCAAAGAAGCATTTCACATTTAAACAGGGGAAAACAGGTAGAGAAAACTGGGACTCCACAGCACCATCTGGTGGCACACTGTAATATCACATATACAATCCATACCAATCTAGCTGAGTCCAGAGTTGGTGACTGAGACAGTCCTGAAACTTAAGAACGTGCTGAACCAGACCATTGGTCCATTCTAGGTCAGTATTGTCCATGGTACTGTTTTCAGATAGGAATATACCACAATCCTACTTGGGCATGCCAGAGTAGGGTCATTTTACATGCATACACTCCTGTACACTCCTTTGCTGGATCTCTCAGCAGCATTTGATAAAACCACATAGTTCTAGACAACTTGGTGGAGATGGGATAGAGGGTTCTGTATCTTCCATGGCTCTGGTTCTTACTTGAGAGAGAGTCCCAGAGGGTAGCTTTGGGTGTTGCTGTTCACCATCATGGCCACTGCTGTATGGTGCTGTGAGCATTCAATTATGTCCTCCATGTCATTCAGCATGAAGAAGCTAGGAGAGACTGAGGGATGTATGGAAGACACAATCACACACACACACACACACACACACACACACACACAGTGGTACCTTGGTTCTCAAACTTAATCCGTTCTGGAAGTCGGTTCCAAAACCAAAGCATTCCAAAACCAAGGCATGATTTCCTATGGAAAGTAATGCAAAATGGATTAATCCGTTCCAGACTCTTATAAACAACCCCTAAAGCAGCAATTTAACATGAATTTTACTATCTAACGAGACCACTGATCCATAAAATGAAAGCAATAAACAGTGTACTGCAGTCACAAAATCAATCAATCAGTAGCTGAACTGGGTTCCACACAGTCACACACAAAAAACACACCAGAAAGCCACAAAAACACAAAATAAATAGCAAAAACAGACAGACCTCAGCATAACACTCAAAACGGAAGTCTGGCACTCAAAACGGAAGCATAACAACCAAAACAAAGCATGTTTGGCTTCCGAAAGAAGTTCGCAAACCAGAACACTTATTTCTGGGTTTGCAGTGTTCAGGTTCCAAGTTGTTTTGAGTACCAAGGGGTTTGAGAACCAAGGTACCGCTGTATATATTTTTGTCCAACACTAAGGACGTTGGACACAGCAATGGGCTGGATGAGTACTGAAACCAAATCTCAACCCAAGCAAGACAGATGTGCTTCTGGTCAGTAGAGGCAGATTCTGTAACAGAGATTCAACATGTTTTGGATTAGGTTATACTTCCCTTAAAAATAAATAAATTATAGTTTGGGAGTCTTTCTGGGTGCACCTTTACTTCTGGGTGGCCAGGTAGCGGCTGTGGTCAGGAGTACGTTTGCTCAGCTTCAGTCAGTCCAGTAGCTGCAGCCATTGCTGGGTAAATCAGACCTGCTATGACCACACAACCCTCGGTTACATCAGGATTGCATCACTTCAATGCATTTTACACGACACTCCTTTCGAACAGCCATTGGAAGCTGCGGTTGGTCTAGAAGGCTGAAGAAAGGATGTTAGTGAAAACCACTAGAATGCCTGTGTTACGCAAATCCACTTGAAAAAACACGCAGTGGCGTAGAGTGGGTTGTCAGCACCCGGGGCAAGGCAAGTAATTTGTGCCCCCTAACCCGTGATTTGCGCCCCCAACACGTGGATTTGCGCCCCCTAACCCTAACCCCCAGATGTTGCGCCCGGTGCGGCCGGCCCCCCCCTGCACCCCCCACGCTACGCCACTGAAAACACGTAAACGTATCTGACGTATTCCTTAGAAGAGTACCATGAAATAGTCTTGTAAGTGTCTAATGAAGATGATAAGGTTGGTAGACATAAGAAACTGGCACTGGTAGATGCTAGCACAGGTAGACAAGACAAGGATTCCTGGATATTCCCTTGTTTCGCACCAGGGGCTTCATCAGCTGTGCGTGGTTCATTACTGTATATAACAGCTACATGGATCTTATTCGTGATAAATTCTCATCCTATAGAAAAATACAAGAGAAGATGAAGAAATCAAAAATGAATGTACCATGGGACTGATAAAATAGGAATCCCATTTTGGACTTGGTGGTTAACTGAAGAAGCTACATTTTAATACAGTGGTACCTCGGGTTAAGGACACAGGTGGCGCTGTGGGTTAAACCACAGAGCCTTGGACTTGCTGATAAGAAGGTCGGCGGTTCGAATCCCCATGACGGGGTGAGCTCCCGTTGTTTGGTCCCTACTCCGGCCAACCTAGCAGTTCGAAAGCACATCAAAGTACAAGTAGATAAATAGGTACCACTCTGGCAGGAAGGTAAACTGAGTTTCCGTGTGCTGCTCTGGATTGCCAGCTTCCGTGTGCTGCTCTGGTTTGCCAGAAGTGGCTTAGTCATGCTGGCTACATGACCCAGAAGCTGGCTCCCTCGGCCAATAAAGCGAGATGAGCGCTGCAACCCCAGAGTCCGTCGTGACTGGACCTAATGGTCCGGGGTCCCTTTACATTCTGGAGGTCCGTTCTTAACCTGAAACTGTTCTTAACCTGAGGTACCACTTTAGCTAATGGGGCCTCCCGCTGTTGCCATGCCACCGGAGCACGATTTTTGTTCTCATCCTGAAGCAAAGTTCTTAACCTGAGGTACTATTTCTGGGTTAGCGGAGTCTGTAACCTGAAGCGTCTGTAACCCGAGGTATCACTGTATGTTATGTTACGGTGTTGATTTTGACGTTATGAGAAGCTGTATCTAATTTTGAGAAGTCATTTCTAGTAAATAACTTTACAATTGTTATTGTACAGCCTATTATGTTTACGTGTTTCCACCCGAAAGGATGTTAGTGGTCACCTGCCAATTCCACCGTGTTGCATCAACATCTGCTCTGGTTGCCAAATGGCTTCCAAGAGCAATTTAGAATGTTGTTGATGGCCTTTAAGGCCCCAATTGTCTCGGATGCAGGATACCCCAAGAGGTCATCTCCTTCCATACCAGCCACCGCTCTCTATAAGATCAGAAGGAGAGACCCCTCTGACCTAGTTGATGACAGCAAGGGTTAAGACCCTTTCAGTGGCTATACCAGACCATGCCCCTGTTCATCTGTCTTTCACTGGTAAAACATTCCAACTAGCTTTGCCTGCTTAGACTATTTTTCCTTGCGATCTCTGCTGCTGATGCCTTTAAATGGATTTTAATGCCATGCATTTTATTCATCGTGCATTTTGCGTATTTTAATATGCTTCCTTGTTTGTGTAGTGATTTTTAACTGTTGCAAATCACCCAAAGTGATTCAGGGGTGCAAGAAGGGCCGGGGGTTTTAATTCAGAGAAGTAAAATTGTAAAGGCTGTGCTTTACCTCTGAGCTACAGCTGTTCCTGTGCATGCTCAAACAATTGGTTAATTACCAATAGGCTTAAACAACCTCTCTATCTGCAATTGTTAATTCTTCCTCTTTATTAGTTCCATTAACATTTTAAGTCTTCTATCTTGTATGTTGCAGCTGTTCCTCTATTTAATTACTAATTGGAAATTCAAAATCATTAACAGTTGGTGTTTTGATTTTTGGCTTCTTTCACCTATGGATGCTGTGATGCAAAATTAGAAACCTCCTTTCTGGGTTATATGCTGTCTTGTATTCCATTTTTAAAACAGGAAAGTTGGCATTTAATCACTTGTGAGTCGCTTGAGTTAGGCAATATGAAATTAACTAGTTCTTATCAACTTTCTGGCTAGAATGATCCACTTTCTGAAATTTTAGTCACCTGGGGGCGGGGGAGTATGCACTCTGCTGTTTTTTACACTTTTACTTGTATTTTGGCGTTGCATTTCAGACAAACAAAGCACCCTGCTAAAGAAAACACAAATAATAAACAGTAAATATGTCTTTTAGAAGTATTAAAGAGAACCAGCACCAGGGTATCTCATTTATTTCACACCCATACTACCAAAGGCCTTAGTTGTCGCTGATGTTACAAAGGGTACATTTCTGTTTCTGCAAGCTGTATGTTGGGTTGTCAATAAGCTAGTCTTTCATGTCCCAGTGACTTCTTTTCCTGTATGTTACCAGTGTTCAGGCATTTTGATGAATCTTTTCCATTCTGTTGGAAAACCAACAGCTTTCTCTTAAGTGCTTTTAGAAAGTTATTTCAAACCTTTATTTCTTTTACACGTGGAAGGTATAGCACATGATCATCTTTGTACTAGTTTTAAAACAAAACAAAACAAAAAACAGAATCACATTTAGGGTGTATTTTGGTTTCTCTAGACTGTTTTCATAATTTATAATTTTTAAGAAGGAATTTGTGTGTGTGTGTGTGTGTGTGTGTGTGTGTGAGTGAGAGAGAGAGAGAGAGAGAGAGAGAGAGAGAGAGTGTTTCACACTGAAATAGCAAGTTTCTAGGCTTGGGAGTGACCACTGTAGAGCTCCAAACTGCAATTTCCAAAAAATAAGCGCACATTTGGAGGTCGTGGCCTTCACCTGCTCCTCCTCTTTAAGGGGATTCCATTAAAGGGACCTGAGGGTGTGGATCTTGTTCAAAGCCTGGGTAAGGGCTAGGGCCATGCCGGGACCCTGGGGGAGTTCGCAATTGATGTACATCAACAGGGTTACTAAACTACCTGCATGGCGGGCAGGAGTCAGATATAGTCGGTTCAATTCCAATGCCTAAGCCAATACCGCTCACATCTCTAACCAATAAATTTGTGGCCTTATTTATCCCATTAACCCAAATCCCATTAACCCAAATACTTTGGCCACCTCATGAGAAGAGAAGACGCCCTACAAAAGACCCTGATGCTGGGAAAGATGGAGGGCACAAGGAGAAGGGAACGACAGAGGACGAGATGGTTGGACAGTGTTATGGAAGCTACCAGCATGAGTTGACTAAACTGCGGGAGGCAGTGGAAGACAGAAGTGCCTGGCGTGCTCTGGTCCATGGGGTCACAAAGAGTCGGACACGACTAAATGACTAAACAACAACAAACCCAAATTCTGGTGTCTGTGTCTTTTATTATCCATGAAATGGGGGAGGTCTCGGGCCCTTGACATGCAAGGAGACGGGATGATTCTGTCGCGTATTCCACGCGGCGCTTTCAGCAGAGACGCTAAGAGTTCCAGGTTTTCCAGTGCAGTCTTTTTTTAATGTGAGCTATATACAGGCATTTATAAAAGAAACAGTCCATACAGAGTACTTACAAACGAAGACTCTCCACCACAGCACAACCACCACACTACAGCACAACCACCACACCAACCACACCCACTGTTAAACAGGCTTTCCTTTTTAAAGCAGGTGATAGCCAATCACATTAATCACACTCCTGCTGAGTCACTCTGACCCAGCAGAGTATTGCATCATCCTGTTGAAGCCTGCAGACTTATCCAGGATCCTGCGAATCCCAACACTCCTCCTTAAGTCAAAGGCTTGAGACCTAATAATTCTCTTAAGTCTCGAAATTTAGGAGCATCCAAACATTTTTTATACAAATCTGCCACATTACATTTTGTGTTACAGTGCTGTACCTTTAACAAATTTCTTTCCAAAGCATTTTTCACATTTCCGTATCTTATAGCTATATGTTTACTTTTGCTTTTAAAGTTCTGTTGGTTAGCAAGCTGTTGTGCAGCCATGTTGTCACTTAGCACAGTGATTGGCATTTCAGAAGGTATTCCAAGTTCTTTTGTTAGACAAGCAAACCACTCTATTTGTGACACACATTCGCTTATGGCTGAGTACTCTGCTTCACAAGTACTTGTGGCAACAAATGTTTGTTTCTGGGATTTCCACTGAACCAGGGCATTTCCAATATATATGGCATAGCCAGTGGTAGACTTTCCATTTTCTCTGTCCCCCCAACTGGCATCAGCGTATGCATACACTTGCTGATCATTTCCTGTATCCAGCACCAATTTGTAATCTTTTGTGCCTTTCAGATACCTTAGGATTCTTTTAAGTGCTACCCAATCTCTCTGAGCCGGGTCTGCACTTCTTTGGCTTAACATGTGCACTGCCAGTGTTATGTCGGGTCTTGTCCAACAACTTAAATATAACAGAGAACCCAACAGAGAATGAAATGCTGTTGCATTCTCACATTTTTGCCCTTCTGGTTCATTTTTGTACTGGGTAGTTATGGGAGTGTCAGCCTCATTTGCCCTCTCCATTCCATATGTCTTCAGTAACTTTTCAATTTTTTCCTTCTGACTCAGAGAGTAGACTCCCTCTTCATTTCTCTGAACCTCTACTCCTAAGTAATTCTGAATCTCTCCCAAATACTTCCGTTTGTATTTGTTACCTAGGCTGTTTATAAACCAAGACACTTGCTTTTGTGCAGTTGTTATCAGACAGATATCGTCAACATACAAAAGTAAATAACAAACACTTCCTTGCACCATTGCTGAATATAAACAGGAATCAGCCAGGCTTTGTTTGAATCCCATCTTTTTCAACGTTGTGTCTATGCATTCATGCCATAGACGTGCACTTTGGTGTAAACCGTATAGTGCCCTTTGCAGTTTTAACACCATGCTGTCTTTTTCAAGCTCATAACCTGGTATTTGCTGTAAATACACCTCGGCGTCAATAGGAGCATTTAAATATGCTGAGGCAACATCAAAATGATTAACTTTTAACCCTCTCAGACTTGCCATTGCTAAAACTGATTTTACTGTTTCAGCCTTTGCTGTTGGGGCAAACACTTCATCATAATGTATCATTTTCCTTTGTGTAAAGCCCCTTGCAACCAATCTGGCTTTCCTCTGATAACTACCATCAGCCAGCTTTTTCACTTTAAAAACCCACTTACAGCTTATGGGCTTTTTACCTTCAGGCAATTCTATAGGGACAAACACATTGTTGTTTAGCAGAGAGTTATACTCTGCCTGCATTGCCTTTAACCACGCCTCTTTCTCTAGAGTAGGTAACTCTTGCACTTCTTCAAAGTTTTCTGGCTCAGTTACACAAACCTGGTTTATGGTGGCTGGGAACCCATAACGGTCTGGAGGCTGACCTTTATTACTTCTTGCAGACCTCCTTGGTTCATTAATCTCACCCCCTGGGCTACCTTCAGGACTGCTTTTGGGGTGGATTGACTCTGGAGATCTACCTCCTCCTGTCCCTGTTGCACTTTCTTCTCTCCCCTGCTCCATGCTAGCAGCTGGAGAAAAATGCTCAACCTTTACCTCCTCCCTTTCAGTTTCTCTGGGAGAGCTGCCAATTCTTAGCTTTGTTTCAACTGCCTTATCCGGTACGCTCGGCAGTAAAACTTTTCCTGGCAGCAGGTGTGCATGTATCTTGGGCCAATTTCTTTGCTCATTAAAGCTGGCTGATCGACTATAACTCAAAAGATTTTTATCATCTTCAAACCTGTAGGCTTTCGTACCACTTTCATACCCAAGGAATAGCAACTGCTGTGCCCTTTTCCCACCTTTTCTTCGGTTCTTTACAGGTATGTCAACCCATGCCTTTGTCCCAAAGATTCTCAAATGTTGCAAACTGGGACTTTTGTTATAGAGAATTTTATAAGGTATGTCATCTAGTACCCTTGACCACAAGCGATTCCCAATATAATTTGCGGTCTTAATACTCTCAGCCCAGTACTTAATTGGAAGATTTGCATCTGCTAACAATGCTTTCATTTGTGTCTGCAAGACACCTCCTCTACGCTCTGCTACCCCGTTCTCCTGAGGCGTCGCCACATTGGTAAGCCTATGTTTAATCCCTTGGAAACGCAACCAGTTTCTTAGGGAGCTTGCCATAAACTCTCCTCCCCTGTCTGACTGAATAGAGCACACCTTTTCACCAAGTTGCCTTTCTACCCTTCTTACCCAGAACTTCAAAGTTTGGGCAACGTCAGACTTTTGCTTTAATGGATAGACCCAGCCAAATCTAGAATAGTCATCCACTAGGATCAAACAGTACTTGTTATGGGAGACACTTGGTGGAAAAGGACCAGTTACATCAGCATGGATCAACTCCAGTGGTTTTTTGGTTTCTCTTTGGCTTGCTCTTACTACTGGGCAAGCCCTGCTTTTAACCTCCTTGCAGATATTACAGTCTAAGTAATTATCACAACTTTTTATGTTTTTCATCCCCCCACACAACTCCAATGTTTTGTTTAGCACCTTATAGCTAGCATGAGCCAGACGCCTGTGCAGGAGATGAATACACATATCATGGGTTGGGACATTTTGCACATTAGCAACCTTAGACTCACACTGCAGTACATACATATTAGTTCTAAGGTTAGCATTTGCCAACACTGCCCCATTTTGCTTTATCTGGCACTGATCTCCCACAAAGTTTACTTCAAAGCCTGCTTTTGCCAAGTCAGGAATGCTTAGGAGATTGTTTTGCAAACTAGGCACACACAACACATTCCTGAATGTGTGTCCCAGCTGTGGGAACACAACCTCCCCCTCACAAACCACATTAGCTTTCTGGCCCGTAGCAAGACTTACATGTTTTTTGTTTGAAGCCCTAGCATCAGTTAGCAATGCTTTTCTTTTACAAAAGGTTTGAGAAGCTCCACTGTCCAGAACCCACAGCTCTTCATTTTCTTGACCATCTGCAGACACCCAAGCGGTAGATTCTCTCTGCTGCCTCCTGTGCTTCTGCTGTTTTTGTTGTTTTCTCGGGCAGTCCCAAAGCAGATGTCCACTGGACTTGCAGCAAAAACACCTTTTTACTCTGTTGACCACCGGCTGGTCTGCAGCAGCTCCTCCTGGCTGTTTCTCCGGCTCCCGACACCTCTGCTCTTCCCGGCTGTTGCTCCCTCTGGGATGCTCCAACAGCTGGGCTGAGGTCATCTTTCGCTCTGCATGCCTGTCCTCCTCTGCATACAACCGTCCGGTAACGTATTCCAGAGTCAGCTTATCAGTCTCTACCGACTCGAGGGAGTTGACCAGCATATCATAGCTGTCATCAAGGGAACTCAGGACTATAAAGACTTTGTCCTCTTCCCCCACAGGCCTCCCTCTTAAGGCTAGCTCCTGGAAACAGCCTGTTAGGAATTTTAGGTGGTTTACCAGGGAGTCCCCCGGTTTCTTCCGACACCGGTACAGTCTCCTGGTCAGTGTTATCAGTGAGCCAGCTGTCTCTCGCACATGGACAGCCTTGAGTGCATTCCACGCCTCACTTGCTGTCACCTTATCAGCTACGTAGACTAGCTGGCTGTCGTCCACTCCAAGGATGATCGTAGCCAAAGCTTTCTCATCCTTTTCAAGCTGGGCCTCTGCTAGTGCCAGCTTTTCATCGTCGTCCTCATCCTCCTCAGGGGGCTGCGGTGGAGTTTCCACCACCTTCCACAGGCCCTCACGCTTGAGGAAGTGTTGCATGCGGACCGACCAGATGCTGTAGTTTGTGGCCGTCAGCTTCTCCAGCAACACGCCACTTCTGGACTGCTCCATCCCTGCAGCTCACCTCCAGCACCCACGGCTAGATAACTGCCACCTGTACTCTTGCGCAGCGGAAGCGTGCTGGGCCCATAACCCTGTCGCGTATTCCACACGGCGCTTTCAGCAGAGACGCTAAGAGTTCCAGGTTTTCCAGTGCAGTCTTTTTTAATGTGAGCTATATACAGGCATTTATAAAAGAAACAGTCCATACAGAGTACTTACAAACGAAGACTCTCCACCACAGCACAACCACCACACTACAGCACAACCACCACACCAACCACACCCACTGTTAAACAGGCTTTCCTTTTTAAAACAGGTGATAGCCAATCACATTAATCACACTCCTGCTGGGTCACTCTGACCCAGCAGAGTATTGCATCATCCTGTTGAAGCCTGCAGACTTATCCAGGATCCTGCGAATCCCAACAGATTCTAAGATCCTGTCAGTGCCCTCATGACCCCTTATCAAAGCCCAGCATCTCACTTAACTGGCTTTTGGAAGACAGCATGAGGACCGGGAATGGGGCATCCAATGTATTGCTGAGGGTCACCAAATAAAGCCTTGAGTACCACAGGTGATGGTTGGGGCTATGCATTTGACAATCCTGACATAGGGTGTGAAAACCTTCAATCTTGAGGAAGACCTGCCCAGAGAGAATTTATAATTCCAAAGTTTCCTTTGGCCCAGGGAACTATCTGAATGATTTCCCTTTTTAAATCTTGACCAGTTACCACAGTTATCCATCCATACGTGATTAGCAGTTGGATAAATATGACAAGTTCACACATAGGTGTTTTCCTTCTGCATCTGTATATCATTTGCCTTACTGTGAGCAAATTCCAGGGCAAACTGGATTAAATGCATTTATTGAGTTTGCTCCTTCCTACAGGCAGTTAACAGGAGGAATTTTCAAAAAGCAGTTTTATTATAAGTATATGCAGAAGTCAACTAAAAAATTTCCCTAGGGCTGAAAAAATTATTAAGTGTTTTAGTTTAAATCTAGGTAAAATACAGTAAATAGATAATGTGTTGCACAGATATATATATATATATTTATGCTTCAGCAACACATTTCTGCACTTTCACATTGCTATTTCCAGATATGTTTTTCCTCCCAGAGTAGAATGCTGAATAGTTTATAAGTAATGTAACCATTTAATATCCAATTAGATTTGCTTATCTCACAGAAATAGAATTAGAATATAGATTCAGCATGCTTGGTCAACAATTAAAATGTTGTTTTCCTATATTTAGTTTCTGTAATCTCACTTTGAGTTTCTAACTAGAAGTTGTTTTCTGTACAATCTCTTACGTAAAATTCCTTTTCCTCAGTGGTACTTACCCCAGACTACTGGTGCTAATTTATTCACATGAATATTTTTTATTTGAAAATTACTTAGTATTATATCCATAGTACAGGCAGAATCTGCTCTCTTCTTAGCTCTTTGATTTTTTTTATTTAGTAGAAGCTACTCAGATTATTTTAATTTCTAGACTTCTTTATACCTGATTTGAGGGGATACTCCATCAGGCAAGGCCTTTTCCCACCTGCCTTGCCCCACCCTCCAGTTGCTGCTTCTCAATTTGTATTGTATTATTTTATGCCCTGTGGCTTGCTGTTGTTTTGTTGATTTTCATTTCAAAATTATTTATTGCAATTGTTAAGAGTGGGTTTCTGTTTAATTTTTATATGCTGATATTATTCTTCTATACTATTCTAATGATTGTTGAATGGTACTTTATTTGAGGTAGATTGCTTATTTTAAAGCTATGTTTTATTATCACATTTCTGTATTACATTAGATTGTTATAAGGTGTACATTCTTTGTCTTTTCAGCTTGTAAACCGCCTTGAGTATTGTAAGATAGAAAGGCAATATACAAAATATACAAATTAAAAGTGATGAATGATGATGACTGAATAGAAATTATTGTTGGAGTAAGATTTTGGTTTTTTTGGTTTTGTTTTTTTTAAATGCGGAAGCAGATTATCAAACTTTTGCAAAACTTATCTAATTCTACTGTGGTGCATATAGAGATGGGAAGGCCTAGGGGAAAAACTGGAAAAACTGTGGAGAAAGTGTGGAATATTCAAACTATATCAAACTGTGCTTTTTTTTAATTTTCCAGAAAAAACAGTTTTGGGGGGGGGGGAAATGGGGTTTCCTCCCCAATTTTTCTGATTTCCCCCCAGGCCTTCCCATCTCTAGGTGTATAATGTACTCATTACTTATACGTTGGCAAACATCCATGTGGTATTTGCTAGGTTCATAGCTGCCAACTTACAGATTTGAAAATTAGTGACCAACAGCCTCAGAAATAAGGGATCAGCAGCCGATGTAGGAATGAAAATCACGGGAGATGAGTAGTAGGTGTCATGTGAGAGGCGTCTGCCGGGGAAGCCCCGGGAACTCTCTTTTATTGAATATTACAAACATTGCCACAGGTGTGGTTGTGGCTGATTGGTTAATACAAACACAAAGAAACTCATTGCCTATTGGTTAATGCAAATGCAAGGCGGGAATTACATGTGAGGGGTGGGAATTACATGTGAACATTAATCACTGGTAGATTAAAGGCTGGGAAACGAGGTAGGGACTAGACAAGCATGAAACCTCCTAACTAAAGATTAATATGGCATGAAACAATTACTAATGATTGATCATAACATGAAAGAATACAATAATCAAGTTCTATAGATGTGGTCAGCTATGCATGGAGTACAAGTCACCATGAACTTTAGGTGAACGGAGCGATGAGGGAATGTCTTGGTGTTTGGAGCAGGTTCGTACAGTGTGTGCAGAAACAGAGAAAAGATCATGACCGAGAGTTCCCAGAATGCAAGAGAAAAGAAGCAATACTTCCCATAGCAAGACTTCCCATAAGGCCACAGTTATGTGTAGAAAGAGATGCAATGCTTCCCTATAATGCAACAGTTATGTGCAGAGGGAAAACATATGTGCAGAAGGAAAACTTCCCTTTAAGCCAAAATAAGGGATCAACAATTACTTTGATAAAATACATATTTTGTTGCGTGCAAATGGCTTTAGATACCTATTAGATCCATAAATTACCAAATAGCATATATTCAACAACAAAAACCGGCAACAATTTGTTGTTGACAAAGGACAGCTGGACATAGAAAGGGCCCCATTACCTTCAGTAGCTTATTTAAGGAACATCATCAATAAGGGACAGCAGCGGGACATGGCGCTGGGATAAGGGACTGTCCCGCCAAATAAGGGACGCTTGACAGCTATGGCTAGGTTGGATGGTGCCTTGTGCAGCTCCTTTCAGTAATTCCTGGGGCCAAATGTATTGCTCTGCTTTCCATTACAGCATATCAGTCAGGCCGAGAGGGGCTGGGTCTTGTTGTCTGGGCAGCAGGGGCATAGGAAAAGGGGGCGGGGATGGGTTGCCCCAGGTGCAATCATGGAGGGGGGGTGACAAATTATCAAGGCACAATTGCTGCCCAACTAGGGCAATTTATAAAAAACTTTTTTTTAAAATGCCTGTTCCAAAAGTCTTATCCTACTACACTAGGGATTATATAGCTACATATGAAATTTCATGCATGTCAGTTAATATCTTGACCCTCCTTCACAAAAATAGCTGTTTACTTGGCCATTTTCCTATGTCGTGAAGGCTGACATTTCAACAAAGTGCATACCTTTGCTAGACTCCTTTAAGGCACTAGCTAAAAGCATTCTTCTTTAGGCAAGCATGTCTAGATGCTTAGGAAGTTGAAGTAATTTTAATCTTCATATTTTAGCTTTTGTATGTTTTAAAGTAGGATTGTTAATCTTTCTTGATTTTTACTGCTGTGGGTTTTTTGGTAAACCACTTTGCAGGTTTTTTTTTTTTAAAAAAATAAATAAATAATAAATATAAATAAAATAACACAAGCCAAAATACAGTCCATCCTGTAGATTTAAGTATCTGTCCATAGTTGCCTACTTGTTATCAGAGGCTCAGAATCCACATTCCTTTGTAAGGAAATATGAAATAATATAAAACCATTTTTGCAGGCTTAAAAAAAAATCAGTGGAGGGTGGGGGGACACAAGAAATTTTCCACACTTGGTACCACTTGACCTTCCTACGCCTCTGCAGCCCAGGACCTCCAGACACACTGCCCAGACTAGCAACCGAGAGAGGTTACTTTGGTGCTACTAATGCAATGGTTTGACTTCACCCCCAGAGGCACACTGTCTCTTGAGACAGATGCATGGCAATGCTATTGCAATTAAAAGGCCTGTGATGAATCAGAAATTTGAAGTATATTAGAATGGATATTGTGAAAAAGAGTGAAGAAATAGAGGTGGCAGGGAGCATATGAAATTAAGTGTGGGGATACATTTTTAAGGTTCAAAGGAGTCTTTAGTGAGTTCTTCTAATGCAAAGACTAGGAATGTGGAACAAAGACAAATACCTTGCTTTGTTGTTGTTTAGTTCTTTAGTCGTGCCCGACTCTTCTTGACCCCATGGACCAGAGCACGCCAGGCACTCCTGTCTTCCACTGCCTCCCGCAGTTTGGTCAGACTCATGTTAGCAGCTTTGAGAACACTGTCCAACCATCTCGTCCTCTGTCTTCCCCTTCTCCTTGTGCCCTCACTCTTTCCCAGCATCAGGGTCTTTTCCAGGGAGTCTTCTCTTCCCATGAGGTGGCCAAAGTATTGGAGCCTCAGCTTCAGGATCTGTCCTTCCAGTGAGCACTCAGGGCTGATTTCCTTCAGAATTGAGAGGTTTGATCTTCTTGCAGTCCATGGGACTCTCCAGAGTCTCCTGCAGCACCTTAATTCAAAAGCATCAATTCTTCGATGATCAGCCTTCTTTATGATCCAGCTCTTACTTCCATACATCACTACTGGGAAAACCATAGCTTTAACTATGCGGACCTTTGTCGGCAAGGTGATGTCTCTGCTCTTTCTTTCTTTCTTTCTTTCTTTCTTTCTTTGCTGGTTAACCACAAGTGTTTGTCTTGGTCATTTCTGTAAGATTTTGAACATGGAGCAGTAGGAACTGAATGTGAAGAATAGTTGTGGTGGTGGGTGTCCTTTATGGTGTCCTTTTAGTGACATGCATCCAATCAGTGCTATCATTTCTCATACATCACCAATTTCTTTAATTTATGTCATGTAGTCAGTGCAGTTTGCGGAAAGTAAAGGGCTCATTACTTACACCCCCCCCCCAATTTATCCCAATTTCTTTACAAGTGATCTGCTTTTGATAAAAAGAGAGAGGATTAAAGAATTAAGCAAGTTTACCTTTAATAGGCTCCCTGTTGTCTTCCCACCACACTTCCACCAAGCAACCATCTATTTCACATGATAGTCTGTTAGTACTTATTAGGCAGCTAATTAAGCTGATTCTGTTTATGTCAGAATGAAGGTAATGGAAGGTAGAAAAGGTTTGTGTGTGTGGTTGTGACAGGCTGAGTGGGACACACTGTTGACCTGATTGCTTTCATTTATCACATCCTTCCACGTGCAAATGAGCATTGCATTGTGTGGGGCCTGATGAAACTTTTGCCATTATGGGCTAATTCTGGCTCTGTGGGTGGTTGGTCATTGAGATATCTGATATTCTGGTAGAGGATTCAATCTCCTTGACAACAACAGTAAAAGTGATTAGTTCAGCTTCTAGGCTGGGTTAAGTACTGGCTCCTAAGTTTCAGAATGTTTTCCTATTTTTCCATTGTTCTGGCTTTCGGTCTGATCTTTGCATTTAGACGACATTGTGTATGCCTGCATGTTTATTTGTTTTTTGACTAAATTTCAGCATGAGAAACATAGACCTTACTGCACTGATTTAAATAGCTCACCTGCTGTTTAATTAGTGTATTAAAAACTAAAACAGATAATCATATTTCTAGGCCTTTTTTGGTAGAAATTTCACCAAGGCAGACCTAGCACCAAGTTCAAAACTGGCATATTAACTAAAAATAAGCATACGATTATGACATTTCTGCTGCCTTCACTTTCCTGGTTTGTCCTTTCATGAATTCATGCACTCTCTCTCTCTATATATATTTATATACATAAACAAATATGATCTGCAATATATATGTATCTTTGAAAACAAAACAAAAACCATCCAAATAATTACTGTATTCTTGGGGCAATGAGAGATGGCAGATGAAGTAAAAACATATAGCCTTTTCTGGTTGGTTCCTCTGGAGGAAAAAGCCACAAATACAATTTAAGGATTTGGCACTGCAGAAATTCATTTATGCTAAGGTGTGTCTGACTTTTCCTGGGTTTGAAGCTTCTCATGGTAACAGCTAGAGCTGCATTGTAACAAAAGTGGCTGCTGTTGTGCCAGAGTAGTCATGTTGCTTTCATATATTAATTCTGTTGCTGGGAAATTTCATTTCATGTCCTGACACTTTTAAAATGTGAGAGAATAAGCAGTGCAGTTGAAAGTAAAAGCTTGCAACTGGCATTAAAGTGATGCTTCTTCATTAGCTCGCTTTACAAAATATTTCTGCTTGCCATCTGAATCTCCTGATGCAAATTGTTCCAGTTAGCAGATGTGCAGTGCTTGTGTGCTACAGTTTTTAGCAGTTAAATATAACTACCGTTCTGTAGGATTCAATATGGCTTCGTGCAGCTTATGTGCTTCAGCTGGGACACTCTGTATACTTTGAGTATGAATTTCTGGCTCTTATGCTTCACAAAAGTGGCAAAAAGTTTTAGACACAAAAAGATAAGTGAAGAAAACCCGAACCAATTTGCACTCACCCCCATTCTTTTCTTATTGCTTGAGTGTTTGTATCAACATGCATTCCATGACTGTAGCCTAATATCTAAAAGCCTGATAAATATGACTGTCAAATCATATAAATTGCATGCAACCTTAACTGTCTTCCTTATTCATGCAGCATCTCCTCAGTGTAACATTTATTCTTCTTAGGACAAGATCAGCCAAAAAACTGGACTGTTTTGGTACAACCCTCAGGCATGTTTCGGGGATCTAATCCAGCCCTCCGGTCAGTTTAATCTGGCCCCTGTGGCAGTTCATTTCCTAGGGTGAAATCCTAAAAAAAACCTCAACAACTTCAACCCTAAAAAAAGCTCAAAAATGTCAATCCTCAACAACTTTGGGGTAAAATCCTAAAAAAACAACTTAAATCCTTTTAAAAAGTTAACAACTTTGGCTGACCCTTTGATAGGCCCTCACGGCCCTTCACTTCATCAAATCTGGCCCTCTTTGAAAAAAGTTTGGACACCACTGCTACACACAGAGACATACACCCCCCCAATACTAATAGGTTCATTATGGGTTAGCCAACAGCCAGATACCATAGATATGGATATGCAACTAATATTTACCTATTTGCAGGTGTTGCAGACTCACTGAAAAAAAAATTCTGGTTTTCTGGATAGGAACAGTTGCTGAAAGAGATTGCCTTAAACACATGCACACACAACACATCTAGGGAAATATAGCTTTGAGGTCATAGACATGGGTTTTGTCACATATCCCACCATACTCAGATCATGCCTATGAGAGAGGAGGGGTGATAGCCCTGTTAAGAACCAAGGAATTAAATAATATGTCTCAATTGAAAACGATGTCCTTAAATTATTGAAACAATTGCTTCAGGTAGATTTAAACAGATATTTTGGAAGGGTATGGCTGTGTTAATGTAGTAGTGGGCAGCTATGCTATATAATTACTACTCCTACATAGGGCAATTGTGCCTTGGATATCCACAGCTGACCCAATTTTTTTTGCTGGTATTTGTGCTGTGCTGGGTCAGTCCACTACAATTTCATTTCTGTGCTACATTGAGGAATCAGGCTTCCTCACCGAACAATTGGCATAACTTCCACACAGCTATGGTGAATAGTAATGCTGCTTATATGTTTCAAACTAGGTCTCCAACAATCAGAACATGGCTATATCTTCACAATAATATCGAGACCATCAGATACAATTCAATTATGTTAATTATTTCATATATTACCGTATAATGTGTCTAAAATTAGAGGAGGTGACCTTTGATTAACAACAACTAAAAGGATAAGGCTTCTGGTGGAATACCCTATAATTCAACTTTATTTTTCGTGGAAAATATTGGACTTTAAAACTGAATGGGAAAACTCACTTAGTCAGGTTCATTTAAGGGGAAAAAATTGACAGTTATCAAAGCCACATGAGCGATGACTGTGGAATAGCTCCTTGGGGCCTTCCGCTGAAATCAACCAAACTAATTCCACATTACATAAAGAATATTATATCAAGTCATTTAGTTCTAATGTCTTTGCACACTTAGTGAGCACTATTCCTTACTCTTTCAGCTTCTCCATCCCAGTCTTCTGGTGATTCTAAGTTGCATGAACATCAACTCTTATAATTTGCAGTGGGCTGTGTGTAAGCAAGAAAAGGATTTCAGGGCTTAAAAGCACTGCTGGGAAGTCATATGCTAGATTTCCTCATTTATATTTAACTGTTATCAGCTTTGAAAAGGGTTTCTAATTTTAAACACTGCTGCTTCACCCCCTTTTTCTCTCTCCAGAAAAGCTTTAATTTGCTTGGGTGCATCTCTAATTTAGCTGCCAACACACTTCAGCCCTAGAGTAGGCTTTGAACATGGAAATTGCTGCCTCTTCCCACCCCGCTCCTTCACAGGAAATGGGGCAAATAGCTAAAAACTGGAGCTGGTGCTTCATCAAGACATGATTTGTCTGGTGAGACTGAAGCCTTATACCGTGTGTTTGTGTAATAGTTGACCAAGCACATCCACATGTGGCTGCTGTCCCCGTGCAGAGGATTGTCGTTGTGTAATTAAAAAGAATTAGGGAAGCATTTTGCAAAGCAGAACTGTACCATGGACCTGTTTTCTTGGCAGGGATACTGGAGTGACTTGCCGGCTCCTGCTCCTGGTGGATCACGTTTAGTCAAAACTCTCCACTATGACCTGTCCATCTTAGGTGGCCCCACATGGCATAGCTCATAGCGTCTCTGAGTTATTCAAGCCCCTTCGCCACGACAAGGCAGTGATCCGTGAAGGATCTGCTTCTTGGGAGAAAAGCGATGACAAACCTAGACAGCATCTTAAAAAGCAGAGACATCACCTTGCCAACAAAGGTCCGTATAGTTAAAGCTTTGGTTTTCCCAGTAGTGATGTATGGAAGTGAGAGCTGGACCATAAAGAAGGCTGGTCGACGAAGAATTTATGCTTTTGAATTGTGGTGCTGGAGGAGACTCTTGAGAGTTCCATGGACTGCAAGAAGATCAAACCTCTCAATTCTGAAGGAAATCAGCCCTGAGTGCTCACTGGAAGGACAGATCCTGAAGCTGAGGCTCCAATACTTTGGCCACCTCCTGAGAAGAGAAGATTCCCTGGAAAAGACCCTGATGTTGGGAAAGATGGAGGGCACAAGGAGAAGGGGACGACAGAAGACGATGGTTGGACAGTGTTCTCGAAGCTGCTAACATGAGTTTGACCAAACTGCGGGAGGCAGTGGAAGACAGGAGTGCCTGGCGTGCTCTGGTCATGGGGTCACAAAGAGTCAGATGCGACTAAACAACTAAACAACAACAACTACCATGGACCTGCTGTCACAACCTTCTTGTTTCTAGGTATGGAGGTTGTTGCTTTTCATAAGCACACACTCCTTGTTTCTAAAGACCTTTTTAGGAATATGGTCTTGTCTGCCTCGTAATGTGCAGCCTGCATTACAAATCAAGTGCCATTTCCCCCACTTCCAAAATCAAAAAACGTTGATCTTTGAGTTCAAAATAGATAATATAAATATATTCAAAATATACAAAATATAAAATGAGTAGATGGATTATCAGTGAGTTTTCGGTTGCCCTTCAAAATGTTGTTTTTGTTGTGTAGGTTTCTGCGGTTGGTTTTGGTTCAAATCCAATACACCAATCACAGCTCACAGAATTCTGCAAAGCCTATAACCGAAACAGAACGTACAAAATATATAAACTATTTATTTATTAGATGTTTGATTTCTTTCCCACCCTGCATTCAGAAGGACCCCAGACTAGCAAACCTATTAAGAATATAATTAACAACATTCCCCAAACAGTATGAAAATTCTTTCTACAAGCTAAATTCTCTAAATTCTTCTTCCTTGTTAATGCTTGTGCAATATCGTATGACGGGACTCTTGTTCTAAATGTAGGGGCGCATTGTGACTCATCTTTTCTTCAGGACTTTTTCTACAATTCTGGTTCAGAGTTATTCAGTAACCTCAGGGAAGTGCCGTCTGAAAAACATTCCTTCCCACCGATTCTTGTAGCGGTGTTTCCAAAGCACAGAAGATCTCTTATATGTCAATGTATGAAGGAACAACTTAATTCCGATTCATTTGGATTTAGTTTATCTGTGTGTTTATGGTCAAATATCACCATGGGTTTTCAGTGCATCTTCCTCTTTGTGAAAGGGAGATGTTTGTATTTGTTTTTCTTCATAGAGGTTTCCCGAGGCACTGAAAATTCTGGTGCAATATGTAATAGCAGAACAATTTGTGTTACTATGCTGAAAGACAGCCCCCCCTTCAACAAAATCATTTTGAAAACAACAGCAAAATGTCCCTAAACAGAGAGAGAACTCCTAAATGGATGTGGCAAGTGTCCTTGAGGTCTTTTCAGTAATGAAGAGTGTTGCTTGGGTGTGTTAGTGGAGAGAATTCAGAATATACATCATTAACCCTCATCATCTCTCTAACTGTGGAGCTCACTTGAGCATACAGAAGGTATTTAGTTTGTTCGCTGTTTGCAGGGGCAATTTTTATTAGGTCCTATCACAGGGTACCCACATGCCTGAGAAATTCATTTTGCCACCAAGCAGCACGTGTAAGTCAAGTAGTGTTTTCTTGCAAAGATTACTGCAAATGGATATAGATTAAGGTCTACTTTCTGTGAAGAAGAAAATTAATCGAAGCAGGATTAAGGCTATACATTGCTTTCATTCTGTAGAGGTGCTTCACTGATTTGTTAAATAATGGATTATTTGATGTACTGTAGTGGGACTGATGTAGGTCACTTTCATCTTCGCAAGTTTTAGACTTAAGAAGAAAGAGGGCAATCTTGATGTTCAATTTCCCGAAAGAAAAGGTTGGATCCACAAAACATATTTTTTTGCTGGCTTCCTTTGTATTTTTGATTATTTTATTTAGTTTTTTCAAGCCACCTTTCAGGGCACACTGCAACACAAGCTACTTTGTATTTTTAGGTTGCTAAAAATAAATAAATCACAATATGCCATTGAGTTATAATCGTTAAATTAAACCCAGAAACAATAGCTTAAAAAATTCAAGCACAGTGCATTGACCAAGCATTGGAATATAGCAGCAGCAACAACAATAATAACATTGTCAGAGTTTACTAGCAACTTCATTCAATATTTCCCTGAGTAAGGACTTCCAGAAGTATGAAAGCACCGATGAGAAGGTCTTATACCTTGTATTCACTAATCTAACAGCTCTTAGAAGAGGACCAAACCATCTTAACACTCTGACAGGTTGTTAATGTAGTTTGTAATTTAAGCCAAGGAAACAAAAGCTATACGGGTATATAGTGAAAGTTATATTTTTATTGTTGCAACAGTGTTAGTAATGGAGCCCACTGCATAGGTTCTACACCAGCCAGTTCTCTCTCTATTATTATTGGAAATGACAGGCAGCTGTGTTTTTCTTAAAAGGCCTTCATTTGCATGGAAAATAACTCTTAACAGAGAATGGGCGGGTTGAGAAATGAAGTGTGATGAGTTGGGAATAGTGGTAATTTTTTACTGCCTCTTAATGATTATTTTTTTAAATATGCAAATCTGGAAAAAGTACTTTTCCTTTTTGGCTCAAAACACTAGGACTCACTTTTAATTTCTTATTTAAGGTAAAGGTAAAGGGACCCCTGACCATTAGGTCCAGTCGTGGCTGACTCTGGGGTTGCGGAGCTCATCTCGCTTTATTGGCTGAGGGAGCCAGTGTACAGCTTCCAGGTCATGTGGTGAGCATGACTAAGCCACTTCTGGCGAACCAGAGCAGTGCACGGAAATGCTGTTTACCTCCCTGCCGGAGCGGTACCTATTTATCTACTTGCACTTTGACGTGTTTTTGAACTGCTAGGTTGGCAGGAGCAGGGACCGAGCAACGGGAGCTCACCCCGTCATGGGGATTCGAACCGCCGACCTTCTGATTGGCAAGTCCTAGGCTCTGTGTTTTAACCCACAGCGCCACTCGTGTCCCATTAATTTCTTATTCAACTGGTATTCATTCGAACATTAGTGGTGGTAGCTCAGCAAAAATCCACCCTGCTCCCCAAAACACAGCAGCTTTCAGAGCCCTAAATAAATTGCAAATCTTTGATGAGAATACATACATGAATGTATGGATTTTGAAAAGAGAAGGTGGAATGTTACCAAAGAATCTCATCAGATAAATACTTCATTGGCCATTCCCCAAGATATTACAGGAGCAAATATGTATGCTAATTAAAATCCAGTTCTGTACTTCAAATCAAACATATATATTTCAAGAGTAGCAGAAAATTATCTGCTACTTAAACGAGCAGTTTTAAATATAGGCTATAATCCTATATCCAGTTACCTGGGAGAAAGCCTGTTGGAACTTATTATCTGGACTAAATCTAGCTTTTTAACCCTGTAGATTCAGAGCACTCAGTGGATATCCTGTGTTTCATAGCTCTTTTGAGAGCGCAGATATTCATATTTGATGAATATCATATCCCACAGTGCTAAATCTAAGTGCAGAAATGAAACCTATGTTGGCTTCCTGTTTCCAGTGCGCCAGGAATGGGGTCTCTCCCAACACCACGGGAGAGAGAGACAGATGGAGATAATCAGATAATGAAGGAGGAATTTCATTTTCTGTATTCCTCTTTGGTTGGATGAGGAACCAGGTTCTCACCTGCAGTTTGCCTAGGGGTCTGGCACTTGCTTCTCCATGGAATGCGAGGGCAGGCAAAGGCACTGTCAGGTTTACGATGTCTCTCCCACACAAGACAAAGCAAGCTGGCAGGTTTATTACTTTTAGATTTATTAAGTAATTACAAGTTCTTGGTAATCCAAGCTCTCTTAGTTCAGCCTTCACTGCTTGAGCCAGTTGGTTCTACTAGATGACATGTTCTGCGCCAACAGGATATTTCCCACTTTTTGCCCCTGTCGGGCTTACGTTGCTCCAATAGTTGGCTTCTTCTCCCACTCCAAGGAGATTCAGGGGCAGCCAGCCCTTCCTCCTCCTCTTGAGCAGAGTCTAAACACAGCCGTTCTCCTGCAGCCTGTTCTGTCGGCTCTGTGCTGCTTTGAGAACTGACAGCCAGCATTCCAGAGAGAGGGGGGGCTTACCTCACTCTCAATGTGAGAAGGAATCAAGTTTCCCCTCAGTCTGCCCTCCCTCTACTTTGGATTCTTCGCTGTCTGTTTGGGCAGGAACATCCCTGACACACGGAGCACTCTGGCTGCCGTGACCCCCGATCCTGATCCCATTCCTGGAAGCACAGGGTATCCTGTTTATTGGATTATAATTGGAGTAAACTACAGGCATGTGCCAGGACTGGGACGCAGGTGGCGCTGTGGGTTAAAGCCTCAGTGCCTAGGACTTGCCGATCGAAAGGTCGGCGGTTCGAATCCCTGCGGCGGGGTGCGCTCCCGCTGCTCGGTCCCAGCGCCTGCCAACCTAGCAGTTTGAAAGCACCTCCGGGTGCAAGTAGATAAATAGGGACCGCTTACCAGCGGGAAGGTAAACGGCGTTTCCGTGTGCGGCTCTGGCTCGCCAGATGCAGCTTTGTCACGCTGGCCACGTGACCCGGAAGTGTCTCCGGACAGCGCTGGCCCCTGGCCTCTTGAGTGAGATGGGCGCACAACCCCAGAGTCTGGCAAGACTGGTCCGTACGGGCAGGGGTACCTTTACCTTTACCTTTACCTTACAGGCATGTGCCAGAGATGATGAGATAAGAAACTGCGAAAACAACCCAGCTACAAGGATGTAAAAGGTTTGGACTGAGCGTGGATTTCATTCAGTGAAAGAGATGATGGGGTGAGGGGAGCCCACGGTTTGCTTATTTAAACTTTTTCTCTGCATTTATGATGCAGCAACCCTCCCCGGAATAAGTTTTATTTGAACAAATCTACACAAGTGAGGATGGAAGAAATTGGAATATAATATAGAATTTAACCAAATTGGAACTGTGCGTGAGAGAGAAAGGAACTGAGAGGGAAGGGCAGGAAACACTATGCTTTGAAAATATAGAGCAAAATCATCCCTAACCTCTGTTATCCACAAAGGAATGTGTTCAAGATAAGGATAAATGGCCATTAAACAATGGCAGGGAGGAAAGAAATATACCAGCTGTGAAAATTGAAGTTTTTGGATTAACTATCTACAGTCTGGATTCAGACCGTTCTTCCTTGGCTGGAAAAATGGAGAAGATGGTTTGTTTACTGGAAGCCGAATAACGGGATGAAGCGACGCAGTGACTTTTGGAAACTGTGAGCTACAGCTCATTCCGGGACATGATGGGAACCATGAACAGTTGCAGGAATGAAGGATACAACACCATATATGAATGGGAAAACATCATGGGGTAAACTGTCACACGCAGGAAGGAATAAGGATTATAGCTAAAGTTCCTCACTTAAAACTTTACATATTACCTATTATACCAGACATAGGCAAACTCTGGCCCTTCTGATGTTTGGAACTACAATTCCCATCATCCCTAGCTAACAGGACCAGTGGTCAGGGATGATGGGAATTGTAGTCCCAAACATCTGAAGGGGCCGGAGTTTGCCTATGCCTATATTATACCAACAGGAATAGAAATCACAATATTGCAGCTGTTATATAAGTGATTCGTATCTGAATGGAATGGAATGGAAATTATTAAATTTTTGGAACACAAAAAAATGTAGAAGAATGAACTCATTAACACTGGCGTATGAGGGGTCCAGTTTAATTAAATTGTATAATTTGACATTTTAATAATTGGCATCAATAATTGTATTCATTGGGTAAAATTGGTATTGTTATAATGAGGCTGCTATTGGAATGTTAGAAAATCATTATATATATATATATATATATATATATATATATATATATATGAGATTAAATCTATGTTTAAGAGCTGTTAATTACATTCACATTCATCAGTATTTTCCCCTTTAATAGGATAGCTGGGTGCATTATGTTACTTTGTTTTGATTGTACAGAACTGGCGCAGGCTAAATGCCTTTGAGTACTATATTCTTACCAAGCTCTGCTAGTTAGAGCAACTAAGGACAGGGAGCTGGGTGCAAAAGCATCATGATAAGCTTAGGGCTCACAATCTCCAAAAGGAGAAATATTTATCATCATCATTTTTTTATTTGTATGCCGCCTTCCCACAGTTAAAACAACAATGCTCAAGGCGGCTTACAGCATAACAAGATTTACATAATTACAAAAGTCATAAACAATAAATAAACCACATAAAAAAAAAATACACAACCAAATGGGAAACAATTTCCACATAAATCAAAATCTAAAACTAAGAATACACCATTCATATCAGAGTTTAAAATGACATAGGTAAAAAACAAAAACAAACAGAGCCCTCTCTGCCCAGAAGCAGCAGCAGCAGTCTTTTATGGAGCCCATCAGGCCCCGCCCTGGGCCAGGTGGTGAGTGGCAGGACTGGGGCCCTCAGACACTGAGCAGGGGAGTTCTCCTGGGTGGTAGCCACAGCAGCAGTTCTTATAGGCCTGTCAGGCCCTGCCCTGGGCCAGTGACATCAACAATGCCCTGTTAAAAAGGGGGAGCAGACAGCTGCAATTCTCTAACTCTCAATGAAGTTTTTCAATGGTTTAGCAGAAACTGGCCAGTCAAACCCTCCACCTTCTCGGCATTTAGACCTCAGTTCGCATGACCACAGAAATTGAATCTTCGGCCAGGACACACCAATCAAGATAGAAAATCTATTGAAGATGCCTGTTATTATCTTTGGTACCCCCAAATCAAGATCACCCACTAAGGGTCCCATTACCTTGAGACACTGACTTTCCCATAACTAAACAGGTCATTTGTTGACCTCAGGTTCCAACAGATGCCCTCAGCATATTTAGAGGGTAGATACCTGGGAATTCCCCATATGGAACGTAAATGTATTTATGGATGCAATCAGGTCAAAGATATCATGCATCACCTGCTGATTTGCCCCTTATATGCCTAGAGAAAATTTCCATCATCTATTCCTAACTGTTTCTAAGACTGATCCCCCCCCCCCAGGAAGTGATAGTCAAACTCTTAGCTGATAAAGATCTTCAAATTAGAGTGGTACCTCTACTTACATGGCCCTCCTGTTACGTATTCCAGCAAACCTGGAAGTATATTTCTGGGGGTTTCTCTGCGCGCATGTGCAGTAGCACTCTATCACACCACACACATGCACAGAAGTGCTCTGTCAAGCCACTTGCATGCGCAGAACAGGCACCTCCAGTTGCAGAAACCTTGGGATCTGACTGCAGCTCCGGAACAGATCCCATCCACAACCGGAGGTACCACTGTACACGTCTAGTAACCAAATTGCTCTGGCAGCTAAGAAGCTCTGAACTACATTAAGGCTTTCTAATTTTAAAACCTTATGCTGTAAATTATTATGCTGTAAACTTTTACGGATCATGTTGTGTGATTTCAGAGGAAAGCCTTGTTCTTATCCCCTGCTGTACATTGTAAAGGCCTTGGGCTATACACAATTGATTGATTGATTGATTGATTGATTGATTGATTGACTGACTTGTGTATCATGCCAACTAGGCTAGTAACTATCTCACTATTAAGGTAAAGGTACCCCTGCCCGTGGGACGCGGGTGGTGCTGTGGGTAAAAGCCTCAGCGCCTAGGACTTGCCGATCGAAAGGTCAGAGGTTCGAATCCCCGCGGCGGGGTGCGCTCCCGTTGCTCGGTCCCAGCGCCTGCCAACCTAGTAGTTCGAAAGCACCTCCGGGTGCAAGTAGATAAATAGGGACCGCTTACTGGCGGGAAGGTAAACGGCGTTTCCGTGTGCTGCGCTGGCCACGTGACCCGGAAGTGTCTCCGGACAGCACTGGCCCCTGGCCTCTTGAGTGAGATGGGCGCACAACCCTAGAGTCTGTCAAGACTGGCCCGTACGGGCAGGGGTACCTTTACCTTTACCTTTTTACCCCTGCCCGTACGTGCCAGTCTTGACAGACTCTAGGGTTGTGCGCTAATCTCACTCTATAGGCCGGGAGCCAGCGCTGTCCGGGTCACGTGGCCAGCGTGACAAGCTGCATCTGGCGAGCCAGCGCAGCACACGGAACGCCATTTACCTTCCCGCTGGTAAGCGGTCCCTATTTATCTACTTGCACTTAAGGGTGCTTTCGAACTGCTAGGTTGGCAGGCGCTGGGACCGAACGACGGGAGCGCACTCAGCCGCGGGGATTCGAACCGCCGACCATGCGATCGGCAAGTCCAAGGCGCTGAGGTTTTACCCACAGCGCCACCCGCGTCCCCCGATCTCACTATTAGATTTATTCTAAATCATTCATGTGTCTCTTTATATGATAAAACAGAACTGCTATATTGTTGTTTTTAGTAGATTTAGATTGCCTAATATTGAAATACACTTCTAAACTAAAGTTACAGCATATGCTCTGCCTTCACCATCAGAGGCAGTATGCCAATTGCTTGGCCCAGGGGGAAAGTTTGGTTCACACTTTAACATGCCGTTCCTTAATTTGCACTTCCTGAAACAATGCACAAACTGAAACACAGTTGCACTTCAAAATTCACACATCCCTGAATGTTGCAATACAGTTCTCCAATAATTTGTGCAAATACATGTGTACTTAAGTTTGCATAAAAAGTCTACTACAACATAAAATAAGAATCAAAAACGGATTACACTGGGAGAAATGCTTGCAAAAATGTACGTATTGGAGGGAATTTTGTATGTATCAGGACAAATTTGCACTACAAGGCTGATGGATTTTCATGAAGCTTCTTTTCTAAAAAATAAAATTTGCAAACTGGTGGGGAAATGGGGAGGACTCTGTTTAAGATTTGGAATATGAGATTAGAGAGGTCCATGCATTCATGGTCGGAGTCACAAGTGATGAGAGTGCTGTTGTAGTCAGAATCTATTTGCAGGCATCCATAGGCATCTGGTTGGTGACTGTGAGACCAGAATGCTGGGCTTGATGGATCATTGACTCATTCAGCAGGGCTTTGTGGAAGTGCAAAGCAGTGTTTCTAAAACTTGGGTCTCCAGCTGTTGATGGACCACAGTTCCCATCATCCCTGACCACTGGTCCTGTTAGCTAGGGGTGATGGGAATTGTAGTCCAAAAACAGCTGGAGACTCAGGTTTGGGAAACACTGGTGTAAGGATCTGAATGCATGCACACACTTTTTTGATCATATGGGTGTTCTACGAAGTGCTGCTGAGCTGTATGTGTAATGTCTCTTCGCTGCTGAAGTGTGAATGGGGCTTTTGCAAAGCTTTCAGAGCATTGCCTATTAGGGCTGGGCGATATCAGCTTTTCAATGTTGTGGTGTATCACCAGCCAAACATTGTGGTTTGGCGATATACTATGATGTCAGAAAAACAAGGTGCATCGGCCTCTGCCTGCGAGACACCAGGTGAAACTGCCCCAGCTCTCACCTCGAGAACTGAGGCGGTTTCACCCAGGCTCACGGGCTGGGAGATTGCAGCTTGTTTGTGCCTCTCAGTCACGGGTAGGGAATGTTCCCCTCCCCAGCTGAGACAGCCTTGGTGCTCTCGTCGCTCGCAAGCAGGCGAACATAGGGGCTCCTTTAACTGCTGGCTGCAGGGAGAGGCAACTGCGCTCCCCTCAGCTAAGCAGTTTCACGGAGCCCCCATCCCGCTGCTGGCTTGCAGGACACAGTGCCAGACGGGGGCTCCTTTATCTGCCTGACTGAGGCAAGGGCATCTGCACACTCCTCGATTGAGCATTTCAAAGATGCAGAGGGAGGAACAAGCTGTATCAGTGTCTCACAGATACAGCTTGGTTCTCCTTCTCCGTTGTATGAGGAGCAGGAGATAGGAACTGTGGTGTTTGCCTCCTAGGTGGGTCATAAGGAAAGGGTTAAATGAGTGTGAAATGATTGGCCAGTGGAAACAGAGGGGAGGAGTTAGAGTGAGAGTTGGTGTTGTGTGGAAATCAGTTGGGAGTTGGAGAAGGAAGAGGGAGGATAGGTTTGTGGGTTGGTCGAGTTGTGTGGTGAGAGAGTGAGAGGAACTGTTAGATGGAGTCAGATAGTTAGTTGGGATAATCAGTTCGAAGTTGTTAGGAACGAATAGGACAATTAAGGAACTAAGATTAAGAAATTGACAAGAAAAAATAACTGAAACCATAAGCTTGTTCATGCCTATAAAATAAACTTGATTATTTGTGAATATTAACAACTGACTGGTCTCCGTGTGTACCACGGAGTTGGTGGCAGCGAAGAAAGTAATTACAGTGGTGGCACAGGGTCAATAGACCTTCAAACATCCGGGACCCTGTGTGATTGCCACAGGAACTCGTGACTCGCTGCTAGCAGAGGGAGTCAGGATTGGTGGTGGTTTCACCAGCGATATACCACTGACATTGCGGTCTGCTCCTCATTAGGGTCCTGGGCAATATATCACCTAGTCCTATTGCCTATATATAAAACGATAAGGACCATGTTTATCCCACCTGGACTTCCAGCCATCCAGGTGCCTATTTTTTATGTGCAGGATATTGGATCACATACCATATTTTTCACTCTATAATACGCACCAGACCACAAGACGCACCTAGTTTTTGGAGGAGGAAAACAAGAAAGAAAATATTCTGAATCTCAGAAGCCAGAACAGCAAGAGGAATCACTGCACAGTGAAAGCAGCAACCCCTCTTGCTGTTCTGGCTTCTGGGATAGCTGCGTAGCCTGCATTCGCTCCATAAGACGCACACACATTTCCCCTTACTTTTTAGGAGGGAAAAAGTAAGTCTTACAGAGCAAAAAATACGGTACTCTCAAAGCTAGGTTATGGTCAGTTGGAGATCTGTGCGATAGTTCTTACCCCTTCTGTCAAATGAAAGAGCCAAATACATAGTTTCACACAAACTGTCCCGGAAAGAATCAAATGCTGCACGTTAAACGTAACAAAGGCATGCTTTCATTGCAGATAACAGACACTTTTTAAAGAGCCTTCTTATCTAGTTGCCTTGTGCCCTCTAACACTCCCATGAAAAACGTGCATGCTGTGTTCATGAGGATTAGTTTATTCAAGGCCAGGGACGTTTTCTTAAAAAGCACTTGTGTGTGTTTTTTTGAAAAGCCTGAGCGTTTAGATTTCAAGAAAGATTTCCATGTACAGATCGGGTTCACTCTGGAATAATAACGACTTTTTATATTAGTTGTGTTTGCTTAAATGGTGCTAAGAAGATAGAATGATAAACACTTTGACCTTTTAGTGAAGTGCTTTTATGTTGATTTGAAATGATAAAAACTCATTCATACCAGATGCGTATGTGTGTGCGCACTCACAGTAGAAAGAAGTCATGCTGGATCTTTTTTTATATAAATGTAAACATTTTGATGAACCTTTTATGAACATCCTCT
Source organism: Podarcis gaigeae (assembly GCF_964106915.1). Taxonomy (NCBI): domain Eukaryota; kingdom Metazoa; phylum Chordata; class Lepidosauria; order Squamata; family Lacertidae; genus Podarcis; species Podarcis gaigeae. The sequence goes on along the minus strand of NC_139686.1, from coordinate 64,530,584 downwards.
TCATTATGAAAGACTCTCATTTTCTAAATAGTACTCTCCAAATCTGGAAGAGGTGAATAAAGCCATGTACTCTTGCTTGAAAGATCCCAAGGTGGGGGACAGGTGCTTCCTGAGTGATATCTCTTGACTCTGAGTCAGAAAGCAGACTGAGAACACATAGCATGAAGCACCTATGTTTGCTCGTATAAGCTTCTTGTTCTTTTTAGAAAGTTAAATATTGAAAGGCAAGGCAGGTCTCTAATGTTCATGGCATCACACAGTCATACAGTCCTACCTTGGATTCTGAACGCCTTGGTACTCGAACGTTTTGGCTCCCGAATGCCGCAAATCCAGAAGTGATTGTTCCAGTTTGCAAACGTTTTTTAGAACCCAAATGTCCGACAGGGCTTCCGATTGGCTGCAGGAGCTTCCTGCAGCCAATCAGAAGCCATGCTTTGGTTTCCGAACGTTTTGGAAGTCGATTGGACTTCCTGAATGGATTCCGTGCAACTTCCGAGGTCCGACTGTATAAACATCTGTCTACAAACCTGAAGGGCAAATATTCCAGCTTCATGAATTCCAGTGCTTGGTACCCATTTTCGGTTGTTGGGTGTCTGATATATACGGCATTCCTCAATTTTCCAGTATGACAGTGAGCATAGTACAGTGATACCTCTGGTTGCGAACGGGATCCGTTCCGGAGGCCCGTTCACAACATGAAAAGAGCGCAACCCACAGCGGCATGTCTGCGCATGTGTGGGTTGCGATTTGCTGCTTCTGCGCATGCGCGCGACCTCATTTTGTGCTTCTGTGCATGCGCGAGCGGCGAAACCCAGAAGTAACCCTTTCCGGTACTTCCGGATCGCCGTGGGACGTAACCTGAAAGAATGTAACATGAAGCGAACGTAACATGATGTATGACTGTATTGGAACTGCAGTGGTTGTTTATAAACTTCTATCATTTTGCCTTGTAGGGACGCAGGTGGCGCTGTGGGTTAAAGCCTCAGCGCCTAGGACTTGCCGATCGAAAGGTCGGCGGTTCGAATCCCTGCGGCGGGGTGCGCTCCCGCTGCTCGGTCCCAGCGCCTGCCAACCTAGCAGTTCGAAAGCACCTCCGGGTGCAAGTAGATAAATAGGGACCGCTTACCAGCGGGAAGGTAAACGGCGTTTCCGTGTGCGGCTCTGGCTCGCCAGAGCAGCGATGTCACGCTGGCCACGTGACCCGGAAGTGTCTCCGGACAGCGCTGGCCCCTGGCCTCTTGAGTGAGATGGGCGCACAACCCCAGAGTCTGTCAAGACTGGCCCGTACGGGCAGGGGTACCTTTACCTTTACCTTTACCTTATCACTTTGCCTTAGAAATTTCTACAACCTTTAATTAGATAAACCTGCCTTGGTTTCACTGAAGCATAGATTGGTTTGTGGGGCGGAGGGCAGAGCTTTCAAGCACATTCCATAGGTAGTCTCACAGTAGTGATTACTGAGATGAAGTGATGCATATTCTGCCAATGGAATATTCATGCTGTTTTGATGCCGGCAGATCTGTCTTGTCAGCATTCCTTTCGGTAAGAACTGCAAACAAGAGACAAGAACTCTTCGGAAGTAGTAGCCCTTAATTGATTAAATTTAGTTTTAAAGGTCATCGGTATAGTAAGAAGAAGAAGAAGAAAAACCCGCACATATGGTAGCCTTTTAATAATAATTTATTCTTTGTACCCGTCCCATCTGACTGGGTTGCTCCAGCCACTCTCGAAGGCTTCCAGCATATGTAAAAACATAGCAAAACCTTAAACCATAAAAAGCTTACCTATACAGGGCTATTATATTAGAATTGGTAGTGAAATAGTTGCTTCATTGTCAAAAGGAAGGATGTGTGTTTTGTAACATCCTCGATACGTTGGGATCATTTTGAAAGAAAGTTATTTTTTGCCCAAAAAAGAGTGAGTGTTGCAGTCCTGCAACAAAGGGGCTGATTCACTGCAGTCTCTACATACAATTCAATGGGGCTCACAATTCCATCATTCTATAAAACATTAAAAGTGAAGAATAATCAATGAAAATATAGTGCTTATAGTGATAATTCATAATAATATAATAAGAATAATTTATTATTTATACCCTGCCCATCTGGCTGGGCTTCCACAGCCACTCTGGCCAGCTTCCAACAAAATATTAATATACAGTAATGCATCAAACATTAAAAGCTTCCCTAAACAGGGCTGCCTTCAAATGTCTTCTAAAAGTCTGGTAGTTGTTGTTCTCTTTGACATCTGGTGGGAGGGCATTCCACAGAGCCGGTGCCACTACTGAGAAGGCCCTCTGCCGGGTTCCCTGTAACTTGGCTTCTCGCAGTGAGGGAACCGCCAGAAGGCGCTTGGCACTGGACCTCAGTGTCCAGGTAGAATGATGAGGGTGGAGACGCTCCTTCAGATATACTGGACCAAGGCCGTTTAGCACTTTAAAGGTCAGCACCAACACTTTATTCACATAAGTTATTAGCATTTATATGCTCCAGGCCAAATACTTTATTAAACATTTGTCTTAAATCCTTACTCTAGGGGCGGCTAACCTGTGACCCTGCAAATGTTACCGTACTCTGCCAGCATGGCTAATAGTCAGGCATGCTGGGTATGAACCACCCCTGACCCAATAGCAGGCCAAATTGTATATATTCCTCTTTAGCTGAATTGCAGCCACAGTATGTGTAAAAGCAACTGAACATGTTCCTTCCTGATACCTTGTCATCTTCCATACACTCAGGCAAAGACCACCTCTCCTCATATGAACTGACCTGGACCCTCGGCCCTTCTTTGTGTGGCTCCTCTGCAAGATGTCCGTAAGGCAGCAACACAAGAACAGGCCTTTTATGTAGTGCCTCTCTGCTTGTAGAATTCTCTCGCCTGGGAGCCTCGCCTGGCACCTTAGATAAATATCAAAAATTTTGTTGTTGTTTAGTCGCTTAGTCATGTCCGACTCTTCGTGACCCCATGGACCAGAGCATGCCAGGCACTCCTGTCTTCCACTTCCTCCCACAGTTTGGTCAAACTCATGTTAGTAGCTCCGAGAACACTATCCAATCATCTCGTCCTCTGTTGTCCCCTTCTCCTTGTGCCCTCCATCTTTCCCAACATCAGGGTCTTTTGCAGGGAGTCTTCTCTTCTCAGGAGGTGGCCAAAGTATTGGAGCCTCAGCTTCAGGATCTGTCCTTCCAGTGAGCACTCAGGGCTGATTTCCTTCAGAATGGAGAGGTTTGATCTTCTTGCAGTCCATGGGACTCCAGCACCATAATTCAAAAGCATCAATTCTTCGGCCTTTTTTATGGTCCAGCTCTCACTTCCATACATCACTACTGGGAAAACCAAAGTTTTAACCATACGGACCTTTGTTGGCAAGGTGATGTCTCTGCTTTTTAAGATGCTGTCTAGGTTTGTCATTGCTTTCCTCCCAAGAAGCAGGCATCTCTTAATTTTGTTGCTGTTGTCACCATCTGCAGTGATCATGGAGCCCAAGAAAGTAAAATCTCTCACTGCCTCCATTTCTTCCCCATACAAGTAATGCTGACACAGAGCTCCACACTTAACACTAAATAGAAGAATAGAAGTATAACCACACCACACCACTTAGCACCCCTCCCCTTCTTTCCCCCTCTTTTCTTCTTAACAAAAAAATTTAAAATAAATGCTCGATGAATTAACAAAAAACAGAAAAACTCTGTTCTATCCTGTTTCCTCTTTGTTTAAACCAATTCATGAACCAAGAACGTATACATTGACCACTAATGATGAACCATATTTTGTAGATATTACTCCACATTTATTATGCTATTTTTGTGATATACAAATGACATGAGAAAAATTAGTATACTTATTTGTATGACATTATTCTTGTTTATATAACCCAATAAAAAGTTATAAAAAAGACTAATTAAGCAATCTATGGCCTTTCAAGCTGGGGGGGGGGAGGGAAGGAAGTACTGATTTTGTTTCTTACTCTGTTGTGTATTTTTGTGTTTCATATTGTAAACCACCCTGTGATCATCAGGTGAAGGGCGGTATAGAAATTTTTAAAAATAATTATAATCACTCACTAATTCAAATTCTGGATTGGAGATTCATCACAGTAGAGACTAGCCTGTTTGCTCATGTTGTCCTGTACAGTGACATGTACATTAATTGCAGTATATATATTAAACATTCTTTGTGTTTGGCATACTTCATCTCAGAAATCCTTACTGTCTATAAAGTAATTTACAGACCTGTCAAGCAGTGCAATCTGATTATCTGATTGTGACTAGTGAAAATGGGCAGGGATTCTTGTGGCTAGCCTAAGATTATACAGGGGATTTCACAGATCACATTCTTAGCTCCTACAGCAGCTCTCAATATAGTTATAAGAATCATAGAATCAGTTTACAAGCTGTTTCACAGCTTCATGCATCCCAGTATTCTTCAGTTGCTTTCCTATAGGCATTAAACACAATTTTCTTATTGATTTCAGGCCTCTCATTTTAAGGTACTTAGGAACATGATATATTGCTAGATTTTTTGTGTGTGCGCACCATTCTAAAATGTGGTTTAACTCAACCATAAGTCACAGGCTTACCACAGAAACTTCTTGATGTTTGTTATGCCTTACCACAACATTTTATAGAACCGCAGAGATTTCTCTTGACCTCCCTATTCAGTAATGCATTAAATACTACACATTGCCTCTCTGGGAAAGGCAATGCATTGAAATGCTATTGTACATCTCTGAATGTTGTTTATCTCAATATTCTGCAGAAGCAAATATGGATAACAGCCGCATATTTGCACGGGAAAGATTGATTCATTTTTAAAGCTGAATTTTTTATACAAGATTAATGCTTTCTGGAGTCCCTGGAGTCACAGAAACAATGGCAAATATTAACTTCTGTTTAACCAATACTTTATCAATGTAATCATGTGGACTGGAATGATAAAAAGGGCAAATTTTGAGAATGAAAGAACAGAGTGAGCTGGGGTTAAATATTAAAATTTGCTATGGGTTGCAGTCAGTATTACATGAGCAGAAGGCAGGTTCATAGAATAAATCTTTCCTTTACCCTTCTTCCCTCTGCAGCTGTTACGGCACTGCCCCAATTTTTGCTATATCAGTTTATAAAACTGTGCACTCCCTGTCTATTGGTCTTCTAGTGAGAGTAAGGTAAAGGTAAAGGGACCCCTGACCATTAGGTCCAGTCATGACCGACTCTGGGGTTGCAGCGCTCATCTCGTTTTATTTTTAAAACAAGGAGTACTTTTTTAAAAATAAAGGAATGCACTTTTGCATTTTGTATTTCTGCTTTATCCATAAAGTGTTTCTGAAGCTTGAAGTTGAATCCTGATAAAACAGAAGTCCTGTTTTGGGGGGACAGGAGGAAGGCAGGTATGGAGGACTCCCTGGTCCTGAAAGGGGTAACTGTGCCCCAGAAGGACCAGGTGCGTAGCCTGTGAGTCATTTTGGACTCCCAGCTGTCCATGGAGGCACAGGTCAATTCTGTGTCCAGGGCAGCTGTCTACCAGCTCCATCTGGTACGCAGGCTGAGACCCTATCTGCCCGCAGACTGTCTCACCAGAGTGGTGCATGCTCTAGTTATCTCCCGCTTGGACTATTGCAATGCACTCTACGTAGGGCTACCTTTGAAGGTGACCCGGAAACTACAACTAATCCAGAATGTGGCAGCTAGACTGGTGACTGGGAGCGACTGCCAAGATCATATAACACTGGTCTTGAAAGACCTACATTGGCTCCCAGTATGTTTCCGAGCAAAATTCAAAGTGTTGGTGCTGAACTTTAGAGTCCTAAATGGCCGCAGCCCAGTATACCTGAAGGCGCATCTCCACCCCCATCATTTGGCCCAGACACTGAGGTCCAGTTCCGGTGGCCTTCTGGTGGTTCCCTCACTGCGAGAAGCGAAGTTACAGGGAACCAGGCAGAGGGCCTTCTTGGTTGTGGCACCCACCCCGTGGAATGCCCTCCCACCAGATGTCAAAGTGAACAACAACTACCAGACTTTTAAAAGACATCTGAAGGCAGCCATGTTTAGGGAAGTTTTTAATGTTTGATGTTTTATTGTATTTTTAATCTTTTGTTGGAAGCCGCCCAGATAGGCTGGGGAAACCCAGCCAGATGGGTGGGGTATAAATGTTATTGTTGTTGTTTGTTATAGTTTTGCTTGGTTTTGTGGTTTTGTTTTGCTTTGTTTTTTGTGCTTCTGCCAAATGTGAAACCACCTTGGATTATTATTTTTAGGAAAAACTAAGAAACCAGTGCTCTGTTTCCCATTGATTTCTGTCCCTTTATAACACACATCAAAATGTGTGAACAATGTGACAGGCTTTAGCTGTCAATCAGGAATTTCATTATGTGCGTCTATGACATCAGATGCATATCTAACAAGAGCTTTGATTGGCAGGAGAAATAATCAATTCATATTACGTCCATGTCTATCAGTAACTGATATTCCAACACATGGATTTTATTTATCAGCCAGGTATTTTTATTTTAAATTGTTAAAATTTGATTGCTTGTCAAGGGTAGATGGGTGGATGAATGGATGTATATGCAGATCAAGCTTTCAACCTAGATCTGCTTTCCCCCTCATAAATCTGTTGCAACATTGTAAACTTCCAGAAACAAAATAGTTTTGCTAGCTCTGTGGGGTGGGGGATGCGTGTGTTATTCTTGTGGGAAGGGATTACGTACAGTTCTTTTAATACAACACATTTGATGGATAAATGAAAGCAATAAAAAATGTACTGCAGTCACACAATCAATCAATCAATCAATCAATCAATCAATCAATCAGTAGCTGAACTGGGTTCCATACAGTCACACACAAAAAAGAGCCACAGAAATGCAAAATAAATCGCAAAAACAGACAGACCTCAGCGTAACACTCCAAACAGAAGCGTAGCACTCAAAACAGAGCATGTTTGGCTTCTGGAATTCCCCCCCCCCCAAACCAGAACACTTACTTCCGGGTTTGCAGTGTTTGGGTTCCAAGTTGTTTGAGTACCAAGGTGTTTGAGAACCAAGGTACCACGGTACTGCTAAAAACATTCCTGCTTAGAGAAGCCTTCCCAGATGCCTGGAAAGTAGAAGTAATTTTAATCTGTTTCAGTAATTTAAATTTTGCATGCTTTAAAGTATGGTTGTATTCCCCCCCCCCTCAATTTCACTGTTTTATCTTTTAAAATCGCTTTGAGGTTTCATTTACAATCAGTGTATGCATTTTATGAAATAAATAAACTTGTTCTTTGCTGTATTCTAGCCATTGGAATTTGTTTCAGCTTAGTGCCAGGAGTACAATATCACAAAGTGCGTTGATGCCCTTTGGTTTTCTTGGGGGTGGGGGCAGCAAAAATTATTTCAATGATAGAAACAACGAATACCTTTTATGTCCCTTTGCATATCAGTTTGCATTTTCTGCTTCCTGTTCACTCTAACAAGTTGGGTTGGGACAAGAACATTTATCAAGGATTCTGGCTCATCCACAGGGTGTACCATAGAAGGAATATGATACGGATGCCATCATTTTCCCCCCTGTCACTTTATTTTACCATTTTATAGCTTTATGACATTTTAATGATTTCATTGTCCACTGCATTGGCATTTTTATGCCCTGTCGATGTATGAATATTCTTTTAGAATCTTGCTAACGCTAAGTTAATTTTCTCTGGTGAGCGTTTCGAGATTGCCTGGGTACCCCTGTGTCCTCCCACCTTGAATTCCATTTTGGGAGAAAGACGAGATATAAATACCATAAATGAGCTGGTTTGTTGATTACCCCTATGTTGTCTTGGGTGTGAAAGTGAGGTAATAGCACTAGAAGTTGAGTGAGCTTATCAAAAACCTTTTTTCAGAGTTGTTCAAGAGTATATAGACTTCTTGGGAGATTCCAGAAGAAGAGGCGGGTCTAAAGGATTAAGACGAAAAGACTGATAAGAGAGAAGAGAAGTTACAAGAATGACTCATAATTGGAGCTTGCTCCTAATACCAGAGTGGCGAGGTGGCTAGTCTGACATATCCAAGCCTATGAGTGACTGGTTAGAATCTCTATTCCCTTCCTTTCCAAACACCAGGGACAAGGATGTGAAACACTGAGCTTAGAGTGAGGGAATAGCAGCAAGCTGCTTTCATACATCACTACCCAGTATTGTCTCCTCTGATGGACAGTGGCTGTTGACATGCAGATGGCCAGGAGGCCAGCTGGCATGCCCCAGCTCGGACGTCTCCTTCCATCAACCCGTGCTCCGACGTAAATCAGCGGCCCGGACTTCAAAAGCCGGGGCACGCTATTAGCAGAGTGTACCGCGCACACAGAATAGGCATGAGGCTTGTGAAGTCATGCTACAGAGCCTCTCCTCCTTCCGGAGGGGAGGGGTTGTGATCAGGAGACGATTCCCACGTCACGCAGGGGCCGTTCGGCCCCCTGCCCTCACCTTTGCTGGCGCGCCACGCCCCCCAGCTGGGCACCCAATGGGGTGCCACCGGGGAGGCGTGGTTTAGCCGCTCAAATGCGGCCACACCAGCTCTCCCCGCCATTCGCTCCCGATCTACCGTGAGTCACCCACCCACCACTCCCTGTAGGGCGTAGCTTCTCTCTTGGCGTTGCTATGGACGCATGGGTGGTCGCCCTGGTTGACCAGGGGGCCTGGTAGGAGTTTTTTTCCAAATGGCAAATTGGCACCAGCCTCTTGGTTTTTTTCGCCTACCTCGTAGCAATCGTCACAACTTTCTTGGTATTTGGCGGTTAGGCATTGGAATGTGTTGTTGGTGTGTGGAAGGGCAAGGTGTGGCCATTGCCTACCCCTTCACTTTTGGGTATTCTGTTAAAGGAATCTGGCGGTCGTGGATCCTGTCCGATGCCTGTGTGGCGGGGGGGGGGCATGGCACGACCCCTGGTGACATCAGGGGTGAGCTTATAGCTGTATTAGCATCATCAGGCTCCCCCTACTGGTGGTTAACCCCTCAGCAGACTCACCCCTCTCTGAGTGGGTGGAGTCAAATTGGTCCGTGGTCCAATGCCTAAGCCAATACCTTCTCACATGCTGTAATCAATAAAGTTGTGGCCTTTTTCTTGCCCATTAACCTAATATACTGTGTCCATGTGTCTTCATTTCCCAAGCGGGGATCGGATCCTTGAATCACAACTACAGATTTATTAAACAGAAATCAGAACAAATAAACATGTCATCTCTTTCTCATGTCGTCTCAGAAAGAACAGCAAAAGCTATACACAAACAGAAGTTCTTAGCATACTGTGCTGGAATGCAAACAGACATGTGACATACAACAATCTCATGCCTCTTCCTTAAGGTGGAATGGAAATGTTAACAGTGGCTCTCCTGGGGTTTTAGGGAGAGATCTGTTCCCGCTCCCTCATCTTTTGAACGGGAGATGCCAGAGATTGAGGCTGGAGCCTTCTGCAAGGGAGGAATGCTCTGCCCCTGAGCTCTCGCTCCTCCCAAATGCTATGTGAAACAGGGAGCTGCCTTAAGAGAGCCACAGCTTAAAACTGGCAATTTTTCTTGCTACTTTGACTCCTAGTACTTTGCCTCTTCTCTCCCATGCTCCTGCGATACCTCCACTAGCTGTTTCCTCTGGCTCCCATTAACTCTGACATGCTCAGCATATTGGCAACAAAGCAAGATGTCCCAAAAAACCTGATCCCTGTAGTGGTTTCTGCTGGCATGTCAGAGATCAGTTTAAATTTTACTTTCCTTCCAGTACACTAATTGAATACAGCAGAGCAGAACAGCAGGGGATGGAAACAGAGCACAGTGATTCCTGACAAAGATTTCTCTCTAGAGGCAAGCATTCAATTAACATCCCTTGTTAGACAGCAAAAACTAACTACCCTGAAGCTATCTGACTCTTATTTGTTCTTTCCCCGAAAACTAGGATTTCAACAGTTTGGGAGATATTCTCTTCAGAGTTTCAAAATCTCATGCAAGCCTTTGTGGCCTAGCTTATCCATGCTAGGTGGTCAGCTGATTTAGATATAAATTGGAAGTGTTAATTTGAAACAGGCCAGTGGTTTCATAAACTTTGTGCCTTCGGGAAACTTTACAGAGAGAAATATCTGAAGCAGGCTGGTGGTTTTATCAATATTCAGGAGATTTTGCAAATGGAGTTCTCATGGTTGCTGACACATTTTAGCGTATAAATTCATATCAAAGGTACAGAAAAGTACAAAAACCTGATAAATATGTGTGTGCACATGTTCACATGTTCTGTCTTAATCCTGTTTTCCTAATCGTGCCCAGTTTAAGTGTCATAGTATTTTCAAAACAGAGCTGGGTGTTTTGCTTTGTTCAGATCTTCAGAGGAAGGGGATTTCACTCTCTTAAATAAATAAATAAATAAATAAAGGATCAAATCGCTATCAACCCTGTATTAATATCCTTGCTATTCATACTTTACATGTAAACAGTAAATGCAAAAAGTCCTCATTAGTCAAAGCTAAATATCATGGTTCAGTACAAGGAATTAAGTACAGTGGTATCTTGGTTCTCAAACACCTTGGTACTCAAACAACTTTGAATCCAAACAATGCAAACCTGGAAGTAAGTGTTCTGGTTTGTAATTTTATTTTTTTTAGAAGCTGAACCTGCTGCATTTTGAGTATTATGCTTCCCTTTTGAGTGCCACACTTCCCTTTTGAGTGCCAGTGCATGGAAACACTGTTTACGATCCCACCGCAGTGGTACCGATTTATCTACTTGCACTGGTGTGCTTTCAAACTGCTAGGTTGACAGGAGCTGGGGCAGAGCAACGGGAGCTCACCAGGTTGTGGGGATTCAAACCACCAACCTTCTGATCAGCAAGCCGAAGTGGCTCAGTGGTTTAGACTACAGCGCCACCCTAGTGTATGATGTGATCCTACTATATATTTGGATTCCCCACCCACGAATGTTCACAGGGGATTTCCAGTTACTGTTGTTCTTACTTAGAGTATAGACCTGTGGTGTATAATGACAGTTTGTGGCATTATTTCTGACAATATTTCCATCTGGGGAAAATGATACAGGCAGTCCTCGGTTTACCCAGGGGTTACGTTCCAAGGCACCCTGCACATTGGTGATGTCATGTATAATTGAGACCCATTGAAAAAGACTGTAAACACCCCATTCCATCCCACCCCCATCCCTGTTCTGCCCTTTTAGTGATGTTTCAGTGACATCTTTATGACATTTCTCGACCATTTCCGGGTTTGGCACAATGTGTATATACATGACCATGCACATATTGAACGTGTGTAGACAGGGCTTGCCTGTACCATATGGGGAGAGAAAAGTCTTGCTAGAGCAGATAGCCACACGGCTATGCTTAAAACCCCAGCCATCATATCATGCTGTGGCATAGATCTATCACTATGATAATGTTGACATCAAAGTTCTCAACATACACATAAAGAAAAACACCTTGTTTGCAAAGGAATAACCCATACCCAACACATGATGAAGAAAGAGAGGAGGTTGTCAGGGTTGCTTGCTTCAAACAAACAGACAAGAATATGGACGAATGCTGGCCGTGCCCAGAAATAAAAAAAATTCTGGGACACAATCTACGAGGAAATGAAAAAAAATTACTAAAAATTAGGTAAAGGTAAAGGTAAAGGTACCCCTGCCCGTACGGGCCAGTCTTGACAGACTCTGGGGTTGTGTGCCCATCTCAAGAGGCCAGGGGCCAGCGCTGTCCGGAGACACTTCCGGGTCACGTGGCCAGCGTGACATCGCTGCTCTGGCGAGCCAGAGCCGCACACGGAAACGCCGTTTACCTTCCCGCTGCTAAGCGGTCCCTATTTATCTACTTGCACCCGGAGGTGCTTTCGAACTGCTAGGTTGGCAGGCGCTGGGACCGAGCAGCGGGAGCGCACCCCGCCGCAGGGATTCGAACCGCCGACCTTTCGATCGGCAAGTCCTAGGCGCTGAGGCTTTAACCCACAGCGCCACCTGTGTCCCTCCTACTAAAAATTACATTTCATTAAAAACCGGAATCATTCCTTCTTGGAATTCTAACTGATAATATTCAAAAAGAAAGATTAAAATTATTTTTCTATGCAGTGACGTTGTATTAATAGCCAAGTATTGGAAGGGAGGCCATATACCAAATAAAGAAGAATGGCTACAAAAATTGAGTGAGCACTTCAAACTCACTAAGTTGACGGAAGCCTTAAGGAACAAGTCAAATAAAATAATCCAGAAGGAATGGGATTGTTTAAATACCTAGCTATTGAGTCAAGGTTCAACAACCAATGTTTGGCTGTGTTTAGAATAAACCCATAAGTGGGAAAATGTCTCCTTATACCAAGATAAGGAATATATTGAAACACAGAGAAATGGTACTAGTTATAGGAAATGAACCACCTTGAGGTCGACAGAAGTCAAAATCAATAATCAAAAGTATAATAGAAAGAGATTCACCCCAGAAGGGTCAGTATTCAGGTTTATAGTTACCTTGTATTATACTTAATTTTTTACTGTTTGTGTTTGTTCTGTTTTCTTTTCTTTCCCCCCTTTTTTCTTTTCTTTTTCTTTTCTTTTTCCTTTCCTTGTGTATTCAGTAGAAATGTCGGTATTCTTTGTTTCATTTGTATCTGTATAATAATACAATTTTTTTAAAAAAAATTCTAACGAATATGGATGAATGCATTCACTAGATCTGTAAAATCCATGAACCGGAGCCAAATAGGTTCCATGGAAGAAAATCCACACCCTGGTGCAATTGGTGCATGTCAGCTGCTTCCAGCACTCATGAGCCCATATCAGTTTCACAGCCTTTACAGGAGAGGTCAGCGTGGAGGTTAAGCCCGCAAAAGACCCATCTTCATTGATTGCACCTCTTCAGAGATGGATCTTGTGTGCTGGCTCTGTTGGCCCCTTTCTCCCTTGAACTTGGGGCAGCTTATTTTGAGCGAGGACCATATGATTACTCATCTGTCATTTCAAGGTCTCTGACCTGGAGTGTCATAAAGACTTTTTTTTGTATTGTTGTGGTGGAATTTAATTATGGTCACATTGGCTGTGCCTGCAAGGAACACCTCAGGCTCCAACCTACACGCATACCCTTCGTCTAACACAACTGCAAGGAAAAATTTCAAAGCTTTTACTTCCATTTTGGATTAACCAGAGCTTGCCTTTTCATCCATATCTGGATAAACTGTGATTAATCTGACCTATGGTTTGTCAAAACAAGCCAACTTCATACTGCATTTGATGAACTGACCTGTTTCAGCAACCATGGTTAAGATCAACCACAATTTAGGGTTCAGAAATGACATGAAAGTGTGGTTAATCTGAAATGGAAGCAACATCGTTCAATCTCCTTATAGTTGTGCCCAAGGAGAAGGGTCATGCTATACATTGGTTAAGCATTTTACAGAATTGGAGCAATGATGTATTGTCAAAATAAAGCGTGTTCTCCCTGAAATGAGAGCACGTGTTGCGGTAGGGTCTGCCAGGCCAACCCTCTGTTGCCAGGCAGGTAAAATTGTGATGGCCTGGGGCAACGATTGGATGGCCGGGTTGCTGGGACAAATTGCATGTAGCAATTTGGGGGGTGGGACCAAAGGCTTTAAATAGTGGGGCACTCAGCTTTTGCTTTCTCTTTCGCTGAGTGCATCGGATCACCCGCCCCCCCCCCGAGTTCTGGTTGACCTTGCTATGCATGTCATGGGGTCATCTGCCATTGGGGCAGGGGCCTAGTAGGAATTTTGTCCATTTGCCTGATTGGCTGGTGCCATTTGGTTTTCGCCTACTACTTAGCAATTCGTCACAACTTGTAAGGTTGAAGTTACACATTGGTTATAAAAATTGGTGGAGGAGGGGTCAGGATAGGCTGGGCCTGCCCCTCCAATGGTGGTGTGGAAGGGAATTCCATTAAAGGAATCCTGGGGCTTGCCATGATTTCGTCCAATCCCTGAAATGGGACCAGGGCCGGCAAGCCTTAGGGAGCAGGTTGGGTGAGCGGTGAGGGACTGTCACTCAGCTCAACTGATCCCCAATATTGTTTTCCTTTCACTGGCTTCCAAGGGAGTTCGGAAAGTCAGTTCTCTCCCAGGTGGGGGGACAGATAGTCATAACCAATGCCTAAGCAACCACTCACAGATTATGTATTTTAATAAAGTTGTGGCCAAAATTATGCCAAAAACCTTAAACAAAAATTATGTGTGATTTGTGAATTATTTTGAGGGGTGGCTTGGGGACCTCCACACGCAAGCAAATCTTGTGGACAGGAAAACGTGAACTATAAGCTGATTTTTTTTCTCTTTTGTTGTCCACAGCACGCATTATAAAAACAAAACAGTGGTGTGAAATGCTTCCATGTTTAGAAGGAGAAGGCTGTGATTTGCTAATCAATAAATCAGGCTGGACCTGTACACAACCAGGTGGGAGAATAAAGACAACTACGGTAAGCCTTTTCTCTTCTTTGTATACCTTTGCGTTCCACCTAAACGATAACTTTTCACTCATCAAACAGGTGTTCAGCCATAAATCCCACACACAAACACACCATTAAGATGTGTGTGGAATCCAATATGCTTAGGTATCTGTCGGCATTTATAAGTTATGCTTGGCCATTGCCATATGCACTCTGGAACTTGTCGCCTTGCCTGCTGCATGTGGGGTGGCCTTTGAAGACAGCTCAGAGCTTCTGTTGAATATAAGACTCTGGAAGCATGTGACACCAGTTTTATGTAAGTGGCTAAATTCAGAGTGGTGCTTTTCCTCTTATACTTAAATAACTGGATCTGAAGCACCTTCTCCTATATATGTCCCTTTGAGATGTTGCCTAAGGCATCACCACTGTTTGAAATAAGGTTTTCTGTTACTGGAAATCTGTCAGTTTGGGTGCTAGAATCTGGATTATGAAAGTCTGAGCCTAGAAAGCCTTACAAGGTCTACGCTGTTAGATTTCTAGGCATTCAGGGAAGTCAAACCGGTAGCTGGCTTTTTATGTAAGAAACTTTTAGATGAAAATTTGAGTTGCTTTTTGAGCATTCTTGACGTGTTCGATGAAACTTTTAATACGGTTTTATGATGATTTTGATCTCTTTTTTTATTTTGATTGTAAGTTGTTTTGAGCACCTTCAGGTGGGAAACTGAAATATAAATCAATTAATGCAAATAATTCAGACCAGGAAAGTTTAAGGGAAATGTCACCGTATCAGATATGTGGCTGAAATCATTCTCTGAGTTATGCATTTGGCAAGACCCTATTGCTGTCTTTACACCTCACTTCCCACCTGATCCTGGCTGTCCATCAGATGCCTAATCACCCTAAGCAGCTTAGTTTCACTAGGCCAGGACAATATTCATTGGCAACCTGCTCCCCCTTCCCCAGGAAATTTACTTGAGATGTACTTCCTTTGACTGTCATTCACTCATCTTTGTATTCCTGATCCCACTGGTTCTATGCCACATTTTGTTGCAGAACTAATCAGTGAAAACTGAATCATCATAATATGTGAAGAGAAACCAGCATTAGAGTCTAAAAATAACAAGATGACTGTAATTTGCAAATTTGCAAGTGTGTAAACCCCCCAGGGATGTAGCAGTGACTTTAAAGTAAGTCAGTGTGCCCCCTTTGTAAGGTCAAACTAGACATGGGCATTAACCCATGTTGTTTGGCCTTCTGTTTTCTTCCTTTTTGTTTTTCACAAATAATGGGTGATCTGGATTTCGAACAGTGGCATGGAGAGAGGCCTTAAATCTTTGACTGCTGCTGTGGCTTCATTCAGGATTGTGCAATGTGAAGAAGGTCCCCATCAATCCAGAGACATGAAAGTTCTAGACATGTCTTGCGCCCAACTGGAGAAGAGGAGGTTAAGGGGTGATATGATATCCATGTTCAAATATATAAAAGGATGTCACATAGAGGAGGGAGAAAGGTTGTTTTCTGCTGCTCCAGAGAAGCGGACACGGAGCAATGGTTCTAAACTACAAGAAAGAAGATTCCACCTAAATATTAGGAAGAACTTCCTGACAGTAAGAGCTGTTCGACAGTGGAATTTGCTGCCAAGGAGTGTGGTGGAGTCTCCTTCTTTGGAGGTCTTTAAGCAGAGGCTTGACAACCATATGTCAGGAGTGCTCTGATGGTGTTTCCTGCTTGGCAGGGAGTTGGACTCGATGGCCCTTGTGGTCTCTTCCAACTCTATGATTCTATCATTCTATGGTGAATCACCAAGCATAGTACACCTCAGCAGTTGCCTGACCTCCCAGGCAATTGACAATTTCTCTGTTTTTATTTCCCAGCACATATATATTGAGTCTTGGGGGCGTGGAGGGCCTGTATGTTCTATGGCTGGTGGACCATGTTTGGCTTGGTGTTCACATTGTACAAGCTTTGTTTTATCCCTCTGAAGCAGCTGGGGTGGTGGTAAGCAGCATTGTGCATATTGGGACTAAGATGGAGTGGGGCAAGGTACAAGCAATGTCAAGGGAACTCTGGTTTGACAGTGGCAGCCCTGGAGATGTGTGCATATATTGCCACCACCAAAACTGAACTCACCTAATCTCACCACTGCCATGCCCCTTCGTCTTCCTGGTGAGTGTACCAATACCACCAGGAAAACTCTACTGCTTGTTCCCAGAGAATATAATGTGCAGTATCTTTCCCCCCCAATGGACTATTAATTATATATTGTGGTTTCACTCATTCGTCTTTATTAAGGCTGAGTTCCACAAAGATTGTCCCGCAAGTATTGTGAGCTGTGCTTGTTAACTGTATCATAAATGGTCTAGAGTAAGGGATGAGAAGCAAAGTTTCCTGATGATGTAAAATTGTTCAGGGTAGCTAAAGCAAAAAGGAATTGCAAGGAGCTCCATGAGGATAGCTCCAAACTGGGTGAATCAAAAGAGATCCATTCTAAAGTAGTGACCTATGGATTGTCTCCATCAGAATTATTGGAACTGGACCTAGCCACAGCAAAAAAAAAAACCCTCACTCAAAAACCTGAGGAGATTGACCTACAACAAAACACCATTTTGGGTAGTGGCACTTGTTCACCATTAAATCTTGGCATAGTGCCCTCTCAGCAGATACCATCTTATTTGACTTCTTTGTCTGTAGCGGCCCATAGATATGCCTTTATTAAGGCAAGATTTAACGCCTTTCCTTCCAATGTCTTGAATAATAGAGTTTCCAATGGTCAGATCTCAGCGGTGTGTGTATGTGATAATAGATCTATAGAATCCTTACAACATATACTATTCTGTTGTTCACTACATTCAGTTTCTCGGATCAGATTTTTGTCCCCTTTATTATTGGAAATCTCGGGTGACTCCTTGGAAATACAGCTAATACATTTACTGTAAGATTCTGATCTGAGTAGGTCCCTTTCTGTTGCCAGATTTCTGATAACAGTATTAGCTTATAAGAGGAAAAATGGATTACTCTATGATTATTGATTTTGCCTAAATAATATTGATTTATACTGATAATTTGACATTTTAAGCGCTATATTGTTCTTATTTTAATGGAATTTAGAAATTCACAGTTTGAGATGTACTTGCTTTAAACGTATTTTAATTTATTAATTTTATTTTGTTATACCTGTTTTGCTGTATGATGTATCGAATATGGGCCTATGGCCGTAATAAACTATCTATCTATCTATCTATCTATCTATCTATCTATCTATCTAAACTGGGTGAATGGGCAGTAAAATGGGCAAAGGCAGCTCAACATAAGCAAGTATAAACTGATGTACACTGAGGTTAAAAAACACACCCAATTTTACATGTACTGTATGCTGCTGGGGTCTGAATTTGTGCTGGCTGACCAAGAATGAGAGAGACATTGGGGTCATAGTGTTAACTTGATTAAGACATCAACCTGGTGTGTGATATCTGTGAAAAAGGCAAATGCCATCCAATGGATCATTCAGAAAGGGTCTTAACAACTAAACTTTTATTTATCATAATGGTGTTATGCAAATCTATTGTGTGACTACACTTGGAATACTGTGTACAGTTCTTGTCTCCTCACCTCAGAAAGGATATTTATATGTTGGGGAAAGGTACAGAAAAGGGCAACCAAAATGATCAAGGAGTTGGTTCCAAGATTTGGGGTTGTTTAGTTTAGGGTAAAAGGAAGAGCAGGTTCTCCTTTTCGCATTTCAGGGATATAACTTGGCAGTGTTTTCAAAGCAAAAAATGCACTATTCTGTTGGTGTTATAGGGGAGATTAATTTTAGCACCAAAGTGTATATATATTGTCAATGATCCATCACTACTTAATTGTTACTTAATTAATTCCTTCTTTTACATGATGCGATTATAAGGCATGGAGCTTAACAGAACATTCATGCTCCAGTTCCTCAGCAGCTAACCTTTTTCAACTTCTGCGATTTTACTGCTAAATTGGCTGAAGTGGGAAATTAAGGAGTATGAAGAAGCTAAAAGAGAGCTCACAGTAGATAAAGGGTGTAATTACTCTGACACAGAGCTCAGTGCTTGGCTAGTTAAATTTACTAAGGATCCAGTTTCACCAAGGGATGTGACTTTCTTAATAGAGTTTACTTACACACAGAGCAACTTAGCATCCCCCACTATTAATATAAATGACATGCTGGTTGGGTGGGAAAGGTAATTTGTTCCTTACCATCAGCTTTATTATACTGTAGTTCGTTTCTACTAACTGAAATCCAAGTGAATTTTCTTTCTTTATTTCTTTTGGAAATAAACAGGTTTTTCTTACCACTTTATATCAGTAACCAGTTATCTGAACATGGGGGTGGGTGTCAGCAAATCTGCCAGAACTATAATCCTACTTCAAACAGTGACTTCACCTGTAAAACGTTTCTTTTTCAATGCCAATTACTATAAAGGAGCAATAATTATCTCCATGAAATAATGGAAAGGGAGAAAGAAAGAAAAATGTATCTGATATAAGGCCCAAATGGATAGCTGTTACAATCCTGGAAGAAATCTCAGTCTGATCACACAAATATTTGCATTGGTATCCCATACCCTCCCATACTGATCAAAACCAAGACACTCGTTTTTTTGGTCCTGAGCTCTCGTGGGAGCTAGATGATTCATGCCACAGCACTGGCCAAAAAATGGGACATTCCAGGATCCAATCAGAACTAAGATCACATAGCTCTTCCTGGGACAATGGTTCAATTACTACTAGTGTGTGTGTTTGAGAGAGGGGGGGAGAGAGAGAGAGAAAGAGAGAAAATCCTTCAGCTCAGTTATAAATGGGGTGCTTTGCATTTCTCAGGTTTAATCCCTAGCAGAAGCGTAGAAAAGACAGGTGATACCCGGTGCAGAAAATTTCTTGTCACCCCCCCCCCTGCAAAAACGGTTTTACAGTGGTACCTCGGGTTACATACGCTTCAGGTTACAAACTCCGCTAACCCAGAAATAGTACCTCAGGTTAAGAACTTTACTTCAGGATGAGAACAGAAATAGTGCTCTGGTGGCGCAGGGGCAGCAGGAGGCCCCATTAGCTAAAGTGGTGCTTCAGGTTAAGAACAGTTTCAGGTTAAGAATGGACCTCTGGAACAAATTAAGTACTTAACTCGAGGTACCATTGTACGTTATTTCAAATTTTCTTACATAGGAATGTGGATTCTGGGCCCCTGATAACAAGTAGGCGACTGTGGACAGATACTTAAATTTACAGGATGGATTGTGTTTTGGCTCCACTGAATTGAAAGTTCAGCCTTCACAACATATGAAAATGGCCAAGTAAACAGTTATTTTCGTGGAGGAGGGTCAAGATATTAACTGATATGCATGAAATTTCAGATATAGCTATATAATCCCTAGTGTAGTAAGATAAGAGCTTTGGAGCAGGATTATTTTTTTTTAAAGAAGTTTTTTATGAACCACCCTAGTAGGGCAGTAATTGTTCCTTGATAGTTTGTCACCCCCCTCTATGATGGTACCTGGGGTGAACCCTCTGCCCCCCGCCCCCCTTCTAACACCCCGATCCCTAGTGTTGTTGTTGTTTAGTCATTTGGCCATGTCCGACTCTTCATGACCTCATGGACCAGAGCACGCCAGGCACTCCTGTCTTCCACTGCCTCCCGCAGATTGGTCAAACTCATGCTGGTAGCTTCGAGAACACTGTCCAACCATCTCGTTCTCTGCCGTCCCCTTCTCCTTGTGCCCTCCATCTTTCCCAGCATCAGGGTCTTTTCCAGGGAGTCTTCTTTTCTTCTCTTCTCATGAGGTGCTGATCCCTAATATCTTCAGCTTTTTTTATATACAGCAAACCTTGGTTCCCAAACGGCTTAGTTGCCAAACAAATCGGCTCCCGAACGTTGCAAACCTGCAAGTGTTCTGGTTTGTGAACGTTTTTTCGGAAGCCTAACAGCCCCTGCAGCCACACCTTGGTTTTCAAATGATTTTGGGAGTCGAACGGACTCCAAGAACAGATTAAGTTCGAGCACCAAGGTACCACTGTATACCACTGCATATGGTCTCTTATCATGCCAAATTATCTTCAGTTTTTCACTCTTTTCGTGTGTGTTTTTTGGGTGGAGATTAGTTTATAAAGTGGCATTAACACCATCCATCAACCAGTTCAAAAAGAAAAAAACACACCAAAGATCAGCTATTACAGAAACAAATCTGCAGATTTGTTGAATTGTTGAGATTAAAATGTCAAAAAGACACTTCCAGTTTCTGGGATAGTTGCAGTATTAACTTGAACCTCTTGCTAATCCTATATATTCTTTCAAATCCCCGATTCTCCATAAAATAAAGCCACCTCTTTATGTAATATTACTTTAATGATCAGCAAAGGGTCACCCAAGTCAAAGTATGTAAAAGTGATGAGATATTAATACTAAGTTTGAAAATATTAATCTTTCCTGTTACCTTTTCAGAGTACAAATGTCCTGCAGGAAAAGGGTTCTATCCCCTATAGAATTAAGTCAGTTTTCATTGCGCATGGGTAGATTACAGAGCCAATCAATAATGCCAGTGCAAACTTTTTGCTCCAAGCTTCTGTTTAATAGTATGCTCTTGAAACAATTTATTTTAAAGCTTTCCCCTTCTTGCCCAGAAGTTGTCAGTGGGTGATCAGTACAATTCTCAGGATTAGTAATTAACTGTTACTTATCTAGTAGCTGGTATATGCTACTAATGCTAAATGAAAAAGAAGGACATTGAAGATGAGTCTAGATATAAGCTTCCTGTATAGTTTATTCTAAAGTTTATTCAGTTTCCAAGTATGTGTTTCTTTGAAACTCCCTGTCTTTCATATGAAGCACATGCCTTTGATGTAAGGTCTGTCACACCTGTGGAAAATATTTCTTGTTGCTAAACCTAACCAGGCAAGCAATTTTGTTGCATGTATTTGTTTTTTAAGTTGTTGGTTTTATATCATTTTGGTTAATTTTATCATCTCTACTATTTCTAAAATCTGCTTTAACATTGTGATGCTAAATGAATGTTATGTAAACCACTTTAAAATTTATTATTATTATTAAGCACTATATAAATCTTGCGCATCAAGGCCCTGAGGCCTCCCGCATATGTTGAATAATAACACTTGGAAATGGTATTTTAGGTTAATGGGCAAATAAAGGCCACCACTTTTATTGGTTACAGAATGTGAGTGGTATTGGCTTAGGCATTGAAACTGAATCGACTACATCTGACTCCTGCCTAAATCTTGCTAAACAAAAGAAAGATACTCTGCACATGCTCAGAGGCCTTATGGTCCTTGACAAGTTCTTGGAGTAAGGCCTGGCATTCTCCGAAGTGAAACTGGCAAGTCTTGCCTCAAATTTAACCCTGGGGGTAGGAAGTATTTATTGTTTTGCTGCTTTTATGGAAGTAGCAATTGATGTATCTGATTTAAGTTTGGCCATGGTGTTCCTTCATCTTTTTTTTTACCTTTAGGTGCTTCAAGATGAGCTCTGATGTTGAAGTCAGGGGGAGCCTATGGAAGCTTCAACTGTAGCTGTGCTTCCCAAAAAGCTTCTCCTGAATATTGCTTATAATAAGCAATTAAAATATACTGAGAACATGCAGTCTACCCACACCTTTTTATGCAGCAGATGGATTGTGTTGGTGGGGCTGGGGACTACTCCTGTGTTGATGTACACACGTAGATGTTGTAAAACACAATATGGTCTAGGCTTCTGAATGCCAGGCCACTGTCTGAGTCATCATAAGAATATTCTTCATCTGTTGCTGCTGAATTGTGACTTTCAAAGTCACAAAAATTAGATAGATAGATGATAGATAGATAGATAGATAGATAGATAGATAGATAGATAGATTAGATAGATAGATAGATAGATAGATAGATAGATAGATAGATAGATGATAGATAGATAGATAGATAGATGATAGATGATATAGATATAGATATATGCATTTTAAATACCACAGTTGAAAGCATGACCTACCAATAACACATTTAATCCCTCCTACTGCTAACCTATGAGCTAAAAGCCTTTTAAGGTTTAAATTTCTTCCTGAAAGCTGGAGGAGATCTTCTCAAAGATCATTTTATAACCTTAGAGTCAAAGTTGTAAAGGATTGGGGATGTGAATCCTGCATGTGTTCAGATGTTTGAAAATTCCACAATTTAGATCATCCCTAGCCAGCATGTTCAGGGCTATCTGCAGAAGCTCTAACAAACGTGGCCTGATCAGATTGTAACAATATGACTAAATAAATAAATAAAATGATGTTATGCCCATGAGAGTAATGCTTAATAACACTTGATCCTTATGAACAGTCCTTTAATTTAGCTTTTCAGCTATCGTGGGCCCAGTTGCAGCGCATCCAGCTTTTTAACCCTAGCCAATGGACCAGAGGAAACTTTGTCACTCTGGTCCATCTTCCAGACCCCTTTCACTTGGCTGCCCCTGATAGGGCAGTTTCAACATTTGGCTTGTCAGGCTTTTAATCTGGCAGTGTGGCTGGACCAGGGCACTTAAAACAGCTGGCCATAGAGAGCCTACTGTGATCCAGTCATATACCAATTTACCTGGGAATACTGAATGCAAGATACTTCTGAGTAGACATGTATAGGATTCTGTTCTTGGCTTATGCCTTAATAATTGTAGTTTTTGGTCTGGATGAACATCAAGTGTGTGCTCTTAGTAGCAATCAGTGAAGGAGAAGCCAAGGTTTCTTTTTGCAGGTATTAGGGGAAAAATCAAGCTGCCCACGGTGAAGGATTTTTCTACATACATAATATCATATGTATGATACATAATACCATAGTACAATGCAGCATAGAAAGCTTCCATCAGAAAAATGCTATGCTTTCTCCATTGACTACTTGGTTATATAATACATTGGTTGTATACAGTGTTTTAGGATAAGTTAGTAAATGATATATAATAAGAAGCAGTTTATGGATGTAAAGAATGCGTAAGTAAATAACCAACAGTATTATTTTATGAAGTAGTATTTATGTTGGCATAGGGGCGTGGGTGGCGCTGTGGTCTAAATCACAGAGCCTAGGGCTTGCCGATCGGAAGGTCGGCAGTTTGAATCCCTGCGATGGGGTGAGCTCCCGTTGCTCGGTCCCATCTCCCCCCCTCCTAGCAGTTCGAAAGGACGTCAAAGTGCAAGTAGATAAATAGGTCTATTTATCTGGCAGGAAGGTAAAAGGCGTTTCCGTGTGCTGCTTAGTCCTGCTAGCCACATGACCCGGAAGCTGTCACCGGACAAACGCCGGCTCCCTCGGCCTATAGAGCGAGATGAGCTCCAACAGCATAGGCTTGGCTTTGCCTTCCCTCAGGTGGGATACCTGGAGGTCTCCGCCTACCTCAGTCAGTTGTCCAATCCCACCTGGGGGAAGCGTTGCCAAGGAGACCAGGCCAGGTAGGGGAAGGATTACCTGCCCACACAATAGAGGGAGGATCTTAGCTGGGAATCCTCACTTGGCTCCAGAGCTTCTCCCACCCTACCCACCCTCAGTTAATGTCTTATTTGCAGGTTAACTTTTCTTCACAGGTTTTGCAGGTTAACTTTTCTTCACAGGTATGTGGGCGCTGCTACATTAAGGTCGCTGTTAAAGGGCCAGAAAGGAATTTCCCTGCATTGGCAGGTTTCGCCTTTCCCATAGCGAAACGTCACAACTTTGGCGGTATCAGGCCTTGGGCGGAATCCTTTAGTCCATCTTCCTCTTTGCGGCGGCAATACCAGGGTTCCCCGTTAAAGGGGTTTCTGAAGAGAGGCTTTGACCGTACGCTGAAAGGTCGTCATTGCTCTCCCCTGCGGCGGCGGCGTAACGGGGGCGGCTATCTCTGCTTGAACATATGTTCTCCAGAGCCGGCCCATCCCCCACACAAACACTGGATAACCCTGATGCTCCCTAGGTCCCCGGCTGGGGACTGGGGAGGGAGAACGCCCAATGCCTGAGCCAAGGTCTACCCACATTAGAAATTTAATAAAGTTGTGGCCAATTTAATCCCATAGCACGTTGTCTTAAGTCGTTATTCCACATGACGGGGGGGGGGGGCCGTGCGGGATCTGGGGACTCCGCCTGTCCACGCAAAGAGTGCAGTGTGGCTTAAGGTGATGTTCCAGACCAGTTTCTGCATTTTGTCCCTTGTAATTTACTGGCTGTTATTTCATCCCCCTCCCTGCCAAACAACAACAGCAACCTATCACAATCACAGATTGAACATTGACTTTATTTTATTGCTGAAAATTCAAACTTTATTTCAGATTCCAGTCACCTGCCTGAGAAGGCCAACAATGTCAGAAATCCATAATACTTCATTTCCAAGTTCTTTCCCCTGCTTGTTAGCTCAGATTATAGGAAATGCTGGTTGATAATACCAGAGGTGTCTGTGACAGTAAATTCTTGAACTATAATAAATGATGCATTTGGTACTGAAGATTTCATTTCATGACATGTATGTTCAGTTTCAGGTGGTGCTGGTTGTTTCTGTAGTAGTCTAATTACCACAGTGTAATTTTACTGCATTGTATGAGGAGATATGGAATCTCTGTTAATGCTTGATTGGTAAAAGCTCACAAGAGATCCCTTGATATTCCAGTTGCTGAGTGATGAACCATATACTTAATTGCCTCCCATGCAAAAACAACACTGTCATCTCTAGTGACTTTTAACTTCATTGAACCAACTAAAATGGGCAAGGTTTGCTGATAGAAGGGGGCAGGTTGATAATTTTGTAAATCTAAGGATTTGGGTCTTTCAGTCGATAGCCATCCTTGTGGAAGTGTAAAACTTTTCAGGGGTGTCTTAATAGGACCTGACTTTAGCAGGAATAAACACTTGGGGAGGGAATGTAGTAGCAACACAACCTGTTTTTATAAGATTCAGACAAGAAATTTGCAAGAAACAGCACACTATTACTAGAATAAATAGCAGCAATATAATAACAACATTAAACAGCAAGTTGCAATACGTTGATCAAAAATAGCAGCATGAAGTAATTAATAAATAAAAATCCCAGTCATCTATTTTAAAGGACCCCAATATTTAGGGTTGCCATATTTCATAAAGTGAAATTCTGGACACAAAACGTACTCTATTTCTCATCTAGAAAAAAATTACTCCATGTCATCCTCCCACGCCCACCCCCAAAATCTAGGGCACTTTATAATATTACCACCCTCTACCTCTCCTCCCCAAACTAAATAAGATGCCACCATCAACCATACCTGAAGGTATCTTCCATTGTAAACATTTCCAGGGAGGTAGTCATGTTTGGTTCTTGTAGCAAAAAAATAATGAACTATCTTGTGGCATGCTAAAGCCTAACAAAAGTATGAATGGCATTGGCTTTCATGGACAGATGCACAACATCAGATGCACATGACAAATGCAACCTAGAAACATGAGGAGTTAGAAGTCCGTCATGATTTATTGCAAAGCAATAGGTTACAGTTGGATCGCTCCGTGAAACCTGCAACCCTGCCCGGTGGTTCAGGCAGTGGTATTTATAAAGTTTCAAACAAAGCATTTCAGTTTTCACCAATCATATACATCATCACCTCATTTCATGTTTAATACGCATGCTCTGTAAGCACTGGCAATTTTGCTGGTTCAGTGTGGTTCCCACCGTATTCTGTTACACTGTGTTAACAGAGTGGCTGGGGAGACTCAGCCAGATGGGTGTGGTATAAATAATAAATTATTATTATTATTATTATTATTATTATTATTATTATTATTTGTATTCCTGCCCCATTGCTGGGGGGGGGGGCAACTTGCAAAATCATCAGTTTCATACAGCAGCAAGTTACCATAACTTTCTCTATTAGAAGCACACTCAAGGATTTCCAGGGGCACACACCACATCCCGCCCTTCAAGCTTAAAAGTGTGAGATTACTCGCATTTAGTTTGACCCTTAGGTAACTCATTTTGATCCTCCTGGGGCAGTGGGTGGTATTGCAAAAGGAACTGCTTTTGGGCTATGTTTGAAAGCATTTCAGAAACCAAGCAATGGACTAAGGCAAGTTGGCAAGGACTCATGGCCACAAAAAGCTCTGCGAGATATACCCATCCTGGAAAATGTATGGTACATTCAGTGGTCTTGGCAACTCCCAGTAGTGAGCCAGTAGAATCACTGGGAGGTTACATTGCTTGAGAGCCAGTGTGGTGTAGTGGTTAAGAGTGGTGGACTCGTAATCTGGTGAACCGGGTTCACTTCCCCGCTCCTCCACCTGCAGCTGCTGGGTGACCTTGGGCTAGTCGCACTTCTTTGAAGTCTCTCAGCCCCACTCACCTCACAGAGTGTTTGTTGTGGGGGAGGAAGGGAAAGGAGAATGTTAGGCGCTTTGAGACTCCTTCAGGTAGTGATAAAACAGGATATTAAATCCAAACTCTTCTTCTTCTTCTTGAAGCATCTATTTAAAGGCCACGTATTGTTCCTTCCATTTCCGCCATTGCTGATTCTGCCACTTTCTTTGCTCAAAGCAGGTTAAGGGAAATATTTCACTTTCTTAGAAACTGCTGGTCAGTCCATGGTTAAGGTTTTCCCAGCTCTACGCATGGGGAGCAATGGGAAATATTGTCACCGCTACTGGATTTCCAGTAGGTTTGGCATTTAATCCACTTTGAGAGACGGCTTTTAAGAGGGATATAAAATAAATGAAGAAAATAAATAAATCCCTAGTACACTGGTACAAACGTACCAAATGTGCCCCTTACAACCCTCACTAATTTATTGACTCCTAACTATATAAGGGGTCAAAGGAACATTTTCAAATTATCCATATGATTTTGCTTGAATATATGTTTTTCCCCCTAACTTTAATTTGCTCAGAAATGCAAATGAGAAGAGATTGCAAGGTTAGGGAAGTTTTCAAATGTAGTCAATAAAGTACAAATTATGCACAATATGGACGTTTCCAAATAGCCAACACATTACATTAGCAAAATTGCAGTGCAGATTCTGTTATGCATTAGTCCATGAATAGCCTCATAAATCTGTGTCTAGAAAGAAATGCTTATTACTAACAAGCATCTCCCCAAAGACCTGTTATTTTTTTTTAAATAAAAAAACCCAAACTTCATTTTGTGCTTACTCAAAGATATAGGATAAGCACACACACACCCTTTCCTGAAATGAATATAACATCAGAGGTTCTCTCGGTTCTGTCTAGAGAAATATGTGATGTATATTTTTTACATGGTTCATGCTATTTCATTAGCATGAAAAATGCTGAGTGGTGTGTTTTGACTAAATACGTTTTCATTACTTCTGTATATAAGTCATCAGTTCTGAACTGACTTTGGATATGTTTATAATGCAAATGATTCCCAACAATCCCAGAATCCCTACTGTGAAATCACACCGTGCATGTGATTTTCCTCATGGAATTCTTATGCATATATCCTTGAATTCGTATATTTTCACCTTGAATTCATGTATGGGGGTTTAAAATCTGTAATAACTGAACAATCACACAATCTATTGTTGGCGAAAAACTTTAAATACCCTGTACAGTGATACTTTGGTTCTCAAACTTAATCTGTTCCGGAAGTCTGTTCCAAAACCAAAGCGTTCCAAAACCAAGGCACGCTTTCCCATAGAAAGTAATGCAAAAGGGATTAATCCATTCCAGACTTTTAAAAACAACCCCTAAAACAGCAATTTAACATGAATTTTACTATCTAACCAGACTATTGATCCATGAAATGAATGCAGTAATCAATGTACTGTACTATGAACTAAATAAAACAGTATTGTAGATGATAAAAATTAAAATTAAAAATTTTTCTTACCTGCATTGTTTGGATGGGTGGATGGGGGGCTTTTATCCATTTCCGCAGTCACACAATCAACGAATCAATCAATCAATAGCTGAACTGGGATCCACACAGTCACAAAAACAAATTAACTGAAAAAGCCTCAAAGCAAAAAACGCAAAATAAAAAGCACCTCAGAACACTGCAATCAGAAACAGAAGGCTTGAATTACAATGGGGGGGGGGCACAAATGAGCAGCGCAAAAGAAAACACAGAGGGACTCAAAATGGAGCACGTTCGGCTTCCGGAGGGAAAAGTTCGAAAACCGGAACACCTACTTCCTGTTTCGTAGTGTTTGGGTTCCAAGTTGTTCATGAACTAAGCTGTTTGAAAACTGAGGTACCACTGTGCTCGATTGATCCATCGTTTTGGTATCACAGTGCCTATATACAAATGGACTTATTTATGCAATCCTGCATATGATATATTACAATGGTTTGGGAGTCTTGGGCCATTTTTTAGTAGACCTCAATACTGTAGCCACCCAGTGAATTTCTCACTTGGCTGTCCCATCCCCATGCTATAGCCTTTTAGCTGGACCAATACCAGAACCAGCAACTCCTTGCATGTTGAGTAAAAGTGCCCTGGAGACAGACCCATTCAAGAGGGAATGAAGGAAGGTCCTTACTCAGCTTGTTTCCATATGTGTCTGTCCATTGGCAATGGAAGATATCTGATTCGTGTATATTGTACATGTCACCAAATCATGATTGATACATTTCATGTATCCAGTTTGCCAGTGTGCGTTGTTATATGGAGACATTTTTAATTTTTTTGTCATTGTGGCTATAGTATTCATTTTATACAGCTATCGTTTTAAGTTGTATGTTGTATCTATGGAAGAGTTTTGTACTACTTACATTCACAGGCTACCTTGTCTCCTTTGTATTCATATATTATCGATCAGGGAACACTTACTCTTGTTTCGTTTTTTGTTTTCACTTAGTCGTAAATAATAATTTCAGGATTGGAGTTTCCAGAGAGAATTCAAGTATCTCGTTGCAAAAGTAAAATTTACAAGAGATGATGGAGCCAATGATTTTACAAGACTGCTATTAAATATACAGTGGTACCTCAGGTTAAGTACTTAATTCATTCCGGAGGTCCATTCTTAACCTGAAACTGTTCTTAACCTGAAGCACCACTTTAGCTAATGGGGCCTCCTGCTGTCGCCACGCCGCTGGAGCACGATTTCTGTTCTCATCCTGAAGCAAAGTTCTTAACCTGAAGCACTATTTCTGGGTTAGCAGAGTCTGTAACCTGAAGTGCATGTAACCTGAAGCGTATGTAACCCGAGGTACTACTGTAAATCTACCAAAATTATTATTATTTTATAGTGTGGATAGTGTTAACACTTCTAAAGAAGCTACCAGGATATGCCTAACATACTTGGAGGTTTAATTTCTCCCCTTACAAATTATGTGAACTTTTTTTTTAAGCAGACTTTAAAATAAGCATATTTTGCGGTAGGGAGGTTACACAAAGAGTTTTCTTTTTCTAGCTGCTATTCCATATCTCTGTGAAGCTTTGGTTTTGAAGTTTGATTGTATGGTACTTCGTTTGAATTTCTGCTGTCTTATGTATGCGACCAAAACTGGGACAGGTGGGAGGAAACTGTCACAATGTGAAAGAGGTATTTTTGAAGCAAAAAACCTCCAGGTTTCTTTTACTAGATGAAACCAATGGTCTAATACTATATCCCAAAGTGGCAGTGGTGCCGCCAGAAAAATAAAATACATGCTGAGGAGAACACAAAAGGAGCAAACTCCATTTTGGGAAAGGGCGGGAGAAACATGTGAAAAGTGCCTTCCCTGTAAAGGGAGGCCCAAGTATTGGTTGTTGTTGATGAGCTACCATATTTTTCGCTCCATAGGGCGCACTGTACCATAGGGCGCACCTAGTTTTGGGAGGAGGAAAACAAGAAAACATTATTCTGAATCCTAGAAGCCAGAACAGCAAGAGGGATCTGGCTTCTGGGATACCGTGTGGCTGTTCTGGCTTCTGGGATAACCGCGCCAAGCCTCTTCAGGGCAGCAGGATGAAGGCTCCCCCTGCCCGAAGAGGCTGCGCAGGGCTAAGGCAGAAGCAGGACAGGTGTGTCGCTGAAGGGGCGCTGCGCAGTTCTCCCTCTCTGAGAGGGAGAACTGCGCAGCGCCCCTTCAGCGAAGCTGGAGAAGGATCAGAAGGAGACCCTTCCGTTCCTCCTCTGGCTTCCAGGACGCTGCGAAGCCGGAGGAGGAACACCAACCCCTCTCGCTCTCCAGGCTTCAGCGAAAGCAATGCGAAGCCTCCGGAGCAAAGAGGAATCACTCCCTCTGCGCTTTGGAGGCTTCGCATTGCTATCACTGAAGCCAAGGAGCCTGCATTCGCTTCCATAGGACGCACACACATTTCCCCTTCATTTTTGGAGCGAAAAATATAGAGCGAAAAATACGGTATTTCCATACGAGGCCCCAAGGCCCATCCCATTTCTTAGATAATGAAACACGCAGACACCAATACTTTGGGTTAATGGGGCGAATAAGGCCACAACTTTATTGGTTATAGATGTGAGCAGTATTAGCTTAGGTACTGGAACTGAACCAACTATATCTGACTCCTAACCATCATGCAGGTAGGCTAGTGAGGGTCAACCACCAGTAGGGGGAGCCCTGTTCATGTAGAGCAACTGCAAGCTACCCCAGGGTCACCAATGGAGTCGTGGCATGGCCCTAGCCCATACCCAGGCTTTGGACAAGATCCACAACCCTGGATCCCTTTAACACAGGCATGTCCATTTCAGGGGCCTAATCTGGCCCACTGGTCAGTTTAATCCGGCCCCTGTGGCAGTTTATTTCCTGGGGCAAAATCCTAAAGAAACCTCAACAACTTCAATCCTAAAAGAAGCTCAACAACTTTGGGGTAGAAGGTCAACAACCTTGGCTGGTCCTTTGGTCGGCCCCCACAGCCCTTCACTTCATCACATCTGGCCCTCTTTGAAAAAAGTTTGGACACCACTGCTTTAACGGAATACCCTTAAAGAGGAGGGTAAACCAGGTTTTACCAGTGCCTAACTGCCAAACCTTACAAAGTTGTGACGATTGCTACGAGGCAGGCGGAAACCACATGGCTGGTGCCATCTTGCCAAGTGGGGAAATTCCTACCTGGCCCTCTCAACAGGCGACCAACTGTGGTGTATACCAAGATGGTGAACACATGAAAAAAGGGTGGGAGGGTGGGAGATCCAACGCAGGGGGAGAAAAGGAGACTGAACCCCTAGCCGCACGGATGTTTAAACCAGGTAAGGAATGGCCCCAGTCAACCAGATTGGTCGGCCATGGGGCATGACACAGCCGGGATTCCCAACAACGTGGGCGGCATTGCCACTCCCCTCGCTGTATATGGACAGTGCTCATGGCCAGCCTGGGAGGGTGAGCGTTTTTGTCAGGGCTGCTTGGCCCCATGCAGCACCACTTATGGCTACTCACACAACTCTGGGAAGCTCTTAAGCAAGGCATGAAAGTGAAAATCATCTTGTGTTCTTTATTCCTACCCTGTGCCGGTATTCAAGGCATACTGCCTCTCTATATTAGCAAAGCCAGCCCACCTATGTGGCAAGGTGAAGTGACTGCCTCGGGCGGCAGGATGCACAGGGGCAGCAGATCCCAGTGTAGATCTTTATTCCCCATTTTTTTTTTCCTGGTGTAGATTTTGACTCAGCATTCTTCCCTGGTGGGGAGGTAGGCGCCATTTTGAGGTACTTTGGGGACCAAAATGTCTTGGGCCAGCCCTGTACATAAGACAGACTTTTCACCTGATAGAAAGCAATTTAATCTCCTGTGCTCTTCGCAAAGACTTTAACTTTTCAGTTTCATATTTCCCAGACTGTTTTTTTTTTTAATGTTTTCTATTAGTTTTCTATTAGCAAACTCTAATGGGATTCAATGAATTGTAGCTGGGTGGAAAATAGAAGAAAATCCGCTGATATATTTGTTGTGCTACAGAAGAAAACAGGTTTCTTCTTTTTAAGCAGAAGGCACACTTTCTTTTCTTTTCCTTTCCTTTCCTCTCTTTCTTTTTTTTTCACCATTGCAGATGTTTGCAGATCTGTGGCATGAGAATTGCTCATGGTAATGATATTCCAAAATACTCTAATCAGTGTTTATTCTGCCCCATTTTATTTTTGTTTGTGTTTGAAGGCAAGCTGGATGCAGAAATCTCTGAAATTGTAATGAAGCAGCTAGATAAAAATAAATGACCAAATGCCTATAATTTGAAAAAATTGTGATAAAATCACTGCCAGTTTATGGAAAGTTGCTTAACCGAGTCTCTGTGTTAAAGAGTTCCATTTTATTTGACAACAGAAGCACATTCTACAGTAAATTTGGAAAGGCAAGAATGGTTGGGAAATTTCACCTCGGGCCTGCTTAGATAACATTGTAAACTTTTTCATGCCTCCATCTTGACAACAGATCTTCAAAGTCGTGGAAATACCATGACAACTGTCAAACTGGAGGCAGAGTTGTACTTTTGAACGGTAATCCACACCCAATATAACACTCCGCCATTTAAGTTTCTGTTGTAATTTGCTGCCCCCAAACAACAAGGAAGGAACCTTTTTGCTTTTCTTCTTTTTGCTTACCCACGCAATGCAGTTAATTGGTTGTTTCTCGCTTCCCCACAAAACACTCCTTAAGGGCACGCTTAGAAGAATGCATTTGAAATAATATGTTAGTGTTTGTATTTAATTCTGGATTAATTAAATTGACATGGTCCCCAAAGTATAGTGTTGTGGCTTTAAAAATACAGCTACACACTATAAATTCCTTGGAGGGTTGTTGAAAACTCCACCCATTGCATGTGGAATATGTGTTCTCAAATTTGCCAACTGTCTATTATTTTGCTAGTTCAATTAATAAAATCTTGTTATGGCAGGTAATAGAAAGCCAGGGAGCAATGGAGCCAGCTTGATAGATCTCCGCCTTCACCTGATATTGACCCAATCTGTCTGTTTATGGTCCACCAAACGCCATTCTAGTTCAACACTTGACCTAAAAAGTTTTGTCTTGCCTCAATCTCAGATTCAGAATTACCACCACCCACAAAGTCCTCCCTTTCTCCACTTCTGTAATGCTATCCTGACACCTATCACTACATAAACAATATTCTGGCTAGAATATTTGAATGGGAAAGGTACACATTCTATGTATCCATATATGTGTACATAACCGTGATGTTCTGAATATCTCTTTCCATTTATTACACAATATAATTTTAATTGCTGAGGTGTTCGACACACAGGCCCAAAAGGAAACAAACCCATTCACTGGTTCTAGATTCAGGTAGGTACCCGTGTTGGTCTGACGCTGTGTGTGTGTGTGTGTGTGTGTGTGTGTGTGTGTGTAGCTACTGGACCATTTTTTTAAAAAAATTATCCATTCACTGGTGTCACACCTATTCACTTTCTGTTTCCAGACGTGCTTTAATCTGGTAATGAAATAGTTTTAGTCTGTTTTCCTTCCATCTTATAGAAAAAATGGCTTGCTCACATACAAGATTTTACAGTTGTATCACAGGTGAACCTCTGACATGGAAAATGGAAATAAAAACAAGTGAGATCTTAAACTGCAGTGGATTCTGCTTTAGGAAGCCAAACTACACATGATGTGGGAGATCTGTGAAGATTTCTCATGTGCTTAATTTTCTGGGGAGGGGAAGTCCAATTTGGATTATATCCACAGCCTTTGAAGAGAGAGCCAGTTGTTTCCCTCTTCTCATGTTGTTTCCCCAAAATTGCCAGTTCAACTAAACATAAATTAGGTTTATTTTGGACTTTTTGGTGTAGGAGTTTTCTAGTTCATATGCAAATTCATTTTCTTACATGTGTTTTTAGCCTTTAGATAATTTTGGCATTTAAGCTTAAAGTTGGGAAAAATAAGCAATTCATATTCCTCTGTGTGTGTGCTTTGATAATTTAGCATAGTAGGTTGAAATATTCCAGGTGCTGGGTGTGTGTATGTCTCTCTCTCTGTGTGTGTGTGTTTCTGTTTGTTTTTGTTTGTTTGCTTTTGCCAAAGATTATTTGAATGATCTTGAAATGAACTGTGAAGTAAGCATGAACTGAACCAGTTCATTTAACAGAGGGACAAATGTGAACTTGAATGAGTTCCTTTTGGGACATGTTTTGAACTAGAACTTTTTTTTTCTTTTTTCTTTTTGTAAATGAACTTTCCAAGGTCTGCTTGATTATTTGTACTGATACAGATTGTGGTATTTTAGAAACTGTAACTTTACAAGGTGATCAGTTATTGAACAATTTCGTCAATGCAGTAGACACTAGGAAAGTGTGACAGCATAGTGTATAGTAAGTCACCTGTGTTGAGTGGAGCCATAATGATTTTTGTATCCAAGTGAAGAAAAATGCCACCCTCTATTTACATATGTTTTGCTCTCTACTACCTGCTTACTTCAAGGGAAACGGGTGGCACTGCGGGTTAAACCACTGAGCCTAGGGCTTGCCGATCAGAAGGTCAGCGGTTCAAATCCCCGTGACTGGGTGAGCTCCCATTGCTCGGTCCCTGCTCCTGCCAACCTAGCAGTTCGAAAGCACGAAGTGCAAGTAGATAAATAGGTACTGCTCCGGTGGGAAGGTAAACGGTGATTTCGTGTGCTGCTCTGGTTCGCCAGAAGTGGCTTAGTCATGCTGGCCACATGACCTGGAAGCTGTACGCCGGCTCCCTTGGCCAGTAAAGCAAGATAAGCGCCGCAACCCCATAGTACATGACTGGACCTAATGTTCAGGAGTCCCTTTACCCTTTACCTTTACCTGTTTACTTCAGTCCCTCTGGTGTGTCTTAAACTGTTGCTTGGATAAAGCATGCAGTCACTCAAGAACGACATAGGAACTGTTCTGATTTTTGTCCAAGAATACACAAAAACAAGGCAACAGGGAGTTAAAGAGAAGTGAAAAATGGCAGACTCTATGCATCCCTTTCCAATTGCAGAGCATTCTCTGCTGCGGCACTCCAGAACTACCTTTCCATAAAGAGCTTGTTTTTCCCCTACACTACCTAGTTTTTGGTGTCTGCTCCAGACACATTTACAGTGGTGCCTCGCAAGACGAAAATAATCCGTTCCGTGAGTCTCTTCGTCTAGCGGTTTTTTCGTCTTGCGAAGCAACCCTATTAGCAGCTTAGCGGATTAGCGCTATTAGCGGTTTAGCGGCTTAGCGGCTATTAAAGGCTTAGCGGCTTAGCAGCTAAAAGGCTATTAGCGGCTTAGCGGCTTAGAAAAAGGGGGGGGGAGCGAAAACAATCGCAAGACGTTTTCGTCTTGCAAAGCAAGCCCATAGGGAAATTCGTCTTGCGAAGCGCATCGAGAAACGGAAAACCCTTTCGTCTAGCAGGTTTTTCGTCTTGCGAGGCATTTGTCTTGCGGGGCACCATTGAATTCCCCCAGGCTTGGTGTTGGATTGTCTGGTAGTGGATTTCTTGTACTTATTCTAGTTCATTCTTTTTCTTGATATATTGTTTTAACATTCCATCTCCTGAAAGCAAATATTCAGGAAGCCAAGTGGCAACAACCCTCTCTCCAGAAGGCCACATGTTTGCTCATTCACACTAAACCATGCTTAACATTGCATGCAAACCAGACCACAGTGTGTGCTAAGCTCTAGTTTGCATATTTGCAACCCATTTTTCTATGCATCTGGCAGACAGTTGGTCAGTTCTCTAGGGAATTAAAACCATTCAAGTATTGGTGTTCAATGCGTGTTATCATTTTGTTACTTCAGTCTATAAGAAATTGACTGTGTTTAATCTCTGTCTTCTTTGTAGTCCAGCTGCTGGCATGTGAGTTGGCTGCACAGACAGACTGATCAATCGCCATATGCAAACAGCAGTTGCTTGTTAAGCCCCTACTGGGGTTTTTTATTGTTCTACCATTTGTGTAGATCTTCCCACAGGATTTTTAAGAGCTTCCCCATCCCAGTTTTGATCTTTCATGGGAAACTGAGTCTACGATCTAGTCATGAAGCAGAAGCAGATACATTTGGAGGAAGGAGTGTTGAAAAGTTGACCTACTACTTACAGGGGAATTTGTTCCCAAGGTTATGCTATCTAAGACAACCATCCCACACTGCTTATTATCCTAAAATAATACTTGCCTAAGAAGATAGCAGTGCAGCTCCCTTCCTTGCCATATCTCTCGCATGAGGTCTCCAAAATGTTGTTTTCCCCAGAAGATAAATAGTACCACTGTCTTTAAGCAATTATGCATTCATGTGTATAAATAAGGAACAAGGAAATAATAAGCTGTCTGCTAAATAGAAATCTTCAGTCATGGGCTCCTGCATGCCATGGCTCTAAATCACAGACTTGTGCATTACCAAAAGGTTTCTGCTTCAGATATTTCTAGTGTAACATTAAGTTGCCATGACAGCTGCCTTTTGTTACTGTTTTCTCGGCGTTGTTTTAATTAACTCATTCTGCTAGAACAGCAGAAAAGGTAGCTAGCTAATGATGGTGTCTTCTCATCTAAGAAGAGCAGGTGACATAATGGATGTCCAGATGAGGTTTTTGGATTACTTCTTTATGTGGCTGTTAAATTGTCTCTACTTCTCAAATTCAAAATCCAAATACAATGAAGCAAGTGTTTTTGCAGGTATTTTTACTCCCTGATCTGATGTTTACCTAACTTTAACATGGCAGCTATTATCCTATCTGAAATTATAGATTGCAGATATTAATGTATTTGAAGAACAGAATCCTGCCTTTTCTTGAAGGGAAACAGTCATCATAATGATATTTAATTAACTATAGAATAGATGCAGATTCATCTACCAGCAGTTTGCTAGGCAGCAGGAGGGAAGGTCAAATCCTTATTCCATACATATCTACGTGTGTATAGTATAGTGTCAACCCAGGTTGAGCACGTTAATAAGTAAACTAGTCATCTACAGAAATATTGATTGATTAATCTGGAGGGGGTATTTATTCAGTAAGGTAAAGGTAAAGGGACCCCTGACCATTAAGTCCAGTCGCGAACGACTCTGGGGTTGCGGAGCTCATCTCACTTTATGGGCCGAGGGAACCGACGTTTGTCCGCAGACAGTTTTTCCGGGTCATGTGGCCAGCATGACTAAGCCGCTTCTGGTGAAACCAGAGCAGCGCACGGAAATGCCATTTACCTTCCTGCCAGAGCGGTACCTATTTATCTACTTGCACTTTGACGTGCTTTTGAACTGCTAGGTTGGCAGGAGCAGGGACTGAACAACGGGAGCTCACCCTGTCGCAGGGATTCGAACTGCCAACCTTCTGATCGGGAAGCCCTAGACTCTGTGGTTTAGACCACAGCGCCACCCGCGTCCCATTTATTCAGTAGGCCTTCATAAAATAGCTCTTGCCTGTTTTGCAAGTTGTTTTAGTTTGACACCATACAAA
The DNA here is from genome assembly GCF_964106915.1 of Podarcis gaigeae. NCBI lineage: Eukaryota > Metazoa > Chordata > Lepidosauria > Squamata > Lacertidae > Podarcis > Podarcis gaigeae. Next base: position 64,492,945 of record NC_139686.1, on the reverse strand, counting down.
AGAATAAATACTAAAATATTTCAGATGATACTTCCTGTGAACAATTTATTCAACAATATACTTCCACCCTGCATTTTAATAGAAGTCTCCACAAGGTGCTTATGAAAACTATGAAGCTGTAAACTTTTTACGAGAAAAATGTTAAAAACAGGCCAATTTGACAAGGATCAGATTAAAAATGTAAGTATCTAAGAATATCCCGGCCAGATCAGGCCGAAGGTCAGTCCCATCCAGCAGTTCTCACAGTGGCCAACCAAAAAATTGCCCATGGGAAACCCACAAGAAGGACTTGAATGCAATTGAACCCTCCTGCTCATGACCCCAGCAGCTGCTATTCAGAGGAATACTGTCCTTGATACTGGAGGTAATACTCTGTCATCATAACTAGTAGCCATTACTAACCTCCTTCATTAATTTGTCTAATCCTCTTTTAAAGCCATTCAGGTGGGTGACAATAACTACGTCTTGTAGCAAATTCCCTAGTTTTACTTGAGCATATTTAGGGGGGCACAGATCAATAAAAAGCTTGACAGAATTAAAAAGGTCACAGAGAGGTGGAAAAGGAATTCTCAGGGGAGGAGATTTCCACCAGTGTGGGACCAATATTGAAAAACCCTGTCTTGGGTACCATGGTTGGCCAAATACACTTTGGCTCCTGAGGTGAGCCACAAAATGGCGCTCCACACCACCAGCTGAGTGGAGATGTACCTCAGGAACAAGAGAAGAATAAAGATCTACATCAGGAACAAAGGGGTAAATCAAATGAAGCTTACCTGAAGTGTGTTGAAGTAGGAATCAAGGGCTATTATTTTGTTTTGAATCACACCAGGCAAATGTAGAGCCCAGGAGACCCCAGAGGGCAAACCCTGCCATTTCCTCACTACCGATAGGAAGAGACCAGCAGCGCCTCCTATTTGTCAAGACTCAAGAAGCTACTGTTGAGGAGACAGCAGATCCAGCCTCCCAAGGGATGATGATGCTTTCTTTGGAGGCTGGATCTGCTGTCCCTGTGGGTACTGCCGCCTGAGGCAGTTGTCTCACCTTGCCTCATGGGTGGACTGTCCCTGCCTGGAAGCAGCCTACTGGATTGACTTTAGTGGTGGTCTAGAAAGAAGGGCAAAAGGGACGCAGGTGGCGCTGTGGGTTAAAGCCTCAGCGCCTAGGACTTGCCGATCGAAAGGTCGGCGGTTCGAATCCCTGCGGCGGGGTGCGCTCCCGCTGCTCGGTCCCAGCGCCTGCCAACCTAGCAGTTCGAAAGCACCTCCGGGTGCAAGTAGATAAATAGGGACCGCTTACCAGCGGGAAGGTAAACGGCGTTTCCGTGTGCAGCTCTGGCAGCTTTGTCACGCTGGCCACGTGACCCGGAAGTGTCTCCGGACAGCGCTGGCCCCTGGCCTCTTAAGTGAGATGGGCGCACAACCCCAGAGTCTGTCAAGACTGGCCCGTACGGGCAGGGGTACCTTTACCTTTACCTTTACCTAGAAAGCAGGGCAGGTTCATAATGGTTTAAGTCAGCGTGGGGAACCCAAATGTTGTTGGACATCACGCCTGGCAATGGGGTCTTCGCTTTGCTGGTGCAAAGCAGATCTAGGTCTGCTCAGTGTCTGGATGTTTGACTGTGTGGGAGCCACATGTACACCTGCTTAAATTCCATGATAGAAAAAAAAGGCAGAATATAAATGGAAATAAGCATTTAGAGCACATCAATATAGCCATCCGTTGTTTAGATTATCCTTCAGATAACTTAAACCCAAACATTTAGAGTTTTAAAGGTTACTGCTAGCACTTTAAATTTGAGTTGACAATGACTGGCAGCTTCTGTTCTTTAAATTACCATTTGTGTTGCACAATACAGTAGCCTGATTTGTAAAATTAGTAGCTTGATTTGTAAAATTAGCAGATTTCATTCTGTGATTGCTACTCTTGAGCTTCAGTTTATTTGCTTATATCGCAGCTATACATTTAAACTCACACCTACACCAGCACTGACTTCTGGCATCGAATGAAGCTACCAATTACACAGTTTAATGTTAATAATGTTTACTTTTCCCATTCAGATCAATTGGTCCAGATTCAAACTTTGGGGCTTCAAAGGGCATTGTGGGAGTGGAAGAAGCTGTGGAAGGGGTATGTTGAAGGCATTGTGAAAAGGTGGCTGGGGCTGTAGAGAAGCTGGGTGGGAAGATCTGAGGTTTGAAAGGAGCTGTGGTGTGTGTTTGGAGCTATGGGGTAGAAGGAGCTATGCGGTTTGGGGGGTGAGCTGTAAAGGTGGCAAGTGGAGCTCCTAGTTTTACATGTTAATCCAAATCATTCCAGCGATAATAAGAGTTCTAAAGTTCCACCAGGGCTAAAAGTCATTATAAAAAAATAAAATAATCTAGAAAATATTGCATAGAGGAATTGCATCCTGACTCATTTTGTGACTTTGTACATTGGTACCTTGGGTTACAGACGCTTCAGGTTACAGACCCTTCAAATTACAGACTCTGCTAACCCAGAAATAGTACCTCAGGTTAAGAACTTTACCTCAGGATGAGAACAGAAATCGTTCGGTGGCGGCGGTAGTGGGAGGCCCCATTAGCTAAAGTGGTACCTCAGGTTAAGAACAATTTCAGGTTAAGAACGGACCTCCGGAACGAATTAAGTTCTTAACCCAAGGTACCACTGTACAAGATAATTTTCTCTCACAGTTGCCTGTTCATAAAAGAGAATAACAGTGAACACTATTGACTTCTCCTGCATTTGAAGGCAGGCTCTGGCAGATTGAGCAGACAAGACCAATAGTGAGTCCAGTGGTCAAGAAGGCGGTTTCTGCAAGTGGTGCAGAGGGAAGTGAGGGGTAGTTGAGGCTTGTCAATGTGGAAAGGTAGCTCATTTAGGACAAGGAAAGCACTGCTTTCCTTTAGAACACACCTGCAAGTCTGAGAAGAGGGTCGTGTCACCTGGGCAGCCCAGGGCCTCCATACAGGTCACTTCGGTGCTGCTAACACAGTGGTTTGCCTTCACCCCCAGAGGCACACTCCATTGTCTCTCAAGGCAGATGGATGCCAACAACATCACTATTGGGCAGTTGAAACTGTTTATGTGGAATACAGTCATACCTTGGAAGTCGAACAGAATCCATTCCGGAAGTCTTTTCAACTTCCAAAACATTCGAAAACCAAATTGTGGCTTCTGATTGGCTGCAGGAAGTTCCTGCTTCCAATCGGAAGCCGCAGAAGCCCCGTCGGACGTTCGGGTTCCAAAAGAACATTCACCAACCAGAACAGTCACTTCTGGGTTTGTGGTGTACTAAAAGGTCCGAGTTCCAGGGCGTTCAGGATGCAAGGTATGGCTGTATTTCTTTGCCATCCTTTAGTAAAAACTGTGTAACAAAATGATTAAAAACAATAAATACAAGAAAATCATTATGATTTCAGATAGGGATGCCTCTGCCAGTCACTGCCAGTCCTGATGAACCGCTGGTCTGAATCACCATGTCACCTTCCTTGATCTTGCAGCTAATCTGCCTTTGACTGCATACTATTGAATCAAATCGTCTAACGGTTCCCAATTAGCTAAGCCAGGCTTCCTCAACCTTGGCCCTCCAGATGTTTTGAGACTACAATTCCCATCATCCCTGACCACTGGTCCTGCTAGCTAGGGATCCTGGGAGTTGTAGGCCTAAAACATCTGGAGGGCCAAGGTTGAGGAAGCCTGAGCTAAGAACTATGGACCCCCCACCTGTTTTTCAAAAGCCAATCCATGGACCCCCTACTTTTGAAATTTTTGATATCTTTATGGTAGTTTTTTGTTATATGAATGGTGCCATGGAACCCACAGGAGGGTTATGCTGAGCCCCTGGGGGCCACAGACCACCAGTTGGGAACCACTTGGTCTAACAGAATTGACCCGCAGATTTCAGTGAAGAGCACTGGCAACACAATACATCGTCAGTAAAATGATTTACTTCTTCAACAGGAGTCTTGTGGAATACAAAAACACTATTATTTATTCCTTTGGGCAGAAAATAGGCCGTACATGAATGCAAGCACAGTATCTGTTAATTGGTCCTATATTTCAATAAAATGTATGTGTTGGATAATTGAGCAGTATGAAAATGATGTGTTTACTTTTTGGTCTAAAATGAAAACCAAGAATTGGATAGACCAAATTCACATTGTTTCTGACAGCAATCAGCAATAATGCAGTCCTAGAAGAACATTGCCATTACCCTCCCAATGGCTATTTACAGTAATTGCACAACATTACTCTCAATTCTCCTTAAAGCAGTATTTCAGAGGACTGTTTTAAATACGTAAATGGTAAATAATTGAAATAAACGAGGACTTTGCATAACTGCTTATTCACCAGTAGGCTTAAGAAGAAAAGCTTCTGGAGAAAGCCGTGCACATATATGGTACTTAGCTCTCTAAATGAAGAGGGATGATCTTTTGCAGGAAAGTAAATCTTGTTTGAAGTTATAATCTGCACTGTACTATTCGTACATACCCCTTATGCTGTATGGAGCTTACATACAGCAATATACGGATATACTGTCAATATGTATATTGATATATCTATATACATATAGATATACTGTTTACTGTGGTGGAAATAAACACAACCTGCTCGAGTGTCTCAGAAATGGCAGGTGTGTTCTTGTTTAGATTAAATATCTGGTTGGTACCATTGGGACGTGGGTGGCGCTGTGGTTTTGACCACCAGCATTATGCTTTCCATTTTTAAGTTCAGAATAGAGTAGTTGCTTTGGAAGACGATCATCAGGCATCCACACAACTTGACCACTCCAACCAAGTTGATGTTGAAGAATCATTGCTTCAACACTGGTGATCTTTGCTTCTTCCAGTACACTGATATTAGTTCACCTGTCTTCCCAAGTGTCTTAATGATGTAGTAGCAGCAGCAGCAGTAGTAGTAAACCACTGGGCCCTCTCTGGACCACCAAGCTAGGTAGTTAAGCTTGTTTGGTTCAGCCTTGCAGATAGATAAAAGAAAAGGCACTGCTCCTTTTGTCTGTGTGCATGTAGCAAGCATTTTGCAGTAATCAAGATTAAGAAAAATGGATGCAAATAAATAAAATGGATCAAAACCAGGCTATTTGGATCCATATATATTTGACAGTGTATCTCAGTACGCATCAACAATCTCAGTCTTTACACCACAAAGCATTTTTCTCAAAAGTTCTTCACAGGGTCAGACACTCAACAGTGTTCCTCTGAGAGTAAGACTCAGCCTTGTACACTATATTTTTATCTGCTTCAAAATGACAGGATGTGCATTTTAATGTAATCTTGGTACACCCTGTTCACTTTATGTGTCTTTGCAAGTAATACAAATTAAATTTCGAATGCAAGAAAAGGTCTCTGACATTTACTACTGAAACAATGCTTTGATGAGGGGAGGGGGTGGAATCTGCAGTACACCACTTCTCCTCAGATCAAAATGGACTGTTATGACCCTCTTTACAGAAAAAAGAACCGGATTCACTTTCACACTTCTATTGTGGATCAATATTCTGCCACTTGAATGCTGAAGTAGTTCAGCCCACACCTTTGCCACCAACAAAATGGCATAAACTAGCAACAAGGATAGCAGAGGAAATACGTCTTCTTGCAGTGCTGTAAAATTGTGCCGCCTTTGGTCTGAGAATTATTCTTATTGTCAATATATTCTCAACTCTCACCACTTATAGTAAAGGTAAAGGGACCCCTGACCATTAGGTCCAGTCGTGACCGACTCTGGGGTTGCGGCGCTCATCTTGCTGTAATGGCCAAGGGAGCCGGCGTACAGCTTCCGGGTCATGTGGCCAGCATGACTAAGCCGCTTCTGGGGAACCAGAGCAGCACCCGGAAATGCCGTTTACTTCCCACTGGAGCGATACCTATTTATCTACTTGCACTTTGACTTGCTTTCGAACTGCTAGGTAGGCAGGAGCTAGGACCGAGCAATGGAGGCTCACCCCGTCGCGGGGATTCGAACCGCTGACCTTCTGATCGGCAAGTCCTAGGCTTTGTGGTTTAACCCATAGCACCACCCGCGTCCCATTGAGCCATCCCAAATTATGAGCCAACCCAAATTATGCTACTCTGTCTTACGTATATGTGGAAGAGATCCCTGTTACTTCTGGCATTTGCCTGTCTTCTGGGGCAGAGGAAGGCATTGTGACATTCAGGGTGGGCGTCACTACGTAGGGTGCATGTGCGGCGTTGCTACGTATGATGCATGCGCCGTACATAGCAACACCGCACATGCGCTGTATAGCAGTTTGCAACCAGCGCCGCTCCAACGCTGTACGGACGGTTCCAGGATCCTCTGCTCGCGGCTGCAGCCATGAATGGATGATCCTCCACGGCTGTAGCAGCGATGGAGGGATCCCAGCACCGTCCGTACAGCACTGGAGTGGTGCCAGCAGCAAACCACTATACAGTGCATGTGTGGCATTGCTATATACAGCGCATGCCACGCATACAGCAGTTTGCTGCCGGCACCCAGATCCTCTGCTCGTGGTTGCAGCTGCGAACGGAGGATTCTCCACATGCGGCTGCGCCAGCACGATGGCTGCTCACACTGCCGCGCGGCCCTGCAGGGGTGACTTCTTGTCACCCCCGCAGACATGGAACCCGGGGTGTACCGCCTCCCACCCCCCGTTGTAACACCACTGCCTGTCTTTGAAGACATTGGATGAGTACACCTTCAGGGATAAAGTCAAACTGTTGGAGAGTTACAGTGCCTGCTGTGGCTGTAGAGATACAAACAAGATCCTTTTGAGTGCAAGAGATGCCCCACCCCAGTAGTAGAATAAGTTGCACCCAAGATGGACTACCACAGTGCACTCTACTTGGGGCTGCCCTTGAAGATTTTTCGAAGAAGAAGAAGAGTTTGGATTTGATATCCCGCTTTATCACTACCCTAAGGAGTCTCAAAGCGGCTAACATTCTCCTTTCCCTTCCTCCCCCGCAACAAACACTCTGTGAGGTGAGTGGGGCTGAGAGACTTCAGAGAAGTGTGACTAGCCCAAGGTCACCCAGCAGCTGCATGTGGAGGAGCGGGGAAGCGAACCCGGTTCACCAGATTACGAGTCCACCACTCTTAGCCATTACACCACACTGTAGTTTGAGATACTAGGGAGATTTGCATTGGAATCCCTGCTCAGTCACAAAATGCAATGGGTGGTCTTAGGCAAGTCACCAATTCTGAGTCTATCCTGCATCTCAGGGAAATTTTGCAAGCATAAAACGCGTGCCAAGCATGGCAGCACCATAATTTCTCTACCTCTTGTGTCTCAAAAGGACCAATATGCTAAAGGAAGATGCAGGTAATGGCAACTCCAGGGAAACCAAGGGTCAGAACAGATCGTGGGAAAAGAAGGAGCAATTTAAATGAAGTGAGGGAGAAGGAGGAAAGAGTCGTTAACTCAAAGCTATCTTCCCAATCCTACTTCTTCATGGAAAGGTGCTAGTTTTATTAATTACTTGTTTCCATCATTTTTAGCATCCAAGGACATCTGAAATTGTAATTCTATCTAAACCGACCCACAGTTTCCCTTTTCCTATTCCATGCTTCTAAGTAAGTGGTTATAGGGGTGAAAAAATACACCACTTAATTATTATAACCTTGATTGCAATGCACTACCCCACAAGAAAGAATCGTGGGAATGTTAAGATCTCTTAAAGGGTCTTCTGATATCTTGTAAACAGTCTGTGTGGTTAGAGGTGCAAGGGATCGAAGGCACATGCATATATTTCTACGAGACACCTTCCAGAATATAATAGTCAGCGCAAAGTCAAAGAAAAGAAGAGAGGTGAAAAACCAATGAGGCATTATATGGCAGTAGCCTCACATTTTTAAAAGATAGCAGGGTCCCTACAAACAAACCAGTAAGTGGTATTTCATGGACTGGAGTCATATAGGCATCAGCACATATATATGATGGGAAAACAGTCTGATTATTTTAGAAATACGGGCTGCATCAACCTTTAATAAGTCATGTTTTAAAACATTTTAGGGATTGCCTAGCTATGTATGGAAACAGAAATGTTTTCTTTTCTTTGGGTTATGCCTGACTGACTGACTTAAATACCGAACCAGCTGCATGTGAACATGAGTAATTCTAAAGCTTGCAGCAGAGGGATGTAAAGTGAAAAACACGTGTCAGCTCTTCTTGCAAAATCTGTAAATTATAGCAATAATAAAACGATTTCTTAAGCATATTTTCCAGCTTAGAATTCACTACTGTTTTATTTGATGTGGCACTTCAAAATGCTCTTTCATTTCTGGATTAAAATAATAGGATAACAGCAGCTTTTGGCTACTTGACAAAAATTTTAAATGTACAACAGCCCAATTGATTGGTGCGCTTGCCCCCATCTTTAATTCCAGGAAGCCTCAAGTCTTCCTTTTTCTTATGTTACAAGGATTTCCCCAACTCAGCTAAATATAGTTAAGAGTATTCTGTTTGCTACTCTGAAGTAGTTGTAGCTCTGGTGCTGGTAATGTCATTTTATTTAAATCAGCCTGCTCTCAAGAGTTGTATAACTGGGAGCCTAAAGGTAAAGGTAAAGGTACCCCTGCCCGTACGGGCCAGTCTTGCCAGACTCTTGGGTTGTGCGCCCATCTCACTCAAGAGGCCAGGGGCCAGCGCTGTCCAAAGACACTTCCGGGTCACGTGGCCAGCGTGACATCGCTGCTCTGGCGAGCCAGAGCTGCACACGGAAACGCCGTTTACCTTCCCGCTAGAAAGCGGTCCCTATTTACCTACTTGCACCCAAGGGTGCTTTCGAACTGCTAGGTTGGCAGGCGCTGGGACCGAGCAACGGGAGCGCACCCCGCAGCGGGGATTCGAACCGCCGACCTTTCGATCGGCAAGCCCTAGGCGCTGAGGCTTTTACCCACAGCGCCACCCGCGTCCCCTAACTGGGAGCCTAGGGACCCTTTAATACTGCAGTACCACTGGGCCCATCACCTCCTGGCAAATAGAAGGGGAAGAAATGGAGGCAGTGAGAGATTTTACTTTCTTGGGCTCCATGATCACTGCAGATGGTGACAGCAGTCACGAAATTAAAAGACGCCTGCTCCTTGGGAGAAAGGCGATGGGAAACCTAGACAGCATCTTAAAAAGCAGAGACATCACCTTACCAACAAAGGTCCGTATAGTGAAAGCTATGGTTTTCCCAGTAGTGATGTATGGAAGTGAGAGTTGGACCATAAAGAAGGCTGATCGCCGAAGAATTGATGCTTTTGAATTATGGTGCTGGAAAAAAGCTAGGATTCCAGGTGGAAAAATCGAAGTTAGAAACGGAATTGTTAGAGCCCAAGACTAAGATACTCTCAAGAATGTATAACTTGCTGTTAAAATGGAACACACAAGACGAAACGGTTAAATCAGCTATGATAAAGTGGGCACAGGACATTGGGTATAATATTATGTTTGAGGACTGGGAAAGGTTGTGGACTACTGGGCTGAATTTCACTGCATGTAATGCTTTGAAAGAAAATGTAATGAAAATGATATATAGATGGTACATGACCCCAGTCAAACTTGCAAAAATATACCACTTGTCTGATAACAAATGTTGGAAATGTATGGGAAATGAAGGAACGTTCTTTCACCTCTGGTGGACTTGCCCTAGAGTGAAGGCTTTCTGGGAAATGATATATAATGAGCTGAAAAAGGTATTTAAGTATACCTTCCCTAAGAAACCAGAGGCCTTTCTTTTAGGCATCGTTGGCCAGAGGGTGTTAAAGAAGGACCGAACATTTTTCATGTACGCAACAACAGCAGCAAGGATACTTGTCGCCAAACATTGGAAAACCCAAGATCTACCCACACTGGAAGAATGGCAGATGCAACTGATAGACTACATGGAACTAGCCGAGATGACTGGCAGAATCCGAGACCTGGGAGACGGTAGAAGAAGACTGAAAAAAGTTCAAGATTTACTTGCAAAAATATTGTAAATTGTATGAATGTTAAGCAGGATGCTTGATTATAAACAGATGAAGTGAATTATGAAGACAAGTTAAATTTAAGAAAAAACAAATTTTTTTTAGATAATTATTAGGCTAAATTTAATCTGTTAAAGAGGGAAATAAATGTATCTAAAATTTGAGATATAACATTGAAAAAATAGACAGTTAGGATGGAGACAAGGTGATAAATTGCTGGTTTAATTTTTATAATTTGGAACGCAGGAGCGGGAGATGTGAGGAAGTCCAAAGGAGATAAGAAAAGATGTTATGATATGTAATATTTTTGTTTGCTTATTTATATTGTAATTAAAAAACTTTAATAAATATTATTTTTTTAAAAAATGAATTATGGTGCTGGAGGAGACTCTGGAGAGTCCCATGGACTGCAAGAAGATCAAACGTATCCATTCTGAAGGAAATCAGCCCTGAGTGCTCACTGGAAGGACAGATCGTGAAGCTGAGGCTCCAATACTTTGGCCACCTCATGAGAAGAGAAGACTCCCTGGAAAAGACCCTGATGTTGGGAAAGATGGAGGGCACAAGGAGAAGGGGACAACAGAGGACGAGATGGTTGGACAGCGTTCTTGAAGCTACAAACATGAGTCTGACCAAACTGTAGGAGGCAGTGGAAGACAGGAGTGCCTGGCGTGCTCTGGTCCATGGGGTCACGAAGAGTCGGACACGACTAAACGACTAAACAACAACAACCAGTGAAGTACCAGTACTGGCTGGTACTACAGCATCCCTGGGATCCACATAAGCAGGTCTGAACTTTGCTTTGCAGAGGAGGAGTGGGGTGGGGTCAAATAGTGTCTTGTTGGTCATGCATTAAATGTCCTCATTTGTTAATACTTTTTTTCCTGAACATATGTAATATCTGCATTCATCAAGCACAGCAGAGAGAACAAAAAAATTCAGGAGTGAAGTCCTTTTCCCCCCAAAAAAGCAGAAACTACAATTAACAATGACAGCATGTAATAATTCAGTGTATGTTTTTAGCAAGAAAATGAGAAGGGAGAATAGAATGAAGTCATTTCAGAAAATAAACTGTGAACGAAAGCCAAGCTGTCCAAGCCTTGAAAACAAAAACAAAGAACAGTCTTTGAAATTCTGTGGTGCAAGACCTCTGCAAGCTATTTCAGATTTTAGATCCAATGTTCGGCATGATCTTCTGCAATCTGGATATTTTATTAAGTGTGATCACCTTTGACACAAAAATCCACTTTGATCCTTCCAAACATTCACTTAGCTATTGACAGAAAGCTTTTTGAATATTAACTTGGTTGTAGACCATTTGTTCAGCACTGATAGCGGCAGTAGAACATCTTAAAACTGATCTATAGCTGGGGCTCAAGGATCTAACTGCTGGTGTAGAAGTGGTGTAGGACCTCGATGAACCATCACTGGATTCCATAGCTGATCTACACATTTCAATTACATTTAATTAACAAGCTACCAATTCCTGTAGCTCACAGTGTTGCACCTCTCAGTGCTGTCTCCTTGCAACATTCAGAATTGCCAACAGAGAATACTTGCAATACCAATATGCATTTTCTCTTCTCTTCCTATTGGTTCAAATGGCCCAGGAACCCATACAGGATATTAGTCTCTGACAATCTTTGAAAATTCCAGTATGCAGAAGCACAGTCCTAGAGAGAAAATTTGAGTGGGCATAATTATTTCCTAACCTTTATTAGGTTATTCTATTTAAGCCCTGCAGTTCAAGGTTTCAAGTAAGTGCCCTACAAAATAATAACCCACATTCTCAAAGCCACACAACTATTGGCACAAGGTGACTCCATACGTTTTGTAAGATTACTCTTAAATGGAAATTAATTTACTAAGTAGAAACTCTTAGGAAGGTTAGTTGAAGGGAAAGCGATTAAAAACAGAGAAATGTGTCAACATGGCGCCTAAAAAAATGAAGATCCTTTTCTCTCAACATGAACGACTTTACAAATCTGAGAAATTTTCTTACTCCAATTACCGATATATATATATTAAATTGTAATGAATGTATGGAGATTATTGTCCTGTTAAACCATGGCTAAGTGTTTACATAGATAAACTAAAGCAAGCCTTGTCCTTACATGCCCCCCTCCAACTACTGCCCCTTCTCAGCCAGAAGCACCTTGTTTTGAATGCTAAACTTTCCCAAACCATAAAGGTAAAGGTAAAGGGACCCCTGACCATTAGATCCAGTCCTGACTGACTCTGGGGTTGCAGCGCTCATCTTGCTTTATTGGCCAAGGGAGCTGTCGTTTGTCCGCAGACAGCTTCTGGGTCATGTGGCCAGCATGACTCTGGCGAACCAGAGCAGCGCACAGAAATGCCGTTTACCTTCCTGCGGGAGCGGTACCTATTTATCTACTTGCATTTTGACGTGCTTTCGAACTGCTAGGTTGGCAGGAGCTGGGACCAAGCAACGGGAGCTCACCCCGTTGCGGGGATTCAAACCGCCGACCTTCTGATAGGCAAGTCCTAGGCTCTGTGGTTTAACCCACAGTGCCACCCACATCCCTTTACCAAACCATAATTTGTATCAAATAGGTTAGTGGAAACAAACTTGCTTCAAACCATGGCTATGAGCAGAGAGCTTGTTTTTGCTAACCATGGTTAAGACTGACAGTAGTTTAGGGTTTGGGCCTGATGCTAAACAGTGGTAAATGTAAAACAAATGTGAAAGCTTCTGATCTGCTCTGACTGCACGAGAAAAAGTGAGAGGTTGGGAAGAGTCAGGGAGGAAAGCCAGAGGCAACCATTTTTCCAGGACAGGTTTATTCACCTTTAGGCCTTTTCTGTACATCCTTGTTTATCCTGCTTCAAGTTGTCCATGATTTGAAATTTCTGCTTCTTTCCCAAAAAAGTTTGTGCATATTGGTTCAATTACATTTTTAATGTAACTCAACTGCATTACATTACGTTTGTTTGTGGCACAAACTCTCCCGTAGACAATTAAAACAATATAGATAGTTGCTGCATTTGCAGAGTATAGACAAAAGCTCTTTTCTATCCTCTGCAGTAACACAGCTAGCACAGGGAATTTATTTAGCTAACCAAGCGCAGCTCCAGAGCTGTGCTGACATAGGGATCTATGCAGGTGCAAAAACAAGAGGATAAATATATATAAGCAACAATAATGTCCAGCATCATTAGAAACAGACTCCAATGAAAACTAAATGCTTGCCAAATGGAAAAACAAATGCATTTTAAAGCATCTGATAAATTATTGCAGGCAGGGAGGAAAATAAAACTATTAAAATGTAATTCGGAATGTAATTAAAATGTACATTGTTGCAGACTACCAGTGCTAAATTGAGTAATTTAACTAAGGAAGCAAGTAAAGATGATGGATTTTTTTTGTGGCATTCTCCCTTCAGTCTAAACATTAAGAAGTTCTTCTCTCAGTTACACTGATGTAATATGGAATACATATATTTAGCTAGCATTCCACAGGCAAAAAGCAACAATACCATGAAGCCAACCCACACCGTATTAATTGGTTTAAGATGCCTCATTATTTTCACATAAAGTATATTTTGGCATGCTTTTAGAAAACAATCTAGGGTAATCTCTTTACATCTTGCTCTGAAAAGCTGCTGGTTGGTAGATCAAATTCTCCAATAATATTAATATATAAAACAGGGCCTCTCAGCCATATTAACTCTTGCAGTGTCAGGGAAATACTCTCTTTAACACCTTGCCATTACTCTTGCCATTACTCTGACCTCAATAGTGTGACCCATTTGATTCAGTGGCCCACTTCAGGCAATGATAACTCATTTTTTAAAAGCCAAGAGGAGGTAAGGTAAAGGTAAAGGACCCCATGGCAGTTAAGTCCAGTCGAAATCGACTATGGGCTTGTGGCACTCATCTCGCTTCAGGCCGAGGGAGGCGACATTTGTCCTTCGGACAACTTCCGGGTCATGTGGCCAGCATGACCAAACCGCTTCTGGTGCAACAGGACACTGTGACAAGTGCCAGAGTGCATGGAAACATCGTTTACCTTCCCGCCACAGTGGTACCTATTTATCTACTTGCGCTGGTGTGCTTTTGAACTGCTAGTTTGGCAGAAGCTGGGACAGAGCAATGGGAGCTCACCCCATCATTCAGACTCAAACTGCTGACCTTCTGATCGGCAAGCCCAAGAGGCTCAGTGATTTAAACCACAGCGCCACCTGCTCTTATCCTTTTGCTCCTCCCTCCACAGCCTAATTAACTCTAGTTCCTTCTTTCATCAGAAAGACTAGTTCCAAAGCTGGTAACAATGGTTTTCTGGTAAGACTTTGGTTTGTTAGGGACGTCATGATTTAATCATGGCTCATGTGAACAGAGCTGTATCCTGTTCCTTTGCTCCGACAAAATGATCATTCGTACATTGGCTCGTTGAGATATTATAATCTAAAGTGAGCCACAGAGAGCCATTGCAAAGGTAAATGAATGTGTACATGAAACCACCATAAATTGATCACCTCAGCCCATTTCCATCAGCAGTCCATTAAATCATAACTACATTTACAAGACCGTTCGTGGTTATTTTTAAAACATTTGCTCATTATGAACATCAAGGATACTTTAAAAATATAGCAATAACTATCTTTGAAGTCATGTTCATTCAGGGAGTGAGAAAGTATTTTGGCACGGTTCCCAGAGCACTGCAGAGTTAGTTGGTGTGTGAGACATTGTCCCATGGGGAGAAATTGTAAGGCTGAATCACTGTGTTTTAATTCTTAGCAATTGTTCTTGCATGGTCAAGGGGACACATGGCAGTAGTGCTCCTATTTATTACTTACTGCTATAGCCATTGGCAGTGAGCCTATTTCTATTAGTCATCAATACTCAATGCTTTTAAGCTGTTATTTTAAGTCGAGTACCAACTTAACCAAACAATGAGTCTATACCAAGCCTCAACAGTAAATGGACTTAGCCAAAGTGGATGGTCACTGACTTGCTCAAAGAGATCTTTGAACAATTTAACGCCACGTCATTAAACTATGGAATTTGCAATCGCAAGGTGATGTGATGGCATTTTAAGATAACTTTTAAAAGGGGGTATTAGAGTAATCAGTGAAAGATACATCTATCAATGGCTGCTAGTCATGGTAGCTATATACTACCTCTGGGAAAGAAGAGTTGGAGAGGGCTAGTACCCTTCTTGGCTTCCTTAGATACATCTTGGTTAGCCACTGTTGGAGGATGGATGGCAGCTAATGGATTGAGGTTGAATCCTGACAAGACAGAAGTACTGGGGGGGACACGGGGCAGGTGGGTGTGGAGTACTCCCTGGTCCTGAATGGGGCAACTGTGATCCTGAAGAAAGATGGTACTGCCTTTTGAAGAAGAAAGATGGTACTGCCTTTTGCTGTTTTAGATGTCAGTAGGACATAGGATCAGACATATCGTTTAGTTTTAATTTTCTTTCCAAATTTGTTGGGAGCCCAACCAAGCAGTGTTTTCGAGCCTTAAAAAGAGTGGTGTTTTACCTGAAGCACACACTGCATTACAGGTTACATTTTAGGGCGCACACTGACACGGGTTTTGATATCTTTTGTGCCGCATCTCACACGTCTGAGCAATTCAAATATGAAGGTGTGTCCGGTTTTGTTTACAGATACACTGAAGGCCCATTTGAGTGGAATGTGGGAATGTTCAGGGATGCAGGAGAGGATATATTGTCTGATTATATCCTTATTCAACTTGTGTTAACAAGTTCCACAATATCAGCAGAGTAACATTCCCCTTTATTTTAAGTTTGCAACGGCTGCGTTTGCTCAGGCTCGCTAAAGCCTCTATAATAACTGTTCTGGTATTTTCCCTTTACTCCCTCATAAAATAGAAGAGATGACACAGTCTTTTACAAAAGTATAAAAAGAGTTTACTCACATTCTGTTCACAATCAGATCCCAGAAGGCAGACTTAGCTTAATGAAGTAACATACACTTCGAATCTATCTCTTAAGACAATCCCTTTGTCCTCTCTTGACTGGAAGCCAACAGGGCATCTTTGGCTCAGTAGATATTGTTTCTTCGATGCATGTGGTGAAAGAGAGAGAGATGGCTGCCCTGCCCTGTGCTTTTGTCATTACCTGCACAGGTGAGGCCACACCCACCTCTAGTCACATGCAGAGGAAGTCTGTCCCAGGCCAGAAGGAAACAGGAAGTTTACCTGCTGGCTGGACAAACATCCCTCCCCATGTGTAAACATGTTCACTCTAGGAATGTTGTACTTGACTGCTCTTGTGTTTCACATTCCACATGGAAATCGTGCAGACAGAACATAATTTGTCTGTCAGACACGGAAAGCGAGCTTTGTGCATGCTCTCAAGCTATCGGAGATATAGAATGGTTTTTGCAGTTGTTTTTGGACCTAAAAATAAAAGTAAAATTCCCAGTACCCATGTCCATTGATTCCCAGAGTGGGACAGCCATTTTGACATTGGAGAGCAATACACGACGTACCAGAACATTACAGTTACGTTTGGAGTTTGCAAAACAAATGTTTAACAATAAAATAGTTAATTTTGAATACATAGCTAGGTAAAGGTAAAGGGACCCCCGACCGTTAGGTCCAGTCGCGGACGACTCTGGGGTTGCGGTGCTCATCTCGCTTTATTGGAGCCCGCGTACAGCTTCAGGGTCATGTGGCCAGCATGACTAAGCCGCTTCTGGCAAACCAGAGCAGCGCACAGAAACGCCGTTTTGTTGGTTTCTGCTTCCTTCACTGTTCAGCGAAGTGCTTGTCACGGGACAATGTTTTGCATTCCACAGTCAGAGTTACTGTTGGGTTTCCCACGGGAATGGGAGACTGGATGTGACGTACACTGGTTTCCTGTTTTTCACTATTCTCTCGGTGTTCTTTGTTTCCGAGGAGAAGGGAGTTGCCTCTCTGCTCTCGCAGAGGCAAGATGCATGCTTGTAATCTCTCAGCATTGAAGTGTAAATAAAGTAAAGTTAAGCATGTGGCATGTACTGCTCATCCTTCCGCTGTGTACAGGAGTCTGCAAATACAACATTTTTGGTTATGGGCCCAGACAAACGCAATCAAACTGAAGGATGGACTCCAGAAGCCGAGTCGGAATGCCGGCAGAGGAACAGAGAAACGGATCAATGTTATCTGCTCTGCGCGTCAAGTTGATTGATGAGAGGTATGTGCTCATGTTCCGGGCAGCCTGCCAGCTTCTAGTTGATGGCTTTATGGCTGGACTTTGAACTTTTAAAGCCGTGTTTACCGCGGCAACAGGCAAAGGCTCTAAGGCACAGGCTCACAAGCTTGGGAGGCTAGAAAACCGAAAGTACCTTTACAAGTGCTTTTGGAATGAGGATTGAAGCAGCAGTGACGCAGCTTGATTAAACGCCGTGGAGATGGCAAATGCAAAGCTGGCTGATGTTTTTGGGATTCCTAAGCTCAATAAGAAAAACTATGCGGACTGGGTTATCTATGCAGAGGCTATTCTGCGGAAAGAGGGTCTGTTTAAAGTTATTACAGACAACCCCCCCAGCCCCAATTGCAGATGAATGGAAAACTAAAGATTCCAAAGCGACAGGAACTTTTACATTGATAGTATCCCCAGAAGAGCTCTGTCTGTTGCGTGATAAGACCACAGCCAGAGAAATTTGGGACGCTTTGAGAGAGGCTCACTTGAGGACAGAAGCTGGTTCCTCTATGTTCTACTATGCCAAGCTGCATAATATGGCTCTTGCTGAAGGTGGAGATGTGCGTACACATCTGATGGAGATGCAGAATCTGAGACATGAGCTGCAACAGAGAGGACTCACCTTTCCAGAGGCTGTGTATTCCTTCATGATACTACATTCTTTGGGTCCAAGTTGGGAGTCCATTGCCACTCAGATTGCTGTTCAGCCAACTGCTCAGCTCACAGTAGCCTATGTTACTGCCGTGATTCTGAATGAAGCAGACCGCCGGGGTGCTAGCTGCATGGGTAAGGGGGAGTCTTCACAGACGTCATCCCAGAGTGCAGTGGAACCACCAGATGGTGCCAAAGCTTTGAAGGCAGTGAAATGCTACTCGTGTGGACGTCTAGGCCATATGAAGAGGGAATGCAGATACCCAGGGCCAAGACAGAGCAGCTCAGCGAAAGCTCATCATGTGGAAAAGGCCAAAGCAAAGGTCCAGTGTCCAGGACAACGCAGCACAAGGCAATGGTCTCACGCTTCACTCCAAAGGTTGCAAAGGTCCAGAAGACGTCTAGATCTTTCTTCGTTGTTGATTCAGCAGCGACCCACCACATGTGCAACGATAAGCGACTGTTTGTGTCTTTTACACCACAGGAAGGTGCGATTCACCAGGCGGATGACCACACGATCCCCAGTCAAGGCTACGGAACTGTTGTTCTTCACAGTTTGGACTTATCGATACAAGACGTACTTTACGTACCAGATGCCACACACAATCTACTCAGTGTTGCGCAGCTGAATGAACGGAAAATTGACGTTTCCTGTTTATCTACTTGCACTTGGATGTGCTTTCGAACTGCTAGGTTGGCAGGAGCAGGGACCAAGCAATGGGAGCTCACTCCGTCGCGGGGATTCGAACCGCCGACCTTCTGATCAACAAGTCCTAGGCTCTGTGGTTTAACCCACAGCGCCACCTGCGTCCTAATACATAGCTAGACTAGAGCAAATTGCTGATATCTTCACAAAGGCTTTGCCAACAGGTATGCATCTTAAACATACACGGGAAATGCTAGATGTTTCTGCTACGCATCACTGACCAGCAGGGGGTTTGCTGGTTTTTCTTTATCTTAAAGTGGTCAATAATGAACTCAGAAACCAGGTTGGTTTCAGAGGTGTATGCTTGCAGTTTGACCTGCTTAGCTGCACATCCGTGGTCTCTCAACCTTTTGCCTAATTAAAAGGGAAGATACTTTCAGCACTGGGTGCAGGAAGGGATGTGATGGGATAATTGGTTAATTGAAACTATATTTAGTTTGTTCAGATGTCTTATAAGTTGCTGGTGAGGAGGAGTGTTGGCTTGCAGCGTTTGGTGGTTATGTTTTCAAAAAGAAAACTTAAGAAAAGATATTGTGGACAGCTTTTTATTTTTACGCTCCATTCACTATGCACACTCTGTGTTGATGAAGAAGTTCAACAGGGACACCAGATTACCTAATATGACTAATGAAACATTCACAAAGCCACTGTTGATATATACTCTTCATTCACCCATTGCCTTCCTCTCTGTTTTCATCATCAAGCACAAGCACTTATTTCAGTCTTTCTCAACCTGTGGGTCCCCAGATGTTGTTGAACTACAACTCCCATCACCCCTAGCTAGCAAGGCCAGAGCTCAGGGATGATGGGAGTTGTAGTCCAACAACATCTGGGGACCCACAGGTTGAGAACCTCATTGCTACATATGTAGATGAGATTTTGCTTCTTATTTAGAAGTGTTTTCATCTGCCATCAAACCAATGAAGATAGCTACAGGCAATGCCTTTGTGGTTTAATATACATATACTGCATCCTGTAGTTGTTTGGAGAATACTGCCATCAACAGTTTTTGTCATCATCTTACTGATAAAAGCAACATTTATACCTAACTTTGAGCTATCAATTAAATTTAAACCAGACCAATTGAAACTGGATCACTCATAGATGTTAAAGACTCCCAAATCCTGCTGATGAAGGGATTGTGCATTTGCCATTTAACTTGCTCTGTCTTCTTTTGCCCTGAGGGAGGGAAAGTGGAGTTTTTAGAATTCTGCCTTGCTTGGAATAACAGGAAAGGAACAGAAGTGAAAAGGGCACAGGCTCCATTTTCTCCAAGGCAGGTGAGTGAATCAATAGCAATGGAGCTGAGTGTCCATTTCACTTACTTTTTTGCCTTTTCCTGCCACGCCAGGGTAGAGAAGAGGTAAACTAATGAGCTCTGGTAATCTAATGTGCTTCAGAATTTGGGTTATCTGATCTCGTTGGCTGGGATCAGAAGAGCTGCTGCATTTGGATGCTGCTTTCAGTTTTAAAGGGACGCAGGTGGCGCTGTGGGTTAAAGCCTCAGCACCTAGGACTTGCCGATCGAAAGGTCGGCGGTTCGAATCCCTGCGGCGGGGTGCGCTCCCGCTGCTCGGTCCCAGCGCCTGCCAACCTAGCAGTTCGAAAGCACCTCCGGGTGCAAGTAGATAAATAGGGACCGCTTACCAGCGGGAAGGTAAACGGCGTTTCCGTGTGCGGCTCTGGCTCGCCAGAGCAGCGATGTCACGCTGGCCACGTGACCCGGAAGTGTCTCCGGACAGCGCTGGCCCCTGGCCTCTTAAAGTGAGATGGGCGCACAACCCCAGAGTCTGTCAAGACTGGCCCGTACGGGCAGGGGTACCTTTACCTTTACCTTTTTCAGTTTTAAAACTGCTTTGCATTTTGGAGTAAAATGCAAGCCCCTTGGGCATGCAAAATGAATCACGTGGTTTTTGTACCTCAGTCATAATGTTTTGCACAATAGCTTCTTATTGTATTCCTATTTGCTCCTTAGCCTCATCCTTTTTTCCTATGTGAAACTGAAGCTTTTTTAAATCTGCAGGTTCACTCACAAAATAGATTTTCTTTGAAGTACAAATGGCAATTGCTGCTTAGTAGAGTCTGCAGGTTCCTATAAATTTATGAAAAAAACAAATCCTTAGGGTGGCATCCGATTAAGTCAAACTCAAGAGTAGGCCCACTGAAAACAATTGACAAGTTGCTTACATCCATTGATATCAACTGAGTATGCCTAATGTAGAAAGCATACATATTTACAACAAAAGAAAATACAAAAGAAAAAGAAAATACATATAACCAAGGGAAAAAAATAGAGAATACTTTGTCTCCTTTCATATTTACAGTTATTTATACCTCTATAAAATGCTATTCACAATAAAGGAGTGAAATGAAAGATAAGATATCAGAAAAAAGAAAAAAGAACAAAGAAAAAAATAAAGAAGTAAAAGAAAAAGATCATAGGCAAAAAATTTTTAAAGTAGATAAATATTCACTATTCATAGCCATTTCCCATCTATATTTATATTCAATTGTATAATTTCATCTTGTCCTTATCTACCTTAAATAAAGTTTTTTTTAAAAAAAATAAAACTTTATTTTTATGGCTAGATCATCATACACAGTAACATATACATTTTACTAGCCTTTTCTCCAGTACATTACTGGTGCCCTCTAGAGTTCTGCTCCTAATCATTTGGAGGACAAGCTGTTTGGAGAAGACTGCCTTATACAAAGTTAGTCCATTGGTCTATCCAACTCAGTAATTGTTTTTACCAACCAACTTTGCCCCAAACCCAAGATGAAGACTCAGCAACAGGTACTGGTAGGAAGGCTATATTTATTAAAACATAACAAGTGAAACGTGTAAAAGTCTCAAACACATGTGTGGGCAGGTAAAACTTAACAGGCAGTTATCAAATATCCTGCCTGAGGCTGTGGGCCAAACCACACTAGATGAATGTCATCACCCAAGCTAGTTCGATGGAAGTCAAACTATAATGGGAAACCATGGGGGTGCCATATACAGTGGTGCCCCGCAAGACGAATGCCTCGCAAGACGGAAAACCCGCTAGACGAAAGGGTTTTCCGTTTTGGAGGTGCTTCGCAAAACAAATTTCCTATGGGCTTGTTTCGCAAGACGAAAATGTCTTGCGAGTTCCTGCGGGGTTTTGTCCCTCCCCCCCCTTTTTCCCAAGCCGCTAAGACGCTTAAATAGCTGATCCGCTAAGCCGCTAAGCCGCTTATCAGCTGATCCGCTAAACCGCTAATGGGCTTGCTTCACAAGACGAAAAAACCGCAAGACGAAGAGACTCGCGGAATGGATTCTTTTCGTCTTGCGAGGCACCACTGTAGCAGATGCCAGCAAGGTATCCTGCCCAGTGTTCAGCAGGTGGCACTTACCAGGCCCCAAGTAAAGCAAGCAGCCCACCAAGTCGGCTAGCAAAAGGAGGCGGTTGGTGAATAATAATAATAATAATAATAATAATAATAATAATAATAATAATAATTTATTTATTTATACCCCGCCCTCCCTGCCCAGCTCAGGGCAGCTAACACCTATAAAATTACAGTAGAAACATAATAGGGGGGGGACCCAATTTAAAATACAGGTTAAAATGCAGCCTCATTTTAAAAGTAGCCCATAGATCAAAATCATAAGGGGAGGAAAACATAAGGGTCAGACTGAGTCCAAACCAAAGGCCAGGCAGAACACCTCTGTCTTGCAGGTCCTGTGGAAAGATGAGTAGAATGTGTTCTTTTATTTAAAATGCATCTCTGGGTTATTTGTGGGGCATAGGAATTTGTTCATTTTTTCTCCCAAAATATAGCCTGGCCCCCCACAAGGTCATAAAGTCTGATGACCCCTGGCATAGTGTATGTGCACAGTTTTTGCATCAGCGTCACATGGATAGGTTATGTATTTATGTATGTATGTTGGTGGTGCGAGATGTTGGAGAGCCCAGAACATGGTTGGTTGCATTCAGTTGATTGCAGTGAGTTGTGTGTGTGTGTGTGTGTGTGTGTGTGTGTGTGTGTCATATCAATTTGTATGCTGTGTGTGTGGGTGAGTGTTAGGTCATTGTCTTGTTGGGCTGAATATGTAATAAAGGGGAGCCACACCGGGGTGAAGGCATCCTCTTTTGTTTCTCCCTGTACTAATTTTCAATTTTTTTGTTAGCTTTTCTAGTAGAGCTTTTGCCCCATACATCTTGGTATGGGTCCATGTTAACTCCTGATAGGTTCCTCCAGTGTCTAGTTATGGCACTCCTAGCTGCTGAGAGTAAGTGGGTTATGAGTTCTTTGTAATGTGAGTGTGCATTGTTGTCTCGGAAGATATTTTATAGAGCCAGTTCTGGAGTTTCTTCTAATACAGTTCTGTTATTTTGCAGATTTCTTGTAGGACTGATGAATATGTAATGTCTTGTTATGTTTGTATATATGTTGGACTCCGCCCAGAGCGGCTGGAGCAACCCAGTCAGGTGGGCAGGATATAAATAATAAAATTATTACAGAATAGGGCATCCCTATTTTCATCAGAAAAAAGGTTGGTGGGTATGTTGTAAGCCGGTATAGATCCTGTGGAGTAAAGGCAGGGCCACGCTAGATGTGATGGGGGCATTTTCCAATGCTTAAATATGGGACCAACCCATTCAGTAAGAAAAAAAAGGTAAGAAGAAAAGGGCAAGGGGAACCACAGGAATGAAAAGTACATGTCCCCTCCTTCTCTGACTGGTGGCTTATCTCACCCATGGCTCTGCTTTTCAGTCCCAAATGCGCCTCTGCCTTGGGTAGAAGAGCTGTGGGTAATTAGGAGCTTTTCCACACATCTGCTTGTTACATGCTTAGAGAGGTTTTTTCATTCGCCCCACTGCTTTCCCTAGGGAAAACACACTGCTTACCACTGAATTGGAGCAAACTTCAATCCACCTAAAAACAGATTCAGCAGTAAATGTTGGGTTTCCCCTGGGGGCGGGGGGATGGAAGAAGTGTGGGTGAGCCGTAAGCAGTGGTGGAGGAAGCCACCTGGGCATCTGGGGCTTTGTGCCCAGGGGCAGGACACTCCTTGGGGCCTCTGGAGTTTGCTTGCCTCCCCCCACTCAGCCTCCCTACAACTGGGGGGGGGGAGGCAGTGGGCAGGCCGTTTGGGCAGCGTGGAGCCTGCGCGGTCCTGAAAGATCTTCATTGGCTCCCAGTACATTTCCGAGCACAATTTAAAGTGTTTGTGCCAACTTTTAAAGCTCTAAACGGCCTTGGTCCAGTATACCTGAAGGAGCGTCTCCACTGTTACCATAAAGCACCAATGCAGCTACAAGCAAAGGCTCTAGCAGCTCAGTCAGCTGCTGGTGGCTGGAAAGCCAAACAGGATGTTTGTGACTGTTGCCATGGGAACAAAGGGGCAGTCCATTCTGTACTGAGCACCGGATGTTAGCTCAGTGTGTGTGTCATATGACTGGAAGTACATGGGTGGAGTTTGTTTCTCACTGCTGTGGAGTGCAGACATGTTTCTCTGTACTGATGTAAGAGACAGAAATAAAGAATGTAAATAGATTTCTGTCTGCTTCTTTCCCCTCCCTGGGGATACCAAAGGGGAGAGAGAATGAACGGTGTGTTCTTCTCACATCTGGGAGGAATCGCCGAGACCTCGCCTGCTTATCTGCCAGGAGTAGCAGCGGGGAGGTCGACAAGGAATATCTGCCGGTGCCTACGTTGTGGCACATTCCTCTGACCCAGGCAGAATTCCAACATCCACTCCCATCGTCCAGCCCGGACCTTGTAGTCCAGCGCCAAGGGCCTTCTGGTGGTTCCCACACTGCAAGAAGTGAGGTTACAGGGAACCAGGCAGAGGGCCTTCTTGGTAGTGGCCCCCACCATGTGGAACACTCTCCCAGCAGATGTCAAGGCAATAAACAACTATTTTACTTTGAAAAGACAATTGTTTAGGGAAGTTTTTAATGTCTGATGCTTTATTGTTTTTAATCTTTTGTTGGAAACCACCCAGAGTGCATAGCTGTCAACTTTCAGATTTGAAAATAAGGGATCAGCAGCCTCATCTGTCCTGGGGACAGTCTATCTAACAATCTGGGATAGCAGCGGGAAACGGTGCTGGAATAAGGGAATATCCTGCGAAAAAAAGGGAAGGTTGACAGCTATGCCAGAGTGGCTGGGGAAACCCAGCCAGATGGGCAGGGTATAAATAATAAATTATTATTATTATTATTATTATTATCTAAGCCACTGCATCTCTCACAGGAGAGACGCGTGGCTCGGGCACGCTGCAGGCCCCGTGGTGAGTGCCGCCTGGCATTTTGTCACCCCCCCCCAGTGGTGATACCCAGGGCAGCCCACACCCACTGCACCCCCCTTGCTTTGCCTCTGGCTCCCCTCAATTACAGTCGTGCTTTTAAGATCTTGTGTTTCCCACACTTCTCTCTGTAATCGATTAGGGCAGTTCCCTGTTGAACCACACAGAACTGTGGCTGTCTCCTCCAATGTTGACCTGAGCATCTCATTTGAAGTGGAGCGAGGAGGGAAGGGGACTGTAAATTCTGTCGCGCCGCGTAAACAGAAAGTAGAATTCCAGCCCACAAATTCCAACCGGATCATTCTCTTTTCTCCCTGAGCATATGTCAATACGCAGCACAACAGAGCAGGGAAAGCTAAATAAATAAGTGTGACATGAGGTTTTAGTACAATCACAGCAAGGGAGGAGGCAGGGCACTTCAATTAATAATGGAGCGCAGAGTTCCTGATAGAGCCGTTCTTTAATAATGTTTAAAAGAGGTACAAGGAGCCCTGGGAGAAGCTTTAGAGATAACTGCAATGGGCATTTTGCCCAGCAGTGCCCAGGGGGCACAGCTCCTCCTGCAGAATAAGTTCAAAAAGGAAATGGAAATTGCTTCCTTTGATGAGAATGGGTATTTTTTGAAGCAAGGTTTCAGCTGGCCCTGACGCAGGAATAAAGGTGGCCTGATACCCCATAATACTGAGAAAAGGAGTAGGCAAATTTCCGCTTTCCAGAGTTCTCACCATCAGGATAGGGGTTGTGCCTGTTGGTGATTTGATGGAGATTTAGGCTGCCACACTGAATCTTCCGTAAAAGTTTGTTTGAACTAGATGGACGCTCAATGAAAATTAGCTGCTTCTTCCATACACTCGCAATGTTTCTCCTTTTTTCCAGCGTAACTATGATGACAAAAACTTCTCTGAATATAATTGCATTTGGAGGTAAGCAAAATCTAAAGAAAAGAAAAGAAAAAAAAAAACAGTTCATGTTATATGTTAAAATGAACAATCCTGTAATGAAAAGAGAATTACAGGGGTACCTTGGTTTGCATACATCTTTCCTTGCATACTTTTTGAATTACAAACACGTTTAACCTGGAAGTGTGTGTCCCAGTTTGCAACCTTTTTTGGGATTACAACCCATTCTTTTGGATTACAAACACATTTTTTGGGGAGGCCCCATTGGTGAAAGCGCGCCTTGGGTTACAACCTGTTTTGGTTTACGGATTATGAGTGTAAACCAAGGTACCACTGTACTAAATTGTGGTGAGAAAACAAATTGCAAGTAAATAGCAGTAGGAGGTTACTGATTCGTATCTTATAAGGAAGTGCAGTTTATAAATCTTTAAATAAATAACTACAGTGGGAACATATTTAAGCAGTTGTCGTAATGGTTAGAGTGCCAGCCTGGGAGATCTAGGAGTTCAAACCTCACTTGGCCATGAAACTCACTGGGTGGCTGAGGGCCAGTCATTGTTGCTTAGCCTAAACTTTCTCTCAGGGTTGTTATGAGAAATAAATGGCAAGAGAGAGATAGCCATGTACACTACCTTGTCCTTTTTGGAAGAAATGAGGGATAAAAGTACATTAAAATAAATAAATGTATCTTAACAGTAACTTTGCCAGAGTTCTAGTCTCAAAAATCTCAGGTTTATTTTTTTATCTTGCCTAGCCTAGAAGGGCTGGTTCCAGGTTGAGTTCTGGCTCAGCATTTTCTAAAGACAAGCAAAGGCCCATCACCTGAACAGGATAAAGTAATACACATTCTCTCCAACTCTGAGCACAGTACTTACTATTTAAATTCCCCTCGCCAGTATTGCTTGGATAAGTTCAAGTCATTGCAGCCTAAGAAAGTTGGAGAGTTTTCCATTGTGTCTAATAACATCTGAGGGGGATTTGTTGTTGTTGTTTAGTCATTTAGTTGTATCCGACTCTTCGTGACCCCATAGACCAGAGCACGCCAGGCACTCCTGTCTTTCACTGCCTCCAACAGTTTGGTCAAACTCATGCTAGTAGCTTCGAGAACAGTGTCCCACCATCTCATCCTCTGTTGTCCCCTTCTCCTTGTGCCCTCCATCTTTCCCAACATCAGGGTCTTTTCCAGGGACTCTTCTCTTCTCATGAGGTGGCCAAAATATTGGAGCCTCAGCTTCACGATCTGTCCTTCCAGTGAGCACTCAGGGCTGATTTCCTTCAGAATGGATAGGTTTGATCTTCTTGCAGTCCATGGGACTCTCAAGAGTCTCCTCCAGCACCATAATTCAAAAGTGCCAATTCTTCGGCAATCAGCCTTCTTTATGGTCCAGCTCTCACTTCCATACATCAGCTGAATCTTTGAATGTTAAAAGAGAGAGTGGTCCAGTCATTCTGACAAAAATGTGTTTGCAGACACATTTCTCTCTCTCTCCCTCTCTCTCTCTCTCTGAGTCCGACTCATAGTTTGCACAGTTTTCCATTTCCTTTACCTGAGATGCTATGTTTGTTTTTCCATGGCAAACCATCCGTATTCAGAAGTTCAGAATATTGTTGGATTCAGTATATATTTGTGTGTCATTATGCAAGTGAGATTGGACATTAGTACTGACGCAGCTCCCCAGCTTGTAACCAAGATGGGATATTTCACATTTGACTGTATAAATGGAATTCCAATCATACCCTATATAGGTCATGTTCTATGGTGGAGGTTTGCACAGAAATCCCATTATTTGTGCCCTACTATTAACATATCACCTTGTGTCACAGAGTGGCATTTCTTTCGGTGCTTGCTCTTGATACCAGCTATCCTCGTAAATGTACTGTAGCTTTCACCCTATCCAGATCACGTTTCACAAGTCAGCCTGCATTTCAACGTCAAAATTGAGATAAAATCTGTTCGCCAAAGGTATATCATTTACATTCCTTTTGTCTTCTTTTGATTGCATTATGTAGAATACCATGAACACAGTGTTATGTACACACATAATAAAATTACTACTACTACTAATAATACCAGGTTTAGAATAATCTTGTGCATAATATAAAAAATACAAAGTGAGACATTAAGGAAATCCAAAGGGAAAATATGAAGAACAGAGGATCTGACGAATGGATTA
Source organism: Podarcis gaigeae (assembly GCF_964106915.1). NCBI lineage: Eukaryota > Metazoa > Chordata > Lepidosauria > Squamata > Lacertidae > Podarcis > Podarcis gaigeae. Next base: position 64,465,107 of record NC_139686.1, on the reverse strand, counting down.
TTAAAAAAGTGTGAGGCAAATGGTGGAAGTCTTTAAAAAAAACACCCAACACTTTTTAAAGGTAGATAAGGACAAGTTGAGATTATACAATTGAATATAAATATAGATGGGAAACGGCTATGTATAGTGAATACTTATCTACTTTAAAAAAAAAAAATCACCTATGATCCTTTTCTTTTACTTCTTTATTTTTTTCTTTTTTCTTTTTTCCCTTTTTTTCTGATATCTTATCTTTCATTTCACTCCTTTATTGCGAATAGCATTTTATAGAGGTATAAATAACTGTAAATATGAAAAGACACAAAGTATTTTCTATTTTTCCCCCTTGGTTATATGTATTTTCTTTTTCTTTTGTATTTTCTTTTGTTGTAAATATGTATTTTTGTAATACTTAATTTGTACTTAATATAAATAAATAAATAATACCAGGCTCATTGCGAATTTTGATTACCTACAAACCAAGGGTTCTAATCTGCAAATTCCAGCTTTCTGTTGCTGTTCATAGGAGCATAGTATAATTTTTCACCTTCTATGATGTTTTAAAGAAATTATCAGCAGGCTTGTTTGGGGCATGTGCCTTTATGCACGTCTCCATGTCCAAGGAACAGAAATAATTGGAGAGAATTCAATTCCAGATGCTAGGGGAACCATTTCCTACCGCTACCCTGCCTCTCTTTTGCCAGAGAATGCTCTGCTGCCCTCCAGAATCCTAGGAGTTCAGTTCAGTTTATTGTGTTTACTGTGCAGCCATCACACATAATGAAGTAAGGTGTTAGGTTTGCTGGTAGGAGATGTTATTAGATGATGGAGGCAGGCGTTTGCGGATGTTAGCCTTTTTTCAACTGTTCAATTGGAACATTCGTGAAAGACGAAGCAAAGAGTTCTGCTTAAGGAAACGGTAAACATATGTCCTTAAGCAGAACAGGAACAGACCATTGAAAACAGTTGCCAGTTGGGAATGAACTGTTGCTACTAGAATAGAAGAACTCATGGTCTCAGTCAGTATAATGACCTATGTTTAGGGTTGATAAATAAGGCATCTCTTCATAACAAAGGGGGAGGAAGCTTGTTTTTACTATTTCTCAACCTGGATGTAGTTTAAAATACTACTCATGAAACTATTTACTTCTGCTTCCATTCTATGTGTCCACAGTTTTAAGTTACTGGCAGGTGAAATGCTTTTAGCATTCTTCTTCTATTAAGAAAGATACATAAAGAAAACGACATTTTCACAGGAACAAGCTGCTTTTTATTACAGCCTTAAAAGTAAAAACAGCATGGCTGTAGGTGGAGAGCATTTCTTGAAAGCTATAGATAATTTGTCAGGCCAGCTGCAGCTCTTGATAGCTATTCAGCCATATCCAAACAGTTTTCAATCGCACCTGCCTTTTTTTGTGTGAAAGAAGGTAACATGATAAATGCAACTGCTTCTGGTTTATACTGTATCAAAAACGGTTTGATAACCCAGATTGTTATGCCTAGCCCTAAAATCCTATTCCAAATATGAAGCTTTTATAGCTCTTCTTGCCTAGGGCGACCCACTGATCAGCCCAGGTGGGCAGGACCAATCCAAAATTTAGAACACTTTAGCATCTGGGTTTTCCCAGTAGTGATGTATGGAAGTGAGAGCTGGACCAGAAAGAAGGCTGATCGCCAAAGAATTGGCACTTTTGAATTATGGTGCTGGAGGAGACTCTTGAGAGTCCCATGGACTGCAAGAAGATCAAACCTATCCATTCTGAAGGAAATCAGCCCTGAGCGCTCACTGGAAGCACAGACCCTGAAGCTGAGGCTCCAATACTTTGGCCACCTCATGAGAAGAGAAGACTCCCTAGAAAAGACCCTGATGTTGGGAAAGATTGACGGCAGAAGGAGAAGGGGACAACAGAGGACGAGAAGGTTGGACAGTGTTCTCGAAGCTACTAGCATGAGTTTGACCAAACTGTGGGAGGCAGTGGAAGACGGGAGTGTCAGGCGTGCTCTGGTCCATGGGGTCACGAAGAGTCGGACACGACAAAACAACTAAACAACAACAAGCATCTGGGAAAATGCTCCAAACTACAGTTCCAGTGGCAACTGCACACAAAATTAAGAGTTCCTAGGCATTGTTGTGGTTGCTCCTAACACTAGGATTAATTTGTTACAGACAGTTTGAAGTTTCATTATTACACTAGAGTTGTTTTTTATCCTCATCATCATATTCAGGTGTTCAAAGTGCCTCTCATGCATTATCTCCCAGCTCCCAGCTAATAAAACATGTGCGGATGGCAAATGTATAGCTAAATCACCAGGATTTGTAAGGTACAGTGGAGATTCCCAGCAAGCGAAGTTTTGTGTGCCCCTCGGGGCAACCATCTGCCAGCTACCTGACAGCATTGTTGCGACTGCATGAGATTAGATAGTGTTACTGTTAAAGCTGAAGGATTGATTGTTATGACTGTCATCTGAAAGTAAATGGGTTAGCGGAGTAGGAATAATTTAGTCAACTGATTAAAAGAAATCTTACGCCAGGTAAAAACATTGAGGACATTAATTAAAAACTGTTGGGTGATCAAGATTTTAGTCTTTGGAAGAATTATTACTCAAAATTTTCAAATTAACAGATGTGCAAAAGCTTAAATCGGCAGCACATGTTCGTAGGATAGCTGATTAAAAATCTTAGTTTTATCCATGATTATCCATGCTGATTAATTTATTAGAGCTTGTTGTTGGCCTCTTTCTTCTTTGACCACTCAGCTACTAGCTTGGTCATCCTTTGACTATTAACGATGCTTTCTATCACTTGTGCAGCCTCAAACACACAGACGTACAGGTTCTGTTGTCTAGCAATAACAATATATGTAAGGAAATAAATACGGTGTAAATTTGTGAAGAACCCATGTGTGATGTTGCCTTCGTGAGATGTTAGACTTCAAAGTATAGAATTCATGTGAGAATTTCATTGTTGATCAAGATAAATTCACTGGAGTATGGTAAAAAAAAAAAAGCATTTAGCTATACTTGGCAAGCGTATTACCCATACTTGCCCGTCTCTTGGAAACATATCACAGAAATACTTTGGGAATTACAAGAAGCAGAAGACTTGGGGTGGGAAGCCTTCTAAATTGTACTTTCAAAAGGTAGGATGAGAGATGTGTGAACTACTAAAATAGGAGTGGATTTCACAGTATGCTGAGAGAAATGAGATGGGAAAAATATGTTTGAAGCAGGCGGAAGAGTGGATGTTGAACAAAAAGCAATGCTTGGTGGGTATGGCTGTAGCCATTGGAGGTCCTCTTCAGAGCCCAGCCCATCAGAGATATACCAGATGCCTACCTGAATTTTCAGTGTTCTCTCTCTCTCTTTCTAAAGACCATCCTTTTTGCTTTGGGAGGAATGGTGAGGGTAGATGTGGAGACATGAGGGGGTCATTCTATCCAGATGTTCAGTACGAAGTTAGGTTTTCCACTTAAGCTCCCTGTGCAAAATGAAAAGCCTGGGTGACCTTTCTGAATGGTGTGGGGAATGTCATGAAGAGAGAGGAGTGCCATTAAGTGGGAGAAGAGAACTGGCAAAAATCAGCTGCAGGCACCTTGCATAAGCAGGATATGGGTACTATACGGTCTCTGGGTAGTGCCACCGCTACTAAAGAGGTGCTTTAACCCAGTCACATGTTGCCTTTAGTTCAAAGATCAAAGGCACCAAAAATAGTTGAAGGAAGGAAGGAAGGGGGAGAGAGGGAGGGAGGAGTAGCCAATGTTGCTTAAGACAGAATTGGGATTCAAGATGATCATAATAGATTGGAGAACTGGGTCCATACTAAGAAAATGAATTTCATTAGGAACAAATGTAAGGTTCTACACTTAGGCAGGAAGAACCAGCTGCATCAATATAAGATGGGGGATATCTGGCTTGCCATAGTACATGTGAAAAGCACCTAGGTGTCTTAGTAGACCACAAGCTTAATATGAGTCATCAAGAGTGCATTGGGGGGGGGGGGGAGCTAACGCTATTCTATGCTGCATCAACAGAAGTATAGTTTCCAGGTCAAGGGAAATAATAGTCGCACTCTATTCTGCCTTGATCAGAGCACACCTGGAGTACTGTGTGGGCACCACAGTTTAAGAAGGATATTGATAAGATGGAATGTGTGCCAAGGAGGTTGACCAAGATGATCAAAGGTCTGGAAACCAAGCCTTATAAGGAATGGTGGAGGGAATTGGGAATGTTTAGCCGCGTAAAGAGAAGACTGAGAGGTAATATGATAACCATCTTGAAGTAACTAAAGGGCTGTCACATGGAGAGTGGAGCAAGCTTGTTTTCTCCTGCTCTGGATGGTAGGACCCAAGCCAGTTGCTTCAAGGTAGAAGAAAGGAGATTCCAACAAAACATCAGGAAGAACCTTTTGACAGGAAGAGCTGTTCGACAGTGGAACAGACTCCCATGAGAGGTGGTGGACTCTCCTTCCTTGAAGGTTTATAAGCAGAGGTTAGGTAGTCATCTGTCATGTATGATCTAGAAGAGATGGGTTGGACTAGATGTCCTTCAGGGCCCCTTCCAAATCTATGATTCTGTGTTTCTATACTATGCATAGTTTGCTTTTTGGTGGGTATGGTGTATTGGATGCTGCTAAGCACTTGCAAAAGATGTAGTTTATCCTCATTGGCATTACCAGTCAAGTGCATGTTTGCCTTTGAAGAGCTCATCTTTTTAATTTAGCAAAAGTGTGTATGATTGATGAAACATGGCTTTTAATGTTTGACTTCTATAAATGCAAAAGCTACACAAATATTCATTTTAGATATATCAGGCACGTCCAACTCCCAAGAGACTGCAATCTACTCCCACTAAAAGAAAAAACTGGCAGTGATATACCCAAGATGGTGGCTAGCTGCCCAAAATGTTGAGCTTTTTTGGGGGGGGGGGGAGAAGCCACAATTTTCTTGGGGGAGGGGAGTGATCGCTTTCTCCCATCCTGCGATCTACCTGCGGCACCCCAGTGATCTACCTGTGACGGCCCCGTGATCTACCAGTAGATCATGATCTACCCATTGTACATCCCTGAGATATATCATTGAAACACTGTAAAATGGCATGCGTACAACATCCTGGGTTCCATATCTTGCATCTGAAGATGATATTTGTGCCCATTGTGAATTAACATGCAACACACGAGGTCATTGAACCAGGGTCTTGCAGAGCCAGACAGAGGCCCGGGCCAGGTAGATAATGTGGCCCCCGCTTTCTTTCTTTTTTACCCTGGGGATAAATGAAGTTTCCACCAAATTTTATCCTCATTGAGCTATATGTACTCCTCGGGTGTAAGTAATATTCCTGGCCAAGTCAACAAAATTTTTAACAAATGGCCGCATCTTCATCAATTTTTCATCATTTTTTTTTTTAAAAAAAATTAGCGATAAGAAAGCCAACACGCTTATCTTTAAGGTACGTGTGGTTTTAATTTTTGGCAAACAAGATTTGAAACAAAAACTCACCAACTTTTAACAGCCTGAAAAACATGGTCCACCATCACATTCGCGGCACGCTGGCTGCTGGAGCCTTGGTCGCCTCCACCCACCCGGCGCCCGTTCCACGCTCCTCTGTGGAGCTAATCACAGGCCCCGGACGCCGGGGAAGCTTTTCTCTCACACTGCCAGCCATGGCCCCAGGGAATCCTCCCGCCAACGCCTTTGCACCCCTGCGTTCGCCCCAGTGCATCTCCTGCGATTGTGAATATGCTGACCGAGGCCCCCTTTGGAATCAGAGGCCTGGGCCAAGTGGCCCATATGCCCCCCCCCCCCCGTCTGGGCCTGCATTGAACTAGAATGCACTTTGTAAAACACACCCAGGATACTTTGCTGTGCCTCATTTGGAACTGTGTCAAAGGGTTGTCCAAGCATCTGTGACATTTTGCGTATCGTAAGCTGCAGGGAAGCAGAAGGTCTGAGCAAAACTCTGATTCTGTTTTGAACATGGTGATTTCCAAATTATTCTCATTTGCATTCTTCATAGCTGAAATTAATTGTCAATCCTATTTAGAACAGTAAAGAATTTAATTTGTATTGCCCTACCCCAAGTTCACAATTAATTTCACAAAGCCAATAATAGCCTACACTGTGATGATAGTTTCTATCACCTTTCCGGACATCGTGAATTCTAACTGAGTTTATTTAATGCTGATTAGTTTCATTTCCTTCTGTCGCTCAAAACTTAAAACTCTCATATGGATTTGTAGATAGAACAAATGTTGTATGGATGGAGAGATGCTGCTGGATAGTCCTGATATCAATATATATTGGTAACTTTTCAGCATTTTATTTGTTCATGGCAGGGTGGATTTCATTAAAGTCAAATTGATTTAAATCATGATTTAAATCACAATTTAAATTACTTTTCAGTAAGACTTGATTTAAATCAATTTTTTTTAACAGAAAGACTAATTCTTGCTGATATAATCTTAATATTTACAGCCAGAGGAAGGTTTCATTTTTGGAATAATAAATTTTCAGAGTAGTTTTTTCAGTTATATCAAAAATTACTGATTTGGTTATACTATTAGAAATACATAGATAATGATGAAATTATTGTGAGGTTTAATAAGTTAACTGTTTATATTTGGACAACTTTTCTGCTGTACTTTATTGGAAGGTGAAAAATAATCATTTCCTTAATAACAATTTAAACAATCTATTTAACTAAAACAATAACATTATAGCATAAGTATCCATGTTTGTTAACTGATGTGTTTAAACAGTTTTTTTTTAAAAAAAAACTTAGAGTTTTAGCACACAAATCATTTTCTGATGAATAGCCTTTGGACTATAATGTACCGTAACTTAAATAGAAGACTGTCTTTAGAAAGATTTTTCCTCCAAAAGCATTTTATTTTAAAAATCCAATTTAAAATTTAAAAAAATCTGATTTAAATAAAAAACACCTGATTTTTATCCACCCTGGTTCATGGTTTATGCTTCTTGTTAGTTGAAAATTCTGTGCAAGGTTATACTATTTCAGACTGCAGTTGAGTCTTTAAAGGATTGGATATTTTCCATACATGGAGTGGGGGCAATCCACACATATAATAAAATGAACTTGTCTGGGAATATGGCTTGACCAGAGTTTTACCTCCTCAGTTAACTACAACATGTTGATATGCTTTGACACTGTGTGTTTCTTAAAGCCCAAATAATGAAAATGCTGGAATTTCCCCCAACAAGATTTCAGCTTACCCTGTAGACTGCTTCTGAATGAATGAGACATCAGTAACATTCTTACCAGCTGTTAACTTGTAGACAGCCTATAGTTAAACAGGGAGGTATGCTTCCATAGTTCCACAGCCTGTTTCAATAAATGGTCAGGGAAAATAATATTCTGCTCAAGAAAACAGATGAAATTGTAGGGGAAATGGAAGGTTACCATATTTTTCGCTCTATAGGACGCACTTTTCCCCCTCCAAATATTAAGGGGAAATGTGTTTGCGTCCTATGGAGCAATTGCAGACTCCTTGGCTTCAGCGATAGCAACACGAAGCCTCCGAAGCGCAGAGGGAGCGCTCCCTCCGCCCTCCGGAGGCTTCGCGTTGCTTTCGCTGAAGCCTGGAGAGCGAGAGGGGTCGGTGCGCACCGACCCCTCTCGCTCTCCAGGCTTCAGGGATAGCCACCTGAAGCCTTTGGAGTGCAGCGGGACCTCACACTGCGCTCCGATGGCTTTGGGTTCCTTTTGCTGAAGCCGGGAGAGCAAGACTCTCCTGGCATTAGAAGAGAGGGAGAGCTGCGCAGCGCCCCTTCAGCGAAGCAGGAGGAGAAATGGAAGGGGCTCCATTTCTCCTGCCACTTCGCTGAAGGGGCACTGAGCAGAGAGGGGGAGAATTCCCCCCCCCCCGGTTCTCCCCCTCCTATGGTCCGTCCTATGGCCCGGTGCGTCCTATAGAGCGAAAAATACGGTATTTCCTTATGTTTATCCCTACTTCTAGAGACTCAATTCCTCCTCCATATGGCTTTTATCTCACTCCCAGCTCATTTGGGACCCATCTATGTTAATACTTGTTAACTAGATTGTACCTATTTATGGATATTTATTTGGATGAAGGTTTGGTAACAAGTTGCCCTCTACTGTGGGGTTTGAACTGGGAGCATTGTGCTTTAGCCCTCGATTCTTGTGCCACTGAGGTTGATGACCAGGGGATGGAAGTAAAGGCAGTACCAGGCAGAACTCTATTCCCACATTCCCACTACCTCTTGCTCCTGCTGGCCATCAGTTGATAACAAAACCAGATCCCATCCTGACAAGTAGGGAGGAGGGAGAAATTCGATTCATTTCACATTTAGAGTCAAGCCTACTTAATTTGCACTTTCCATAACAATATGAGAACTGAAGCACAGCCATTCTTCTTCAAATTTTGCAGTGAAATATGCCAGCCCACCAGTGTGTATGGATATGCACACACCAGAGTACAGTGTGCACATATAAGTGGGGAAAAACATACAAAATGCATTTTTGGGGGGGAAATTGCTTGGGGAAAGTGTGTATATTAGACAATATTGCATACAAATGTTTGTACAGTTGTACCTCGGAAGTCGAACGCCTTGCGAGTCAAACGATTTGGCTCCCGAACGCCGCGAACCCTGGAAGTGAGTGCTCCGGTTTGTGAATGTTCTTTGGAACCCAAACGTCCAACACGGGTTTTGCGGCTTCTGATTGGCTGCAGGAGCTTCCTGCAGCCAAGCGGAAGCCGAACCTTGGTTTCCGAACGTTTTGGAAGTTGAACGGACTTCCGGAATGGATTCCGTTCGACTTCCGAGGTACGACTGTATTAGGAGAAATCTGCAAGAAAATGCTAATGAATTTACATGAGACCATTTTTAAAAAAAATGCAAACTAATGTGGAAATACGGTTAACTTAAAACTGGGGGGGGGGGGGAGAGAAACGAAGCAAAACTGAAATGGACACATTTACCCATCCCTGCTGCATAGCCAGGTGTCCTACTTTACAGACGACAGTCCTCTTTTTGAAGGGATATCATAGGTTAGTCTTCTGTTTAAAGGTGTTCACTGTCTGAAGAGGTGTCTGGTCCAAGTCTGAATTAAAGATAAAGAATCCTAAGAAGGGAGAGCAGGAGGGGCCTTGAAGCTACTCATCAACAGTTAGCACCCGGACAGCAGACTGAACAGAAACACAGGTCACCCGGTCACAATCTTCGCTACTATGGTGAGATGCCCTGTATTTCTATTTAAGTTTTAGTAGTTATTTCCAAATAAGTGTCTATACATAAAAATCAACACATAGAATTTTTATGCAAGCTTGTGCCCTCTTTTGCCCTCTTCTGTATTGACTCATTTCCTCTTTTTTGGTAATGCATAACTGGCATTCTGTACCATGTTCTTGCAGGCTGTATTTTTCGCTCTATAAGATGCACCAGACCATAAGATGCACCTAGTTTTTGGAGGAGGAAAACAAGAAAAAAAATATTCTGAATCCCAGAAGCCAGAACAGTAAGAGGGATCACTGCACAGTGAAAGCAGCGATCCCTCTTGCTGTTCTGGCTGCTGGGATAGCTGCACAGCCTGCATTCGTTCCATAAGATGCACACACATTTCCCCTTACTTTTTAGCAGGGAAAATGCGAGTCTTATAGAGCAAAAAATACAGTATACTGCTTTCCTGTAGGGCTTACCCATACATACCTTTTGCTCCGCTGTTTGCAGACAGAGGTCCACACTTTAAAGCTCCATCCCTGAGTGCCTTTTCCCCCTCTGGAGTTTTCCTCGCAAAACCCAGTTCTTAAAGCTGAATCGGAGCAAACAGCACTTTGGGTTTTCAGTGATTCTAGAAATTACAGAGGAAAGGTAAGTGTTCATAAGCACTTACTCTGGGCAATGAATTGCTGAGCTAGCAGGCTATTCCTGAGTTGCCAGACAATGTGAGCTCCCTGTTTGCCCCAGGTATTTGCTAACCCTTGAACATGATCTCCTGACACTTTGGACATGTGTTAAGAAGGAGATTTCAAAGAGACTTAGTAGTATTGAATCAGGTATACATATATTTGTGTTTGCACCTGCATCCAGTATGCATGGAAATTACAGTTGCAATTGTATTATACATTTTTCGTTAATGTGATGCATCCCAGGTTTTGAAGAAAATTGTGTTTATTTCCTTGCAAAAGTTAAATAAAATGACTTAAGGAATTCCCGTGAAGAAACTCCCACATCCTCTGTATATGAAGGGAAACATCAGTGAAAGAACCTTATTACAAGTGTAGTCCTGTTTTTACATGTTCCTTTGAAGTTACTGCAAGATAAACAAATAAAAACAACCTCCTCAGATATATTTTTGCTGCTGAGTTTTCTTTGTCTTGCTTTAATTTTGGGAACCTAGAACAAATTTGCATTATGACTCATTTTTCTAAGGAGAATTGGACTTAATGGCTAGAAGAGGGAGAGAAATGATTTAGCTTATGTATTAGTATGAATAGTCTCCTGTTCTTTTCTTTTTATTACAGACATAGTAGCTATTGTGAACTTGTTTCTAAAGCTCGATATGTTCTATAAGGACAGATGACATTGTAACAGTTTGTGATAGCATTGCTTTCTGAAGCTGCTGCTGAATCTGAATAGCTGAATGTTTCTCTGCAGTCTGGGTTATTTGCCATAAATGCCACTCCCAGCACAGAGAAAAGATGATCTCTGGCAAAGCATTGGGTTTGTTGGAAGATTTCCCCCCACCTTCCCTTTGGAGACAGCCCAGGAAATTCCAGGTGTCAGAATTTTTGGCTCATTGCGCTGCCAGGTTTTAACAAAAGTCCCAAGAGTAGAATGGGTAGAATGTTGCTGTTCAAGAAATTAACAAATTGTGTGTGTGTGTGTGTGTGTGTGTGTGTGTGTATGCACCTTTATGAACTTTTAAAAAAATGTTATAAAAGAGAGAGACTCTTGTTATCTGGTTACTATTTGTGTATAAATATTGTGTAAGAATACTGGATTGAATGGAGAGAAGAAGGTATGCAGTTGGATTATAAAATATGAAAATTGGCATCGCTGCTGCAATATTGTAGGCATAACCCCATCTCTTGCATTCTCCATCCCATGAAAATCTCCCCTCCTTTTCAGGATATCATAGTGTAGCATAACATCTACACTGATGCTAATCATAGCTAGTGTTATCCAGGATTGACTTTAATCTGGATTTGCAAGCTAGGAATCAAGTTTATTATCTCGTGAAAGTGTCTCTCAAGATATGATCTCCCCTGTTGATTGTCTTCATTCTGTAAGTCCATGGCAATGAGTAAGATAGTTATTATGACTATAGCCCTGAAATCATGGCATTTATGCACCTACCCCTGGTCTATGTGTGAAAATTGTTCGCTTTTTTAAAAAAGAAGGCCAGAACTGTACTAGATAAGAGTAGTTAACTTGTAGGAATCAGGTGCTGCTAATACATTGTGTTTTGGACTTTAAGACAGTAATCTGGTTTGCACTGCATACTTGCCAAACCATTTTTTAGTGTGAACCCACAGGCTCTAGGAGAGAATGTTGCAGCTGTGTGGCTACTCCCTGGCCTTTCCACTGCCACACAGTGCCAAGGCATGACCTGACTTAGTTTGTTGTCTGAACCCAGGATCATGGTTTAGCTCTACCAGACAAACCACAAGCCATAAACCATAAGGTGAACCTTGGTTACAACTAATCCAGAATGCGGACGCGAGACTGGTGACTTGGAGCGGCTGCCAAGACCACATAACACCGGTCTTGAAAGACCTACATTGGCTCCCAGTACGTTTCCGAGCACAATTCAAAGTGTTGGTGCTGACCTTTAAAGCCCTAAATGACCTCGGCCCAGTATACCTGAAGGAGCGTCTCCACCTCCATCATTCTACCCAGACACTGAGGTCCAGCACCGAGGGATTTCTGGCGGTTCCCTCACTGCAAGAGGTGAGGTTACAGGGAACCAGACAGAGGGCCTTTTCGGTAGTGACACCTGCCCTGTGGAACCCCCTCCCATCAGATGTCAAAGAGAACAATAACTACCAGACTTTTAGAAGACATCTGAAGGCAGCCCTGTTTAGGGAAGTTTTTAATGTTTGATGCTGTACTGTGTTTTTAATATTCTGTTGGGAGCTGCCCAGAGTGGCTGGGGAAACTCAGCCAGATGGGCGAGGTATAAATAATTTTTTTATTATTATTATTATTATTATTATTATTATTAGGCTGGGGAAAGCTAAACCACAAGCTACAGTTAAACGAAACAATGGCTTAGATCAGTACTGCTGCAGAATGAATGAGAAGGAGCAAAGTGACCATTATCTCATATCCAGGAGACAACATGCTTACACCTAGCATGGTCTGTGAACTATTGCACTCAGGCGTAATTACTATTAATAGCTTATAATTATTGTGGTTTTAGCCTTTTATTTGATATTAACAGGAGGTTTTCAGTGCTAAGAATTTGAAGAAACAAAAAAGTATGTGTGCATTTGTTTCTGTAGCCAAAACTTCAGGCATTCCAAGCATGTGTCTTTTCTTGAGGGAAATCTTTGTCACCATCATGTGTACAGAGAGATCTGGGTGTTCACCTTCCCATGCCATCTGGACTGCAATTATTTCTTCAGACCCTAGTCATTTAATTTGGTAGTGTATTTTATAACTGCTAATACTCGGTGCTTCTATAGTTCCCGAGAGAGTCTCTCTTTGCTCATAGTCTCTAAAAAAGTGGGGGGGGGGGAGATTAAGTGCCTTGTAGTTTCTCAACAACTTTAAACATTAAATTTATTCTAGTTTTCTTAAGTTTGTGACAGCTGGAAAAAGAAAAATGGAAAACCTTGTCTGCACTTAGTACTAAGAACAGGATTCCAGAATCTTCAGGTAGCCAGGCGAACATTTGGGTTTGCCAAAATCTCTACCCCTTCAAAGGACAAAGGTTTTGTCTCTGACTTATCACACTGTACTTTGAGTCCTAGCACAAATGTGGGGAATGTGGACTTGTCTCTCTCCTAGAAGTTCTTGAGATGTCCCCAGTTCAAGTATGACTGTCTTCCTCCTTGTCATTCTTTTCTGAGACACTCAGAAGGTAGTGAAATAATTCACTCTCTTTTTAAGCGCAAGTTGTGATTTGCCAAGGAAATTAAGCATGGCTTGGTTTATCTCTGCTGCAGTTTATTTATGTCCGCATTATTTTCTATTTATGCTACCTTACTTCACTTTTACGCTGTTAAACTTTGTTTCGGAATGGCCTGATGGCTAGAAATCTCACTGTGCTCTGATTGATTTCAAAACCTGGTACAATGTCAAGTAAAGCCCAATCCTTCTCTAGGCTCCAGAAAATGGGACTCTCTCAAGTTGAAATGTTGTCAGGAGAGTAAACACTGTACTCACAAACACAACTGTGAACCCCTGACCAAGAAGCAGAGCTTTGCTTTTAGAAAGCAAAGTTCTGAAGCGGAGGACAAGTTTAATGCTAATGGGTTCTTGTTGAACTGCTGCATGTGATTATCAGTTCAGAAATGGCACAATGATAAATAGCAGATCGTGTATCTCACTGGATTTGACTAATGACATTGCCACTGCAGTACCCTGGCTTCTCTCTTCACATCAGGCTTGTTTGCTTTTCCAGTTCATTACATTTATTCTGTGTAGCAGTTTTATGACCCCCTAAGGTCAGTGTGATACCTGTTATTAGAAGGAGTAAAGAAGAGAATGCAAACTATAGTGTTAATTTAAGCTGGAAGTCCATTTTGATTTCAGTATTTACTAATGCTGAGATTAACTATTTGGGAGGGGGGAATATACAGTGATTGCCAAGTTGTGCATTCACGGGACTCTGCTACATTAGTCAAAAGACAGTGTTATAAATGCGTTATAACACTGTGACATCAGATGGCACTGTAGAGCTGAAATCGCAACTGTCAGCTTTCAGTTGTCAGCTTTACAACTTTTTTTGCAAATCATTTTCAGAGCGTTCTTTATAGCTGTGTAGATCTAGCCTTGGTTCATACACTATTAGTAGTCGAACAACTTGAAGCAGATTTAACTTTACTGCGGAGTATGGGCACACATCCAGTCAAAAGATCTTTGCCCAGACAACTATGTTTACTACAAAGAATACAAATTCCAGGCAACTGGGACAAATAAACAGCCTGATTTAAAAAAAACAAAACAAAAACCAAAGCAATGGACCAGAGGTAATTTGGATTCATCAGGAGTTCAACGAATTGTTGTTGATTTTGGTAGTTTGACTATCTTTATAAAACCAGTGATTGGTTTCTAGAAGAAAACCAAAGGTAAGAGTCCTACAAGGAGTAAAAGCATGATTGGTCAAATGTTCTGACCAGGAGGCAAAGAAGTAAATTGGACTTAGAGATTTAGAGAATGAGAGAACCCTAATGGGAGAGGACCTGAAATCCAGTGGCGACAACTGAGGGGAGCAAGAAGCCATGCTGTGAGGTGGTAGTGAAATTTCTATAGGCAACTTGGTTTTGCATTAGTCCCATTATATAAGAAACGGTAGAGGCATTTTATCGTTGTCATATTTGTTTAGAACATTTCTGAGCTGTTCCTTGCGAGATTCCTCATAAGAAATCAAAGTTCAGTGTGTGTGTGTATGTGTGTGTGTCTAGTCCTGCCCTTAGTCCCTCTGTGCTGAAATCTAAACAGAGCAGAATTAATTTTTGTTTGTCCAGCACTCCCTTTTGAGATTAACATTCCTGTAAGTAATTGTTTTGCAGTAATTGATTCAAATGCTACAGTGTTGGCAGTGGCCTCAAATCAAATTCCTATTCGCTTACCTGTGGCATCAAAACCTACATCCGAACCAGATTGTTTTGGTTGTTGATGGGATCAGCTGTAGATGAGTGAAGACTGACTTTTGCATATTGTTTCAAAAATAACTAGTAATAACTTTTCAAGTAAAGCAGGATTGTGGGGTGGGGATTTGAAAAAGTAAAGAAGCCAAGAGGATGGAGAATGAGTGTGACGATCACACAGGGTCCCCGGACATTTCACCGTCTATTGATCCCTGTGCCACCACTTCATTTCTTGCTGCCACCACCCAGGCCCTACCTGGTACAATACTGAGTCCAGTCAGGGTTACATTGGAACATCAACTTCTGTTTATTTATTGCAGTTTAACAAGCGTGTGGTTTCATAAATGGTATCGGTCAATTATAATCATGGGGTGCCTATCCAGACCTATAACTTCCGCTACCTGCTCTCACTCACTAAAACCACCTCTCAGATGTTTACTTGTCTTCCTAGCTCCTAACTGTTCCTGACTCAGCTTATTTCGCTACACTAACTCAACATATCCACAAACTCTATCCCAATTCACTCCCACTCCAACCAACCACCCAACGCCCAACGAACTCCTCCCTTCGCCCCTTCCATTGCTGGTTTTATAGTCCCTCTGACTCCACCCCCTGGGTTCTGATTGGGTAACCTGTTTAACTATTTCACCTCCAGCACTCTCATATGTTAACAGCACAATGAGCTGCAGAGCTTCACATGAGGTTTGAAATAAATCAGCTTTTCCTTTGATGCAGGCCCTCTAGTCCTTTAAGGCTGCAATCCTAAACATAGGTAAAGGTAAAGGGACCCCTGACCGTTAAGTCCAGTCACGAACGACTCTGGGGTTGTGGCGCTCATCTCGCTTTACTGGCCGAGGAAGCCAGTGTTTGTCCACAGACAGCTTCCGGGTCATGTGGCCAGCATGACTAAGCCACTTCTGGTGAACCAGAGCAGCTCACGGAAACGCCGTTTACCTTCCCACCTATTTATCTACCTATTTATCTACTTGCACTTTGACGTGCTTTCGAACTGCTAGGTTGGCAGGAGCAAGGACCGAACAACAGGAGCTCACCCATTGCAGGGATTCGAACCATCAACCTTCTGATCGGCAAGCCCTAGGCTCTGTGGTTTAGACCACAGCGCCACCCGCTTCCCTTACTTACTTAAAGGTAAAGGTAAAGGTACCCCTGCCCGTACGGGCCAGTCTTGACAGACTCTGGGGTTGTGCGCCCATCTCACTTAAGAGGCCATGGGCCAGCGCTGTCCGAAGACACTTCCGGGTCACGTGGCCAGCGTGACATCGCTGCTCTGGCGAGCCAGAGCTGCACACGGAAACGCCGTTTACCTTCCCGCTGGTAAGCGGTCCCTATTTATCTACTTGCACCCGGAGGTGCTTTCGAACTGCTAGGTTGGCAGGCGCTGGGACCGAGCAGCGGGAGCGCACCCCGCCGCAGGGATTCGAACCGCCGACCTTTCGATCGGCAAGTCCTAGGCGCTGAGGCTTTAACCCACAGCGCCACCTGCCCCCTTACTTACTTACTTACTAGCTAAAAAGTGTCACTGAACTCAGTGTAACTTACTTCTAAGTAAGCATAATGAGATTGTGTTGCACATGATTCTAATTATTCCCCATTTAAATGGTCTCTTTTCTTTATTTAATTCCCATAAAGAGAATAATAGGCTGATTCTTTTTTAGAAGTCGGTCATTTGAATGATTAGTTCAGAATTTATAGAGCTGCAATTGAGAAACTTTTTCTTTTTTAAAAAAATCTTTTTGTAATTAAGAAATAATAAACCTTAGTTGCACTACTTAGTTGTATATAGCAGACCAAATGTACTGCCAACAGCCAACAAAGCATAAAGGATACTAGAACAAAATTGCAACACTGTGTTTTGTTATTGGGCAGAAATGCCAGATGTACTAAGAATAAAGTTTTAAAAAATGAGAACACACAATAAAAATGCTAAAATGGACAAACAACACAAAATTTATTACTGTATAGTAAAATTGCAAGACTGCCATCGTGCTACAATTTCAATAGTTGCCAATAGGTGGCGATGGCAAATCCAGCATGACAACAGCCATACAACAGGCAGACAGGTGAGCATGCTGGCAGCAAGTGGCTGAGGTGAGCTGTATAGATGAGAGAAGAGGGAAGGGGCTTTGTGCAAAGAGAGGGGGAAGTGGTTGGCCAGGTGTGGGGCAAGGTAGATTGGCAAGGGGTTGGTAGGTGGGGTTGGCGAGAACAGCAAATGGGATGTCAGCCCCCAGTACATTACCAAAATAGCAGGGGGCCTGGTAGGAGTTTTTTTCCAATTGGCAAATTGGCACCGGCCTCTTGGTTTTTCCCGCCTACCTCGTAGCAATCATCACAACTTTCTTGGTATTTGGCGCTTAGGCATTGGAATGTGTTGTCGGTGTATGCAAGGGCAATGTGTGGCCATCACCCACCCCTTCACTTATGGGTATTCCGTTAAAGGAATCCGGCGGTCGTGGATCCTGTCCCATACCCTGTGGGGCGGGGGGCCATGGCATGACCCCCAGTGACATCAGGGGAGAGCTTATAGTTGTATTTGCATCATCAGGCTCCCCCTACTGGTGGTTAACCCCTCATCAGACTCACCCCTCTCCGAGTGGGTGGAGTCAAATTGTCAGTGGTCCAATGCCTAAGCCAATACCTTCTCACATGCTATAATCAATAAAATTGTGGCCTTTTCTTGCCCATTAACCTAATATACTGTGTCCACGTGTCTTCATTCCCACAAGCAGGGATCGGATCCTCAAATCACAATGTAAGATTCTATGGAGTATATATTTAACAGTTCAAACAGTGAATATAACTGAGAATATTAGTGTGAACTCCCTATATACAAATATTCTGTACAGGCATCATACAATAGAGAATACCCTGTAAAAGAGACACCTTAGAACCACCTACACATGTTCTAGCAACCCTGTGGAAATTGCTTCAATTAAATACTTTGATTTTAATAAAAATGTTCCTAGCAGGTTTCAGAAATAGCTATGAGATCCCCCGGTGGCTTCAAAATCACCAATTGGTATGCAGCTGGTTTTGAAAACAAATTCGTTCTTTTGAAAACCCTATTTTTGTATTGCGGAAATACATTACTGTTTGTGTAATACAAAGTGGGACTTCGTCAAAATTGCATTCTTCATTTCTTTGGGTTATTATAATCTGAAACAAAATGCAGTACAACGCAAGTTTAATTTGAAAGGTTTTAATCAAGAGAGAGAGAAGTGTTATTTAGCAAGCATTTAAGAAAATCTATAGATAAACAAGGATCTCGCTTTGCTTTTGACTTGCCCTCAGTATTTGAGAAATGCTTTATCATATGGGCATGTTTGTGTGCATCACAACTTGCATTAATATTTCTGCTTTTTGGCTCTGTTTTAAAAGGCGGGGAGGGGCATGATAACTTGTTTAGCAGGGATTAGTTATTCCATGACTTGCTATAGTAGCAAGTTTTTTTTAAAAAAAAATAACAACTATCCAATGAACATGTGTACCTTATTTTTTGAAAGTGCCAACATACCTTTAAACAAATGCTAGCACATGTCGTAAAATATTTATTTTTTGAGATTCGTTTTAACCATTAAAGAGAAATGAAAACCTGCAGGTTTGGCCTACAAAGCCGCCCCAAAATTGGTTCAAATACATACCTGATATAATACATGGGCCAAGGATGTGGAGCGCTTGTGTGTGTCTGTGTGTGTGTGTGCAGTTGCTGTTCAGTTTCCTATTGTGTGGTATGTGAAGGGTGTCTGAGTGAAAGATCCTAACTACCAAACCAAATCCATTGCTTGGAAATAAGTTTACTGAATTGCATCGGGTCTTTCTTCCATTCAGGATCATGGTGTAAATACTGCAGTTCAGCAAATAACCAATTTGCTGCTGAAAAATACATGGCTACTTTTAGGGAAAGCTGCTGTTGATGTTTTCGTGGGATATCTAGCTTCACTGCAGATAGTGGTGTAGCCATCATTCCTCTCTTTACATGGGTCCCTCAGAGGTTTTATTGTCTAATGTTTGGGATGTAAAGCTCAGCACCTGGGGAATTTGATATTTCCTGAGGGATGCTGTTGGCTTTTGAAGGTTTCTGGTGCTGACTGACTGCTGACAGAAGGGAATCCATCCGAGGAACAGGGAAGGAGGTAATTATTGGCACGTGCGTGCGCGCGCGCACACACACACACCATGCCTCCTAGAGCATCCTGCAGCTCCATCTCAAAGCAGTCCCTCAATTCTCCAAACCAGACTTAGAGTTGTGGGGGATCACCAAAATAATAATAATAATAATAATAATAATAATAATAATAATAATAGTTAAGTTGTGGGTGAACATATCAGACGACACAGCGATTCTTCAAACAGCTCTTGTTTATTCAGAGGCCAGAACAGAACTGAACTGAAGGGCTCAGTCAGCCTGCTTATATAGAGCTCCAGTACGTTACTGTAGCAACTTTCTAAAACTATCCAATCACTGAACGTCACTTTTGATCCTTCATTTGCATAAAAACTATCCAATCACTGAATGTCACTTTCAATCCTTTATTTGCATAACTATCTACAGTATCCCCCTGCTGGCCCAGGGTGAGAACTTCAGTACATAACAATAATAATAATAATAAATGCTAATTGAATGCTGTAATTGCTCAAGAAGACAGCTCTTACCCTGGTCAGAAAGAGGAAGGAGAGGGTCACAATAAATGGATCGTTTCAGCAGTTGTTAAACACGAAGCCACCAGTGTCATGTGAGAAGAATATAGTGGTAGCAGTTTATTTATTTCAGTGGGTTTGTAATCTTAACAAAATAAATACATACATACATACATACATACACACACACATACATACATACATACATACATACTTCAATTTATTTGCCTCTCCACAGTTCAAACACTGCTCAAGGTAGCTGACAGCATAAAAAGAATACATAACTACAACATAACAAAAGTGAACAGACAGTAAATTAATCATTAAAAAAGTACAAAACCATGCTGGACAATTTCCACATGAATCACAACAAAATCTAAAATAAAGATACAAAAAAGAAACAGCAACACCTGTCCCTCCTAAACAAAACCCCACTCTGCATAGAAGATATTACCCATCTGGTATGGGCACCATAAAATATTTAGACAATTCTTCAGGAATAAGTTCTTTGTTTTCTAAAAATGGGAAATGGGTGAACCTTCTGGTAACTCGAGGCAAAAACTATTGACGGCGATTCCTTTGCAGTATTAGTTTGCTGTACAAGCAGAGACAATACAAAAATACAGATTTTTATGCACCTGTTAGTGCAGATACTATTTTTTCCATATGAACAATGATCTTGCAATCCCAGCAGCTTAAGGTTTCTAAATCTAGCAACCCTTTGATTGTAAGCTACAGGATTTGTGTAGTGTTGCTGTAATGTTATACTGATTCAAAAGATCAAGTGAGAGAAGCCAAAATAGAAAGGCTGGGGAAGGGACAGGTACAAATGATGTTTTCTTGCTAAATGTATATACGTCAACCAGGAAAATATCACAATAACCAACCCAGTTTTTTGCCTTCAGCCTATCTGAGGTCATGTGGGTTGGAGTCTGACCACTAGTCCGAAAAGGAAAGGCTGTTTGCAAGAGTTCTGGGGTGTGTTTTCCTGGAAAAGGTGAGAGGATAAAAGCAGAACTCTCAAATAAACCTTGTGCCCTATGTGAGACTTAATACAAAGACCTTTTGTTTAACTGCTGGAGGCAGCTGTTCTTTTCATTTACCTCTCAAATTGGTAGGTTAAAAAACATATAAATTTCATGCTCTGCTTGAATGAAGTGAAAGTAATTCTGTTGTTCTCTGTTTTGCTTGCTAGTGTTTGCTGGTTAATATTTTCTTGACCGTCAATAGTAAACATTCTAAATATTGAGGAAACGTGATAATACCAAAGGAATTATTGCTTTACTGTTTAGAATTCGGGTTTGCATGACACAGCTGTAATCTACCGTTATGCTGAGGTAGATTCTATAAACTGAGGGGAATGCTTTTTTTAAAAAAGCAAGCCTTGCTTCATTAGTGTTCCAGTAATCAGTTCTTTTAATTTTCTAATATCTATATGGTTTTTTTGGTTCTACCTTGTGTATATGCATTTTAAAATGTTTCTTGTCTGCTTCCCTACAATCTTTTATCTGTTTTTAATAAAATAGGTTATATTTTGCCTTTATTTTACAGTAATTTCTATTGTTGTTTTTTTATTTATTAGCTTCCTCCTTTTAAAAAATCGATATCTAATTATATTGATCATAAACACCTGTTTAGTGATGGTATCACTAGAGGGCAGTATTGATTAAATTAGTCTACTGAATAATCAGAACATGACCTTGCATCTTAAACAGAAAACACCTGTTATAAATCATATTTATTCACTGTGCTGCACTATACTGTGCCCAAATGAGGCTGCATTTCAGAGTATTGTGTGTACAATATGTTAAGAGCTTCCATTCTTTTTTCTGGAAATGTTTATTGAACTTTCTTTACCCAGTTAAGGCCAAGACAAATATTTTATATTTTTGGAGGTGATGGCAGTGGATAGCCGGCGCTAGTCTAAAACGTCTGTTGATCAAGTTTGCGGTTAAGATATGTACTCATTTGTTCTTATTGACTTGCAGGTCTCCTGACAAATGCATCAACAGAGAAGCCTTGTAGGAGTTTTTAAGCTCTGCGTGGGCTACATTCCCTAGTCAAGTTTCACGGCTGTGGATCATCCATTATATGCCATCAACTCAACTGTCTGTTTCTCTGTATTTCATCAAAGACAGCATAATTCTACGTTATGAGCTAAAGTCTGTTCTACCATACTAAAGAGCACTGGACTAAGGAAGAGAGAGAAAGAAATGCTTGGGCATTAGCAATACGAAAACAAAACAAAACACCAGTTCACAGTTAACGTCTCATCTGCGTTTTCCGCCACTGCTGAACTTGATCTGTGGTCATGTTTCAACGGGACGAGTCAACTACACTGGAGAGTATTCATCCCAATCAGCCTTAGAGAAGACTGTTTTGTCTACGGGAGGACACTAAGGTGCAGAAGGCAATTTCTTCTTGTGCCCTAGACTGCCTAATTGCTTTTATTTTCTTATGTTTCAGTATATACAATAGACCAAAGAGCAAAATCTATTTTAAAGTGGACACGATGTTACTGTTAACAAGGTTATTTGGGTTCAGTAGTATGGGGAACACCTTGCACGGATTCAACTCGCCTAGTGCTGCAATATTGCCGTCCAGCCAAAGTCCTTGTGGAACACTGCAGAAAAGGCTGGAACTGCTCTTGGGGAAAGGTACATGGAAAAACACGAGGGAACAAGGAGGGGAAACGGCCGTTCTTCAACAAGAAAACAGAACTTTGATCAAAAACAACACAAACTGTCTACGCACCACCTTTACTCCTCTGTGCTTAGATTGACTTCTCGTACTAAAAATCATTTTGAGTTTAACCAGTTCAACATGCCTCTTCTATGGTTCCATTTTTTGATCGTTAAAAGTTGGATAATACAGTATTTGCAAAGAGCATGTTTGGTCATCTGTGGCCTATGTCTCATCTGATACACCATTTAGCACCAGAAAGCAAAATCCAAGGGGTGGGGTGGGGGGGAAGTAACACTTGTTTGAAAGAGATCATTAAATGTATTTTGAAAAGCCTAAAGTTATATATTTAACAGTTTTTATATGTTGTATATTTGTAGAAAATCCTATTTAACAATTAACGTGGTAACTCTGACAGTCATGACAAAAAAGAAAAAAATATGGATCAGAGTTGAGTTGTTGTTTTATTACTTCAGTTGTCTCTGAAGTGACTGGTGTAGTTTGCTTTCTTCCATTGGGACATTCTGGATGTAAAGCATGACCAGAGAGGACTCTGTAGAAAAAGCAAAGAATAATGTTGTTTATATTACATAAATGCATTCAACCATTGCACTGTTAGAAGGCTTTCTCTCTCTTTCTTCCCCCCCTTTCATTTTCTCCCTTTTTTCTTTGAGGGGGGTGGTCTTTTGTATACCAGTCAAAAACAGTGTAAAATATTTTAATCATTTTCTTCCCATACTGAGTTAAGTTCTTTTCTCTCTCTCTCTCTTCTCTCCCCCTCCTTTCCAATTTGGTATAAGGGTCAGCTTGCTCCTTGACAAGATATAGGTGGTCTGTTTGTTTTATCTCATACTTTAGGAAGTCCCCTTGTCCAATATTATATAGGGCAGTGAAGAGTGCTATTTAAGAAACAAGAGAAGGAAAGAAGATAGAGTCTAGACCAATAACCTCCAAACATGGTACCTTTTTGTCTACTACAAGTATTGCTCACAGTGATATGACGAGGTCAACAAATGAGCTTTCCTCCTTCCCCCCAAATATTTGCCGATATTAAACTTTCCCCCCAGTGTCCACTGTAGTATACTACCTAAATACTCCAATTAACTTTTAGTGTTATGCTAGTTCTATGCTACTAAAGAAAAAAAATATATAGGGATTGTTCAAGCAACCATAGATGAGAGGTATGAAAAAGAAGTTCGTTTATTTAAGACCTCTTCCAATTTTCAGGATTATTTTAATGCACAGGTTGAAGAAACCATGAATTGTAGGTGATAGTGTCTATGAATAAAACATGTACATGGACGGTCTTATTTCATCCTAAGGGTTTTGATCAGTGTCCAAGTAGCAATTAAAGCCCAGCCACTTGAAAAGCATTATGAACTGACTGCACTATAAATGACCAATGTCTGATTCAAAGTGTCATGCAATAAATGATCGCAGATACTTCACCTGTATTACAAGAAGAACTGGAGAGCCAGATTCCCCCACTCCGCTGATTTTCTCTTCTGTTATGGTTTCATTTTTATTTTTCAAGGGAGTGTAGCAGCCTTATTTAGTAAATACTGAACAAAAAAATAAAATGTTTCAACATTTTTGTTGCTTTACAGTATTCAGTTTTGTGTTGGTTCAGCTAAATTATGAAAAAAATAAAGAAAACCCTTTTATAAGTGAGACTTTTGTTCACTGCTTATGACATGAGACAACTTTCTCAGGAGGGAGGGAGGAGGTGGGTATGTGAGGTGAACAAATCATTATTTTATATGGAAAGTGGTAGTTGGGGCAGGACCATTTCTGGACCGTGCTGAAGTGGAGACTGCAACCATCTCCTTGAAATGGCTCTCAAGACAGAAGGATTTGGAAAACACAGGAAGATAACTAGTTTTCTGCTTTCTAAAGTGAACTACCAGCTGATTAGGTTCTAATCAAACTGACAATTATGTGCATGAAAGTTAACTTTGATTATAATGGTGATTAAAAATCGTTGGCTGCATAAGATCAAAAAAACTCACTGAAGTCTCTCCAGGAGGCATGGGGACCTTTCTGGACAATGTAGGATGGGGGATGCTGGAGAAGAGGAAAATTGCTATGCCTTACCTAATGACTAGGGATGTGGGTGACGCTGTGGTCTAAACCACTGAGCATTTTGGGCTTGCTGATCAGAAGGTTGGTGGTTCAAATCCCTGCGACGGGGTGAGCTCCCATTGCTCGGTTCCAGCTCCTGCCAACCTAGCAGTTCAAAGGCACGCCCCCCAAAAAGTGCAAGTAGATAAATAGGTACCAATCTGGTGGGAAGGTAAACGGTGTTTCCATGTGCTTTGTTTTCCGTCACGGTGTTCCATTGTGCCAGAAGTGGCTTAGTCATGCTGGTCACATGACCCAGAAAAACTGTCTGTGGACAAATGCCAGCTCCCTCGGCCTGTAAAGCGAGATGAGTGCCACAATCCCAGAGTCGTCTGTGACTGGGCTTAACAGTCAGGGGTCCTTTACCTTTTTTACCTAATGACTACAGTTTCAGGCATTCAAATGCATGGTTTTCTCATACTTACCTATGGGAAAAAATGTTTCCTGTACATCCCATGAAAGTGCCAGGATTTGAATGAAAAATATGACTGTATGAATCCAGGTGCGTACCATTCTTTGGCTTGTGGGAATGCCTTGGTACAGCCAGCTAGTCATTTCAGTGTGTAAACAGGATGGAGTAGCTTTACTTACTTACTTTACTTACCTTGTAGGCTCTGAAAATAAGTTTTTAGTTTACATGGACCCTACCCAGAAAAAATTAATTTACCCAGAAAAATTTAATTTACATGGACCCTACCCATCTTTCAACCCTACCTAGGTTGAAAGATGATGCCTTTTTAATGCATTTGGATCTTCACCATAGAAAGGTTAATTTAGGTTGCAAATCTATCCATACTTTACCTGAGAGTAAGCATTACCTGAAAGTAAATGTGCATATGATTGCGTTGTTAGTTAGCAATGCTTCTTTACTTTATCATATGAACTCAATATTACTTTTTTATGTAGTAAAGGTAAAGGACCCCTGACAGTTATGTCCAGTCGTCAACGACTCTGGGGTTGCGGCGCTCATCTCGCTTTACTGGGAGAGGGAGCCAACATTTGTCCACAGATAGTTTTTCCGGGTTATGTGACCAGCATGACTAAGCCACTTCTGGCAAAACCGGAGCGGTACCTATTTATCTACTTGCACTGTGATGTGCTTTTGAACTGCTAAGTTGGCAGGAGCAGGGACTGAGCAACGGGAGCTCACCCATTGCGGGGCTTCGAACCGCCAACCTTCCGATTGGCAAACCCTAGGCTCAGTGGTTTAGACAACAGTGCCACCCGCTGTGTATGTAGTACCTGTTGTAATTGGCTTAATTTTGTAATTGGCTTAATTTGTTCATTGAGCTGAATGGAGCTCTGCCTTAGTACAATCTGTTTCTCCTTGCTCTCACATTACACTGGTACCTCGGGTTACAGACGCTTCAAGTTACAGACTCTGCTGAGCCAGAATTATTATCTCGGGTTAAGAACTTTGCTTCAGGATGAGAACAGAAATTGTGCAGCGGCGGCACAGCGGCAGCAGGAGGCCCCATTAGCTAAAGTGGTGCTTCAGGTTAAGAACAGTTTCAGGTTAAGAACAGACCTCCGGAACTAATTAAGTACTTAACCCGAGGTACCACTGTACTTTATAATCTGGGTAATCCTGACTGAACCACAATTCTTCCATCCTTGCAAGACTGATGTTCTCTGACTCCAAAGAAAAGAAAATGCACAAAAAATGGGCTAGGAAGCAACCCAATGTGCTCTAATTAGAAATGAATTTCTGCCTAGTTTTCTATGACAGCAGCCTCAGGCAAGTTCCAGAGGCAGCTCCTTCCAAACTGTCTTTCCAAAATGTAGAATTTTGAATGCACAGCCAATATTTGCTTGGCTGTATGAACTGAAATGTGCACTTAGTGTTGTAATGGGAATGAAAGTATTTATTTCCTATTCTGTACGATGAAGCACATATTTTTGCTTCAGAAATGTGTCCCTTTAGATAGCCTTACCTTTTGAAAATGGTCAAAGACACACAGGCAGTTAAAAAACATATTACTAGTCATACTCCCTTTTCTTGGCTGGGAAATTGGTGTCTAATCTGCCATTATGCCTTTGAAATGATTGTGTTTTAAACAGCAAGCAATGGGAAATCATACGGCAGTTCAAACAAAAATGAATGTGAGTAAATGTAGCACTTAGTCAATGCAACTTTTAAGAACTAAAAAAACCCGACTTGCTGGATAAGATCAAGATCCATATAATATAGTATTGTCTTTCAATAGCAGCCAACAAGATGGCTTTGGAAGCTCTTAGTTTTTCTGAACAAGCTGGATTTTTAAAACCATTATTTTAAATATTAATTTACTACCACAGCTGTTTAATTCAATCCCACTAATGACATTCGTTATACTCACAGTGGTAAGTATTCTTTATATGGAGTCCAAAAGGAAACCATAGCTGAATATATGAATTCCGAAAGACATGTCATCTCAACTGATTTATTTCCCTGAACTTGAGAGAGGGAATGAGACAGGATTATATGTCTGATCGAATCCAGACATAATTTGTTCCTTCCCTCTTATGAGGCTCCCAACCATTTGGTGCAACATGAGGAGAGCTTATTAGAAGTATCTTTCACAGGTATGTATTAAACAGATACCTATCACAAATGGAATCGAATCATTATAACAGGCTCTTCTTGTTCATTAAACCCTGTTGCCCCTTCAGTATCCAGCCCCAATCTTCTCCCTCTGAGCTCTCCACAGTGACCCACCTCCAGTCTCTGAACCTTCCTCCCCTGGGGTTTCTCTTGGAGGTTCCTCCCACCATTCCCCTTCAGCCAGCCAGTCCCTGACATTGGTTGCATTTTTGTTAATAATACGTAACAGAACCTGGCATGTGGCATGGTCCTTTGCAGGTTTAGCAACAGAAGAATAAGTGGATGTGTTAAATCAGTGATGGCTGAATTTTATGTCACTTTTGCCAATGTACACAGAGAATTGAGATGTGGCAATGGATCCTCTTCTTTGCTGCTTCCCAACTGTCTAAACAATAGTACTCTATGGCAGGGGTTAAAAATGCTCTATCAGTCTGGATCTAGCCCACAGAGCATGGGTAGGCAAACTAAGTCCCAGGGGCTGGATCCGGCCCAATTGCCTTCTAAATCTGGCCTGCAGATGGTCCAGGAATGTTTTTACATGAGTAGAATGTGTCCTTTTATTTAAAATGATCTCCAGGTTATTTGTGGAGCCTGCCTGGTGTTTTGCCTAGTGTTTTCACATGAGTAGATTGTGTGCTTTTATTTAAAAGGCATCTCTGGGTTATTTGTCGGACATAGGAATTTGTTCACTTTTATTTTTATTTTCAAAATATAGTCTGGCCCTCCACAAGGTCTGAGGGACAGTGGCCCGGCCCCCTGCTGAAAAAGTTTTTCTGACCCCCGCCATAGAGTACTATTGTTTAGGCAATGAGACTCTGGCAACCATTGATGCCATGGTCTCCAACAAACTTGAATCAAAGCACCATGAAGACAGAATGAGTTTCCCTGTTGAGTATATACTTATTACAAACTTGGAGGTTTTGCTGTGAAAGTGTGAACTGGAATTAACCAGTTAAGGCAGGAGTCACAATTGCGGCGCCCACAAGTCCCCACATGCCCACAGAGGGTTTCCTGGCTCTTGCAGGGATCACTCCCCCACCCCCACCTGCTGAAATTAGGCTTGTAAGCAGCAATTTTTTTAGTAACAAATAGAGTCCATTGTGTTTTGAGCTTGACTGAAGAGTGTTTGACTGAAGAGTGTTTGGGTGTGTGACCCCCATGACAGTTTCTTCAGTCTGCAAATGTGCCCACAAGCCCAAAAAGGTTGGTGACCTCAAAACACATCCCACTGCAAAAGCTCCAAGGTAAGCGTAAGTGTTTATTCACTCATGAGACTCATTTAGTCCCTGTACCTGTGTTATGTAGACATTTTCAAATGTTAGATGGTGATATACATTCTTAACACTTATGGGTATATACTTTAAAAAATGATAGTGTACCTCTGAGAGCCTCTACACAATAGGTTTATATAAAATAAGCAAATTGATTCCCCAACACATATGGTAGAGGGATTTTTTTTTTAAAAAAAGAGCTGTAGTTTGGTTAATTGGATCAAACTGCAAATCCCATATTTCTTGTAAGCTAGTACAGCCTTGTGGAAACTGTGAAAACCTCCAGTAGCTAGACTTCCATGATAGCAAATGAATTCAACATACAAAATAGGCAGGTTCCCTGGAACACATGCAACATT